>NW_026652279.1:36260403-36935452 GCF_009828535.3 Hylobates moloch
GGGCAGAGGCGCTCCTCACTTCCCAGATGGGGAGGCTGTCAGAGGGTCGGCCGAGCAGAGACGCTCCCCACCTGCCAGACGGGGCGGCGCCCGGGCAGAGGCTGCAATCCCAGCACCTTAGTAGGCCAAGGCAGGCGGCTGGGAGGCGGAGGCTGCCGCGAGCCAAGACCAAGCCACCGCACTCCAGCCCGGGCAACACCGAGCACGGAGTGAGCTAGACTCCGTCTGCGGTCCCAGCACCTCGGGAGGCCGAGGCGGGCAGAGCACTCGGGGTCAGGAGCTGGAGACCAGCGTGGTCAACATCGCGAAACCACACCTGCAGCCAAATGAGAAAAAGGAGGCAGCGGTTGTGGGGCACGCCGGCAGTCCCAGGCAGTCCGCGGGGCGGGGCAGGAGCGAGCCGATTGCAGCGTGGGCCACAGAGGGAAAGAGGGAGGGAAGGAGGGAAGGAGGGAAGAAGGGAGGGAGGGAAGGAAGGAAGAAGGAAGGAAGAAGGAAGGAAGGAAGGAAGGAAGGAAGGACAATTCTTATGCTTTAGTTTGTCCCCAAATTTTATTTTTTTGGCTAAGGGCCATCACTGAGAGAACAAAGATATTTTGAGGCATAAACACCATACGCACTCACTGGTTAAGTGGGCTCCATTTGCTTTGGACAAATTCATATTTATGCTCAGTGAATTATAAGTTACTGTATACTGTGGATCTTTGGAATCACTTAAAACAAGTTTAGATCGTGACTGGTGAGTCTACAGGTGCTAAAGATTGAGTATGTTGTAGTTTGGTAGCGTCTCTATCTTTTTTTTGCCTTCATACTGTCACCTCTTACTTGCCTGCAGCTAGGTGCTAGATATTTACAATCCTTTGTCTTTTTCTTTTTTGGTTGAAATGGGGTCTTACGGTGTTACCCAGGCTGATCTTGAACTCCTGGGCTCAAGCAGTCCTCCCGCCCTGGCCTCCAAAATTGCTGGGATTATAGGCATGAGCCACCACACTCAGTCGTATAGTCCTTTTTCCAATCTAACTTTTTAACCTCAAGAATTCTGAAAGACCAGATAACAAAGGTTTTTAGTTTTTTTGTTTTTCCGTAAAAGACTCATTAATAAGCTCCTTGTGATCTCTCATTCACTTCTTTCCAAAGTAAAATGCAAGACCTTTATATAATGTCTCAAAGGACTTTCCCCCTCCGTTTTGTTTAGGCTGCAGTGGTTGAGGGTGCTAGAAATTTAATCTGTGAATATAAAAGATACTACTAGGCCGGGCGCGGTGGCTCACGCTTGTAATCCCAGCACTTTGGGAGGCCGAGGCGGGTGGATCACAAGGTCAGGAGATCGAGACCACGGTGAAACCCCGTCTCTACTAAAAATACAAAAAATTAGCCGGGCGTGGTGGCGGGCGCCTGTAGTCCCAGCTACTCGGAGAGGCTGAGGCAGGAGAATGGTGTGAACCCGGGAGGCAGAGCTTGCAGTGAGCCGAGATTGCGCCACTGCACTCCAGCCTGGGCGACAGAGCGAGACTCCGTCTCAAAAAAAAAAAAAAAAAAAAAGATACTACTATAGCTGTATTTGGACATACTGTTGGATATTTTATAGGTTTATTCACAAATCCTTAGATAACTAGTAGAACAAAAAGTTTAATAAGAGTGTATGTTCACCTTGTTTCCCAAGAATGGTACTATGCAATTTCGTTGTTTTATTTTCTTGCCTAAGTGATATAGATTTTTATATGTGATCCTAGCTATTTGGGAGGTTGAAGCAGGAGGATCACTTGATCCCAGGAGTTCAAGACTAGGCTGGGCAACATAATGAGACCTTCTTCCTTTTTTTTTTTTTTTTTGAGATGGAGTCTCGCCCTGTCCACCCCAGGCTGGAGTGCAATGGCATGATCTCTGCTCACTACAACCTCCGCCTCCCATGTTCAAGCAATTCTCCTACCTCAGCCTCCCGAGTAGCTGGGATTACAGGTGTGTGCCACCACGCCTGGCTAATTTTTTTGTATCTTTAGTAGAGACAGTTTCACCATGTTGGCCAGGCTGGTCTCAAAACTCCTGACCTGGTGATCTGCCCGCCTCCGCCTCCCAAAGTGCTGGGATTACAGATGTGAGCCACTGCACCCAGCCCGAGACTTTCTTTCAAAAAGAAAAGAGAAGAAAAAGAAAATTGTTCAAAACCTTAATAAATGACACACTTTAATGATTAAATATTAAAAAGCTTCTTTCTCATAAATTAGCAATTATTGGAGAATATGTATCTTATTGAAAAAATACCTTATTGAAAAAAACCCTTGCCAGGCGCAGTGGCTTACTCCTGTAATCCCAGCACTTTGGGAGGCCAAGGCAGGTGGATCATGAGGTCAGGAGATCAAGACCATCCTGCCTAACACACGGTGAAACCTCGTCTCTACTAAAAATACAAAAAATTAGCTGGGCATGGTGGCAGGCGCCTGTAGTCTCAGCTACTCGGGAGGCTGAGGTGGGAGAATGGTGCGAACCCAGGAGGCAGAGCTTGCAGTGAGCTGAGATTGCGCCAATGCACTCCAGCCTGGGCGACAGAGCAAGACTCCGTCTCAAAAAAAAACAACAACAACAACAACAAAAAAAACCCTGAAGTTTTACTGTTACATCTCTATAAATATGTATTTTTGCTTATGCATATTAGGCCATCTATAACTTTGTGCTAAGTAACTTCAGATACTGAGAGGGATTCAGTAATTTAGTACATAATTAGTTTTTATCAAAACTTTAATTATTAGCCTGATAATTTAATAACTCAATTTATATTTGTTAGACTAATGAAGTTTTTTGTTTCAAATATTACATTGAAAAAACCGAGCCGGGGCCGGGCACAGTGGCTCACGCCTGTAATCCCAGCACTTTGGGAGGCCGAGGCGGGCGGATCACGAGGTCAGGAGATCGAGACCATCCTGGCTAACACAGTGAAACCCCGTCTCTACTAAAAATACAAAAAATTAGCCGGGCGAGATGGCAGGCGCCTGTAGTCCCAGCTACTCGGGAGGCTGAGGCAGGAGAATGGCGTGAACCCCGGGGGGCGGAGCCTGCAGTGAGCTGAGATCGCGCCACTGCACTCCAGCCTGGGCGACAGCAAGACTCTGTCTCAAAAAAAAAAAAAAAAAAGAAAAAACCGAGCCGGGCACTGTGGCTCACACCTGTGATGCCAGCACTTTAGGAGGCAGAGGCAAGCAGATTGCTTGAGCCCAGGAATTCCAGACCAGCCTGGGTAACATAGTGAGATTCCATTTCTACAAAAAAAAAAAAAAATACAAAAAAAATACAAAAAATAAGCCAGGTGTGGTGGTGTGCACCTGTGGTCCCAACTACTTGGCAGGCTGAGGTGGGAGGATCCCTTGAGCCCTGGAGGTCGAGGCTGCAATGAGCCATGATTATACTCCAGCCTGGGTAACAGAATGAGACCCTATCTCCAAAAAAAAAAAAAAAAAAAAAAAGACTGAAAACTTGTTTGATTTACAAATAGAAATTACTCAAGTATGTGATATGAAATGAATTAACTCAGTTTTCCAACAAGTTGTAGGAGTTCTTTTTCCATTTTGAAGATAAGCTCGTATTAGAGATTCTCTTTCTCTTTTCAGAAGCATTAGACATTTGCTTATATTAGCCACTTCCCAAAATAGTGTCATATTTGCTGGACTTCTTAATTATTCCAAAAAGCAAAACTTAGTGTACCACTAAGCCAAGTACCTGGGTTTTCAGATTCCTTCCAAACTCACATTTTAAAGTTTCTATTTTTATTTTTAGGGAATTCAAGTTTGGACCAATGCTAAGGAATGCTTTAGCAAGATGTAATCCTGTGAATTGAATTTCTCTTCAATCAAAGTGCCCCAAAACAGAAGCACAAGTAAATAAAAGAAATTTAAGTCGCTACCTAGTATACATAAACATATACAATAGGTTAAGTAAATTCAGCTTTCTTTAACTTAATTGTAGTCATGTTAATGTAGCACAAAAAAGATATATTTTAATGAAGATTAAATATTATAATTTGAGGTTTTGGGGACTGGTGCTGATTCCAAAAGTTAATTTAATAATATATACCAACAGATTGTTTGTCACGCTTCTGAACCAATGACTGAATGTCAAGATGTTCGTTAATTTCTAGATGTTTGTTTCAAGGCCAACTGTTTCAGATCTATTAATGTAGGGAATTTTTCCCTAAGATTGAATTCCTATATTTACTTGGTAAGATCCAGTAATCTGTTATAAGGAGTTGTTTTCTCTTGCCTTATAGTTGAGCTATTTGGTTTGACAAAGCTCAGCAGAAACTTGATGTGAAAAATCTATGATTTTCTTCTACATTCATTGATGCCCCTTGTAACATTTGCATACACTAGAAAATGCCTTCAATTTGTGTTTTACCAGAATTTTGATACTGGTCAGAAATTTTATACTGCCAACAAAGAAGACTCAACTTCTCAAATCTATAATGGAATACATTGTCATCCTCTAGCAATTCCTATATAGAAAGTTTTAACTCAATATGTTACATATAAGAATTAAATTCTTATCAAATAATTCTTAACCTCAGTAATGAGCCTAAATTTACTCTGCTTGGCTCTCTACACATGGCATTTCAGGGTATAAGATGTAGCATTTCAATGTGTAAGATATATGTACTAAACATATGTGTTGCTATCTTCATCATTAACATCCTTATTTTCTGTTGCTTGGCTGTAATTTTTGTAAAGATAAATTATGTTGTTTTTTTATATGTGTGTTTGTGGTATATGTTCAGAAGACAAGCATCTTCATTTTGCTAGCTTTGCAGAATCTTAAAATGTGTACTCGTTATTTCTAATGATGTAAAAAAAAAATCCCTAGTCCTGTTTAGCATTTGACTTTTTTATATGTTTTAAATGTTGCTGGATTTTTGTGTTGTTTGCCAAACTTATACAATAAATAAATGAAATATTGTGCTGATTTTCAGATGATTTTTGTTAATTTAACAAGGTGATCCATACATATTAATATCTGATGCTCTGTAAGAAAATGATATCTGTCATACTATGTTTTAAAGTGATTAATGCCACATGTTCTCACTTATCAGTGAGAACTAAACATTGAATACACATGAACGCAAAGATGGGAACAATAGACACCAGGGCTTACTTGAGGGGGCAGGTTGGGAGGAAGGCGAGGGTCGAAAAACTAGCTATTGGGTACTATGCTTGCTCCCTGGGTGATAAAATCATTTGTACACGATTCCCCAGCAACACACAATTTACCCATGTAGCAAACCTACACAGGTATCCCCTGAACCTAAAAGTTGAGAAAAGAAAAAAAAATAAAGTCGTTAATGGTATAAATTTGTCATCTATCAAAATATTGGTTTTTAAAAATATAAGATGCTGAAATGAGACATGATTTTTAAAATTTTACTTTTTCTTTTTCTTTTTTTTTTTTTTTTTACTGTCAGATGGGTAATGGTTGAAGTTGTAACAAGGTTTGAGGGCAGCACATCTAACACGTGCACCCAATCATCATGCTTATGAACCACAAAAGGATCATGAGTTCTTTTTGTTTTTGTTTGTTTTACTTAAAAAAAAAAAAAAAAAAGAGAGAGACAGGGTCTGATGTTGCCCAGGCTGGTCTGAACTCCTGAGCTCAAGGAATCCTCCCGCTTCAGCCTCTCAAAGTACTGGAATTATAGGCGTGAGCCCCCCGACCCGGCCTGTTTTGTTTTGAGACAGGGTCTCACTCTGTTGCCCAGGCTGGAGTATGGTGGCACAATTATGGCTCACTGCAACCTCAACCTCGGGGGGCTCAAGTGATCCTCCCACCTTAGCCTCCCAAGTAGTTGGGACTACATAGGTACACCACCATGCCTGGCTAATTTTTTTATTTTATTCTTGTAAAGATGAAGTCTCACTGTGTTGCCCAGGCTGGTCTCAAAACTCCTGGGCTCAAGCGATCCTACCCCATTGGCTTCCAAAGTGCTGAGATTATAGGCAGGAGCCCCTGTACCCGGCCATGTCAGGGTTTTATAAAAGGTAAAATTGGTAGAAGCAAAAGTCATCTGTGTGGATACACATTTTATTCCACTGAATTGTATCATCTCTTGACAGATAAAATACCTTTCCCCTTGGCATTTAAAGATCAAAAGCCTTTTCCTCCAAACCAGCTTTGGCCTCGATATAAAATGTTAGACTTTTTTCTACTAGCTGACTTAATTTGAGAAGGCCATTATTAACTATGTTTCAAAAATGATTTAAGTTCCATGGCTCATGCCTGTAATCCCAGCACTTTGAAAGGCTGAGGTGGTTCGACTGCTTGAGCCCAGTTCAAGACCAGCCTGGGCAACATGGTGAAAACCCATCTCTACAAAAAATACAAAAATTAGCCGAGTGTGGTGGTGCACACCTATGTAATCCCTACCCAGCTACTCAGAAGGCTTAGGTGGGAGCATCACTTGAACCCGGGAGCTTGAGGGTACAGTGAGTCATAATCACACCACTGCACTCCAGCCCAGGCAACATAGCGAGATCCTGTCTCAAACCAGCCCAGGTGACATAGTGAGATCCTGTCTCAAAAAATAAAAAAGATTTAAGAAAACTCTAGACTGGGTGCAGTTACATGCCTCTAACCCCAGCACTCTGGAAGGCTGAGGCAACTTAAGGCCAACTTAAGGAGTTCAAGAACAGCCTGGGCAACATAGACTCTGTTGCTACAATTAAAATAAGAACAAAAATTATGTTATTTTCTCTAAAATATACAAACATGGTTATGTGTATATTTAACTAGGAATATCTTGACAGGGTTCCTTTTGAAAATTCTGTTGCTGGGTGTGGTGGCTCACGCCTGTTTTCCCAGCACGTTGGGAGGCCAAGGCAGGTGGATCACCTGAGGTCAGAAGTTCGAGAGCAGCCTGGCTAACGTGGTGAAAATACATGAATTACAAATACAAATACTCTCCTAAAAATACAAAAATTAGCCGGGCGTGGTGGCGGGTGCCTGTAATCCCAGTTACTCGGGAGGCTGAGGCAGGGGAATCGCTTGAACCCGGGAGGCAGAGGTTGCAGTGAGCCGAGATTGCACCACTACGTTCCAGCCTGGGCGACAGAGTGAGATGCTGTCTCAAAAAAAAAAAAAGAAAAAAAAAGAAAAAAAAATTTTTTTTCTTTTTTTTTTTTTTTTTTTGAGACGGAGTCTCGCTCTGTCACCCAGGGCAGTGGCGCGATCTCGGCTCACTGCAAGCTCCGCCTCCCGGGTTCACGCCATTCTCCTGCCTCAGCCTCTCCGAGTAGCTGGGACTACAGGCGCCCACCACCACGCCCAGATAATTTTTTGTGTTTTTAGTAGAGACGGGGTTTCACCGTGGTCTCGATCTCCTGACCTCGTGATCCGCCCGCCTCGGCCTCCCAAAGTGCTGGGATTACAAGCGTGAGCCACCGCACCTGGCCAAGAAAAAAAAATTGTTTCATTTTCTAGCACAATCATTCCTTTAAAAAAAAAAAAAGGATTTTATGATGGAAATTTTTTTGTACTATCCAGACTAAGTATAAAGAAAATAACCTTTGTTATAACCCTTTTCAGTATTTAAAAATCAGAAATTAAAATGAATTATTAAAAAGATGGGAGAATTAGTTCACCAAAGATAAATATTAAAAGGTAATATAAGCCCTAACTAAAGAAAAGTGACTCATCAAGTTAATGTAATTAGTAAGAAAGGAAGATTGCATCTTGACAGTGTATTAGTGATGCGGTTGGTATGGTATAGTTAAAGCATTAAATTAACCAGAGTCATATTTAACCTTCATTTATATCCAAAAACTTGAGTATAGATGAATGAGTCACTGGTAATTACAACATAGCATTCAAAAAGGAACTGAGGGTTCCTAAAATTCAAGTATCTTTAGAATAAATGCAGCTTGGAATGGAATGAAAAAGAACAGGAATATTAGATTTTTTCTATCCTTACAATCATTCTCTAGATTTTTACATATACTCCCTTCCACCCACCATGGGTAGTATTTCCTGATTCTCCTAGAAAGTTTTCTCTAAATTCTTGCCAATGTAGCCTTTAAAAAAATAAAAATAAAAAGTCAAGTTTTCTCTAAAAAAAGAATTAGAAATATATTTCAAGATTGAGTAACCCAGAGAAATAAAATAATAAAAGGCTAAATTAGTAGGTTGTACTTGCTTCCTAAATGATATATTAATAGCTTTAAATATCTATATATTTGAAAGAAAGTAGCTAGAGGAAAAACAAAGAAGAAAGGAAATACTAAAGATAGAAGCAAAATTAATGACATTGAAAACAGATGAACAATACATTTAACAAAGCCACAGTCGATTATTTGAGGAGATTAATAAGCCCCTAGCAAAACTGCAAGAAAAAAAAGATAAAACACAAATTATTCCTATCAGTAACAAACTAGGAGATATTATTATAGGTCTTACAGATATCTTACAGATAACCTAAAAGGATAATAAGGGCCAGGTGCTGTGGTTCACACCTGTAATCCCAGCACTTTGGGAGGCTGAGGCGGGCAGATCACCTGAGGTCGGGAGTTCAAGACCAGCCTGACCAACATGCAGAAACCTGTCTCTACTGAAAATACAAAAATTAGCCGGGTGTGGCGGCGCATGCCTGTAATCCTAGCTACTCAGGAGGTTGAGACAGGAGAATCACTTGAACCCAGGAGGCGGAGGTTGTGGTGAGCTGAAATCGTGCCATTGCACTCCAGCCTAGGCAACAAGAGCAAAACTCCATCTCAAAAAAACAAAAACACAAAACAAAACAAAAAAGGATAATAAGGAAATACTATGAACAACTTTAAACCAATAGATGAAATCAACACATTCCTTGAGAAATAGAACTTACTAAAATGTACACAAGATGAAATAGAAAACTTGAGTAGCCCTATATCAAAGAAATGTGTTATTAAAAAAAAATCTTTCTACAGGCCCAGCTACTTGAGAGGCTAAGACAGGAGGATCACTTGAGCTCAGGAATTTGAGTTCAGCCTGGGCAACAAGGTGAGACCCCATCTCAAAAAAAAAAAAAAAAATCTCCAAAGAAAACTTTAGGTCCAGACTGCTTTATTCGTGAGTTCTATCAAACATTTAAGAAAGAAAAACCTCCAATTCTATGCAAACTTTCGGAAAATAAAAGAAAAAGGGAACACTTCCCTCCCACCTCTTTTTATGACGACAGTATCACCACAATACCAAAACTGGCCAAAGACATTTCAAGAAAAGAAAGTGACTACCTAAATACATCATGAACATAGATGCAAAATCACTGAACTATT
The DNA here is from genome assembly GCF_009828535.3 of Hylobates moloch. Lineage (NCBI taxonomy): Eukaryota > Metazoa > Chordata > Mammalia > Primates > Hylobatidae > Hylobates > Hylobates moloch. The sequence continues at coordinate 36,269,685 of NW_026652279.1, forward strand.
AGCTAATTGAATCCAGCAATATGCATTATGACCCAATACAGTTTATCTCAGAATGCAAGGTTATTTTTGCATTTAAAGTCAATTGTTACAATCAGTATATTACCAAAAGAAAAATTTTCAAGTTAATACATGGAGATGGAAAAAAAAAAATTCAAATGGTGCTAAAGGCCTACAAGTGAAAAGTTGTGTCCTTCTGCTCATTCCCTGCCCCTCAGTCCCCCTGTTTTCTCCCTAGAGGAAACCACTGTTATCAGTTTCCTATGCATCCTTCCATAAATTACCTATCATATGCTGACATGTATGCCTTCCCCAACAGCACACACAAATGGGGGAATACAGTACACACTTCACATATCTGGAAGATCGGCCCAGGTCAGTACAGATACCCCAGTCTCTTTTTGGCAGAGCATAATTGATTTCATTTGCCTTGTAGTAATGGAAAGACAGTGTTTTCCAGTTTGGGGCGATTGCAGATGATGGCCAGGTATGGTGGCTCATGCCTATAATCCCAGCACTTTGGGAGGCTAAGGCAGGAGGATTGCTTGAGCCCAGGAGTTTGTGACCAGTCTGGGCAACATAGTAGGACACCATCTCTATAAAGAAAATTTAAAAAGTAGCCAGGCTGGGTGGTATGCTCCTGTAGTCTCAGCTATTTGGGAGATTACTTACCCTAAAATAAGACATAAAACCTTATTTTAAAGAATTCCCATCAAATTTAACCTACAGATATGCTCTCATTAGAGCATTGAGATACTCACTGCATCATCATTTGGGTGTTTTGGGTTGGTTGGTTGGTTGGTTGTTTTTTGAGACAGGGTCTCCCTTTGTCACCAGGCTAGAGTGCAGTGGTGCAATTTTGGCTCACTGCAGCCTCTGCCTTCCGGCCTCAAACGATCCTCCCACCTCAGCCTCCCTGGGAGCTGGGACTACAGGCATGCGCCACCAAACCCAGATAATTTTTTTATTTTTAGTAGATACAGGGTCTTGCCACGTTGCCTAGGCTGGTCTTGAACTCCTGGGCTCAAGCTATCCTCCTGCCTCAGCCTCCCAAAATGCTGGGACTACAGGTGTGAGCCACCGCACGCAGCTCCCTTTCGAAGTCTAATTCCTAGTTAAGGCCGGGTGCGGTGGCTCACGCTTGTAATCCCAGCACTTTGGGAGGCCGAGGTGGGCGGATCACGAGGTCAGGAGATTGAGACCACGGTGAAACCCTGTCTCTACTAAAAATACAAAAAATTAGCTGGGCGTGGTGGTGGGCACCTGTAGTCCCAGCTACTGAGAGAGGCTGAGGCAGGAGAACGGCGTGAACCTGGGAGGCGGAGCTTGCCGTGAGCCGAGATCACGCCACTGCACTCCAGCCTGGGTGACAGAGCGAGACTCTGTCTCAAAAAAAAAAAAAATTACTAGTCATGGCTCAGCAGTGGCTCAAGGATGCCCACCTCTGTTTCTTTCCACCTTGCAACAGCCCCAGAAAAGCAACAAAAGGGACAATATCCTCCAATTAAAAACTTCCTGAAGCTGGCTGAGGCAGAGGTCTCCTTGAGCCCAGGAGTTTGAGACCAACCAGGGCAACATAGGGAGACCCCGTTCTCCACCTCAAAAAAACTAAGTCGACTTTTGAAATAGACCCAATTCTTTAAATAAGATCCCAGAATCTTCAGCTAGAAATAAGCTTAGAGATGATTTCCTGTTATTTTAAAAAGGAAGAAACTGAGGACCAGAGAGGTGAAGTGACTTGCTCCTGGCCACACAGCCAGTCCGTCCAGGTTTCTGATTTCCAGACAAGACTCCTTCTTTATGGCTTCTCTCTCCATAGCTGCTGAGCTAATGGGCCTGTGTGGCTTGCCCAAGTCTCTCTGGCTCTCACATCTCCCGCCTGCTCAGTAGTCAGGAAGGAGGGACTGAAAGGAGGGTAAAGTGAGGCCCCACACCAGGTGAGAGGGTACCCTGAGAGTAGTTCTTGGGGAGGACACAGGAAGGCACTTAGCTAAAATGAAGGTTTGGGCTAAACACTGCATTTCACTTACTCAGAGACTTTGGACAGGTAGTGTTGCAAACCCCTCTAGAGTTCTTTCCTAGACCTGAGCTCACGTGTGTGACAGCTTGGCATGGTGAGCAGGAAGCCAGTGATAGCTGTGTTAACAGATGGCCTGAGCCCCAGAGAAACTATGTGTGAGCGTGGGCGGGGCAAGGGCTGGGAGTCCATGTTGCTTGAGCTGGCCTGCAGGGAGGCCCTCCAGGCTTTTTAGGAGTAGTAGAGGATGGGGAGGGGGCTTCCTTAGGAGATGGTGGGGCCTCAGGAGTCCTGCGTCCTGCCCACTTGCAGGGAGCTTCCCAAGCCTGCCTGACACTAGAGCTCTGGGCAGCTCCTTTTCGGGCCCAGCTCATGTTCCTTTCTGGGGGACATGCCCTGGCTAGATGGTAACTGAAGACCCCCATCTCCTGTTAGAGATGGAAACTGACCGATAGCTTTTAGCAGGGCCCCTGCAGATGCATGTCAGGGCCCCTGCCTGGAAGCAAGAGGTGAATTCTGGGAAGGGATTTGCAGTTCCCTAAACTCACTTCTGTTTGCCTAGGGGCCCTCAGACCTGCCGTATGCCCTGCCTGAGATCGCTCAGCCTCCAGCCCCACCTCCTTTAGCTGGATAACTTATCTTCACAAACTCAGCCCAGTCATAACCTTCTCTGGGAGATTGTCCCTGAGCCTCTGATCAAAGAGCCTCTGACTCCCAAAACTTTCTGTACTTCCCCTTAGAATTTAGCCCCACATACTGAAATAGTTGGTTTGCGTTTGTGTGTGTGTGTGTGTGTAGTTAAGTTTTATAAATCTTCTATATGTGTCTTTGTTGTTGTTTTAGAGACAGGGTCTTGCTCAGTCGCCCAGTCTGGAGTGCAGTGGTGTGATGTCGGCTCTCTGTAGCCTTGACCTCCCAGGCTCAAGCGATCCTCCCACCTCAACCTCCTTCGTAGCTAGGACTACAGGCTCACACCACCATACCTGGTTCATTTTCTAATTTTTTGTAGAGATGGAGGTCTCCCTATGTTGCTCAGGCTGGTATGGAACTCCTGGGCTCAAACAATCTGCCCGCTTCAGCCTCACAAAATGCTGGGATTACAGGTATGAGCCACCGTGCCCAGACATCCCAGATGTGTTTGAAAAGAACATGTATTCTCCAGCTGTGGGGTGCAGTGTACTATGCAGGGCCCTCATATTAAGCTTCTAAATTCTATTGTTCAAATCTTTTCTTTTTTAAAAATTTTTTATTTTTTGAGACTGAATCTCACTCTGTCGCCCAGGCTGGAGTACAGTAGCACAATCTCAGCTCACTGCAACCTCCGCCTCCAGGGTTCAAGCGATTCTCTTTCCTCAGCCTCCTGAGTAGCTGGGATTACAGGTGCCTGCCACCACGACCGGCTACTTTTCATATTTTTAGTAGAGATGGGATTTCTCCATGTTGGCCAGGCTGGTCTCGAACTCCTGACCTCAGGTGATCCACCCGTCTCAGCCTCCCAAAGTACTGGGATTACAGGCATGAGCCACCACGCCTGCCCTCTTTTTTTCTTACTGATTGTTTGTCATTGTTGTTGTTGTTGGAGGTACTTAGGATTTTATTTTTATTTCTCACATCTCTTCCATCTGGCCGTTTATTGGTATCCTTTAAATTTTCCTTTGTAATAAATCAGGAATAATAAGTAAGCATTCCCTGGGTTTGTGAGTCATTCTAACAAATTATTGTAATTGCCTGATAAGTGCACAGACAAAATCAATTCACTGAGACTGAGGTATTGCAGTAAACGGAGTTATTACTCAAATCAGTCTCCTGACTTTTTGTTGTTGTTATTGTTGACTTGATGTGTAAATTACAGGGAGAGGTGTATTAAAGTCTCCTAAAGTTGAACTTGTCCATTCCTCCTTGCAGGATTGTCAATGTTTGCACTGTAAATTTTGAAGCTGTCTTATTAGATGCATGTAGGCTTTTGTTATGTCTTATCTAATTGTGCCTTTTATCAATGTGTCCCCTATTTCTAATGAGAGCCCGATTCTCACCACCCCCCTCAACTTATTTCATGTACGTTTTCCTTTGAAAAATTTAAAGGACTGCATGGATAAACCACAATTTAACTTTTTGTCTATTATTGGACATTGTTTCTAATTTTTCATTTTTATAAACCACACTGAAGTGAGCATCTTTGTATGCAGTTGTTTCTGATGATTTCCTCCTCTGGGTAGATTCGTTGTAGTGGAATTACAAAGTTAGGCTGTATGAACATTTTAAAGACTTTTCATATATGTTGTTCCTTCATGGCTGTTGATGAAATTAGAATTTTTGGTGCCTATGTCACCAAATTGGCTCCTGTTGAGCTATCTGTTCCCAAAATCCCTCAGTGTTTTTGACTTGGTCTTTTTTTTTTGTCCCTCACCCAATATGTGTGCACTTGGCAGACATTCTGTGTCATTTTGGACTTGCATTATTCCTCTTACAATTTAATCCATTAGATTAGGCCCGTCCCTCCAAACTGTCAGTCTCTCCCAGCCTCTGATCAGCAGAGTGTCGGCCATGATGCAGGGGCCGTGTCTTCTGTAGCTTTGCTCCAGTCAGTTATGGAAAAGGTGAGAACAGAACTCCATGGCAAACCACTGGAAACAAGCCCATGGGGATATCAAGTTCTTTTTCAATGAGGCTAATAGTTAATAGTTTATTAAACATTTACTATGCACTAGGCACTACATATATGTTAACTCATTTGACTGTTACAACAAACCCAAAAAGTAGATATTATGGTCTCTATTTTAAGATATGGGAATTGAAATTCAGGGAGAGAGGAAGTCTGTCCAACTGGTCACCCTGCTCCTGGGTGAGCAGATCAGGATTTCAACCTCTCAGACTTGGGTTTTGGTCCGGAACCCAAATGGCCAGCCCTGTTCTACAGGAATCTACCACCAGGTGGCGGTAGAGCCAATGGGCCCAGGAACAACCTCTGTGAGCTCTGAAATTAGCCACAAAACTGCCTTTTTTTTCCTACAAAAAGTAGCACTGACTTTTATTGACAGTAACTAAAACTAGATTATTCAATAAAATAAATATTAACCTAACAGGCACATTCCTCTGGGTAAAACGATAATAAATTAAGCAGACCTTTGAACTTGGACCTTTCAAGCCTAGATTTCATCAATATAATTCCTCAGGTGAAAATCTCTTTTTCTAAGTCACCCACACTTGGGCAATTCTCCCTGATTTTCTGCCCATTCTTTGCTGCCTCTGCCCTCTGCACTAGCACACTCCTAGCAGTAATCAAAGCTATAGGAAGACCTTCAACTGGGAAAGCATATCAGAATTTGAGGCAAGGAATTTAGAGAGTGGGATGTTGGTGGGCAGTGAATGGCCCCCAGGAGATTTGAATATACCCTTCTAGGGGGCATAGGCAGGCATTCCTGGTTCTGGAGAGAATCTCAGATTCACCATCTACCCAGGCACCCTTCAATCTTCCAGCTTGGGAAGAAAATGCCTCTTTCTTTTCTTCAATCTCCCAATCACATTTTGAGATTTTTCTGCCCCACTTTAGAAAAAAAAAAAAAAAGCTTTTATTTTTTAAACGCTTCCCCTTTCCTTTTTTTAGCGTTCCTGTACAAACACTGGTGCTTTGCTGGTCCATTTTCCCCTCTTGCTGGGCAGTATCTTTTTCAAACCATTTGAACATACATTCAAATTATTTCACCATGTTGTGGGTATTGTATTTCAATAGAATTGGAATATGAAAAGGCCTTTTTTTTTTCTTTTTTTGAGACGGCATCTCGCTCTGTCGCCCAGGCTAGGGTGTGGTGGCAGGATCATAGCTCACTGCAGCCTCCACCTCCTGGGCTCAAGCCATCCTTCCGCCTCAGCTTCCTGAGTAGCTGGGACTACAGGCACGCACCACCACACCTGGCTAGTTTCGTTCATTTTTTGTAGAGATGGGGTTTCACTATATTGCCGAGGCTGGTTTCGACTTCAAGCAGTCCTCTTCCCTCAGCCTCCCAAAGCACTGGGATTATAGATGTGAGCCACCATGCCCAGCAATTGAAAAGGACTTTTAAAACATCCTACCATGTTTTGGTTCTCACTGGATGGACCAGTGTTTCCCTCTAGCCCTCCCCCAGCAGTGTCCCAGGCATGAGTTGACTGCCTCCCAGTGCCCTGTCCTCACACTGAAGGGAGGGTCCCTCTGCTCCATGCACAAAGGTGAGCTCCTGACTGGCACCAGAGTTAGGGACCTCCAGGTGGGGCTGGTCCTGGAACAGTAGCCAGGAGTGAGGCTCTAGGCTGCGAATCAGGGGATTCTGAAGTCACATTCAGGCCTGGTTGGACTCCTGGCTCCACCTCTTACAAGTTCCTTGACTTGTCAGTTCTTACCTTTACTGAGCCTCAGATTCAGGACAAAGTGTGGATAGCACCCGCTTTGCAGAAATATTATATTAGATACAACTGGCCAGGTGCGGTGGCTCACACTTGTAATCCCAGCACTTTGGGAGGCTGAGGCAGGCGGATCACTTGAGGTCAGGAGTTCGAGACCAGCCTGGCCAACATGGTGAAACCCCATCTCTGCTAAAAATACAAAAAATTAGCTGGGCGTGGTGGCGCATGCCTGTAGTCCCAGCTACTCTGGAGGCTGAGACAGGAGAATCACTTGAATCTGGGAGGTGGAGGTTGCAGTATGCCAAAATTGTGTCACTGCACTCCAGCCTGGGTGACAGAGCAAGACTCTGTCTCAAAAAAAAAAAAAAAAAAGAAATGTTATATTAGATACAATAATGACAATAATGCATGTCAAGTGTGCCTGGTAGGTATGTGCTAGGTAAATAACATTGGCTATTGTTCAATTAAGTAAGGGATCTGGGACATCTCACAGAATCATGGAATGTTATTATTGGTGGTCCCATAAGATCATAGGCTAGTTCTCTTAAGTAACCAAATAACTTGCTTTACCCACTTGAATGAAAACAACAAATTATTTTTTAAGGTCTAAAGAAGTGACTCCATGTTCCCAACACACTAATTATTTAAAATGTCCTTTTTACAAGGAGTGGTCTCTGTTAAAAAAACAAAAAAAGTCCTCCCTGGAACTCCTCCCATAGTCAATCTAGGGACCCCTGGGTGCTTCCTAGTCATGGTTACTTCACCTCCCTGAGAAGAAACAAAGAGGCCTAAAAGGCCACTCTCTGTCGTGGCTGCAGCCAACAAGCAGTTGGTCAATAGTGCACCATGTCCAATTGGGAACTGTCTTGAGGGCAGGGACCTTGTCTCCACAGGAAACTTCCAGGCTACTGAGGCCTGCCTCTCATGCCACAGTAGTTTCTCGGGGCTCAAAATGGGGACAAGGATTCCTCTGCACAGTTATAGTTAGCCTAGACCTAGCCTGGGCTCCATGGCCACAGAGTTTTGGAGACTGAGCTCTTTGAACTCATGCACACACAGTGGGTCAGAAGCCAGGCTCCGACCAGCTTGGGCCAGTTCTCCCCATTGTTAGGTAACTACAGCACCCTAATGGCGCTGGTTCCGGGTTCTTCTTCCTCAGTGCAAGCCCGCCAAAGGAAAAACCAATCAGAGAGAGGTGTTTTTCCCGCCTCGCTCTAAGCCCCACCCCAACCAATCACAAACATCCACGCAGCCCTCCTGGGCATAAAAGAAGCAAACCCTCCACCGCGCTCTCTCTGTCTCTCTCTCTCCTGCCCAGCCCAGCCTGCTGCCTCCAATAAAGATCTCTTGGCCGAGCTGGTGTGCCGTGGTCTTAAGTGTGAGAGTCACTCTTTCATTGGTGCCGTGACTCAGATTGGGACTCCCCACCTCCAGCGGGACCCCAGTTCCCCTCAGACTCAAACCAGGCCCCGGCCGGCCTTTGCCCAATTTCCCGTCCGCCGAACAGCGCATCCACCACCGGCTCCTGTTTGCTAAGTCCCCTTCCGTAGTCTGCCGCCTAGTCCTATACTGTGGCGACAGACTCCTGCTTCCCCTCCTCGACCCGCAGGAAACAGAGTTTTCTCCTTCTCCTCCTCGCCCCTCCGGCCTGAGCCTCCGCCCCAAGCCTCCGCCCCATGCCATACTGTTGGCTACATACAAAAATCTTGGTACCAAGTGGCTCATGGTCCCTCGGCCATGCTGTTGGCCCTTCAGTCCCTTCGCCTTGGTGACGACCAACCGAAGGCCCTGAACCTGATTACAGTGTTCGGCTAACTAGCGGACGCCCTCTTAGCCCTCACTGCCTCTCCGTCCTTGGGAGGCTCCACATCCCTGCCGGCCGACTCACCCCTAAAATGCCTTTTAGACAATCTGGCTACCCTAGGCCTTGCCGCTGACCTCAAACCTAAACGCTTAATCAAATTCTGCATGCAAGATTGGCCGACCTACCCCTTAGACAACCAAAATGAATGGCCCCTTATGGGACCCTAGACCCTGAAATTCCCCAGGGCCCTTACAATGATTGTGCGCACGGGAGATTGGGCAGAGATCCCCCATGTTCCTAACTTCTCCTATTAGACGATAAGCCTCACCTCTTTCTGTCCCTGTTAACCCTAACCACAAGTGTCATTGCTGGCCTCCACTCCAAAAGCCTTTCCCAACCCCCTCCCCTTCCTACTTCCGATTTTAACCCTGCTGACGAACCGCCGCCATATCACCATCCCCAACCTCGCCCCTCCGCCACCGCGCCGCCACCAACAACCCCAGCCCTACCCATCGGAGCGCAGGCAGTCCCCAACCACAATCCTGGCTGCAATTATAACTCCCAAGATGGTGTCACAGCCCGAGACCACTTTGCCACCTGTTTAATAACAGGTCTCCAGAAGGCAGCTCAAAAGGCAGTCAATTTTGATAAACTCCACAAAATCATCCAAGAAAAACATGAAAACCCGTCCGCCTTCCTCGCCCGCCTTACACAGGCACTCCAACAATACACCAACATGGACCTTAAAGCCCCCGACAGCAGACAACTTCTCATGTTCCATTTCTTCGCACAAAGCTTCCCAGACATTCGGGCCAAACTAAAAGGCTAGACAGAGGTCCCTTTACCCCGCAGACCAAGATCCTCGCTACCGCGTTCAAGGTCTACCACAACCGTGACAAGCAGGCAAGGAGGCAAAATTGCCAAATGTTGGCTCAGGCCTTCAAGGCCCCAACCCAACCTGTCAGACGCCCTGCCTCTATGTCCACTCACCACCAACCCCCTCGACCCTGCTTTAAGTGTGGGAACAAAGGTCATTGGGCTTGTGAGTGTCCTAATCCCAGGCCACCCAAACGACCGTGCCCCAAGTGCCAACAATCCGGCCACTGGGCGACCGACTGCCCCAGCTCCCTCGGGGGAGCTGGGCCAGACCCCGTCCTAAAGACGATCTCATTAAGTTGGCAGCCTACGACTGACGGGGCCCTAGGACCCCTTCCTGACACACACCATCACCACACAGGAGCCCAGGGTGCCTCTTGCAGTGAGTAGGTGTCTCGTCATTCCCCTCCTACTTCCTCGGTTCTGCAGGAGTATTGGGGCGCTGTCTCCACCTCTGGCCCTCCCATAGTCGGGGTAGGAGGCCAGACCATGTGGCCAAAGACCACCCCACCCCTAGCATGCTCTTTCTCTGGTCATCTCTTTTCTCACAAGTTCCTGGTTATGCCCCAGTGTCCCCTTCCTTTATTAGGTAGAGACATCCTTTCCAAATTTGGGGCAGCTATTACATTCAACCCCACAGTGCTCCCAGACTCCACCTCTCTCCTCGCTGTAATCTCCAGTCCCCCAGACCCGCCCAGCTCTCTGCCGCCTCTGCCGGCCTCCGTTAACCCCACAGTTTGGGATGTAACCACCCCTTCCCTAGCTCACTGCACACCCGTTAACATTTCCCTAAAAAACCCCAACCACTTCCCTAGTCAACCTCAGTATCCTCTTCCGGCTACTAGCCTCAGAGGCCTGCAGCCCCTCATTTCTGAACTCTTACGGAAAGGATTCCTCAGGCCTACACACTCTGTTCAACACTCCCATACTGGCAGTAAAAAAAACCAACGGAAAATTTCACCTGGTTCAAGATCTACGTCTCATCAATGACGATGTCAGGCCTATCCACCCACTAGTTCCTAACCCCTACACCCTCCTGTCCTCTATTCCGCCTGACACAACACATTTTTCTGTCATAGACCTTAAAGATGCCTTCTTTACCATCCCCCTCTCCCCACAAGCTCAGGATCTTTTTGCCTTCACCTGGACAGATCCAGACACTCAACAATCACAACAACTCACCTGGACAGTCCTTCCCCAAGGGTTTTGAGACAGCCCCCACATCTTTGGACAAACCCTAGCTGCGGATCTCAGGTTACTGCAACTCCCTCAGTCCACCCTCCTGCAATACGTGGACGACCTTCTCCTTTGTAGTCCTTCTCTAGCAGTCTCCCAGACTGACACTGTATCTCTCCTCAACTTTCTGGCAGACAAAGGATATCGAGTATCTCCACTCAAAGTCCAACTCTCCTCCCCGCAGGTGATCTATTTAGGGGTCCTCCTGTCCCACAACTCCAAGGCCATAACCCTAGACCAAAAATGTTTTATACGGAGCCTCCCAGTTCCCAAAACCAGGCAGGAACTTCTTTCGTTCCTCGGGTTAGCAGGGTATTTCAGAACATGGATTCCTAACTACTCTCTCTTAGCAAAGCCCCTCTATGACTTGGCCCACAGAGCCCCGTCCGAACCCCTAGACACTGCTGTTACTCAACCCTTCCAGGCCCTCCAACAGGCACTTCTCAAGGCCCCCGCCCTACATCTTCCAGATCTCCAGAAACCCTTCACCCTATACCTACATGAACAAAAGGGACTGGCCCTAGGTGTCTTAGGTCAGTTGCAAGGGCCTTCATTTGCCGCCATCGCATACTTGTCCAAACAATTAGATCCCACAGTCAAAGGCTGGCCTCCATGCCTCTGTGCCCTGGCGGCAGCCTACCTTTTACTCAAGGAGTCCAAAAAACTCACCTTCGGGGCAAACACAGTCATTGCCTCCCCTCACCACCTTAAAGATCTCCTCACATGTAGAAGCCTACAAACCCTTCCCCCTTGCCGTATACTCTCTCTCTTAGTCTCCTTTCTGCACGATCCAACTATCTCCTTCCAGGCATGTGCCCCCCTCAACCCGGCCACTCTCCTGCCAGTCAACCATGACCTCCCCCAACACAATTGTAATGAAATTCTGGAATCTCTCCTTCCTTGCCCATCTCACATCAGCGAAGGACCCTTACCCCACTCTGATCACACCTGGTTCACAGATGGCAGCTCCTTCATATCACGAGGCCAACGCCTCGTGGGATACGCTGTGGTCTCACTGACCAAAACCATTGAGGCCAAGCCTCTGCCGCCACATACCACCAACCAACAGGCAGAGCTAATTGCGGCTACCCGCGCCTTTGAACTGGTGGCAGATCATACACTCACACTCTACACAGACTCCAAATATGTTTTTCACATTCTGCTCTCTCACGCCGCCATCTGGAGAGAGAGAGGATTACTCATGACCAAAGGAAACTCAGTCACCAATGCCTCTCTCATCTCCCACCTCCTTAAAGCCTCACTATTCCCTTCAAAGGTCGGCATTGTCCACTGCAAAAGCCACCAGACCGATTCTTCACCAATCACTCAAGGTAACAACAAAGCCGATCATCAGGCCCGAAGAACAGCCCTCTCTAGTCTCCCTCCCACCTTTTTAGCAACACTCTCAAGCCCACTCGACCCTTCCCCCTCCATCGTCTCTAGACATACCCTCTTCACTCATCTACATTCCATTTTTCACACTAGCCCCCAGGCTCTTAAAACCTTCCTGTCTTCCTTTTTCACGCTAACACCCTCTGATCTTCAGTTCCTTCAAGACCTCACCTCCAACTACACTGTTTGCCAGAGGACAAACCAAAACACGCCCTTAAAACCCCGCCCCTTTCCAACCCACCAGGCCAGAGGACATATCCCTGGTAGCATTTACCCTAGCAATGCATACTCCTACCCAGTGCAGACCCTTACTATCACCCGCACTTACAAAACCCCTCCCAAAATCTCGCTTCCCGGCATCTCCGGCGACATCTCTCAAGCCGCCGAAGACCTCCTCCAGCAGCTAGACTCCTCCTCCGTTTCCATCTCAGTACAGCAGTCCTGGCTCTTACTTCTACAGGAAGGAATCCAACTGTTAAACGCCTCTAATATCTCTCCCTCCAACTGCTTCCTATGTGCCAGCCTTGATAAACCGCCGCTTATTGCTGTTCCTGTCGCCCTCCCAAACACTACCAACACTTCTGATCATTCACCACCCCCAAACACCCCCTTAATATCCGGTGTTCCCCTCTTTAATACGTCCCAGGCCGTTACCTGCTACACAGACTCCCCTGAATCCTTTTCCTTCTGCAATACCTCCACCTCCTACCCTAACTCTTCCGCCCCCAATGGATACTTCTTCTGGTGTAACCGCACTCTTTACAAAACAATCAATTCCTCCGTCAATACTACCTGCTTCCCCGTCACACTCCTGCCACAACTTACCCTCCTCTCCCTTTCCGAAGGGACCACCGCCTTCAACCTTAACCACCCTCCCATAAATCAGGCCCCAAGAAAAAGACGGGCTGTCTTTATACCTGCCATCCTTGGCCTCTCCCTTGCAACCTCCCTTCTAGGCTCCGCTCTAGGGGCCACCTCCCTCGGATACGGAGTCTCGCAGGTTAATGAATTAAAGATACACCTAGAATCCACTACTGAACAAACTGCGCAGTCACTAGCCGCCCTGCAACGACAAATTACCTCTTTAGCCGGAGTAGTCCTCCAAAACCACAGAGCCCTAGACCTCCTGACAGCTGAAAAAGGAGGCACATGCATTTTCCTCCAAGAAAGCTGTTGTTACTTTATTAATGAGTCCCAGGTTGTCGAGACTAACATAAAAAATCTTAATGACATAAGACAAAAACTCCTCGAAATGAATACAGGCTTCTCACTTTGGGACACTCTAAAAATGCCTCTTTTAGCTTGGGTCCTACCATTTCTCGGACCCCTCCTAGGAATAGCGGCCTTTTGTAACCTCCTCCCCTACCTAATAAAGTTCATGCAACAACGAATCTCCTTATCTAACCAGACTTTTAACCAGCTTCTCATCAGGCACTACCAACTCCAAGCAACCAAAGAAGACGACCAGGACTCACCTACCCATGGCCTCCACCTCCAGGACCTGTAATTTCTTAGATTTCCTCCAGGCCCTCCAAGAAGATATGTGGCTCATAGCAGATCCTTTCCTGCCATACAGATAGCTCACGTCCATAGATGACCTCTACTTACAAGGGACATTTTAGACTTCACACCCCGGGAAGTGCTCACCTTCAGCGCCGTCTTCTTTGGCCTCCTGCTATTGCTCTGCCCCTACAGTCCTCCAATATCGCTTCCCCACGACGCCCCCGTTCAGCAGGAAGTAGCCAGACGAACAGCGACGCCCACCTCCCCACTTCTTAAAAAACAAAAAAGGGAGGAATGTTAGGTAACTAGAGCACCCTAATGGCGCTGGTTCCGGGTTCTTCTTCCTCAATGCAAGCCAGCCAAAGGAAAAACCAATCAGAGGAGTTTTTCCCGCCTCGCTCTAAGCCCCGCCCCAACCAATCACAAACATCCACGCAGCCCTCCTGGGCATAAAAGAAGCAAACCCCCTCCCCACCGCTCTCGCTCGCTCGCTCTCTCTCTCCTGCCCGGCCCAGTCTGCTGCCTCCAATAAAGATCTCTTGGCCGAGCCGGTGTGCCGTGGTCTTAAGTCTGAGAGTCACTCTTTCACCCATGATTCAGGAGAAGGAGCTCCAAGAACTCTTGGCATCACCTTGAAGTGAGAGGCTGTCCCTCACTGCAGTTGCCAGCAAAAACCAAAATGGCCACTCAGTGATGCCACAAGTCTCCCTTCTAACTAAACAGAACCAGCTCACCCCAGGCCAGAGCTGCTTCCTGCCCTCCCAGCACCTCCAAGTCCCATTCCAAAAGCCCCAGAGCAGGTCCCTCCTCTCCTGTCCCAAGGGCCGTCTCATTTCCTGTCCTGATTCCTCTTCCCAGCAGGGCCTCCCATTTCCCTGAGGAGAAACCACCCTCCTGTTACCCTCATAGGTATTTAGATGAGAAAACTGAAGCCTGAGAGAGGAAAGGTAACTTTGCCAAATGCATGCAGCTAGTTAGCAGGTGAAACCACATGTCTTGACACCCACTTTAAGCACTTTACCAATCACAGGGGGCCCAGATTCAAATACAGACATTGGGAGGAAGAGGTAGGGGTCAGGGGTTAGGGGTCAGGGGTCAGACAGGTGGGTGAAATCAGGGTGTTGAGAAGAGTGGTGCTGGCAGCTGAGTGAGTCTGCAATTGGTAACGAGCAGAAATGAGTGAGGGCCAATGCCCGCGGGATGCGGGGTTTTCATTTTAGAAGGAACTTCCCTTACGAGCTGTGCAATTAGGTGCTCAATGAATCAGAAATACTTTTTTGAGGATTAGAAGGAAATACCCAGTGCCGGCCCACAGGCTGTAGGGCTGTTTAAAAACGAAAACCAAAACCATAAAGTCTGGGGGCTGTGAATTTCACTCATTTGCATGTGAGCTGCCATTTGTAGATTCTCTTTTAGAGCACTAACTAGGTGCACATAAAATTAAATTAACTAATTAACGCAAATGTCTGCAACTGCTCTCAGGATGATCACTCACCGAGGGAGGACCCCTAGCAACTTTCAGACCAGGTTCTCCTTTTCCCGGACAGCTGCGTAAATGTGGGGCTACAAAAAGCACAAAGATGAACATGAACTCAGCAACGCCATCCCAGAAGCCCCCATGCAGATGATGGGGCCAACAGAGTGATCAGAAGCCAGAGACCCTATCAGTGCTGACCTTGCTAAGGCCTGACCCCTCGCTCCTGGCAAATCTTAGACAATTTCCTAGGATACTCTTTCCTTATTGGAACGGGGAGTGGCGTAGAATACCTGCATCAAGATGCTTGGGTACAGGTGAGCAATGAGGGAATTTACTACGACTTGGAACTGGAGTGTCTCGGGGTTGCAGGGTCAGGCAATCCAGCTGCCCAGGGCATTTCATCATAGACTCTGAGAGAAGAAATCTAGAGAAGAGAGCTGTTGCTTGAGGTGCCAGCTCCTTCCACCTGCAGGCGGTGAATCTCTAAGTGTGGTACTCCAAGTGTGGTACTGGGCCAGCAGAATCTGCTCCACCTGGGATCTTGTTAGAAAGGTAAATGCTCAGCCCCAACCAGACCTGCTGACTCAGAAATGGGGTGGGGCCCAGCGCTCTGTGTTTTAACAAGCACTCTGGGTGATTTGGATGCAGGCTCCAGTTTGAGAATTTCTGCCCTAAGGCATCCTGGGGCTGTAGTATTAACAATAATAGTTTTGTGGCTAAGGGTGTGGACTTTCTGCAGACAGATCTGTAATCCCAATACTGGCTTTGCTATGGGCGGGTCTTGGGTGAGACCAAGGGTGCAGACTGGAAGGAGGCCCATGCTGTCTGGGTCACACAGGCAGATGGGTACCCGACAGCGAGGGCCTCACCTGTCTCATCCCAGTCCCAGCCCTGTCTTCCTACTGGAGAGGTGTGTGACCTTGGACCCCACAGAACTAAGATCTGGTTCTGTTGTTCTGCAGGTGGGGCCTGGGAATGTGCATTTTAAGAGCTCCCCAGTTACTCTGATGGTCAGGCAACCTTGGAAATTGCTGAGTTAACCTCTGAATCTCCGTTTTCTAACTTGTAAAAAGGGTAACTTGTAAAAAGGGGTATCTGTAAAGCCCTAATTAGGGAAAAGGAATCAGGCTGGCGGGATCAGGGGAAAGCAAAAAGAAAAAGCAGATAAGCTATGAGTCTGCCTTTCTTCATGGTCCAGGATACATAGCCCTCCTGTGCAGATAACTCACAATCTTGCTGCACCCAACTATCACCAGACACCTGCAAGTTAGCTCACTGCAACGTTGGTGTTATTAGCACTGCACAGCCCTCTTCAGCACACAGCAAAAGCACCATCCTGTAAAGTCTGCAGCAAGCCTTTATCTCCTTGCAGTCAGCTCCTCTCTCGCTAACTTGCTCATTGCTTTCTTGCAACATATTTTCATACTTTCTCTAACAAATCTGTCTTTCTTTACCTACAACTGACTTGGTAAATTCTTCTTGCTGCCCGCACCTCCAGCCCAGATAGTCACTGATCTGCGAAAGGAACAACCCTCCGGGAGTTGTTTTGAGGTTAAATAAAATAGTGAATGTACAGCATTTAGCATTGTTCCACAGTGATTGCAAGGGAGCAATAACCAGTGGGCTGGGGGAGGTTCCCAAACACTGGTGGGATCTCGCCCCCAGCTAGTGTCTGGGCTGTTGATACCATCATGAGAAGAAATTCAAGGATGAGTCAGAAAATAGTGAAAATACAGAGATACATTGCCAAGTGAAGGTACACAGTCAAGAAAGGGGAGTGTGGGCAGACTCGAAAGGGTCACACTATGAGGTTTGGGATTTCTACCTTTATGGGTTTCTTTAACCAAGGGGTGGAATATTCATGAAAATTCCTGG
Organism: Hylobates moloch; assembly: GCF_009828535.3. Lineage (NCBI taxonomy): Eukaryota > Metazoa > Chordata > Mammalia > Primates > Hylobatidae > Hylobates > Hylobates moloch. The sequence goes on from NW_026652279.1 coordinate 36,286,242, forward strand.
AAAAAGGTGGAGATTTCTTGAAACTGTGGTGCCACCCATCTTTATACTAAATAGGAGTGTTCTGGGAACTGTCATGGCACTGGTGGGTGTCTGATTTGTATGTTAATGAGCAAATAATGAGGTTCCAGGAGAAATCTAGGTCAAATCCAGCACCATGTTGGGTCCAGTCAGTCTTAGCCAGCTTGGTCCACATGCTGGTTTTCAGTGTTTTATCAGTCCCTAGCTTCTGCAGCTATTTCAACAGTTTCCTTTTGGTTAGTCATGTGAAATTGCTGCCTGGAGTTTTCTCCTCTCCTGCAACCACCCTGTATTATAACTTTCTCAGGAGGAATTCCCTAGGTTGTAGTGTGGGGCTGCCAAAAGGGTCTGGGTTCATCCCAGCATTTTTGTGAACTTGATCCACCTTAGCCTTTCAGCCTGTGGGCAAGTAGGTGTGAGGGGTTGACCACCCTTTTCTTACTGGGAATCTGGTTTCAGATTCCTATGGTAGGCCGTGGGATGGTCTGAGGCCTCTCCAGAAGAGGAGCTTCAAGTTGTCTGACCTAGTGACATTCTACAGAGGCCTGGGGATACAGTGCAGGCTGTCCACTGAGCCCAGGCAGGAAAGTCAGTGTTGCTGTTGACTCGAAACATGAGTCAAAATGAAAGCAGAGAGAGAGCAAACATTTGTGGAATACCAGCTCAGCACAGATTCACTCACGCTCTTCATTTCATTGAACTCTCCTAACAATCTGTGAAGTAGGTTATAATTATTTATTATCATCCTCCACATTTTACAGATGAAGACACTGAGGTTCAGAGTGGCTCACCTGCTCCAAAGCCAGGTTCTTTGCCTTACACTGGTGGTGTTCAAAGTGTGTTCTGCAGAACCAACGGCATTTATGTCATTTTAGGGGTCACTATGGGAGGCAGGAAAGAGTCCCCAGGTCTCTTCAACTGGGGCATAGCCTCTGGCTAGTTTAAGCCTTCAAATAAAATTCTGCCAGGATTTTTCAGTATTGAAAAACATTTTGAAAAATTATTGCTCTGTGCAATACGTCTTCTGCCTGAAGTCTAGCCAATCCTGGACTCAGTGTCACGTGATCTGAACATGAGGTTCTTGGGACTTCAGATTTAACTGAGGACTAATGTGAAAGATATTTGACATTTAAGTGATCATGAAACAGAGTTCCCAAACCTCCTACATTTTTTTTTAATAAATAGAGATGAGGTCTTGCTATGTTGCCCAGTCTGGTCTAAAACTCCTGGGCTCAAGTGATCCTCCTGCCTTGACCTCCCAAAGTGCTGGGATTACAGGCGTGAGCCACCATGCTGAGCCAATAGACTTTAAATTTTAAAAAGAAAATGTAAAGAACCAGTTCCACATCTTTTGTACTTTTGCATATCGGGGATATAAAAAAGCAGTAGACTGTGGAGAGGGAGAATGCCTTGCAAAGAGATTTCCTTAGAGAGATCTGTGGCCATGATGAATCCCCTGTTCCTCCTAGTGGGAAGGAAGGGAGGTGCTATCTACTGTGCCTAAAACCTAGTGGGAAAGGCTTCCAAGTGTCAACTGAAAAATGGAGGTTCATAAATTTGGAAAGGAGAATTTCATTTCTCGTAAAGTGTTGCAGCCTGCAGGGTGGCCATGTTGACAGGCTGGGAAGTGTAGCCTCCAACCAGAAGCTGGAAACAGACACTTTGAGGGTGGGAAGAGTAAGACAGGGATTTATGCTGACCAAGGTGGGCAAATCTACATATTCAATAAGCTATAGGAGTCATGAATATTTATGAAAGGAGAAATGTATGTATGTTCAATTGAGCTTCACGCCCATTTATGCGTCCCTTGTACAAAAAATGGCAGCCTTAGCATGACCTGAAGGTGGAGTTTACAGTCCTCTGATATCAAAATGTGAAGCAGAGGACACAAAAACCCTCTGTGCATGTCCTCTGTAGACTGATGAGGTCGGGGGTCTCTTATTAAGCAGAAAAAGAAGGGCAGCGTCAGGCGGTTGGTTAATATCAGTGGAGGAGCCTTTTTTTTTTCTTTCCTCTAGACAAACCAGAAAAGAATTGATGAAATCTTTTGAAAGGGCTGGCTTCAGTTTGGCCCTTAGGGAAGAAAGCCATTAGGCAGTTAATGGGGAAGGGGGTATAACAAGGCGTGTTCAACCTCCCATCCTGCTAGAGCAGGGAACTCAGATTGCAAAGTTTCTCTGGGGTTCCCTTGGCCAAGAGATGGTTCATTCAGTTGGGGGGGCTTGGAATTTTATTTCTCATATGGGGCTACTTGCGGAGCTTACCAAGTGTTTCAGTTACCTGTTGCTGCAAACACACACACACACACACACACACACACACACACACACACTACTAAAATTAGTGCCTTAAAACAATAATTATTGGCCAGGTGCAGTGGCTTACGCCTGTAATCCCAGCACTTTGGGAGGCCGAGGCAGCGGGAAGATCATCTGAGTTCAAGAGTTCTAGACTAGCCTGAACAACATGGTGAAACCCCATCTCTACTAAAGATACAAAAATTAGCCAGGCGTGGTGGCACACCCCTGTAGTCCCAGCTACTTGGAAGGCTGAGGCACAAGAATCACTGGAACCCAGGAGGCAAAGTTTGCAGTGAGCCAAGACTCCAGCCTGGGCAATAGAGACTCGAAAAAAGAAAAAAAAAAAACCCCAACAGTTATTGATTTGCTCACAATTTTACAATTGGGTTCAGTGGGGACAATTTGTCTCTGCTCCACATGGTGTGGGCTCCACAATGGCTGCCTCACATTTGGTGCTGGCTGATGGCTGGAAGGTTGGCTGGGATTGCTGGCTGAGGGGCTTGGCCCTTCCGCATGTGGCTGCCTGGGCTTCCTCACAACATGGAGGCTGGCTTCCAACTGGGGGCAGTGAGAAGATGCCAACCCTCCTGGGAATGAAAACAAACTTTTAATCTGGGGAATGTGAGTCTCCTCTAAATTGTCAGGCCCAGAGAGGCATAGGAATGAGGCAGCCATTGTGTCCCACATCCCCCTTGAGCTAAGCTGCTTGTAGTGTGGGCTCTAGATCGCCTGTCACCAAAAGTAGTTATAAACTTCTTTTCCTTTTTTTCTTTTGTCTTTTCTTTTCTTTTTTTTTTTTTTTTTTGAGAGGGAGTCCTACTCTGCTGCCCAGGCTGGAGTGCCGTGGCACGACCTTGGCTCACAGCAACCTCTGTCTCCCAGGTTCAAGCGATTCTCCTGCCTCAGCCTCCTGAGTAGCTGAGTAGCTGGGATCACAGGCATGTGCCACCATGCCTGAATAATTTTTGTATTTTTATTAGAGATGGGGTTTTGCCATGTTGGCCAGGCAGGTCTTGAACTCCTGACTTCAGGTGATCCACCCACCTCGGCTTCCCAAAGTGCTGGGATTACAGGCATGATCCACCCTGCCTGGCCTAAAAGTAGCTATAAATTAATCTAACAATGTGGCACACTGGACATCATCACTCATACTCTACGGTTCAACCATGTATGTCCAAACACCAATCAATCTTGTTTCTGTAAACCAATGAGAATTCCTGACAAGCAGCTTTGTATCAGCCCACTCCTTGTCACCTTTTTTTGCCTTTAAAAGCCTGCTTGTAACAAAGGTCGAACAGAGCTCAGCTCCACGGTTTCTTGGGACTGAGTCTTCCAGGTTCTCATCTTGGCTCAAATAAACTCTTTAACAAATTATATTAGGTCCTTTAGGTCAACACTCTTAAAGGCTAGAAGTGGTGCAGAGTCACTTCCACCACATGCTGTTGGTTAAGCAGCCACGGGCTAGCTCAGATTCAAGGGGGGTGTTATAGACCCCACTTCTGGATGGCTGGGTGCCATGCATGTAACAGAGGGAAGAACTGATGGTGGCTCTCTTTGGAGACAGTGATCACACGATCACATCAGAAGGCCTCTGGTGTTGAGGGGGTGCACAGGAGCCTGGGGCCTGATTCCCTTCTCCAGAGTATGACAGACAGATGAGCTGACTTAAGCTTTGTAGGACAGCCAGAAGCTTGCTGGTATCTTAGGATCATCTCAGATTTCATTTCATTTCATTGGAACAAAGTGTTAAAAGAAAATCCTTAGCCAAATTAAATTTAACAGAATGTAATTGAGCAAAGAATGATTTACAAATCAGGCAGTCCCCCAAGCCAGAGTAGGCTCAGAGAGACTGCAGTGCGACCAGGTGGTGGAAGAAGATTTCTGGACAGAAAAAGGAAGGTTACATGCAGAAAACAGATGTGAGATACAGAAATAGCTGGATTGGTTACAGCTTGGCATCTGCCTTATTTGAACATGGTTTGAACAGTTGGCCCCCTTTGATTTGATTGGTCAAAATTTGGTGGTCGGCACAAGAGTGGACTACAGTCTGCTTACACCTTCATTTAGATTATAGTTCACTATGTCCAGGGAAACCTTTAGGCTGAACTTAAAATACGTAAGGAGGCAATTTTAGGCTAAACTTGATTGACCAATTCTTCCCTTTTTGGTCATCCTTTCAACTGGGAAAGGATGACCAAAACTTAAGTCATTGATGTCACTATCACTATCGTAACTGTACTTACTTGGTTTTGAAACCTACTGGAAATTAGTAGAACAGTGGGTTTTATACGGTGGGAACAAGGACTTCAGGCTATTTTTTGTAAGAGTTAGAGTAGAGGGTACCTCCTTGTGCTGGAATGTCCTGTTTATGGGAGAAAAACAAAATCTGGTCTGCTCTAGGATCTATCATGTTTCCTTAAAGTCTTAGTTTGATTATGTCACATTTAGCATGAATGACTCCATTTTGGTTTGATCTCGTCTGATGGGGCCCAGTGCATGAGCTTAGTCCAAAACAATGGCCTCCCATAATTTTGTTTAAAATTTCCCTGCTTTTGGTCAGGTACTCACTTAGGTGAGAGTGTGACCAAAACTTAGGGCCTTAGCACCACTCTGTGACCAGTCATTCTCGGTTTTTGGTCTCAGCATGTCATTCGTAGGTTACAGTGCCCTCATGGTCACACAGTTCTTTCAGCTCTTGTCATTCCAGTTGAAAAGAGACCACTTGACGTTCTACAGATAGCTGCATGCAAACATTTAAAACTTTTGAGAGAATACAACACACCAGGGAAACTACTATTATCACCATCAGGAGGATAATACTAAGAGTTTAGAGTATGCTCCCTAGCCAAGGTTCCCTTGAACCAAACCAATTAAAATCAAATAGATCAAAGAATGAGCTAGATAAAGAGTCTACTCACTTTAACCAAGCAGCCTGTTCATTAATCCCCTACAACTAAACCTCTGTAATACCTGATTTATTTCTCCACGGGCAACAAGAAATGCCAGTAATGGCACAGATGCTACTCTGTTTGGCTAGTAAGTAATCTGGAGCAATTCTATTATTTAGCATAACTTTCACAAGATAATTTTTTTAACTTTTATTTTAAGTTCAGAGGTACACACAAGAGAATTTAAAGTCTGGCCACATGGTGGCTCACGCCTGTAATCCCAGCACTTTGGGAGGCCAAGACAGGCAGATCTCTTGAGGCCAAGGAGTTTCCCTGAGATCAGCCTGGCCAACATGGTGAAACCCCATCTCTACTAAAAATACAAAAATTAGCCAGGCATAGTGGCACGTGCCTGTAGTCCCAGCTACTCGGGAGGCTGAGGCACAAGGATCGTTTGAACCGGGGAGGCAGAGGTTACAGTGAGCTTAGATCACACCATTGCACTCCAGCCTGGGTGACAGAGTGAGACTCTGTCTCAAAAAAAAAAAAAAAAAAAAAAATCTGGTGTGTAACCATAGATAATATGGTTTGGATTTGTGTCCCTGTCTAAATATCATGTTCAAATTGTAATCCCCAGCGTTGGAGGAGGGACCTGGCGGGAGGTGATTGGATCATGGGGGCAGACTTCCCCCTTGCTGTTCTTATCATAATGAGTGAGTTCTCATGAGATCTGGTTATTTAAAAGTGTATGGCACCTCTCACTTCTCTCTTTCCCTCCTGCTCTGGCCATGTAAGATATGCCTCCTTCCTCTTCGCCTTCCACCATGATCATAAGATTCCTGAAGTCTCCCAGCCATGTTTCCTGTACAGCCTGTGGAACTGTGAGCCAATTAAACCTCTTTTCTTTATAAATTACCTAGTCTCAGGTAGTTATTTATTTATTTATTTATTTTTTGAGATGGAGTTTTGCTCTGTTGCCCAGGCTGGAGTGCAGTGGCGTGATCTCAGCTCACTGCAAGCTCCACCTCCCGGGTTCATGCCATTCTCCTGCCTCAGCCTCCCGGGTAGCTGGGACTATAGGTGCCCGCCACCACACCTGGCTAATTTTTTGTATTTTTAGTAGAGACCGGGTTTCACCGTGTTAGCTAGGATGGTCTCGATCTCCTGGCCTCGTGATCCGCCCTGCCTCCCAAAGTGCTGGGATTACAGATGTGAGCCACTGCGCCCGGCCTCAGGTAGTTCTTTATAGCAATTCGAGAATGGACTAATACAGTAGCCTTTCCAGTAGAATCTGCTATAGAGCCTATCATGAAGGGTAAATTTCTAATCTTGGCTTCATTTACTCCAAACCATGGGGAAAAGAGACCTAAAAAATGATGCCCATCTAGAAAAACAAAGACCTTCTGGCAATGTCCTCTTTAACCCGTGGTGTAGGTTAGGGAGAATGGATCAACGTTCTGTTTCTGACTGCCGATGAGGCAACAAATGTACCATTAAAATTTCTCTCTACTTTGGGCCTTCATCTTCCATCTATCGAGGCATAAGATTGTGCATGTATAAAGCTGGTTGCAAAATCCTTCACAAATAAAAGTATACCCCATGAGTGCACACAACAGACCACCTTTTCACTTTTGTTGTTCATAGATGCAAAGCAAAGGAAAAAATTGACAGATAAGAGCCTCATGATAGCAAAGAAGTCTTCATTCATGATCTTGGGGAAAAGCTGTCCAAGTCAAGGATGCTGTCTTCTTCTGGGGAGAAACTTCCCTGGTTAGCTTTACCTTAAGGTTTCCAATGGGCATACAGTTCCAAGAGTGTAGAAGGGCCTTTCTGAGTTGTCAGATAATGAATCCAAGGTTCAAGGTCCTGAAGTTTTGCTGCAGTGTGGATGGCAAGGGTGGTTTGTTTCTGATGTTCTCAGAACCTGAACCTATCTTCGGGTCCTATATTGTGAAGAAGTTGATTGTCCTCAGTCAGAGGACTATGAAAATCTCTCTTTACCTGGTGAAAATACACTTTGGCATAATGAGCTGCTGTTATAACAGCCTTCTTGCATGGGAAAGCTTTAACACAACCAGAAGACATGCATTGAAAATGACAATCAGGCCAGGAACAGTGGCTCACACCTGTAATCCCAGCACTTTGGGAAGCGGGTGGATCACCTGAGGTCAGGAGTTCAAGACCAAACTGGCCAGCATAGTAAAACCCTATCTTTACTGAACATACAAAAATTATCCAGTCATGGTGGCATGTGCCTATAATCCCAGTTGCTCAGGAGGCTGAGGTGGGAGAATTGCTTGAACCTGGGAGGCAGAGGTTGCAGTGAGCTGAGATCAGGCCACTGCACTCCAGCCTGGACCACAGAGTGAAATTCCATCTCGAAAAACAAAGAAGCAAAAAGAAAATGACAATCAGACTAGGTGTGGTGGCTCATGCCTGTAATCCCAGCACTTTGTGGGGCTGAGGCAGGCAGACTGCTTGAGCTCAGGAGTTTGAGACCAGCCTAGCCAACATGGTGAAATCCTGTCTCTACAAAAAAAAATTAGCTGGGCGTGGTGGCACATACTTGTAGTCCCAGTTACTCAGCAAGCTGAGGCAGAAAGATTGCTTGAACCTGGGAGGTGGAGGTTGCAGTGAGCTGAAATTGTGCCACTGCCCTCCAGCCTGGGTGACAGGGTAAGAGACACTGTTAATAATAATAAAAAGAAAATGGCAATTGAATGAAATCCCATTATAAATGATTAAATGCCCTGATATCAGATAGCAGAAATGTATCTGAAGTTTTGATTGTCTCACCAGGAATGTGGGTTTGCCAAACCAAATATTGGTTATAAACTATTTTTGGAATTTATTTATTCTTTATTTTTCATAGAGACAGGGTCTCACTATGTTGCCCAGGCTGGCCTCAAAAACTCCTGGGCCTGTGATAGTTCCACTTTGGCTTCCCAAATTGTGGGGATTACAGGTGTGAGCCACTGTGCCCAGCCTTTTTTTAGAAATTTGGAACAGTCACCACACCAATATCTATATTTTTAATTTGGATCATTTTATCTCTTCCATGATGAGTCACAAAATGCAGAGCTTTTAATAATGAAAACTTTAAGGACTCAGGAAGGACAAGGAAGCTATCCAGAGTCTCCATGAGTCCATACTTCACACTGGATTTAGGTCCTCTTAATTACCAGTTATTTTTCCAATTTAGGTGCACAGCACTGATAACTGGTGGGTTATCATAGGTAATTTGACTTGGACCATGTAGTTCATTCAAATTGTATAGCTAAATAATTTCTGATTTAGTGTGAAAATCTGGCAAAGTATTTTCTTGGTATTCAATTAGTTTTTGTCCTGCTTGGTTTGGCAGCTTCATGAACCAGTCACTCTCTTTATTAGAGTTCTGGGAATTCTTACCCAGTCCAAATGATATGATCTAAAGTTATCAGAAACCTGTATTCAACAGTGCTTTTCACAATCCTTTCCATCCTTTCATGAACCTCCTTAAAGACTCAATACTCAGCCAGGCACAGTGGCTCACGCCTGTAATCCCAGCATTTTGTGTGGCCAAGGCGGGTAGATCAGTTGAGGACAGAAGTTTGAGACCAGCCTGGCCAACATAATGAAATCCCATCTCTACTAAAAAATACCAACATTAGCCAGGTGTGGTGGCTCACACCTGTAGTCCCAGCTACTTGGGAGGCTGAGGTTGCAGTGAGCCAAGATCATGCCGCTGCACTCCAGCTTAGGCAACAGAGCAGGACCTTGCCTCAAAAAAAAAAAAAGAAAAAAAAAAAGACTCAATAGTCTAGGATTTTGCATGCTTCTGAAGTTTTCAGGAAAACTGCACCAGAAGTAAGCAGTTAACTGTGGAAATGACTTTAAATGGTCATAGTTAAAGACATAATTGTTAAGGAAATTTGGTTATATCTGTGGCCTACAAAAACTCAACATAATGATCATAAATATGACTGATAGCATATACCCAGACATATTAGAATTTTAGAAATCCCATATAAGTTTGGAAAAGATATGAATAGCATATTCATTTAAATATAACTTGAAGAAGATTAAACATCTTTTTTTAAACATCATTTCTTATTTGACATTGCTTCCCATGTAATTTAATATGTAAAATAATCCTGTTTATCTCTCTTTTGGATATTTCAGGCACCAACTCTAGCATCCCAAAGTTAGAGGTCAAAAAATACTTAATTTTGAAGCTGATATTTGATTTTGGGAAGCCTATTAAATATGTCAAAGGTTTAAAACACTTGACCAAAATAGCATCACAGGTCACCGTAAAATAATAGTTATTTATTTAGCCAAAGTGATAATTAAAAGATTTCTTAAAAAACTCAAAACCTGTAGTCTTAGATACAAGAGACTCAGTTTTCCAAACAATCAAAAGACCTGAAAAAGACAGTATGAGACAGAATCTGTCTCTTCTCTTCTTTCTTTATTCTTTTTGTAGTTTACTCAAAGGATGAACAAAAATATTTTATTGTGTCTTATTAATACTACATGACATTTTTGTTCAAAAGAGAAAACAAAATTTTACTTTTATATTAGTGAACTATCAATACTAAAGTTAATTTTAATACAACCTTACAAATAAATTGATCAAATCGATTATCTTTTAACCATACAAGATTTTTATAAACGTTTTACATTTTACATTCCCTTCCAAACGTTCTATACTTATTTAGTTTTATCTATTTTTTACTCCTTTAATTTGAAACCTCTTTTTTGTTGTTGTTGCCCAGGCTGGAGTGTGATTCTCCTGCCTTTGCCTCCCAAGTAGCTGGGATTACAGATGCCCACCACCATGCCCAGCTAATTTTGCATTTTTAGTAGAGACAGGGTTTCTCTGTGTTGGTCAGACTGGTCTCAAACTCCTGACCTCAGGTGATCCACCCACCTTGGCCTCCCAAAGTGCTGGGATTACAGACATGAGCCATCACACCGGCCTGAAACCTTTAAATTCCAAACTAGACAGAATTTTTTAACAAACACACATTTTTAGGCCTTTATAACTTTTCTCATCAAAGCATATCTTGCTTTTGTTTATAAATTCTGTTTACAGAATTGTTTCTCTGATATCTAGTAGTATTAGTTACATATATTAACTACAATTTTAACACTTAGTAACCTGGCCGGATGTGATGGCTCACACCTGTAATCCCAGCACTTTGGGAGGCCAAGACGGGTGGATCACCTGAGGTCAGGAGTTTGAGACCAGCCTGACCAACATAGTGAAACCCTGTCTCTACTAAAAATACAAAAATTAGTCGGTCATGGTATGGCACGCCTGTAATCCCAGCTGCTTGGGAGCCTGAGGCAAGGGAATCACTTGAACTCAGGAGGTGGAGGTTGCAGTGAGCCAAGATGGCGCCATTGCACTCCAGCCTGGGCGACAGAGGGAGATTCTGTCTTAAAAAAAACAAAACAAAAAACAAAACAAAACAAAACAAAACAAAAACACTTAGCAACCTTAATTTCTTTCTTTCTTTTTTTTTTTTTTTTTGAGATGGAGTTTTTCACTCTTGTTGCCCAGGCTGGAGTGCAATGGCGCTATCTGGGCTCACTGCAACCTCTGCCTCCTGGGTTCAAGTGATTCTCCTGCCTCAGCCTCCCGAGTAACTGGGATTACAGGCATGCGCCTCCATGCCCGGCTAATTTTGTATTTTTAGTAGAGACGGGGTTTCTCCATGTTGGTCAGGCTGGCCTCGAACTCCTGACCTCAGGTGATCCACCTGCCTCAGCCTCCCAAAGTGCTAGGATTACAGGCGTGAGCCATCACGCCCGGCCAGTAACCTTAATTTCTAATGAAAACCCTAGAGGGTTTTTTTGTTTATTTGTTTGTTTTTTGTTTTTGAGACAGAATCTCCCTGTTGCCCAGTCTGGAGTGCAGTGGCATAATCTCTGCCTCCTGGGTTCAAGTGATTCTCCTGCCTCAGCCTCCCGAGTAGCTGTGGTTACAGCTGTGTGCCACCACGCCTGGCTAATTTTTTGTATTTTTAGTAGAGACAGGGTTTCACCATGTTGGCCAGGCTGGTCTCGAACTCCTGACCTCAGGTGATCCACCCCACCTTGGCCTCCCAAAATGTTGGGATTACAGGCATGAGCCACCTCACTTGGCCCCTAGAAAGTAATTTTGAACTGTTTTATATCAGTATTTGTAGAGAAAAACCGTTTTATAATTTTTTAGAAAGATGCTTCAGCTGGGCGCGGTGGCTCACACCTGTAATCCCAGCACTTTGGGAGGCTGAGGCGGGCGGATCATGAGGTCAGGAGATCGAGACCATCCTGGCTAACACAGTGAAACCCCATCTCTACTAAAAATACAAAAAATTAGCTGGGCGAGGTGGCGGGCGCCTGTAGTCCCAGCTACTCGGGAGGCTGAGGCAGGAGAATGGCGTGAACCCCGGGGGGCAGAGCCTGCAGTGAACCGAGACCGCGCCACTGCACTCCAGCCTGGGCGACAGCGAGACTCTGTCTCAAAAAAAAAAAAAAAAAAAAAAAAAAAAAAAAAAGATGCTTCTTCGAATTGTTATTTATTAAGAGATCTAAATTTATATTTCAATTTTCTGTATCATATTAATAATTGATATAATAATTCATATTTTAATATTTTAACATCACTGCACCATTCACCTCCCAGGTTCAAGCAATTCTTGTGCCTCTGCCTCCGAGTAGCTGGGATTAAGGGATTACAGGTGTGAGCCACTGTGTCTGGCCCTTTTTTTTTTTTTTTTTTTTTTTTTTAAGACAGAGTCTTGTTCTGTCACCCAGGCTGGAGTGCAATGGTGCTATCTTTGCTCACTGCAACCTCCTCCTCCTGAGTTCAGGTGATTCTCCTGCCTCAGCCTCCCAAGTAGCTGGGATTACAGGTGTCCGCCACCACCCCTGGCTAATTTTTGTATTTTTTAGTAGAGACAGGGTTTCACTGTGTTGGCCAGGGCTGGTCTTGAACTCCTGACCTCAAGTGATCCGCCTGTCTCGGTCTCCCAAAATGCTGAGATTACAGGCATGAGGCATCACTTCCGGCTACTATACCTAAGGGATCCAACCTCTCCCAAAATAGCCAGTAAGCAATCAGGGGAAGCAAGGAAGAAGGCGCATACTGGGCTTGCTTCTGCCTTGTAGCTGCTGGTCCAGGCACTGAGAGCACCCCTCCAGACCTCAGCATGGCCCCCTATCCAGACTCGTGAATGTAGAGGCTCTAAACCAGAAACGCAAGCTCACAGTCAAATCAAGCATCTAATTATATTTAACTGATCATTTTGAAGCCATTTTTATTTTACCAACAATTTTAAAACTATATTTACCAAATATTATCACATGTACGTAACACATCTAGACACACAAACACATAGAAACAGTCTTAGAGCTGTCATAAAGCTGTCTTTTTTTATTTGCTGGCTTTTAAATAGCTTTTCTTTTCCCCATTCAGACTATCAATCTTCCAATTATCTATTTCATTGCCCTAAGCAATTACTAACCAGGCAAAAAAATTGCATTTCTAAAGAGAAAACTCTTAGGTAAAACAAAAAAATTATATTTCATAAGCACAGAGCTAAGATTTTAGGACTAAATATTATATCATCATTTGCTTAAACTAAGGAAAAAAACAGTGCTCATGTAAAAGTTCAATCCAGACAAGATGGCCAGAAAAGCACCTTACACAAAAGTATGACTTATTATGTAAACTTAAAACAATCGTTAGAGTTTCTAATGTATATAGGCAGACATCCTCAAAAATTGAGATTTCCTTAATAAATGTAATTTTCTTTACAAAAGGGTTTCAAGATAGCCAATGAAATTCCAGAAAACTGTGTTTTATTTTATTTTTTTTTTTTGAGACAGTCTCGCTTTGTCACCCAGGCTGGAGTGCAGTGACACCATCTCAGCTCACTGCAGCGACTACCTCCTGGGTTCAAGTGATTCTCATGCCTCAGCCACCTGAGTAGATGGGATTACAGGTGTGCACCGCCACACTGGCTAATTTACTTATTTTTAGTAGAGTTGGGGTTTCACCATGTTGGCCAGGCTGGTCTTGAACTCCTGACCTCATGTGATCCACTCGCCTCGGCCTCCCAAAATGCTGAGATTACAGGTGTGAGCCACCACACCCAGCCCAGAAAGGTGGATTTTAGTTCAATAAGTGTTCTTTTTAATTTAGCCACTGTTTCTTAGCTAAAATTAACTGAGTTCAGGGTGAAGCCCATTAAGGAATAAGGCAAAAAAAGCATGCTCTATATCTGGACTCAGCATGAATAAATCTGAAAAAGAAGCCTTGCCTCTTATAAACATTTTATCTAGATTAGCTTTCTTTTCACCTTTGGGATGGGATGGTAACTAAGCTAACAGATTAGCAGATATAATTTTTCTTATCAGTTAGTTGTTTAAGCTTTTATTTGCTTTTTATAAAGAGTCTTTAAATACAAATATTAAAATCTCTTTAGAAGCTTTTCGGATGGGTGAGGTGGCTCATGTCTGTAATCCCAGCACTTTGGGAGGCCGAGGCGGGCAGATCACTTGAGGTCAGGAGTTCGAGACCAGCCCGGCCAACATGGTGAAATCCCATCTCTACTAAAAATACAAAAATTAGCTGAGTGTGGTGGCGTGCGGCTGTAATCACAGTTACTCGGGAGGCTGAGGCAGGAGAATTGCTTGAACCTGGGAGGCAGAGGTTGCAGTGAGCCAAGATTGTGCCATTGCACTGCAGCCTGGGCAACAGAGTGAGAGACTCTGTCTCAAAACAAAACAAAAAACAAAACAAAACAAAATGAAACAAACAAAAAAACCCCGACTCTTTAGTAGTTTCTGCATATCAGTAGGCATCCCTAGATGAGACTACTTTGGGAGGCCTCATTTTCAAATGCACTTCTTCCAGTGCAGTGTTGTTCATTTGTTTCTTCTTTTTTGTTTTTTAGAGAGATGGGGGTCTCACTATGTTGCCCAGGTTGGTCTCGAACTCCTCGACTCAAGCTATTCTCCCAAAAGTGCTGGGATTACGGCCTGAGGCACCACTCCTGGCCCAGTATTGTTTATTTGGAATGTTCTACTGTAACTGATCTTTAGCTTAAGATTTCACCATTTCCTAAGCCTTTGTTGCTTTCAGGGCCTAATACTTATGCATTATAAGCTGGAAGGTACTCAATTCTTCAAAAATTAAGGATCCAATTTTTACCTAAAATATTGGCTTTGGCTCTCAGATTCTCTCGACCAATTTTGCTAATGATTTTTCCTTACCTAAGCATGCAAGAAGAAAGAAACATAGGGGGTAGAACACAAAAATCCCCACGAATTTCCAAAAGCTGATGTTTACATCACATGCAATATTGCCACTTACTACCAGTTTCTTTCTGACCCAGTCAGACGTCTATAAAAGGCCTCTAACTGGATCCAAGCCAGTTATTGATCAGGTCCAATTCAATCCTAGACCCAGTCCAATTTCTGTCATGACTTCCAAACCCAGTTTGGATCAGAAATTTGCTCAAACTCAGAGAGCTCAAAACACAAGTTCATAGAGCTTCTGAATCTGAGGGAGAACTTACCACGATCCCCAGTTGCTGTGAGAAAGAGCAATGGACATAATGGGCCCAGGGGGTACCTCACTTGGTCACTCAGTGCTCCTGGGGGTTGCTGGAAGCTCTACATCAGATCCCACTTCTGACACCATCTGTTAAAGGAAAATCCTTGGCCAAATTAAATTTAACAGATTTAATTGAGCAAAGAGCAATTTGCAAATTGGGCAGCCTCTTGAGCTAGACTCAGAGAGACTCCATCGCAGTGATGTGGTGGAAGAAGATTTTGGGACAGAAAAAAGGAAAGTTACATTCTGTACTGAGGTACAGAAATGGCCCAATTGGTTACAGCTTGGCATTTGCCTTATTTGAACACAGTTTGAACAGTTGGCCCCCTTTTATGGCCAAAACTGGGTGATTGGCACAAGAGTAGAATACATTCTGTTTACACCTTCATTTAGGTTATTGTTCACTATGTACAGAGGAACCTTTAGGCTAAATTTAAAATATGTAAGGAGGCAGCTTTAGGGTAAACTTGATTTAACAAAAGGGTAGTGTGAATGTTTCTCATGGGTCAAAAAGTGGGCAAAGGCCGGGTCTGGTGGCTCACACCTATAATCCCAGCACTTTGGGAGGCTGAGGTGGGAGCATTGCTTGAGGCCAGGCATTTGAGACCAGCCTCGGCAACATCGCAAGACTCTGTCTCTACAAAATCAAAAAAAAATAGCCGGATGTGGTGGCACACACCTTTAGTCCCAGCTACTCAGGAAGCTGAGGCGTGAGAATCACTTGAGCCCAAAAATTTTAGGCTGCAGTGAGATATTAATCACGCCACTGCACTCCAGCCTGGGCAATAACGTGAGATCAAGCTGAAGAGCGAACCTTTGAGGCCCAAGTAGCAAGAAGCTGAGAATAAAGATGTCACAAGAAACCATTCAGAAACGGATGCACCACCCTGGCCAAGGAATTGTGGAAGAAAGATCCCAGGGACGGGAGTCTGAGCAATCTTCAAAGCATCCAAACAGAAAGTCAGTTTGAATTCTCTGCCAACTCAGAGAGAGCAAAGCCAGCTGGCCAAGTGGCATGTGACCAGCCCCTTACCTCATCTCCTGCCCTTTCCCTCACCTGGTGATGATGGAAACAGTGCTATGGAAGGGAGAGAGGAGGAGATTGGGTTGGAGGAAGAAGCTGATCGTCACCCCTTTCTCAGAGACAGCAGCATCAACTACAAGTGTCTGCAGCAAAAGAGGGAGAAGCCTTTCCTTCACATGAAGACTTAAGAGTTATTTATATGTAACTATTGAATTGAGACTGTCCTTCTGATTTAAAGTGACTGAAAGCCTCTCTATGACCTGAAACTGGGTCTGCTGAGGTTTCATTCTGTAGCAGAAGAAACAGTTCCCACCCTGACTCAGGTTAAAAAGGGTAGTGGGAGACCTGGCGTGATGGCTCACACCTGTAATCCCAGCACTTTGGGAGGCCAAGGTGGGCGGATCACTTGAGGTCAGGAGTTCAAGACCAGCCAGGCCAACACGGTGAAATGCTGTCTCTACTAGAAATACAAAAATTAACCGGGTGCAGTGCATGTGCCTGTAATCCTAGCTACTCAGTAGGCTAAGGCAGGAGAATCACTTGAACCCAGGAGGCGGAGGTTGCAATGAGTTGAGATTGCACCACTGCACTCCAGCCTGGGTGACAGAGTGAGACTCTGTCTCAAAAAGAAAAAAAAAAAAAGGTAATGGGAGGCAAGAAATAGTTTTTTATTTCATCACAAGCCATGCTTGTTCAGCATAGAGATATGATCAAGGAATGGAACTATTGCAAACTGTGGACCCAGGACTGCGCATTGCACCCCCATGACTGGGACGCTGCCACCACCCCAGAGGCCCAAAGGCCACGATGTGAAACCCATGAAACCCTAGGATTATGCAGGTCATTCGTTCCTCTGACCCTTCTTTGCTGAGGGCAGAGAGGCTCACCAGAAAGTTCAGCAAGATCCTGGGACAGGATTCAAGGTGGAAAGGATTTTAATTTCCCCGAGGGCCTTGTGTCCATCAGATAGAAACGATCTCCAGCCCTCTGGAGTCTCGCCCTGGCCTGGAGGTCTCTTACATTTCTGCCTGCCTGGGTCTCAGGTCTGAAATGACTGCACACCTCCATCTGTGGGCAGCTGCACCCACAGGCCAAGATCTGGATTCCTGGCTGCTGTATTGACAGCTGTGGTTATGGGGTCAAGCAGATTGAGGGTAGTTGGTAGTAAGGAAATGCCAGATATGTTAATAAAATACCCATGAGAGCAGAATCTATCCCTTGGCATGAGAGCAGAATCTCTTGAGGGGAAGGGGCAGCTGGAGCGTGTGGCTGTAACATGGAGCTGGAACCTTATCCTCTCCGTAGGAGTCTCTCTTCACCAACCCCAGGCTCCCACACCTGCTTCCTGCTTTGATCCTCTGTCCCAAGGATGAATATATAACCTTTTTTCTTACCATCCAGACGGTGAAGACAAGGCTACCCTACTTAAACAAGGTTTTAACAAAAGCTTAAGACATACAACTGAGAAGAGAACACAGTGATATGAAAGTGGCAGTCTGGGCTGGGCACTGTGGCTCACGCCTGTAATCCCAGCAGTTTAGGAGGCCGAGGTGGGAAGATTGCTTGAGCCCAGAAGTTTAAAAGACCAGCTTGGGCAACATAAGTGAGACCCCATTTACAAAAAATAAAAAAAATTAGCCAGGTGTGGTGGCACACACCTGGCGTCCCAGCTACTTGAGAGGCTGAGGCGGGAGGATCACTTGAGCCCAGAAGATCAAGGCTGCAGTGAGCCATGGTCACATCACTGCACCCCAGCCTGGGCAACAGAGCAAGAACCTGTCTCAAAAAAAAAAAAAAGGAAAATCTGGCTAGCAAGGCAGGGCTTGCTTTGTGACTCTCTCCAGAGGTCCCTCTCTCTTCTGTACCTCCAAAATCCACAGGCTGACACCACCTTGACCCCCTCTACTAAGGCAGTTGAAAGTTGAGACAATGAGGCCAGTAGAGGGAAGTGGATTCCCCACTCCAATTTGCTGAGGGCCTCATTTAATGATCCAGGTCCTTAGGTGAAGGATCTCCTCTTCCCAGGGTATTAGTCCGGGAATGACATCATTTCAGGGAAGTCCCACAGGTTAGGCTGCCCCTGTTCCCACCCACAAGGATTTCTGGATGGGGGTTCTGTGGTATAATATAGAGTATCCTTGGTCTTTGCCTAGATTCCTGTCACAGAGCACCTAAAACCCTTGGAGTTTCCTGACAGGAGTGTCTTTAGTTATTCTTTATTTCTTTTCTTTTTCCTTCATTCTTCTTCTTCTTTTTTTTTTTTTTTTTTTTTTTTTTAAGACAGAGTCTCGCTCTGTTGCCCAGGCTGGAGTGCAGTGGCACAAACAAACACGGCTCACTGCGGCCTCGACCTCCTGGGCTAGAGCAATCCCCCTGCCTCGGTCTCTCGAATAGCTGGAACTACAGGCACACGCCACCCCGCCTGGTTAATTTTTGTATTTTTGAAGAGATGGGGTTTCTCTATGTTGTCCAGGCTGGTCTCGAACTCCTGAGCTCAAGGGACCCTCCCACCTTGGCCTCCGAAAGTGCTGAGATTATAGGCATGAGCCACTGTGTCTGGCTCCTTTGTTATTCTTAATGAGCCCCTTTTCATCACACCCAAGGACAGCACTCTAAGAGTCTTGCTCATGAAGATGTGACTTCCAATTTCAGGAGAATACATCTTTCCCCAAATGATCTTGTGCCTTCCATCCAACCTTAAACACCTATGGACAGCCTGGCCCAGCCCTAAATCTAGCCAGAGGAGTTGCACACCAGCCCTTTGCCATTTAGAGCTGCCTTAACCCACCCTGGACTTTTGAAAGCCAAAAGTCCTAGCCAGAGAAAGGGCCAACTGAATAGGGACTGAGCTTCCAGGATAAATGACTCAATGTGCAGAAGTTCCTAGAGATGCTTGCTCTCTCAGAGAACTTGTGGCAAATGGGGGGTTTCAAACCTCTCATTTAGAGCCTTGTAATTGTAGTGAGGTCAGCCCTGCCAGGTGCCTGCCACCCAGACATGCTCTTCCTGGGACTTTAGGTAGGTCATGACCAATCATGAGCCCTCGAGCTTAAAAGATCCTTTAGCTCTTGCCTAATGTGGTCGCCCCTGTCTGTATAGGAAGTCCTACTCACAAATGTTCGCAAGGCAATGTCAAAAACACCTGTCAACCAAAGCTTACGTAGACCCTCTTCTCTGTATGTTAGAAGAATATGTGATGTTCTATTCCAGGACGTATAATAACATTGGAAAGAAGCAATTTACTCATCTAGACTTGGAGAGTCTGGCTCAACATCAAATTAAACTCATGACATGTCTGTGGAGGGTGGGGATTAGGTGGGGAGGTCCAGGGTAGCTTGCCGAGAGATACGCAGATAGGGTAAATACAGCCTATCCACCCGGAGCACCAATTTTTTAGAAGTTTTAAGGGGGAAAACACATTTTTATCTATAAACACATTATGAAACAGACTGTAAAATTCACATGAATTTTAAATATAAATTGCAAATTTTCAAAGAAATTTTTAGCTTACAGCTGGCCTTTTTGGGCTACAACCTCTTCTCACCCGCCCCCAGCTGGTGTTCACGTGAGGGTGCTTTTGTGCAAAGCCGGAGAAGCACGGGTTGTGAAGGGCCTTGTTGGAGGCAGAGCTCTGCAGATGAACCAGAAGACCGCACCCAAACCCCCGTTCAGCTGCGAGGCATAAATGCCTCCCCCTGATTAGGAGCTGATGCCTCACTGTGAGCTTGGATGGCAAGTTCATAGAGGCCATCCACGTGAATGGGTTTAATGGGATTTCTTTATCAATTGTTTAAAGATAGTCTTCAGCGTCCCTCAATACCCTTTGCAGGAGGATACACAGAATAAATTCCTGCTTGACTTTTAGATCCCAGATAAAAGTACTCCTGCAGAAGAATTAGAATTTCTTTGTCTTATTGGACAATAACAATTATGTAACTTACTGCGTTTCTTTGTGCTTCATTGCCAGACATCTTAGAAGCAAATCTCTTAATCTTTTAATATTTTGGGTCCTGGTGCTGGAAAATACCTGCTTCTTCTGTCACCTTCAGATGGACTCTGCTTTCCCACTCCTGTATGTCATGTCCTGTTCTGGGCTGTAAATAGCCAGCCCAGGAAGCAAGCAGGGCACACATTTTAACATATATATTTTTTCAATCAACTTTTAAATGAACATGACCAATTTACAACCAAAATTCACAAACAAGGCAAAAAACTATTAACACGGACTCTAAGACAAGTCAAGCATTAAAGAGAAACAGCTGATTTATTTATGTATTTATTTATTTATTTGAGACAGAATTTCACTTTTGTTGCCCAGGCTGCAATCCAATGGCGCAATCTCGGCTCACTGCAACTTCTGCCTCAGCCTCTGGAGTAGCTGGGATTTCAGGTGCCCACCACCATACCCAGCTAATTTTTTTTTTTTTTTTTGTATTTTTAGTAGAGACGGGGTGTCACCATGTTGGCCAGGCTGGTTTCAAACTCCTGACCTCAGATGATCCACCCTCCTCGACCTCCCAAAGTGCTGGAATTACAGGTGTGAGCCACCGCGCCCGGCCAATATTTTTTAAGAAAGGAAAATCTATGCAAATGTACATTGTTTTACTGTTTTTAAAAAATGCCGGCTGGGGAGGAGGTTCACACTGTAATCCAAGCACTTTGGAAGGCTGAGTTGGGAGGATCACTTGAGCCCAAGAGTTCAAGACCAGCCTGGGCAACATAGTGAGACCTCCATCTTTACAAAAAATAAAAAATTGAGGTGAATGTGGTGGCTCGAGCCACCTGCAGTCCCAGCTGCTTGGGAGGCTGAGGCAGGAGGATTGCTTGAGCTGAGGATGTTGAGGCTGCAATGAGCTATGATTGTGTCACTGCACTCCAGCCTGGGTGACAGAGTGGAAAAAAACTTTTTTAATGCTGCAATGAGTACATATGTGCATAATTTTCTGATTGGTTCTTTAAGATATATTTCTGGAAGTGAAATTATTGCCCATGTGTTGTGACTATTTTCAAGGACAAATTAATTTTCCATGTCTGTTAGGATGCTGTGAGTTGCAAGAAAGGCAGCGTAGCACAGTAGCTGAATCTCTGGACTCTGGACTGCCTGGATGCAAATTCTGGTTCCACTACTGAGTAGATTTAAAAGCAGATTGTCTACCCTCGAATTCACCTCAGGAGCTAATGGTAAATATAAGAATCTACTCAGCAAAACATAGAATAGAAAAGAAAGAGCAAGGGAACATAAAAACTAGAAAGCATAAAAGAAAATGAAAGAAGCAAACCCAAATAAAACCATTATGAATATAAATGTAGATGAGTTAAACTTGCCGAGTAAAAGACAATGATTCTCAAACTGGGTCAAAAGTCAAATGACGCTGAATGCTTTCTCACCTTCAGTTAACTCACTCTTTATGGCTGGGTGCAGTTGGGCACACCTGTAATCCGAGCACTTTGGGGGACTTGGGGCGGATCACTTGAGCCCAGGAGTTCAAGACCAGCCCTCCCTGGCACCATAGCAAGAACCTGTCTCTACAAAAATCAAAAGAAAGTAGTAAAACAAATAGCCAGGTGTGGTGGTGCATGGCTGTAGACCCAGCTCTCAGGAGGCTGAGGCAAGAGGATCCCTTGAGCCCAGGCGTTTGAGGCTGTGGTGAGCTATGATCATGTGCACTGCTCCATCCTGGGCAATAGAGTGAGACCTTGTGTCTAAGAAATACAAACAAAACCCCCTAATTCTTTACCATAATATCTGGTCACCACACTCAATTTACCACGGCCACTCACTGCTTTTATCATGGTGACCAAGGTCATTTAGGTGGTCACTAAATCTAGTGGAATCTTTTCAGCCCTTGTCTTTCTTAATCTCTTGGAAAATATTTGGTGCTATTAGCCACACCTTTCCTCTTAACACAAGCTCTTCTCCTGGCTTCTTCTTCTTTTTTTTTTTTTTTTTTTTGAGATGGAGTGTTGTTTTGTCACCCAGGCTAGAGTGCAGTGGCGCAATCTCGACTCACTGCAACCTCTGCCTCCCAGGTTCAAGTGATTCTCCTGCCTCAGCCTCCCAAGTAGCTGGGACTACAGGCACATTCCACCACACCTGGCTAATTTTTGTATTTTTAGTAGAGATGGGGTTTCACCGTGTTGGCCAGGCTGGTCTCGAACTCCTGGTCTCAAGTAATTGGCCTGCCTCGGTCTCCCAACGTGCTGGGATTATAGATATGAACCACTGCACTCAGCCTTACTGGCTTCTTGAAGTTGCATGTTCTCTGGGTTTCTTTTCTCTGGAAAAGAAGCAATCGGAAAGGAGCAATTTACTCATCTAGACTTAGAGAGTCTTTTAAAAGTCGTTTTCCTTTGCCCATCCCTTAAATGTTAATGCTGCTCCTCAGGGTTCTCTCCTAGGTGCTTTTCTGTCTCCCTGTATATATGCTTTCTGGAAGCTCTCAACCATTCCCAAAGTTTCCATTAAAACTCATATACTGTTGTATCCCAAGTCTAGAATTCCAGCCTAGACCTCTCTCCTGGGCTCCAGATCTGTATAGCCAAATGCATAATGGATATTTCCATTTAGGAGTTTTGTAGGAACCTCAAACTCAGCGTTACCCAGCTGAACTCATAATTTCTTCTATATGTTTCTGCCGTTACTAGTAAATGGCACCACCTGGTTTTCTAAAGTCAGAAACCAGAAAGCCAGCTTTGACTCCCCTCTCCCCTGCCACCCACGTCAAATGAATCAGCCTCTCCTAAATATATTTTTCTAGTCTATTTGCTTCTTTACATTCCCATTGCCAATACCCTCTTCTTGCCCACCACCCTTCCACGCCTGGGCTATTGACTCACTTCCTAATGGTCTCCCTACCTTTAATTATGCTAGGCTATAATCCAACGTCCATTGTGCTCCAGAGATCTTCTATAGCAGAAAAACTTGACCATGACCCTCCCATGCTGAAAATCCTTCAGAGGCAAGGCCCTTTCTGAGCTGCCACTGAATTTCTTTCATCTTGAGTGTGCCTTGCTCTCTCTCACATTCAGGTCTTTGAACATGCTGTTCTCTCTCCTTAAAATATTGTTCTGCTTTTCTTTTCTTAGCTTAACTCCTCTCATTTTCAGGTCTCAGATTAAATGTCACTTTCTTAGGTTAGGTTTCCTGGCCATGTGCTTCCTTATCACCTGTATTTCTTTTCTCTACCACCCATCACAAAAGTATTGAAATTTCATACTTAATTGTCTTTCCCTGTTAGACCACAAGGGCCATGTAGATGGGAACTGTGTCCATCTTTTTCATCACCATGTACCTTGGCACCTAGTGCTGTGCCTGGTAATCATTAAGTGCTCAATGAGCAGTTATTGAATTTGGGCTGGGTGCGGTGGCTCATGGGTGTAGTCCCAGTACTTTGGGAGGCCAAGTTGGGGGGATGGCTTGAGCCCAGCCAGGAGTTCGAGGCCAGCCTGGGAAACATGGCAAAAGCCCCTCTCTACCAAAACCAAAAAAAACAGAAAGTTAGCCATACAGGTGCACGTGCCTGTAGTCTCAACTACTTGGGAGGCTGAAGTGGGAGGATTGCTTGAGCCTGGGAGGCGAAGGCTGCCGTGAGCCATGATTGCACCACTGCACTCCAGCCTGGGTGACAGAGCGAGACCCTGTCTCAAAAAAAAAAAAAAAAAAAGTTATTGAATTCATGGGCACATGCACAAGGATGCACCCTTTTCACATTGCTCATAATGGCAAAAAAGAAAAAAATCTGGAAAATGCTTAACTTTCTAACATGAGGGTATATATGGTAAGTGAAGAGTGATCCTCCATATGTTGAATTATCCATGCAGTCCAGTCATAGAAATATCATGAAAACAGATAGTTAATGACATGTAGAAAGATGTTTCTCATCTATTGCTAGGAGAAAACAACAGTATTGTATATATAAATGTGTATGTATAATTTCGTTCTATTTTTGCTCTTGTGTTTTGAATTTCCCTTAGAATTCTTCATCTTATTCATCCACCGTTCGATTTATTTTGTTCTTTTTCTTCTCTGCTTGTTTTCTTCATATGGCTGACTGCTCATGTTTTATGAAAGACATCTCTTCTTCCATTCTGTTGAAGATGTCAAACAATTTTCCAACATTTTCTTGTATCCTGCAGTAGTCTGCATTTTTTCAGGAATTATCCCCTTCCTCTTGCTCTTCAAGGAGGAAGGGATTTGTCCTTTCTCCTATTCAGTAGCATTTTGTCGTGGGCTCATTTTTTTTTCTCTTTTTACTTACTTGGCATGAATGAAACAAAATTGTCCAGCTTGGCCCCTCACTCTCTGCTTGGGAGATAATAGCATCCTTTTCTTAGATCGACAGCTTGAGAGGAGGTTGGTGTAAATGGTTCCCAGTCAAACTCTGAGTTCTAGAGGACTCTAATACAGCTTTGCTCGCAGAGGTGGCATCTCCTTCGACACCTACTGCCTGGCTCTTTGATTCTGTGACCCCATATCGTGCATAACAACTTCAACTCCTTTCCCATTAAGAGGAATCAGGGCTTCTAGGGGAAATGGCTGATTCCAGGTCTGGGTAGGAAATACACAATATAAACCTGAGTGTCTTTGAGTACCAGATAGTGAGGATTATTCATCAAAATGACTCAGGAACCAACTTGAAGGGCTTCCACTGGCCAATGACAGATAATTTGAGTGTCAGTGAGATAATTGCAATGGATTGAAACATAAAATAATTAAGTCTAGGCATTCATCATTATTCCCCTCCCAAAACAAAAGCCCTAGTTAGGTTCTGTGAGAACATGTTAGAGGCCAATTCATTATTTTGAAAATTGATAGATAAAGGTAAGAAATCAAGTGTTTACATTGCCTTCCCTATGTGAACTTTATCACTGAGAAGCCATATACAGATTGTGGGGAAGTTTCTCCTTATAGAAGTATTACAGGTGATAAATGAAGAAGGAAGGATAGCGTTAGAACCGTTTTGCAACCCCTAATATATAATGAATTTAGGCTTTGATCATGAACAGCTACCATCATCACGAAAAAGAGACATAACTAGACATTAAGGGACTCCTGGTGGAAGAAAACAGCAGCATCTATGAAGTAGTCTTGCCAAAAATATCTGACAAACCTGATCAAGCCCCTAGATTCAACTCCCATTTTACAGGAAATTCAGAGGTAGAGGAACATGTTAAACATTTCACCACTAGCAATATGAGTATGCAGTCATGAAAATCCTCTACAGGACAAACAACTTGCTCTCTTTAACAAATAATTTGCCAGGAGAAAAAAGAACTCTCTCTCTATATATATATGAGAGAAATGGTAGAAGGGGAATGTATAGAGACTTAAAAGATTCTCGGGCACAGTGGCTCACACCTGTAATCCCAGCACTTTGGAAGGCCAAGGCAGCCAGATCACTTGAGCCCAGGAGTTCCAGACCAGCCTGGGTAATATGGTGAAACTCTATCTCTATAAAAATACAAAAAATTAGCCAGGTGTGGTGATGCACACCTGTGGTCCCAGCTACCCAAGAGGCTGAGGTCAGAGGATCTCCTGAGCCTGGGATATTGGGGCTGCAGTGAGCAGAGATTGTGCAGCACACTCCAGCCTGGGCAACAGAGTGAGACCCTTTAAAAAAAAGATTCTCAATGTATGAATCTTATTTGGATTCTGATTCAAGCAATTAAAAAGTATAGTTATTAAATGAATGAAAAATTTGAGCACTGACTGGATTTTTTTCTTTTTTAAAAAAATTAACCTAGTGCTAGCTCGTGTTTTTTTTTTTTTGTAATATTAAGAAATTTGGCTGGGTGCAGTGGCTCACACCTGTAACCTCAGCACTTCGGGAGGCTGAGGCCGATGGATCGCCTGAGCTGAGAAGTTTGAGACCAGCCTGGGCAACATGGCAAGACCCTGTCTCTATAAAAAATAAATAAAATAGAAAAAAGAGAAATTATGTTAACTATTGGGGTGATAAAGGTATTGAGTAATGTAAAAAAAAATTTTTAAAGATAACTGCAAAACTATTTACAGATGAAATGGTACAATGTTTGGAGTCTGTTTCAAATTGAACAGGGAGTACTAACTGGATTATAAAAGAAACCAGATTGGCCATGAGTTGATAATTGTTGAACGGGGTGATGGCAGCACAGAGGCTCATTATACTATTCTGCTCATTTTGTATACCTGATATTCTCTATAATAAAATGTTTTAAAAATTGAATTTATAAAAAAAATACAATAAACCCTTAACACCTGACTCCCGATGAAACACTGCTTCTGTCCCTTTAGTACTACGGAATCCCGCTTACACTCCATGTCCTACAGTGGGTTCGGTTCCCATTGGACCACAGTTTCGTTCTTCATTCAGCACTTCAATTGCCTTGAAAATCCTTTATATTTCCCATGAAAGAAGTAATTAAGATATTATGTATTTACCTTGTAGAGTGATTCTTACATACATTAGCATTTGAATAACACTTAGATAAACTAAAGGAAGATGCAATACCTTGGAATACTTTCTCCACTTGTTTTCCTGGCACCATTTTTTCTGTTTTCATTAGTAGTATTTTTTTGTGGAGACCGAGTCTCACTATGCTGTTCAGGCTGGTCCCAAACTCCTGGGCTCAAGGGATCCTCCTGTCTTGGCCTCCCAAAGTGCTGGGATTACAGGCATGAGCCACCATGCCAGCCCAACTTTTTCTTGATTTTCCTCTTACCTATTGGCCACTTCTTCACTGCTGGAGTGTCCCAGGGTTTAATCCTAGGAGTCCAGATTTATATCTTTAGCCCAGAATCAATCCATGAACTGCGGTCTCATTTATCTAACTGCTTACTTGACGTATCCAATTGGGATTCTAACAGGCTCTCAAATTAACACATTTGAAGGAATTCCTAATTTCTGCACATTCCCCAACTTGCTCCTCCCTGAGTGTTTCTTTTTCCTATAAATGCTCTGTTGCCCAGACTGGAGTGCAATGGTAGGAACACGGCTCGCTGCAGCCTCAGCCTCCTGAGTAGCTGGGACCACAGGTGTATGCTCCTATGCCTGGCTAATTTTTAAATTTTTTGTAGAAGCAGAGTCTTGCCATGTTGCCCAGGCTGGTCATGAACTCCTGAGCTAATGCAATATGTCTGCCTTGGCCTCCCAAAGTGCTGAGATTACAGGCTTGAACTACCATGCTTGGCCTTGGCCTTGAATTTTTTCAAAAGTTTTCAGCTAAGTTTGGGCAACTTGGTGAGACCCCATCTCTGAAAAAAAAAAAAAAAAAAACTAGCCAGGCATGGTGGCATGCACTTATGGTCCTAGCTACTCAGGAAGCTAAGGTGGGAGGATCACTTGAGCCCAGGAGGTTGAGGCTGCAGTGAGCTGTGATTGTGCTGCTGCACTCCAGCCTGGGTGACAGAGGAAGACCCTGTCTCAAAAAAACAAAGAAACACACAAACAGAAAAACCGACACACAAAACAGCAGTTTTCAAGTGGTCTCCTGGGCTTTCCTTGTTGCCTCCACTGACAGTCACTCAAACCTAGCAACCCAGGTGTGGTGGCTCACACCTTTAGTCCCAGCAATTTGGGAGGCTGAAGTGGGAGAATCACTTGAGACCAGGAGTTTGAGACCAGCCTGGAACACAGTGAGACCCTGTCTGTAAAAAATGAGCTGGGCACAGTGGTGTGAGCCTGTAGTACCAGCTACTCAGAAGGCTGAGGCTACTTAGAGGCTGAAAATCCCTTTAGGTCAGGAGTTCAAGGCTGCAGTGAGCCATGACTGTGCCACGGCACTGCAGCCTCTGTAACAGAGGGAGATCCCATCTCTAAAAAAAAAAAACCCAAAACCACCCTCCCCCCACCAAAAAAAAAAACAACTAGCAACAAATGTGATCTTACATCAGATTATGTTGCTCATCGTCTCCAAATCTGCCCATGTAGATTTTTACTCTATCTTACAGTAAAATTCAAAGTCTTAAAATGATTTACAAAGCCCTTCAACTTATTGTGCAGTGAACCCCATTGCCCTCAACAAACTACCCCTGTCACCATGTGCCTTGCTATTCTCTGCTTCACTGACTTTCCTCAGCTCCACTGACTTTACTGCTGTTCCTTGAACATGCCAAGAACACTCCCACCCCAAGACCTCTATTTTCTTCACTCCTCTGCTCAAACATCACCTTATAACCTCCCACCGCCCACAACTACACTTACACCTACACACACACACACACACACACACACACACTTCTCAGCCCTTCCCCTCCCATTTACCTTGCCTTATTTTGTTCTGTAACACTTATCCTCTGCTATACTCTACATTTCTTATTTGTTTATTATCTTTTTTCTCTACTGGAGTGTAAAGTCCATAAGAATAGGAAATTTGTTTTGTTCACTGCTGTATTCCCACTACCCAAAATAGTGCTTGGCATGTAGAGAGAGCCCCAAAATATTTATTGAATGGGTAAATTGATGAAGGAAGTAATATGGTTTGTCTGTGTCCCCACCTAAATCTCATCTTGAATTGTAGCTCCTGTAATCCCCACGTGTTGAGGGAGGGACCCAGTGGGAAGTCACTGAATCATGGGGGCAGGTTTTTCCCATGCTGTTCTCGTGATAGTGAATAAGTCTCACAAGATCTGATGGTTTTATAAAGGATAGTTCACGTGCACACACTGTCTTGCCTGCTGCCATGTAAGACGTGCCTTTTCTCCTCCTTCACCTTCCTCAATGATTGTGAGGCCTCCCCAGCCATGTGGAACTGTGAGTCTATTAAACCTCTGTTTCTTTATAAATTACCCAGTTTCAGGTATGTCTTTATTAGCAGCATGAGAATAGATGAATACAGGAAGGAACAAGAAGAAAGCCTAAATGCAGATGGGTAGCTACTAAACATTTAAGATACCCATTGAATCGCAGCAGTGATGGGTGATGGGCGGGAAGTTTGGAAGTGTTCTTGCTCATCTGCAGGTTGAAGCTGCCATGTTGTGAAACTTTCTATGGGGAAGTCCACACTGCAAGAAACAAGGGATACTCACCCCAACCCTTGCACAACTGAATCTTACCAACAACCACCTGAGTGAGGGAGGAAGACGTGTCCTTCCTAGTTGAGTTTTGAGATGACTACCGCTTTTTGAGAAATTCATTTGGGAGACTCACCTACTCTGTGCCTGGATTCCTGTCCCCTGGAAATTGGAGATAATACATATATGGTTTTTTTTGTGGTTGTTATTTGTTTTTTTTTTTTTTAGGTGGAGTTTCGCTCTTGTTGCCCAGGCTAGAGTGCAATGGCGCGAACTCGGCTCACTGCAACCTCCACCTCCCGGGTTCAAGCGATTCTCCTGCCTCAGCCTCCCGAGTAGCTGGGATTACAGGCATGCACCACCAAGCCCAGCTAATTTTGTATCTTTTTTTAAATAGAGACGGGGTTTCTCCATGTTGGTCAGGCTGGTCTCGAACTCCTGACCTCAGGTGATCCACCTGCCTCGGCCTCTCAAAGTGCTGAGATTACAGATATGAGCCACTGTGTCCGACCTGTATGTTGTTTTAAGCCACTAAGTTTTGGGGTAATTTGTTAGGTAGCAGTACTTAATTAATACAGAGTTTGGTCTACTGACTGGACCATAAGTTCCTTGCAAGCAGTAACTGTTTACTCAGCACTTGTCAGATGAATATGTTTTAAGTATTTGAATGACTTAGAGTTTTCAATACTCTGCGTCTGCATGTATTTTAGGGGCAAGTTGAGAAAAGCTGCCTCAGGCGGCTGCTAACCAGATGCTACTTTAAATGTACTGTCTGTCTCTCAGCCTTGCCTCTCAGTCCCTAATCTAACATCCCATTGGATTGAACTTCTCAGGGGTTGTGATAATGTGGAACACATTGAAGTTTCCTAAATAAGTGATCACTTTCCACCCCATGTAGGATGTGGATTTCAGAGCTAGGGATAAGCAGGGAGGGAATAATCATACCAATAACAATGGCCCCTTGATTAGAAATTTGAATGCTGCTCCTCTTAAAACATTAACTTGTAGTTAACAATCACAGATTATTGTTGGAAATCAAGCTGATTGAATATTTCCCTCTTCAATCAAGATGCATATCCCTAGAGGTGTGAACCATAAGGAAACAATCTTCCTAGTTGAATTAATGCATGGATGGGACTTTTCTAGAGCCACCTCGGCCAGAGATTGTGATAAATATAAGAGACTGAATACATTAACTATTGGGTCCCAGCATCTCATCTTTCCATGTGCACACTGACACAGTCAATACCTACACTGAGCCCTAGTGAATTCCTTTCATCAGAAAGCTGACTTAGCCTCAAAGTAAAAATTCCTTATTGTACCAGTCAGAGAGACTCAGGGAGAACTGCTCAGCTCTGCCCAGTCACACAGTTAGTGCCAGGCTACAGGCGGAGCTAAAATTCACTGGGTATAGCTTCCCCTTTTGTAGCCAGGCCCCTCTAGGCGGGTGATGTGAGAGCCAAGGAGAAAGAGGACCGAGGCAGAATCTTGTCATCAAATCCCACATTCTATATTCTAGAAAGGATTTCTACTCTTCATGGGGTGTGTTCTAGGGCCCTGGGGATTGGGAGAATGCAGCTGCTTGGCTTTTTTTAAACTCAAATTTGTATGCTTCTCCAGCAGATGATTGCTAATACTGCTAAGGCTGGACAAGCCTCGTTCTAATTTTTTGAGTTACCAATAAAATGTTTTTGACAAGCTGCCTTCTTTGAGGAGAAGAGGGGCTTGATGATACCTTACCCAGCTGAGCAGAGCAGGGTGCTATACGACTGGTAAAACTGGAATTGTGCAAGGAGAGGGGGCTTGGCCTTGAAACCTGGGCAAAATAAATATATTAGAGAGGGGCTATCCCTGGAGGGAAGTTGATTAGTTAGTAGGGACATTAATATGGTTACTAGCAGGGCATCCCTGTGTTCTGGGAGGCAGCTCTGCAGAAGGGGACTTTGATGATGCTCAGGCTGAAGGGAGTGGAGGTTGGAGGACTCTGCCAATGAGAGAGGCTGGTAACTTAGAAGGAGATCCAAGGCTTCTTATAGATTGACTTGTCTTTGTTCTGGCCACCCTGTTCCTCCGAGGGTCGAAGTGTGAAGATGTCTGCAAAGCCTTCCGCTGGTATCTGAGCTCTTCTTCGAAGCTCTGGGGAAACCAGAATGTGGACATAAATCTTTTAGTTAGTTGTTAAGTGATCTTGATTGTCACTGGAATTCTAACTGGGCCCTGAGTATCATTTCATTCATTTACTCATTTATTCATCCAATGAATACATTTATCGAGCATCCACTTTGTGTCAGGCATTTTTCTGAGCTTTGAAATTACAAAGATGAACAAGATCCATGAGGCCTCTGTCTTCTTGGGTTTTTTTTTTGTTGGGGATGACAAGGGTCTAGCACAATGCAAAATGGTGAATCTGCTGGCTCATGGGTTCCTGTGGGCAGTTATATTTCAATAGTCATGTGGGCGTGATTTTCCCACTTGACAGCTCTTCTGGAATATAAGCAGCTGCAATCAGCCTATCAAAAAGCCTCCCTAATGGAGTGCTGCCTCTTGGCTGAGACTTTGAAAGCTTCAGAGAAAGATGTTTTTGTCTAGGCAGAGGGAAACTGTCTTGGCAAGGGGCATCTAAGGGAAACTCAAAACACCTGTAGTTGATTTCAGCTTGAGCAGAAAATCCTACTTTTGTCATTAGAGGTGTAAAAACATCCCTCAAACTCCACCCCACTCTCAATCTCCCATGAGAGTTGGGTCCAGTAGACCCGGGACACCAGGTTCACTGAGGATCAAAACAACAGGTTATCAAGAATTCATTCGTTTGTTCCAGAACGATGTTTTGGAATATGATATTACTATGAATCCTCTAGAAACCAAGTAAACTGGCTTGATCTGAAATAGTTTCTTTTTTTTTTTTTTGAGATGGAGTCTTGCTCTGCTGCCCAGGCTGGAGTGCAGTGGCACAATCTCGGCTCACTGCAAGCTCCACCTCCCAGGTTCACGCCATTCTCCTGTCTCAGCCTCCCGAGCAGCTGGGACTACAGGCGCCCACCACCCTCCCGGCTAATTGTTTTTTGTATTTTTAGTAGAGATGGGGTTTCACCGTGTTAGCCAGGATGGTCTCGATCTCCTGACCTCGTGATCCGCCTGCCTCGGCCTCCCAAAGTGCTGAGATTACAGGCGTGAGCCACCGCGCCCGGCCCGATCTGAGTTTCTGAGAGGAACATGGGGCGTATTTGACTACTGTGACTCTTAATTCCTCAAGAACAGTTTCTCACCCCTGGCGCCACTTTGGAATGACCCACGGCATTAAAAAAATTATTGATGGCCAGGTGCAGTGGCTCACTCCTGTAATCCCAGCACTTTGAGAGGCTGAGGTGGGTAGATTGCTTCAGTCAGGAGTTCGAGACCAGCCTGGGCAACATGGTAGAACCCCGTCTCTACTAAAAATACAAAAATTAGCCTGGCATGGTGGCAGGCACCTTTAGTCCCAGCTACTTGGGAGGCTGAGGTAGGAGGATCACCTGAGCCTGGGAGGTCAAGGCCACAGTGAGCCATGTTTGCGCCACTGCACTCCAGCCTGGGTGACAGAGTGAGACCCTGTCTCAAAAAAAAAAAAAAAATTATGCAGGAGTCCAATCCCGGCCCAATTAAATCAGTACCTATGAGTGTGAGGTCTGGGCAATTACCTTATTTTTTTGGGAGGCTGTTTGATGCTGATGTGCAGCCAGAGTGGGGAACCGCTGCTCTAGACAGCTCTAGATTGGAGGCAGGCCTTTTTATTTCAGAGAGCAAAGGTAAGTTAAACAGGCGCTTGTACATGTTGAGAGGACTCTCAGTCTAACCAGTAAATTGGTCAATAGGTCTACATTTCAAAAACAAATTTCCAAAGTGCAAGTCATTTGTCCTATGGCTAGAAATCTTTAAAATTGTAAAAGCAAACCTTTATGTCCAAAGCAGCTTTGAAGTTTGAAATTGAAAGCTGGCAGGCTATGTCGCCCTGCAGAAGGGAATATTTTAAATTCCTGGAGAGCATGTCAGAATTTCAAAGTATAATAATAATAATAGTTGAAAGCTGACTGATGTCTAGAGCCAAGCAAGCGGCGAGGCTTAACAGGATCATAGTCACCAAAAAATTCCAGACCCTCTGTGTGTCTTCTCCACAGAAATAGGCAATTTTGCAGTTGGAAGGCCAGCCTCCTAACCAACAAAAGAATTCCTTCTGGAACAGCTCTGCTGGAGGGCCAGATAATCTCTGCTAGAACAATTTAGGTAAAGAGGCACTTACCATTTTCCTAGAACAGTCTGCACTACTTTAGTGTAGCTGGGTTAGTAAAAGAAAGGTATCCCTTCTCTTGAGTTGAAAACAGCACATGTATCTCACCAGTCCTGGTTCTGCCCTAATCCAGAGTTGGAGCTTCTACAACAACCGTGTCTAGCCATGTCCACTCACCAGTTCTCTCTTCGGTAGCCTGTGTCCTCAGTTTCTCTGACCATTCTTGGTGTAAGATGGTTTCCAGATTCCTCACCAGCTGGGTGTTCTCCTAAATCTGTCAATGTCCTTCTAAAATATGACACCCAGAACCAAACACTGCGTATGAAATATCAAATGCATCAAGAAGGGCTGGGGCAAGATTCAGATGCAGAAGAACTAGGCTAGCTGCTCTGTAATTAGAAAGGGATCCGGGCCCTGGCCAGGTCAGCATGGGGACCTGGCATGGGCTGAGATAGACCTCACAGAGGCACAAATCACCCTTCACCATAACCATGTGGTCGGAAGAGGACAGACAAGATTTAGCACCAATTTGATTGTGTTTAACCAAGGATTGGACACAAATGCCACCATGTAATTTTAGTGCTCTGGCAGGAAGAGCCCCACTGGCCACTTGAGGACGCCGGCTGAGAAGTTAGAGGCTGTCATGTCAAACATAAGTGATATGGGGGCCCTGGGTTGTTTCCAGCCAGATGTTAGTGGAATAATCTGGAAGGCAGGGTGGGATCGAGACCAAGAGTAGTGCCCTGCTTCCTTGCCCATAACATTGGGAAACTCGGTGTTCTTAGGACAATAGGAAAGAGGCAGAGGTAGTGACCCAGATGTATTCATCAAAAGCCACCCCACTTGGAGAAAGGGGATAGTTGTCTCAGCTCCCTTGCACACCTGCTCTTTTCTTGTGTTATAGAGTCAGGGCTTTAGAGAACGCTCTGCAGAATACCGTATCTGGAAAGAGACAAGTTCAGGGAGATTTCCAAGGGTAGCAGACCAGAGGCAGCTTTGCCCTTCAGAAGGCTAAGGCTACTTGGAGAGCTGGCATCTGAAGGTGAGGATAAAAGCAAGCACATCGCTTCCTCATGTTGAGGCCAGAAAAAAAGAAACATAATTAGAAGTGATGTAATCATTTTGCTCGAAAATCATTTCTGTGTGTCTGACCAGCAGAATAGGCTTCTTTCAGCAAGAAGCTCAGGGGAGGGTCAAGGTTGCAAGTTGTCATAGGGAGGGGACTCTCTCACGAGAGGGGGCCTTTGTGCCTATGTGGCAGCAGTCACTAGCTCTTTGTCATTTGGTTTGTCTAGTCCTCAGCACATCACCACATACAATGACTATGATGAAAGACTTCCTGGCTGGGCATGATAGCTCATGCCTATAATCTCAACACTTTGGAAGGCCAAGGCAGGAGGATGGCTTAAGGCCAGGAGTTCAAGACCAGCCTGGGCAACAAAGTGAGATAATGTTGTCTCTAAAAAAAAAAAAAAAATCCTGATTTTGTGGGTGGTTGATGGCTGATCTGATCTTCTCCTTCCAACGTCACCATCTTCTCTGGAAGTGCTCTGAAATGCAGAGCAAACATGAGAAGCAACTACAAAAACTGAGGGTGGGAAGTGGAGGTGAGGGGAGGTTGTTTTGTTTTCTTGGTCTGAAATATCTGGATTCTTGAGTCCTCTCATGGTTTGCCTGGCATCTGAAATGATATGACATTATGGCAGTTGGAAACAAATACACACAAGGGACTTCCATGAATGAATATTTTCCTTTCAGAGAAAAAAAAAAACCAACCTATTAGTGATGCTATTTTTTTTTAAACTGGAGGAAGTCAACATTTAGCTTGAGTGGATCCCTACAACCTCCTCTGACAACTCAAAACAGAAGATCCAGACATTGCCTAGTAAAATCCACATCTCAGAAATTCCAGGGAACACGTAATTCTCATGTTTTAGAGAAGAAGGAAGCAGGTTTGGAAATGGAATCAGTTGAAATGAATGTCAGCCTGCAGGGAATTGTACTGCTTAAGAGAAATTTTAATGTTCTGAACATGTGCAACTATCCAAAATCATGGAGTAGGAAATGTGTTGGTTCATTCATTCATGCATTCATTCACATAACAAATATTTATTGAGGGCCAACTCTGTGCCCACAGTGTCTCTTTGGCCTCCCGGGTTAGCGGCAGCGCTGTCAGGTGTTCTAACTCTGTAGGAGAGAGATATTGCACATTCATTAACCTCCTCCTGGGAGGCAGAGTGCCCCCAGGCGATCAGATGCTAGTGAGGCAGATGGAGCCTCGTTCTTAGATTTCATAAGCTCTCAGCAGCCTTCACATTTGGAAACAGTCTACGGAGGGAGATTATCTCACCTACATGGCAGGGATTGAGGACAACTGAATCCAGGTTTCTTCAACTTTCCTACTCTGTCTCCCTTTTTTTTTTTGAGACAGGTCACCCACACTGGAGTGCAGTGGTGCAATCATAGCTCACTGCCGCCTCAACCTCTGCACCTGGCCAGCTTTCCTACTTTTCACATAAAACTGTCTTTGTATCTTTACTCATTGCCTTCTTCTCTCTTGTTTCAAGAAAGAAATGGGCCGGGCGCTGTGGCTCACGCCTGTAATCCCAGCACTTCGGGAGGCCGAGACGGGCGGATCACGAGCCCCGCCTGGGAAGATCCGTCTCAAAAAAAAAAAAAAAAAAAAAAAAAAAAAAACCTAAGGTGACCAACATGGTGGTCATGCCTAGCTGAGGCAGGAGCATCACTTGAGGCCGGGAGTTCAAGACCAGCCTGTGCAACATAGTGAGACCCCCGTCTTTATAAAAAAAATGAAAAAATTAGCTGGGCATTGTGGCACACGCCTGTAGTCCTGGCTACTTTTTGGAGGTTGAGGCAGGAGGATCCCTTGAGCCTAGGGGTTTGAGTCTGCAGTGAGCCATGAACGTGCCACTGCACCCCAGCATGAGTGACAGAGCAAGACCCTGTCCCAAAGAAAAAAAAGAAGTGCCCAAGGCTAACTTCTCCAACTGAACCTCAATCGCTTCTCACCCCAATATCCTTGAAGCCTTGTGCCATCGACTGTCCTCACCTCTCCAGCATCACCTCTTGTTTTTTCATGCTCTCCACAAACAAACCTGCTTCCCTGCTTCTCTTGTACAAACTAACTCTCTATTCTGTTACTTCTCAAACTATCCTGAGTTTCTCTATTTCCAGCAACACCAGCCTTCTCAGATGGTACTTCTTTCCCCTTATTCACTCCATCATCTCCCTGCAAACTTTATAGGTTCACACAAAACTGTAACTCCAAAGGTGACCAATGACCTTCATGACAGAGAGTTATGTACCAACATCTGCCATCTTCTTTTAGAAATAGAACCCATTATTTTTGGCTGCATACCAGACTGCCCAGTTAAAGATTGCATTTTCAAGTTTTCCTTGCAGCTAAGTGTTGCCATGTATGTAACTTCTGGGATGTCCCCTGAAAAGAAACGGGGCATGCTATTCACTTTTGCTTTTCACCTGCACCCTGGCTAGAATGTAGAAAGATGTCAGGGACAGTCATTTTTGACCTGAAATAGCAACCTCATGTGCTGAAGATAGTAGAGCAACAAGATAGAAAGAGTATGCGTCCCCATCAATGTGGCACCTCCACATTATCCCTGAACTATTTATGCTGGGCTGTTGTGTGAGGAAGATATACTGTACACTGTTATTTTGGTCTTTATTATAGCAGCCAAATCTGTATCGTTATAGAGTAACCCATATCTTCAACATAAGCTTCTGATTGCCCGTTGCAATGACCATTTCTCAGGCCCTCCTGTCCCTGCAGCACTGGACACTGTGGATTCCCTTCCTCCTCCTGCTGCTCCCCCAATACTGCATAATCCGATTCCCTTCAGTGGCTACCCCAGTGCCATCCCTCCTTTATCCATGGCCCTCTTTGGTAAGCTGATTCCAACTCATTATTTGTTCTTCTTCTTCTTTTTTTTTTGAGACAGCGTCTCACTTTGTCACCCAGGCTGGAGTGCAGTGGTGCAATCTTGGCTCACTGCAACCTCTACCTCCTGGGTTATAGCGATTCTCCTGCCTCAGCCTCCCGAGAAGCTAGGATTACAGGTGTGCATGCCACCACGCCCAGCTAATCTTTTGTATCTTTAGTAGAGACGGGGTTTTGCCATGTTGGCCAGGCTGGTCTCGAACTCCTGACCTCAGGTGATCCACCCGCCTCGGTCTCCCAAAGTGCTGGGATTACAGGCATGAACCACCGTGCCTGGCCTCAACTCATCATTTCAATTCTTTCTTCAGACCTCATTAGCACTACTCCTGGACCAGTGCAAAGACCAGAGCAGTATGGCCTGATGGCAAAGAGCACAGGACTGCCCTGCTTGAATCCTGGCTCTGCCACCTACTTACTGTGGGATCTTGGGCAAGTTACTTAACCTCTCCTTGTCCCAGTTTTCTCATCTATAAAGGAAGGATAATAAGAGTACTAATCTCAAATGGCTGTTGTAAAGAGTAAATGAGTTAATGGATATACAGTTTTCAGAACAGAGCCTGGCACCTGGAAAGTTCTATGTAAAGTGTTAGCTCTTGCTGTTGTTGGTGTTCACACCTGAGGATACAGGTCCCAGTCCCTGAACGTGGCTGGCCCAGACGTTACCTTGGAGGCACAGTCATGTCATGGTGCTTTGGTGGCTAGAAATGAGATTGGATTTCTCAGCCTGCCTGATTCCAGATCTCTTCGCTGCTCTGGCCTCTGGCAATTACAAGATGCTTTTACTCCCCTCTGTTTCAAAGACTTTTGGATGCCTCAGTGTTTGTAGTTGCTTCTCATGTCTGCTCTGTATTTCAGATCATTTCCAGAGAAGATGGTGATATTGGAAGGAGACAATTACCCATCTCTAGTCCTGACCCTTCACTCAAGCCCCAGTGCTGCCTCAAACAATCCATGGCCATGGCACCTCAAACCTCTCCTTTGCATCACTGTCAGAGCTGTCCAGATGGGTTCTGCTTGGTTGGTGGAATCACAGGCCTTGGACTGTGGGGCTGACTCGAGATAATTTCCACATGCCACTGAGCATTTTTACTGGGAAGCATTTCTTTCCTTCTCAGGGATGATGGTGCTATCGGACTTGTACAGATTAGGAGGGAGACCTTTGGTTTCAGAATCAGACTGACCTTAATTCAAGTCCAAGCTACCCACTAGTATTGGGCAAAGTATTGTACTCAGAGTCTCATAACACACAACTCACAAATATGTTAGCAAAAAATAGATACATGTAGATAATGCACACAGGAAACATGGCACATGGGAGGCATTCAATAACTTTTTTCTCTTCTGTTAAAAAGTGATGTTTGTTCTGTTTACATTTACTTATATTTTGCATTTTTTTCCTGTAAAACTTACATGTGGGGCCAGAGGGTTCCAATTTGCTTGTTGCCCTTACCTGTAGGGGAAGCGAACCTTAGCAGGTTTGGTATCCAGTGCAGCAACCCAAAACTATTGAAATCAAATGAATGAACTCATATCAAACTGACTCCAGAAATGAGTTTTTAAATTTTAATTTAATTTAATTTTTGTAGAGATGACCCGGGGGTGGGGGTGGCTGGGTGTGGTCTTGCTATGTTGCCCAGGTTGGTTTCGAACTCCTGGCCTCAAGTGATCCTCCCACCTTAGCCTCCCAAAGTGCTGGGCAGAAATGAGTTGAAGTGGCCCTTTAATTTATTTTTATTTTATTCATTTATTTTTGAGACGGAGTATTGCTCTGTCGCCAGGCTGGAATGCAGTGGCACAATCTCAGCTCACTGCAAACTCTGCTTCCTGGGTTCAAGCAATTCTCCTACCTCAGCCTCCCGAGTAGCTGGGATTACAGGCGCATGCCACCACACCCAGCTAATTTTGTATTTTTGGTAGAGACAGGGTTTCACCGTGTTGGTCAGGCTGATCTCGAACTCCTGACTTCAGGTGATCCACCCGCCTCGGCCTACCAAAGTGCTGGGATTACAGGCGTGAGCCACCGCGCCTGGCCAGTAGTCAGTTTTTCATCTGATTATACAGAGCCAGCCCAGAAAGAGCTTTGCTTTTTTCATTGTTTTTTTATATAGGGATTGTTCCTGAAAGGTAGGTCACTGTCATCTAGCTCTGTTTCTTCATGCTTCTGAAGTCTCATGACCGATGCTGCAGTGGGGAAAGAAAGCAGTTGCCTCTGAAAACAACCACGCATAGATCCAAAAGAAGTCAAACAGGTTCTTGTCTCTTTCACCAAATAAGCGCATGACTTCCTTAATAAAAATAAACTAGCTCCCTCTGCACTGGCAGTGGAGATAGCCTCCAAATATTGTACAAGGTGTACTTATACCAAAAAAAAATTATTGTTGATGTGAAATTCAATTTTAACTGGACATCCTGCATTTTATCTGGCAACCATAACTAGGAAGCAAGGAAAAGTGGTGGTGGTGATAGGTTCTGTGTGAGGAGGGAGAGGAAAACGTGGACAACGTGGGCAGGGCCAGTGCCCACTTGTGAAATAAACAGGATTTTTGTGGACAGATGATTTTAGTA
This sequence comes from Hylobates moloch, assembly GCF_009828535.3. NCBI lineage: Eukaryota > Metazoa > Chordata > Mammalia > Primates > Hylobatidae > Hylobates > Hylobates moloch. Next base: position 36,325,863 of record NW_026652279.1, read on the forward strand.
AGTGAAGCAGTGCACTCTTGCTGGGTTTGAGTCCAAGTCTCTGAGCCATCAAGGGCTGGTGGGTTTTGAGTTCTTTTCTTTTCTGCTTTTGAGATCGTGCCTGACAGAGGTCCCTTTCACCCCAGTGTCCTCAGAGAATGCGACTTTTCATGCCAGCCCAGATCTATTTGTTCTCTGAAGAACAAACATTCTGAGAAATGGAACATTGAGAGGAAAAAGAAGAGATATGCAGTGAAATGCCTAAAGTATAACCTAATCTGGGCCAAATGTAGCCCACAGGATCCTAAAATGAGACACGTGGGCACCTCCAGCCTCTAATTACACAGTGAGGATGACGCAGATTGGCTACAGCTTGGGTTGCTAGAGAGTACACAAAACCAGACATTTCTTTTCTTATGGGAAGTGGGGAAGCAGTCACTTTGGAGATGATGGGGTGGAGAGAAGGCATGCATTTAATTCTTATCAGCATGAACATGTTTATTTCTACCTAATATAGTTTATGAGATTTAAAGCATCCAAAATGTCCTGTATTTTATGAAATGAAATAAAGATGAAAGAGCTTAACATTGCTAGTTATTAGGGATAATGTAAATTTAAAACACAACAAGATACCACTATCTGCCTTCTAGAGTGGCTAAAATTAAAGTACAAAACAAACAAACAAACAAAAAACCAGACAGCACCAAGTGCTGACGAGGATTTGGATCAATAATGCAAAATGATAGCTACTTTGGGGAAAGGGTTTGGCAATTTCTTACAAAGTTAAACATACAGTTAGCATAGGACCCAGAAATCCCACCCGTTAGATGAATAACGCAGAAGTACATCAACTAAATCCCACCCCCGTCGGATGAATAACCCAGAAGTACGTCAACTCAACTAGTAAATTGAAAAACAAATTGTGGTACCTCTAAACAATGGGATACTACTCAAATGAAAAGGAACAAAGCTACTGATACATGCAACAATTTGGGTGAGTCTCAAAAGTATCATGTGAATGAAAGAAGCCAGACATAAAAGGCGATATTTCATTTACACAATATTTTGAAAAAAGGCAAAAAACTATAGGGGCAGAAAGCAGATTAGTGGTTGTCTGTGGCTCGGTGTGGGCGAGAATTTTCTACAAAGGGATATGAGGGAATTTTGTGGGGTGATGAAACTTTGATATCTTGATTGTGGTGGGGGTTATAGAACGGTATCCTCCAAAACTCATTGAATGTATGCTGTAAAAAGATAAATTATATTCTGTGTAAATTATACTTCAATAAACCTGACTTTTTTTTTTTTTGAGATAGAGTCTTGCCCTGTTGCCCAGGCTGGAGTGCAGTGGCATGATCTCGGCTCACTGCAACCACTGCCTCCCAGGTTCAAGCGATTCTCATACCTCAGCCTCCCGAGTAGCTGGGACTACAGGCACGCACCACCATGCCCTGCTAATTTTTGTATTTTTAGTACAGACGGGGTTTTGCCACTTTGGCCAGCCTGGTCTGGAACTCCTGACTTCAAGGGATCTGCCCACCTTGGCCTCACAAAGTGTTGGGATTACAGGCATGAGCCACTGTGCCCAGCCAGTAAACCCAACTTAAAACAAAACAAAACAAACAAAAAAAAAAGGTATTATTTATTTGAGACAGGGTCTTGCTCTGTTGCCCAGGCTGGAGCGCAGTGCAATCATAGCTCACTGAAGCCTTGATCTCCCTGGCCCCAGCAATCCTCCCACCTTCCAAGTAGCTGGGACTGCGGGCTTGTGCCACCACGCCCAGCAAATATTTTTTTATTTTTAGGGGAGACGGGGTCTCACTATTTTGCCCAGATTGGTCTTGAACTCCTGAACTCAAGCAATTCTCCTGCCTCGGCCTCCCAAAGTGCTGTGATTTCAGGTGTGAGCCAACATGCCGGGCCCTAAGAGTTTTTTTTTTTTAATATATATAATATTGCTATCACCTATATTAATGTCAGCTAATATTTATTGAGTATTTAATATGTACTAGTCACTGGGCAGCATATAACACACACACGTGTGTGTGTTTACACATAAGGTGATTTAAAATATGTTAGATGATTATTATGTATATTAGATTATTTTATATACACATGGATAGGTATTAGAGTGATTAGGAGATGAAACTAAGGCTCGGAAAGGTGGAGTAACTTGCTCTGGGTCACAGAGGCAGTAAGTGACAGGGTTGGGATTTGAGCCCAGTCTCTCTGATTTCAGAGCCATCATAGCTTGCTGCCTTAGTTCAAAGTGTAAGAACAGACAACTCACATATAGCTAGTCAGGGTTTCTCAGCCTTGGCACTATTGACATTTTGGGCTGGATAATTTTTGGTATAGGGGGTATTCTGTGCATTGTAGGATGTTTGGCAGCATCCCTGGCCTCCACCCACTAGACGCCAGTAATGCCCCTTCAGATGTAACAACCAAAAATACCTCCAGACATTGCCAAATATACGATGGGGCAAAGCAGTCTCAATTAAAAACACTGAGATTTTAGTGTGCAAGACTTCCCAAGAGAAGACTTGCATGGAACCACTGAGAATACGGAAGATCCAGATAATAAATATGGCATATTTGGGTAGCTGGGTTGATGACTTAATTGTAGCACTGGGGTCCTGGGTAAATCCCTAGAAGTTAATTAACTCTGCGTAAAGCTTATGTGAATAAATATTTATGCACATGGACATAGAAACACAAAGATGAAACTATAATGTTTCATGAAAAATACCCATACCAAAATGCATGTTTTTTCCTCTTTTGCAGTCACACTGGGAGGCTTTATGCTTCTGCCAGAGGTACCTCATTTCCCAGGATGGTGCAGGCCTGCCTTTGGGACCAACCTCTGCTTTGAATTCTCTACCTGTGGCAAGTCTTCATCCTTTTGGAAACGACTAGAAGTTACCAAGGATGATGAGCAAGGTGGACAATCAAATTAGGTGATCATGTTATGTTTTTTTCCCCCAAAGAAGACATGACCGTGAAGAAGTAAGATTGATCTTTCTGTGCAGTTTTTTCAATGATTATTGTACATTGGTGATTTCCTTAAACAAATCATACAATAATAATACTAGCTACCAGTCCCTGAGCACTCACAATGTGCCCTGTAGTCTGCAATATTCATCTCATGGAATCATAAGAATTATCTGACCTATCACCATATACAAAAATTAACTCAAAATCATGAACTTCCTAAATGTAAGAGCTAAAATCATAAAACTCTTGGAAGAAAAATCAGTGTAGATCTTTTTGACCTTGAATTAGGCAATAATTTCTTAGATATGACACTCAGAGCATAAGCAATTAAAAACATATAAATTGGGGCCAGGAGCAGTGTAATCCCAACACTTTGGGAGGCCAAGGCGGGCGGATCACCTGAGGTCAGGAGTTCAAGACCAGCCTGGCCAACATGGCGAAACCTCATCTCTACTAAAAATACAAAAAAATAGCCACGTGTGGTGGTGGGCGCCTGTAATCCCAGCTACTTGGGAGGGTGAGGCAGAGAGAATTGTTTGAATCCGGGAGGTGGCGGTTGCAGTGAGCCAGATAGTGCCACTGCACTCCAGCCTGGGTGACAGAGCAAGACTCTGTCTCAAAAAATAAAATAAAATAAAATAAATTAAATAAAAAAGAAACTACATAAGTTGCTGAAGGTCATATAGTAAATAAGAGGGGTAGCATTTGAAATCAACCTCTAGGCCACTGGGTCTCAACCAGCAACAAGCAGCATCAGCAACACCTGGAAATTTGACAGAAATGCACATTATCAGATCCTATGCAAGACCTACTGAATCAGATATTCTGGGGTTCTCGAATTGGGGTGGGGCCTAGTAATTTGTGTTTCAATATGCCTTGCAGATAACTGAAGCAGCCAAAGTTTGAGAAGCACTGTGCTGTGCTAGGTGATACTGCCACTCAGAGCCTAAACTAAGGCAGGTGTGTTAAAGATGAAAGCAGAAGACAGATTGGAGAATTATTTAGAAAGTTAAGAGCTCTGGGGCCAGGTGCGGTGACTCACACCTGTAATCCCAGAAGTTTGGGAGGCCGAGGCGAGTGGATCACCTGAGGTCAGGAGTTCGAGACTAGCCTGGCCAACACGGTGAAACCCCATCTCTACTAAAAATACAAAAATTAGCCGGGCGTAGTGGCAGGTGCCTGTAATCCCAGCTACTCTGTAGGTTGAGGCAAGAGAATTGCTTGAACCCAGGAGACAGAGGTCGCAGTGAGCTGAGGTCACGCCATTAAACTTCAGCCTGGGCAACAAGAGCGAAACTCTGTCTTAAAAAAAAAAAAAAAAAAAAAAGAAAAAGAAAAATAAAGAGGTCTGCCTGGGCTGGGCGTGCCATAATCTCAGCACTTTGGGAAGCCAAGGCAGGTGGATCACTTGAGGTCAGGAGTTTAAGACCAGCCTGGCCAACATGGTGAAACCCCATCTCTACTAAAACTACAAAAATTAGCCAGGCTTGGTGGTGGGTGCCTGTAATCCCAGCTACTCAGGAAGCTGAGACAGAAGAATTGCTTGAACCCGGGAGATGGAGGTTGCAGTGAGCCAAGATTGTGTTACTGTACTCCAGCCTGGGCAACAGAGCGAAACTTTTTCTCAAAAAAAGAAAGTTAAGGGTTCGTTTAAAAGGCAGCTGGGATTACAGGCATGTGCCACCATGCCTGGCTCATTTTCGTATTTTTAGTAGAGATGGGATTTCACCATGTTGGCCAGGCTAACTCCTGATCTCAAGTGATCCACCTACCTTGGCCTCCCAAAGTGCTGGGATTACAGATGTGAGCCACTGCGCCCAGCCAAGTATGCAGTTTCTCTTGGCCTGTTTCCTCTTCTGTATAATGCTGATACAAGCCTTACCTTTGAGAGTTGTATTACATGAGATTATACAGGCAAAGCTTTTAGCATGTTAAGCCTGGACAAGTAGGGGCTTAATAAAGGGTAGTTTTTTAGGCCCACATCATCTCTCTCCTGGACTCACTGCTGGTCTTCTCCATCCCTCATCAACCCATCCAAGCAATTCGTTTCTATCTCTGACCCCAACTATCTAACTTTCAGCTCTCTTATTCCATTTTGCTCACTGTGCCTAGTTTTCAGTTGTATTGAGGGTTTGGCCCTTTTATTATCTCCCGTTAGCCCCATCCTCTCCCGCACTCTGAATGGGATTTCTCTCCTCTCTGGCTAGACCACAGGTCTGTCCCTTTTGCCAGTGCCATTGATTTCCTTGACCCATATTCTTTGCAGTGCTGACCTTAGGAAACCTTGAGCTTATTGCGGTTATTTGTTGGCCTTCCCACATTCCACCTGAGCTGCTGGATGCTGCTGGAGAAAGTGACGTAACAAGCTGCTCCTTATGGGTCTAATCTCAGAGTCCTCAAGCTGCTCTTAATCTCTTTATTTTCCCCTTTGAATGCGGCCATTTCAAACCTTCTCCAAACTATTCCGACTTCCTACCACAGCACCTTCCTGCTTCCTCTCAGCAGGTGATCTCGTGGTTTACAGAGGAAATAAAAGCGTCTATTGACTTCCTGCCACCACTTCCACAGATTGACCTCCATCTACCCTTGTCCTCTCTTCTGCCCCTTTGCCTAATGCTTCTATTGTGCTTGGGGCCCCTTTTTTCAGGCCTATGACCACCTCATACACCTTTTTTTTTTTTGGTGAGACAAGGTCTCACCTAGCCACCTAGGCTGCAGTGCAGTGGCGTGATCATAGCTTACTGCAGCCTTGACCTCTTGGGCTCAAGCCATCCTCCCACCTCAGCCTCTCAAGCAGCTGGAACTACAGGCTCACATCACCATGCCCCACTAATTTTTTATTGTTTTGTGGAAATGGGGTCCCACTATGTTGCCAGGCTGGTCTCGAACTCCTGAGCTCAAGTGATCCTCCCTCCTCAGCCTTCCAAAGTGCTGGGATTACAAGTATGAGCCACCACACCCAGCCAGGCCTAGTAGGGGGTATGCTAATCTTTTCTGTATCGTTCTAATTTTAGTATATGTGCTGCTGAAGTGCGCACTCTACTGCCTTTTAAAAATATTATTATTATTATTATACTTTAAATTCTAGGGTACAAGTGCACAATGTGCAGGTTTGTTACATAGGCATACATGTGCCATGGTGGTTTGCTGCACCCATCAACTCGTTATTTACATTAGGTATTTCTCCTAATGCTATCTCTCCCTCAGCCCCCCATACCCTGACAGGCCCCGGTGTGTGATGTTCCCCACTCTGTGTCCATGTGTTCTCATTGTTCAACTCCCACCTATGAGTGAGAACATGCAGTGTTTGGTTTTCTGTCCTTGTGATAGTTTGCTTAGAATGATGGTTTTCAGCTTCATCCATGTCCCTGCAAAGGACATGAACTCATCCTTTTTTATGGCTGCATAGTATTCCATGGTGTATATGTGCCACATTTTCTTAACCAGTCTATCATTGATGGACATTTGCGTTGGTTCCAAGTCTTTGCTATTGTGAATAGTGCAGCAATAAACATACGTGGGCATGTGTCTTTACTGTAGAATGATTTATAATCCTTTGGGTATATGCCCAGTAATAGGATTGCTGGGCAAATGGTATTTCTAGTTCTAGATCCTTGAGGAATCGCCACACTATCTTCCACAATGGTTGAACTAATTTACACTCCCACCAACAGTGTAAAAGCATTTCTATTTCTCCACATCCTCTCCAGCATCTGTTGCTTCCTGACTTTTTAATGATCGCCATTCTAACTGGCATGAGATGGTATCTCATTGTGGTTTTGATTTGCATTTCTCTGATGACCAGTGATGATGAGCATTTTTGCTTGTGTCTGTTGGTTGCATGAATGTCTTCTTTTGAGAAGTGTCTGTTCATATCCTTTGCCCACTTTTTGATGGGGTTATTTTTTTCTTGTAAATCTGTTTAAGTTATTTGAAGATTCTGGATATTAGCCCTTTGTCAGATAGGTAGATTGCAAAAATTTTCTCCCATTCTGTAAGTTGCCTGTTCACTCTGATGATAATTTCTTTTGCTGTGCAGAAGCTCTTTAGTTTAATTAGATCCCATTTGTCTATTTTGGCTTTTGTTGCCATTGCTTTTGGTGTTTTAGACATGAAGTCTTTGCCCATGCCTATGTCCTGAATGGTATTGACTAGGTTTTCTTCTAGGGTTTTTATGGTGTTAGGTCTTACATTTAAGTCTTTAATCCATCTTGAGTTAATTTTTGTATATGGTGTAAGGAAGGGGTCCAGTTTCTTTCTTTAATCTCTTTTTTCTATATGTACCTATCCAATAACTTTTATTTATTTTTATTTTCATTATTTTCTTTAGAGATAGGCTCTCACTCTGTCTCCTGGGCTGGAGTGCAGTGGCACAATCTTGGCTCACTGCATCCTCCACCTCCTGGGCTCAAGTGATCCTCCCACCCCAGCCTCTCGAGTAGCTGGGACTACAGGCATGCATCACTATTCCTGGCTACCTTTTTTCTAAACTTTTTGTAGCGACAGGGTTCTTGCTAAGTTGCCCAGGCAGGTCTCAAACTCCTGGCCTCAAGTGATCTTCCCTCCTTGGCCTCCCAAACTGCTGGGAGGCATAAGCCACCACACCTGGCCCCCAATAACTTTTAAATGCATTTAAATCTCTTTCAAATAATAATAATAATAATAATAATAATAATGATAATAAACCGCTATCTGGGTTTGACTCCATTCCTTCCTGCAGCCGCTCTATCACTGTCCTTCCCTTTATATCTAAGCCTCTTGAAAGAATTGTCTGTGCTTGTCACCTCTGCTTCTTCCATTCTGATTCACTCTTCAGATCTTCATCATCTGGCTTTGCCTCCACCCTCTGCTAAGCCAGCTCTCTCTAAAATAACAAACGCTGCTCCTTGTTGCCAAATGTCCTGGATGCTTGACCACTCTATGACTTTTAACGCTACCGACACATCCTCTGTAGGAGGCTGTTTCGAAAGCGGCTCACAGTGATCCCCACCTCCTGGTATTCACTCCCTTTTTTAATCCCTTCCTTTTGTGTGGGCTGAGCCTAGTATCTTGCTTCTAGTGATTAGAATAAGACAAAAGTGAGATGGAATGACATAGCACTTACAAGATGAGGTTATAGAAGACTAGCTCACACTCTTTCTTGGATTCTTCTTTCAGGTTTGTTCTGGTGAATGAAGCAAACTCCCATGTTGTGAGGTGCCCTATAGAGAAATTCCCATGAGAAAGATCTGAGGCCCTCAGTCCAACAGTCCTTAGAAAACTGAATCCTGTCAACAACTGAAACAGTTTGCCAATAGTTTGGAAGAGGATCACTATCTAGAGAAGCCTGCAGATGAGACCACAGCCTTGAGTGACACTTTGATTACAGCCTTGTAAGAGACCCTAAAACAGAGGACCCAGTTAGACAGCGCAAGACCCTGTACCCACAGAAATAGCATGTGGTGTAACAAGAAACATATTTGGTCTTGGTCTCTGGTTCTTGGCCCAGAGCTCCTAAAGCCCTTGGTATTTTATGAGTTTCTTTTGTTATTCATAATGAACCCTTTTTGGTCACATCTGAGTTTACATTAATGAGGTAACTTGCCCCTAATAGCCTCAGGATGGGGCTGGTCACCAGAAAGACCAAGTGATTACAAGGTTAGAACTTTCAGGCCTACCGACAGACTTCCTGGAAGGGGCTAGAGATTAAGCTCTTTGAAAAAATAATAGTAGGACGACAGGAGTGTGGTGGACCCCAACTCCACAGAGACAGAGCTCCTGTTCTTGGGATCCTTCCAGACTACACCCCATGTATCCCTTCATCTAGCTGTTCATCTGTTCTGATAAAACAAACAAACAAACAAAAAACAAAAAAAACTTCATGTAGTGAGCCAAGATTGTGCTACTGCACTCCAACCTGGGCCGCACAGTGAGACTCCATCTCAAAAAAAAAAAAAATAAAATAATACAAAAACTTCGGCCAAATTAAATTTAAAGGAGTTTAATTGAGCAATGAACAATTCACCAATCGAGCAGCCCCCAGAATCACAGCAGAGTCACAGAGACTCCAGTGCAGCCACATGGTGGAAGAAGATTTATAGACAAAACAAACAAATAAAAAAACAAAAACAAAGGAAATGACATACAGAAATTGGCAGTGAGGTACAGAAACAGCTGGATTGATTACAGGTTGGCGTTTGCCTTATTGGAACACAGTTTGAACACTTAGCAGTCTATGAATGAAGTATGGCCGCTGGGATTGGCCAAGACTCAGTTATTGTAACAGGCACATACTCCTAAGTTAGGTTTTCTTCTTTTTTTTTTTTTTTTGAGATGGAGTCTCGCCACAATGCCCAGACTGGAGTGCAATGGAGCAATCTCAGCTCACTGCAACCTCTGCCTCCCCAGTTCAAGCAATTCTCCTGCCTCAACCTCCTGAGTAGCTGGGACTACAAGCGCACGCCACCATGCTCAGCTAATTTTTGTATTTTTAGTAGAGATGGGGTTTCACCATATTGGCCAGGCTGTTCTCAAACTCCTGACCTCAAGTGATCCGCCCACCTCAGCCTCCCAAAGTTCTGGGATTACAGGCGTGAGCCACCATGGCTGGCCACTCCTAAGTTAGGTTTTCAATTTTGTCTGACTATGAAGCTAGGTTACAGTTCAACCACAAGGACTCAAATATAGAAGTATGGAATCTTTCTCAGGCCATATTTAGTTGTCTTTAACAGTACCCTTTATGATACACCATAATCGTAAATAAAGTGTTTTTCTGAGTTCTGTGCCCCATTTTAGAAAATTATTGCACATGAGGAGAGGGTCTTGGGAAACCCCAACTTATAGTGGGTGGATCAGAAGTACAAGAGGCCTGGATTTGAGATTGGCATTTTAGGTGGGAGCAGTCTTGTGGGATTGAGCCCTTAACTTGTGGGATCTGACCCAAACTCCAGGTAGATAGTGTCAGAATTGAATTATAGGACACCCAACTGGTGTCAGAGAATTTTCAGTGTGGAAAAAACCCTGTACACCTGGTGTTAGCAGTGTTCTGTGTGACAGTGTAGACAGACAGAGTGTGTTTTATCAGACAGTGAGATAATAAATGTGTTTTGCTTTCAGCCACTAAATTTTGGGGTAATTATTTTAAATTTATTTATTTTTGAGACAGAGTCTTGCTCTGTCACTCAGGCTGGAGTACAGTGGCACAATCTTGGCTCACTGCAACCTCCACTTCCCAGGTTCAGGCGATTCTCTTGCCTCAATCTCCTGAGTAGCTGGGATTACAGGTGCCCGCCACCATGCCTGGCTAATTTTTGTATTTTTAGTAGAGTTGGGGTTTCACCATGTTGGTCAGGCTGGTCTCGAACTCCTGACTTCAAGTGATCCTCTCACCTCAGCCTCCCAAAGTGCTGGGATTACAGGCGTGAGCCACCACGCCTAGCCTTAAAATGTATTTTTAACTGACACATAGTAATTATATATAGTTATGAGGCTGGAATAAGTTTTATACAGGAATAGATAATAAATATACCTCCCTTCTTAAAACTACTCTCCCATGAATTTCCACAACTGCTTTTCATCCTAACTCCGTCATTTGCTCTCTTTCCTTTGTGGGCTCTTCTACTATTGCTGTTTTTCAGCTCCTGCTGTTTCTCCAAGTCTTCTCTTCATCTCTGTATACATTTTCTTGCTGGTCTCATCCATTCAAATGCCATCTATAAGCCAGTGATCCCTCAAGTTTATATCTGTGGCTCTTTGGAGGACCAGACCCATATATTCAACTGCCTAAAGAGAATTCCCACCTGGACATTGGTCTGACAAGACACGGGCTCAGCACATCAAAAAAGGAACTTGTCACTGCCCATCAGACCCTGTAACCTTCTGTATTTCTTGCCTCAATAAGCCACAATCACCCGGTTGCTCAAACCAGAAACCTGAGAGTTGTCTTTGTTTTTTCAACAAATATTGATGGAGCACCTACAATGTGCCAAACTGCTTTAGGCTCATGGATAGTAACATTCCTGTGGGAGAGAGACAATGGGGATAATCGACTATAATAGTATGTTAGAGTGCTGCACACACACACACACACACGCACACACCCATACACACGTCTCACAATAAGTGCTGTGGGGAAAAACTGAGCAGGCAGAAGAATGTATGTCACGGTACGTGAGTTATAATATTAGGTGGTGAGAATAGACCTCTCCAAGAAGGAGACACTTGAAGAGAGGTCTATGCTATGTGAATATTTGGGAGAAGAGCATTTCAAGAGGGGACAGTGAGTGCAAATGCCTTGACCAGTGCCTTAACTGGGGGTTTGGGAAACAGCAAGGTGGCCAGTGTGGCTGGAATGGAGCGAGACAGAGGGAGATTTTTAGTGATGAGGTTAGTGAGGCACCCAAGCCCAGGTCATGGACAGCATTCCTGGCCATTGTAAGGAGCCTGGGCTTTACTCTGAGTACAATAGGAAGCTGTGGGGGGGGGTTTGCAGTGGAGAAATCACATGATCACTCTGGTTACTATCTTTAGAGTAGGTTGTAGAGAAACTATTCCTCTTATTTTTATCTCTTAACCCCCAAGTCCTACTTTTCTCACTAAACCCCATTTATTTTACCTCTTAAATATATCTTGAATCCATCTAGTCCTCTTAATTTCTATTGTAACTACCTAAGTCAAGCCAACAGCAGCCTTCATTGAATGATTCATTCATTCAGTCATTCAACGAATACTTACCGAGCAGCTATTATGTTCTAAGCACTATTCCTATTCTCTATGCTTGGAACAGGGCAATGAAAAAAAAATAAAAAAGAAAAGAAACAATAAGAGACCAGCCTGTGTGGAGCCTACATTTCTTCCTCGGATTTATTGCTTTTTAAAGAACTTCACTTCTCTTAAGTTGTCTTAGGAACTTATTTGGTTACTTGCTCATTGTATCCTCTCCTCACCAAAGTGTAAACCTTGTGAGATCAGGCACATTATCAATTGTGTTCACCAGCCATATTCTCAGTGCGTAGAATAGCACCTGTTACATAATATGTACTCAATAAACACTAATTGAATGAACAAAATACTGCAACAGACTCCTAATTGGTCTGTTTCCAGTGACTTTTAAACTTTCTTTGACTTCGACCCACAGTAAGAAAAATATTTTGTGCTGTAACCTAGTAACACTTACACACACGCATACATGCTTATAGATGCATATGTAAAATTAAACGTATTGTTATGTGTGATGCCATCTGATTGTATGTGAAGCCGTCTGGTAATATTTATTGTATCCTATTATGTTTTACTGAAAAAAACTCTTCCAGTTACTTTAAGAAAATTAAAAAAAATTTTTTTTGACATGGGGTCTCACTGTGTTGCCCAGGCTGCTCTTGAACTCCTGGGCTCAAGTAATCTTCCCATCTCAGCTTTCCCAGTAGCTGGGATTGCAGGTGTGCACAACTGCACTCCGCACAACTTTAAATTTGATTTCAGAATCCACTCATGCGACTTAACTAGAAGTTTGGCAAATACTCTCCTTATCTATTCTCCACAACCAGAGTGTTCCTTCTAACCTAGAAGTATTCTTATGTGACTTCCCTACATAAAAGCTTTCCGTGGCAATCTGTCAGCCTCAGGCATTTTTGCCCAAACAACAGTCATTCATGGTTGTTCATGTACCAACTATAATCTAGGTAGTATTCTGTCAGTTGAATTCAACCTCATCCTAAGCAATGATATAAGATAAGCAATGTGTTGCATGTATGAAATATATCTATATCTATCTATCTATATATCTTCTATGCATGTTCACTCCATTAACTACGAAAATAAAAAAATAGTATTCTGTGTACCATCTAAGATCTTCTTATCATCCAGCCACACTTTGGGAAAGCCTGTTCTTGGGACAAAGGAAGGTCAGATGTCTCAACTAAGTCCACAAGGCACTCTGGAGCTTGCTGGTGCTTTCCACTGCAGTATCATTTTTTTTTTCTTTTTTACCACTTCCTGCATGCATTCATTCGGAACGACTCGCAGGTCCCTGAACACACTGAGCTCTCTTTGGCACTAGGACTCTGCACATGCCATCTCCTTCCTCTGCTCAGGACTCCACCAGTACCACCCCCTTTCATGTGTCAGCTAAAATGTCATGTTGGGGAAGCTGTCCAGGCCCAGGGCTGCACAGGTCCTCTTCTAGTGTCCTCCTCCAGCGTCCGGTGCTCATCTCCATATTAGAATGTATCACCCTGCAGTGAAGCAGTTTATTCACCTGTTTTACTCCACCAACTGATGGTTGTAAGCTTCTGGGCTAGAAGAGTATTTTATTTACTACAGTATTTCTGGTACTTAGTATAGTACCAGACATTTGATAACAATTTGTTTGATGAATAAAAGATGTACAGATTTCTCAATGGACTGAATATCCCCGACACTCAGCTCATTGCCTGACACATAGTAGGTATTCAAAACCTAAGATTGAGCAATTGAAAGAAGTGAGGGCTCATTCTCACCCTAGCAACATTATCTATTTACTTATTTATTTATTTTTTGAGATAGAGTCTTGCTCTGTCACCTAGGCTGGAGTGCAATGGTGATCATAGTTCACTGCAGCCTCAACTGCCCAGACTCAAGCAACCCTCCTACCTCAGCCCACCAAGTAGCTGGGGCCACAGGCATGCACCACCACACCCGGCTAATTTCATTTTTAAAATTTTTCTTGACACAGGGTCTCACTCTGTATGCCCAGGCTGGAGTGCAATGTTGTGATCATAGCTCATTGCAGCCTCGACTTCCCAGGCCCAAGTGATCCTCCCACCTCAGCCTCCCAAATAGCTGGGACTACAGGCATGTGCCACCATGCCCAGCTAATTTTTTGAGTTTTGTAGAGATGGAGTCTCACTATGTTGCCCAGGTTGGCCTCAAACTCTTGGGCTCAAGCGATCCTCCCACCTCCCAAGGTGCTGTGATTACAGGCATGAGCCACTGCACCCGGCCTCCTCCATTAGTTTACAGCTTCTCATGAACTTAGAACATGTCTTAGTCTTCTTTGAACCTTAACACTGTGTTCTTACATAGCTACATACTTTTCTTCAGGAAGTGTAAAATGGTTGCCTTCGTGAAAAATCAAGTAGGAAAGAAAAGGTAAAACAGCTTTAACCCCAATGCTTAATTCTTGTGTCTTTGCCTGTTTTGACCTTTTCCCCGTATCTTCCCCTGTGTGTCTCCAAACCATAGTTATTGCACAGCTGATGGGCTTTAGTGCAATCCTGTATCTGTTTTACCCCTTTTGTGGTGCCATTTGTAGCTCTTGGCATGTGGGTTTTAAATAAACATTTAAGCCGAATATTGGCAAGTTAGAAAGATAGTAATGGAGGGAAAATGAACGCTTTTTCTCTGTGTTGAATTACTACATATAACAAGGTAGTTCTGATATACTTTGATGAGTCCAGAATTCTCACATGCTTTTTAATTCAAATCATATTCAGAGAGTAAAAACAAGAAATAAGAAAAATCATTTTTGCATTATATTGCACTATCTTGGCAATAAGCAAATTGTGAGATCTCTGAACACTCTGGGATGGTAAAAATTGTTATTATTTCTTTCTTATGAAAACCCACAGCTTTAATACATGAATAGTTAACTTGTCTTCATTCTGGCTAAACTTTGGGAAAGAAGAGGTAGGCACTTGATTCACTGGTGTTGGCTGGATAGAAAGTAGCAAGCATCCTTACAATAGACCAATGTCATCAGCCTTATAAAATTGTTGAGGCAAAGATTACGCTCAGAAATAAAATATCTGAATAATAGCACTTTTTTTGCAGGTTAATTTTTTTCCTAGTGCCATCTACCTATTCTTTACCCTTTTTATTCCCCATTCTGAAAGGTATTTTCCCACCTAAATCACCTCTCTCATCATGTTCTTTTTTTTGTCCTTGTATAGTTTCTATTTTTTTCCTCACCCCAATCCACTTGTAGAAACTGATGTCTTTTCTCTATTGAATTTTATTTTTAGGAAATTTGGTTCAGTATTACCTTTAGGTTATTTTAAATAGTAATAATAGCAACTATAATATCAACACCACATAGAACATTTAACTATGTGTCAGTGATTGTTCAACTGCTTTACATTGCCAGGTGTGGTGGTTCATGCCTGTAATCCCAGTATTTAGGGAGGCCGAGCTGGGAGGCTCGCTTTGAGGCCAGGAGTTCGAGATCAGCCTGGGCAATACTGCCAGATCCTATTGCTACAAAAAATACAAAAATCAGCCAGGCATGGTGGTGCACACCTGTAGTCCCAGGTACTCAGGAGGCTGAGGTGGGAGGATCACTTGAGCCTGGGAGTTTGAGGCTGCCGTGAACTATGATTGTACCACTGCCTTCCAGCCTGGGCAACAGAGACCCTGTCTCCAAAATAAATAAATAAATAAACATTAAACTACTCTATGTTAATATTTAATAGCCATAATATCCCTAAAAAGAAGGTACTATTCTTAGCTCCATTTGTTAGATGGGGCACTTGACAGCACAGACAGGTTAAGTAACTTAAGATTGCAAAGCCAGTAAATGGTAGAGTCAGGATTCAAACCCTGACTTCACTTGGCTTCAGCTGCAGAATCTGTGGACTTAATCACCAGACTAACCTCTAGGCATTAGTAGATATTATCCTCATATTATTTTAGTTTGTCCTTACCCACTAATATCATCCTGGCCCAAGACCTCATTTTCATTCATTCTTATGTATCTTGGCCTTTCAGTGGTGTCTTCCCTTGTGCCCCTCTAAACCACAGTTATCTCACAGCTGATGAACTTTAGTGCGACCTAGTACCTTCTTTAGATGTTTCTAAGAGGTGCAGGGTTTTTTGTCTCAAACTCAAGAAATTACCCACACTCTATATCCTAAGTAGGAGACAGTAGACTATTCATTAGTTTTAGAATATATCAGTGATCTGGGATGCCCTTTGCCCTCCAGCGGAGGGCTAGGTAAGAAAGAATAAACAAAAAAGCTAAGAAATTTCTAGCAAATAACCTTTCACCTAGGTCCCCAACCCTTCCACTTCCCCAGGCCTGAAGCATATCTGAAGCAGGAATTCAGGGGGAGATGTCGCAGCAAAAGAACTCCTTTAGGAACAGGAAAAGCCGTATTTTTCTGGGTACAGTACGAGTGACGCAGTAGAGGCAGGTTCTTGTGGATTAATCTGTGGCAAAGCTATGAATTTAGAGTTTTGCAAAGAAAAGGACAAGTTTATCCTTAAGGGAGGACCAGCTTTGACAAATGGCTAGTGCTGCAGGGAGCCATAAGGATAGAGAAGACAGAACTTCCATCTAGTCCTGAGTCTGAGAATACTAGAAAAAAGGAAGGAAAGAGATTACTAGAGGAGGGTCTGAAGACCTGGTGAAGCAGGAAAGAGATGGAAGTACATTATTCTCCTGGAAGGAGTGCAAAGACAAAGCTTCAGAACTAATTCCAGAGCCAGAAGAAAGAGGCCCTGGGAGTCCCTGAGAATCTCACCCGTCAGAACAGCGGTGCCAGCCTCTATGGGTTAGGTCACATCAGAGAAGATATACTGGGGGCTATGGGCTTAACCTGTTCCACAGGCATGTTTTGTCTGACATGCTTTTGTGTTCTTAAAAAAAAATGGAGTGAGTTGTCAACATTTAATATTTGGGAGATTTCACCCCAAAACTCAGATTCCTGACTTCTCTTGATTTCCTAAATATTACATTTCCTCTTGGAAACCATCAGCTGGAAGTGGCTGTGCCCTTTAGATTTGCTTGAGCTGTGGACCTTTATGTTTAGGTTAAAACATCAGTCTCAAAAGTTTACATGCTGTATGATTCCACTTAGATAACATTTTTGAAATGACGAAAGTATAGAGATGGAGAATAGATTAGCGGTTACTAGAGGACAGGCATGGAGTTGGGAGAGTGGTTGCAGTGCGGAAGGGGATGTGTGAATACAAAAAGGTAGTATGAGGGAGTTCTTTTGTGGTGATGGAATATTTCTATGTCTTCATTATAGGAGTGGTTACAAGGATCTGTAAGTGAGGTAAAGTTGCATTGAACCACCCCCGACCCCCCACCCCCGCCCCCCCCACACACACAACAGAACACAGGTTAAGAAAATGGCAAGTAATAAGTTCTGAAGTCTATAGTAAGCAGTAATGTACCATTGTCAATTTTCTGGTGTGAAAGTCGTCACAATCAAAATGGAGTTACTAATGTTAAGAAACCCTGACAAACAGAGCTAGGGAAGGCTACGAAGAGAGGGTTCTTACATTTGTATACCTGATAACAAAAACTATCAAAAAAAGACTGCAAAAACCACAACCTTGCACAAAGGCCATCACAACCTTACACAAAAAATACTTCTGCAAGGACATCTCCCCAGCAAATGCCTGTCCATCCTCGGACTGGCATCACCCTTGTTATTGATCTTTGTAGTCAAGGATAATTATTTCAAAACAATTATGTAATCCTTTCCATTTTTTCCTTTAAACACCTTTGTCTTCCTTTACATCCCTGAATATGCAGACAGTTAACTATGACGTGTATATTTTCATTGCAATGCTCTATTCCCACATAAACATTATTTTCTTTTAGAAAGCCTGTTATTTAGGTTGACACTGATTTTGATGTCTTACTAGAGCTTTATAAGAGTCACCATTGGGGAAAGCATGGGACTCTGGACTATTTTTGCAACTTCTTGTGAGTCTATAATTATTTCAAAATAAAAAGTTAAAAAAAAAAAAGGAAAAGTTAGTAGGCTGAGTACCTACGGGTGGTGTTTAGGGAAGTGAGCAAGAGGAGGATGGAGAGCCAACCTGCAGCTGAGAAGTTTTTCCAGTTTAACTTATAAAGGACCTAAGCTTGCTCCTCACCATGGCTTCTGCTGTTACTATCCCTGTAGTGCTCTTTATTCTGCCCATTTTAGACAGCCGTATCTCTATCGCTTGTTAGGCTGCCGAGCACAGAACTAGATCTATTCCTAATAGCAAACCAATCAATCCTAGCCCATTGGATGTAACATCCAGGCCTTGAGCCCCTTTCAGTTATTAGTTTTCCCACTGCCTAATATTGAGAGTCGGCTTTCTTGCTGCCAGAGGTGTTTTTCATCATGACATCTGAATTTGATGCCATTGCAGGTGCTAGAAGTTGCCAGAAGGCTGTCCTCCAGATAACTGTCCCTTGGCTCTAACTTGTATCACTGTTTTGTTGTAATTAACATTCAGAATATGTGCAGTCATCTTATTAAAATTTATATTTTTTAATGGAGAAAGCACACAGAGAGAGTTGATTGTGGAGCTGTGGTTTACTCTTGTTCTTAGTTATCTGTGTCTAAATTAAGCTGAACCTCTGGGCCTTAGCTATTTCTAAACAGGCATCACGGTTTACTTAATGCCTGAGGGAACATTAACCTTGCAGACACTAATCTAATTCAGTGTCATCACAAGTGCATAATGCAGGAGTTTGGAGTTTTGCCAAAAAGCACTATTCAAATGAACATTTAGTTGGCAAGGGGTGGAAAGGCGGGTGTGGAAAAGGGAAGGAGAACACCAGAAATGGCTCTACAGATATTTTCATGCCTTTTCTTTTCCCTCTCCCCTCAAAGGTTACGTTTAAGTATTGCAGAGAGGCGCTAAATGGAATCTTCATATTATTATGAAGAAATCCCAATGAAGGCGTTTTATCCCACGGCAAGTTCCAGATGCTCACAATTACTCAACATTCACTGAGCATCTTTTATGTTATATGGCTGACCTTGTGCTAGGGTGGGTACACAAAGATGAGTAATTGTAAACGATGGCAGTATGCAGAAGCACCTCAGGGCGCCTAATGTTACCTGATGAAGGCACCATTAAGGAGGTCACAATTTGGCTAAAGGACCCCCAAAGGATGAGAAAACTGTGTAATCCTAGCTCTACAGAGATCATTACCACGTCTTTGCCATACAGACAAAGTTTGGGCTTCAGGTGAAATGAGAAGGGCAAGGTTCTGCCCAAGAGGGTCCAGAGCCGGATCTCTTGATCTGTCTCTATGCCCACACCCTAGATCTCAGCTTGCAGACATAATAGGGTTTGCCAGTTTCAAGGGCGCAGGGCTACATCTTCCGGAAAAGGTGGCATTTGAAGGTGGTAGAGGCCAACGACTGGAGGTGGCGGCGGAGGGCTAGGTAAGACAGAATAAATGAAAAAGCCAAGACATTTCTGGCAAATAACCTTTCACCTAGGTCCCCGACCCTTCCATTTCCCCAGGCCTGAAACGCTCCTGAATCCCCGAATCCTCCACTTCCCCGAGCGCTAGGCATTGGTTAAGGCTGAAGGAGCAGGGAATCAGAGTTCCTCAGTTCCGATCTTTTTCAAACCGCTTTCCTCCCGGGCCCAGCCTGGGGGGCCTGCGGCTCGGGTCCAGCTTCCACGGCCACCCTGGGCTGGTGACACGCAGGCGCCGGAATCGAAGCCACGCTGTGTCTTCCCAGCCAGGTCTCTGCGCCAGACGAGGGCGAGCGCCGCGGAGCGCTTCCCGTGTGCGGGGCTTCCCACAATGCACCGGGCCGGCAGTGGCGGCGACCGCGGCGGCGCTCTAGCTGCGGCATGTCTGCGTCTCTACTGCTCTGGGAGGAGGAAGAGAAGGAGGAAGAGGAGGAGGAGGGGGAGGAAGAGGAGAAAGGCGCAGGGGTGGGAGCTGTTGCCGAAGCTGCCACAGCAAAAGTTCTCCCCCCTCCCCCCTTCCCCTCCTCTCAAGGCCCCTAGAAAGGTTGGAGCTGCCGCCGCCTGCAGTCGGTGACCGCGCGACTCGGCGCCCGCCCGCGGTAAAGCGCTCGGCCTGGCAGGCCCGGGCCCGGGGGAGGGCGGGGGAGGGGGAGGGGGCGGCGCGCGGGGGGAGCGCGCGGCGGTAACGGCCTGACCCCGGGGGGAGCGAGCTGTGGCGAGGCTGGGGGTGGCCAGGGGGCCGGCCGAGGCCGAGGGAAACGCTGGGGCTGGCTGGGGGACGTGAGGAAGCAGGGCGCGGAGGGTGGGTTGGGGGGTTGAGGAGGGATAATGACGGGGGTGGCGGAGGCGAGAAGGCGGCCTCCGAGGCTGGAGGCGGGTGTCAGAGGTAGGGGAGGAGGTGGGATGTTTGCACGGGGAGGCCGGAGGGTGTTGGGTGTGGGTGTGAAAAGGCTAGGGAGACACCAGGGCTCTGTCCACCGTGCCTGGTGCAGTGCTTTATGCACCGCAGGCCTCAGTCACTGTTGCTGCCGGAGTGTGCTCTTTGGGAGAAGGGAAGGGCAGGGGTTGGAGAAAAGGGAATGCTTGCAGGAAACGTAGTGGGAGTGCGAACAGGGAGAGGGGCCGGAGGAAAGATGCCGGAGAGGTGGAGGAATGCGGGGAGGTGGCTGTGGAGGAGTCTTGAGGATTCTGGGGGGTGTTCATTGTGCAGATACGTTAGGTATTTCATGATGGAAAGAACTGAAGCGTTTCTCAGGGAAGGAAAGAAGGGAGATGGGAGTTCCCGTGAATAGAAAGGATCGCGTTTGAAGCAAGAGGGAGTGCTAAATAGTAGAGAAGATGCAGGGAATGCATAATAGAATAGACAGATGTAGTATAATTAATACATATTGGCCTAAGGACTGAAGAGTTATTCCAGATGGGCCGGGATGGCCTAGTTCCGAACCTGTGTGGGCTCTTCAGTAGATGACATCTGGTAAGTGTGGGTCTGGGCTGTGGTTGGGGTCACTGAGAATTAGATTTTAGTCTGTAGTTTGGTCTGTGACATTTTAGACATGCACCAATGAGTATGAGAACCTCTGAAGCAGACCTTGAGAAAGGGCCTGGCCTGTGGGGATTCCTTAGGCCATGGAGCTTCGATTTTAGAAAATTTGAAGTATTAACACTTACCAGAGGTTGGGTAAATACTATCCTGGCAAACGCTGGAATGGAAATTAATTGACTTGGTGTTTTTCTTCACTGCCCAGTTTATCTGGTCCAGGAGAATTGGTGCTGTATTATTCAGCCTGGATTGCAGTACACAAGATTATAATTAATGATTGGGGGAAGACATGCTTGGTGGCTCTTCTTTGGATACTTCATTTGTAGCTCAAATTAGTTGGCTGGATTGGTTCCATAAATCTGTGGCTGGTGGGAGATCTTCTGCCATTCACAGTTCCTGATGTGAACTGTGAGGGAGTTCTCCAGTGAGAGAATACTCTCATTCAGGCATGATGGTATTGAAGAAAACGTATCAGCCAGCGAAGTGTGGGCCTGCAGAATGGAGGATCTAGAATATCTGTTTTGGTTTTAGGTTGCAAGGAGGTCAGGACTAGTTATCAGAAGGTCTAGGGGAACCTAGGAGACTGGATGACTCTAGAGCCAGGTTGGAGGGAGGATTAGCATCTCTATGTCAGGAAATGAACCAAGCTGTCTCTGGATTTGCTGAGCTCACACCAGACCAGATTTCCAAGAGGGAACTCTGGGCTAGAACCATACTCTTAAAAACTACCCGGATATTATTCACGTTTTATTAAGAAAAAACTATATACGGCCGGGTGCGGTGGCTCATGCCTGTAATCCCAGCACTTTGGGAGGCCGAGGCGGGCGGATCACCTGAGGTCAGAAGTTCAAGACCAGCCTCACCAACATGGAGAAACTCCATCTCTACTAAAAATACAAAATTAGCCAGGGGTGGTGGCAGACACCTTTAGTCCCAGCTACTTGGGAGGTTGAGGCAGGAGAATTGCTTGAACCCGGGAGGTGGAGGTTGCAGTGAGCCGAGATCACGCCATTGCACTCCAGTCTGGCCAACGTAGTGAAACCCCATCACTATGTGAAACCCCACCATGCAAGGCTGGTGTCGAACTCCTGGCCTCAAGTGATCCGCTCGCCTTGGCCTCTCAAAGTGCTAGGATTACAGGTGTGAACCACCATGCCCGGCCAGGGCTTTTTTAAACATAGTATGCTGTACTCAATTTTATTGTCATCATGGCATGAGAGGGCTAGTCTTCCTTCCCTTTTCCCTCACCAGCACTGTATATTATCTGTTCTTTTAATTTTTGTAAGCAGAATGCACTTAAATATGTTATTATTGTCTTTCTACTCTTTTAAAAAATTTATTTATTTATTTTTTTTGAGACGGAGTTTCACTCCTGTTGCCCTGACTGGAGTGCAATGGCGTGATCTCGGCTCACTGCAACCTCCACCTCCCGGGTTCAAGCAATTCTCCTGCCTCAACCTCCCAAGTAGCTGGGACTAAAGGTGTCTGCCACCACCCCTGGCTAATTTTGTATTTTTAGTAGAGATGGAGTTTCTCCATGTTGGTGAGGCTGGTCTTGAACTCCTGACCTCAGGTGATCCGCCCGCCTTGGCCTCCCAAAGTGCTGGGATTACAGGCGTGAGCCACTGCGCCTGGCCTCTACCCTTTTATTATAAAATTGTTCTGAGGGAACTTACACTGAAAAACAGTAGCCCCTGTCTCACCTGTCTATTGCAGTTCCACTTTACTGAGGCTGCTACTTCTAAGCATTAATTTTGTATTTCTTACCGTGCTTTTTTCCATGTCTCCAAGTAATGGGCATATAATATTATTTCCTGATTTATCAAAATGACATTATCAGGGAGTCAGAAGACGTCTCTGAATGTGTCATTGACATTATCCCCTTTCTCCTCCTTTCTGACCTTTGATATTTATTTTAGTTATTTTATTCAGTGTGTTTATATTTTTAAATAATATGCTTAAACCTTGATTTTAGAATCCAACAATCTTAGGCTGTATCTCTTGATTTCCCCATTGTATTATAGGGATTTAGCCTAGGTATGGCTTTCCTGAAGTAGAAGGAACATTGACAATTAGACTAAAAATGCTGGATGAGATGATAAAGGGAAGTTTGGATGGACCTATCAGAAAGACCATGTTGTAGGAACCATCTTTGCAGCATAAGATTTGCTTGCTAGAGATGAAGAGGAGTTGATTGACAATGATAGTTGTTCATCTTGGAATTAGTTACCAGATTGCAGTATTCTTTTTTTTGAGACAGAGTCTTGCTCTGTCTCCCAGGCTAGAGTGCAGTGGTGCGATCTCAGTTCACTGCAAGCTCTGCCTCCCAGGTTCATGCCATTCTCCTGCCTCAGCCTCCCAAGTAGCTGGGACTACAGGCGCCTGCCACCACGCCCGGCTAATTTTTTGTATTTTTAGTAGAGACGGGGTTTCACCATGTTAGCCAGGATGGTCTTGATCTCCTGACCTCGTGATCCACCCGCCTCAGCCTCCCAAAGTGCTGGGATTACAGGCGTGAGTCTCCACACCCAGCCTGATTGCAGTATTCTTTGACAGTCTTCTGGAGAGTTTTAGTGTGGGAAATCTGGAAATGCATTAAAATGACCCTTGAATGTTCTTTCTAGGCTTCTATTCTTTTTTTTTTTTTTAAACGGAGTCTTGCTTTGTTGCTCAGGCTGAAGTGCAGTGGCACGATCTTGGCTCACTGCAACCTCTGCCTCCTGGGTTCAAGCAATTCTCCTGCCTCAGCCTCCTTAGTAGCTGAGATTACAGGTGCCCGCTACCACACCTGGCTAATTTTTTGTGTTTTTAGTAGAGACACGGTTTCACTGTAGATAATCTCGATCTCCTGACCTCATGATCTGCCCGCTTCGGCTTCCTAAAATGCTGGGATTACAGGCCTGAGCCACTTCGCCCTGCCCTTTTTTTTTGAAACAGGGTCTCACTATGTCACCCAGGCTGAAGTGCAGTGGCATGTTCTCGGCTCACTGCAGCCTCCACCTCCTGGGCTCAAGCAATCCTCTCACCTCAGCCCCACAAGTAGTCGGGAATACAGCCATGCGCCACCACTCCCGTCTAATTTTTTTTGTATTTTTTATAGAGACGGGGTTTCGTCATGTTGCCCAGGCTAGTCTTGAACTCTTGGGCTCAAGCGATCTGCTTGCCTCAGCCTCTCAAAGTGCTAGGATTACAGGCGTGAGCCACTGTGCCCGGCCACAATTCTTATGTTTTTATTTTTAGGAGGGAATGGATTGGCGTGTACATGTGTTTTTTGGGGGGATGTTAGTAGGGAGAGATGGGGAAATGTGGTAAGAGGAGGATGAGGATGAGGAACAGGGTT
The DNA here is from genome assembly GCF_009828535.3 of Hylobates moloch. NCBI lineage: Eukaryota > Metazoa > Chordata > Mammalia > Primates > Hylobatidae > Hylobates > Hylobates moloch. Next base: position 36,349,892 of record NW_026652279.1, read on the forward strand.
TGATGGAGGTGGTGATACATTTTGAGGAGGCTGAAGAAAAGGTAAAGAATTTCGAGGGGGATTTGGATATAGTTAATGTCAAGGAGGTTTACCTTATGGTGATGAGACTAAAATTTTTGTCATTTTTAAGGAAATTAGCATGTTTAAGTCACGAATATGTTGGGAATGTGGTAGGAAAAAACTATACTGGGCTCGATGTCCTCTGTTAGGTTAGAGTCATAAAATATTAGTGTTTTTGAAATTTGTGTATGAGGTGCAAACCACTGTGGTGGATATTGGGAGATTAGAAAGATATTACTCCACTTCTTTTTGGGAGTCTAAGTAATGGCAACTTTTGAGAGTCTTCCTTACTTTCAGTAGTGACAGTATTCACATGTAGTTTATGTATTGCTAAATTTTGTGTTTGTGACAATTATTCTTTTTGTTTTGCAAATGGTACATTGTAACCTGTTCTAGAGCAGAGACTTCCTGTAATCTCTAGGGAAACTCACAGCAGGTTGATTCTTAAGTGCTTAATAAATACCTGTTGAATGACTGATAGAAAGTAGTGTTCACTATTAGCGGTAATAGTGGGATTGTATGGAATTGCTGAGTACTGTGGGGGTATTGTAGACAAAACTGTGTGTGTGTATGTTTGACAGCATGAAGGACAAGGGATATTTGACTGGAGAGGACCTTTAGATTTAAGGGAAGAAGACAGACTGGATTAGAATGGAATTGCAATGGTTCTGTAACAACTTGGAAGAGGTGGGACCAAGGGGTCTCTTCTAAATTTGAAGCTCGTTTAATCTGGAGTAAAATCTGGTCTGTAGCAGGGTGCTGGTTTAATTTAGATTTTTTTTTTTTTACCTCAGGCATAAATGACTGTTTTAGGACTGTCTGATTTAATTCTTTTTTAGGATAGTAAAAATAACAGATAAGCTTCTTCTCTCAAGGAATTTATAGTATTTACAATTTTTTTTTTTTGAGATGGGATCTTGCTGTGTCGCCCAGGCTGGGGAGCAGTGGTGCGATCTCAGCTCACTGCAGCCTCCGCCTCCTGGGTTCAAACAATTCTCCTGCCTCAGCCTCCCAAGTAGCTGGGATTACAGGAGGGTGCCACCATGCTCGGCTATTTTTTGTATTTTTAGTAGAGATGGGGTTTCACCATGTTGGCCAGGCTGGTCTTGAACTCCTGACCTCAGGTGATCCTCCCACCTTGGCCTCCCAAAGTAGTATTTACATTCTTTTGAGAGAGAAAGACAGTTGTGAAATAATTCAGTAATGGTATAAGATTTCAGAAAGTTGATTTTTAAAAACAAATATCAAAATTATATCTCTAGATAAGAATTTTTATATTTTGGTGGTCATTTTCAGTAGCAGTGTTCAGAATGTTTTTAGAACACCTTTTCTGAATTAACTTCTGAGTACAATTCTATACAATTTACATGTTTATTGAGTATCTAGTGTGTGCTGTTGGGGGAAGGGGTCTATAAAGGTGAGTGAAACATGGTCCCTGTTTGCTAGGAGTTCATAATCCCTTCAAGAGGCACACTTTTTTTTTTTTTTTTTTTTGAGATTGCAGTATTCTTTGTCTTCTGGAGAGTTTTAGTGTGGGAAATCTGGAAATGTATTAAAATGACCCTAGAATGTTCTTTCCAGGCTTCTATGGCTTTTTTTTTTTTTTTTTTTGAGGCAGGATCTCACTCTGTCACTCAGGCTGGAGTCCAGTGGCGCGATCTTGCCTCACTGCAACCTCCGCCTCCAGAGTTCAACTGATTCTTGTGCCTCAGCCTACCAAGTAGCTGGGACTAGAGGCACACACCAGCATATCCGGCTAATTTTTGTATTTTAAGTAGAGACGCGTTTCACCATGTTGGCCAGGCTGGTCTCGAACTCCTGGCCTCAGGTGATCCGCCCACCTTAGCCTCCCAAAGTGCTGGGATTACAGGCGTGAGCCACTGCACCAAGCCCAAGAGGCACACTTTTGTTTGTTTGTTTGTTTGTTTTTTGAGATGGAGCCTCTCTCTGTCACCCAGGCTGGAGTGCAGTGGCGCCACCTTGGCTCACTGCGACCTCTACCTCCCAGGTTCAAGCGATTCTCCTGCCTCAGTCTCAGAGTAGCTGGGACTACAGGTGTGCACCACCACTCCTGGCAATTTTTGGTATTTCTTAGTAGAGATGGGGTTTCGCCATGTTGGCCAGGCTGGTGTCGAACTCCTGGCCTCAAGTGATCCACTCACCTTGGCCTCCCAAAGTGCTGCGATTTCAGGCATGAGTCATCGCACCCAGCCAAGAGGCACACTTTTAAATAATACATGGTATAATCTTATTCTGAATGGTCTCACTGATGACAGATCTTTTTACTTTGAAATTTTGATTTTTAGAAATGCTGAAGGTTAGTCAATATCAAATAGAGTGAATGAAGAATAGTTTTGCCTTAAATCCAGTTAATCACAGAAATGGGAATCATTTTCTTGGTTGACTTATTAGCTGATTTTGAGAACACTCCCAAGGAGGAAGTTGGAAATATTTTGAACAGGGGTGATAGCTTCACATGTAGTTAGGAACTACATAAATGTTGGTTGAGTGCATCAGATGGTTGGATGGATGGAGTGAATAAATGAGTAAGTGGTAGCCTTCCAAGGTAACTTATTTTAAAGAGGACCATACTGATTTGAATGTGTAAATAAATTTTTTAAAAAACTCATTTTTCTCATATGAAATAAATTCTGAGTATGTTTGTTAATAATTTTATTACCTTGAGCAAGATAGTTTAAATTCACAAATGAGTTTTACAGACAGTAAGTGCTGTAGGAGTTCAGGGAATGGAGAAATGAACATTGGCTAAGGTTTGGTGAAATGATTTAAGTGAACCATACTTATATTTGAAAAGATTCCTTAGGGATCTCAGAGAGGAACTAAATGACTCCAAATTCCTCTTGCAGCCCTAAAGTGAACCTAGAGTCTGGATCTATTTTTGTCTAAATGCTTTCTGCCTGTTTCATTTTAGCTACTCCTACTGGTTTGTTCCTTTCAGATTCACATTTGTTGGTAGATGTTGAGCCCCCTGAAACAACTATGGGGTCTGTTTTCCATCTTTGTATAGTGTAACTTTTAGTTGTTCTTTTATGAGCCTGTACCCCACAAATTACTTGGCCATCATGAGAGAAGAGCATGAGTCAACTTGGCCCTGTTATCCTGGCATTTTCCTGCATGCTTTTCTCAAAGCTGCTTTCTGAATTACGGAATAGAATAGACAGAACTGAGGGCATGTGTCCAGTAGACATGAGCTTGTTGAATGAATGAATGAATGAGATATTTGAGATAATTTAGGAGATCTGAATTGTCTATATGTTTTATGTTTCTTTTTCATTTATTCATAACCTGACTTTTTCTACAGAGGACTTAACGGGGCTGCCAAACTATGCACTAGCAATGAATTGAAATAATTCAATAAATCTGGTTAAAGAGATGGTGAAGAAAAGAAAAATCTGTTTAAAGAATATAGATCAATGTGTATGGGTGTTAGAGAACTAGGAATAAGGTAAAAGATAAGCAGATGGGGAATGAAAGATGGTATCTGATAGAAAGGATGATTCTGAAGGAGGGAAAAGTTTACTGAAATATGACAGGCTGTGTTTGGAGGAAAGCATGAGAAGATGGAAGGTAAGGAGGATTATTTGAGAGGGCTGTTTTGAGGAGGAAGATGGTAAGGCTATTTGAAGGATAAGAGTCAACAGAAGTTTGGAATATAGTAGAGGTTATTAAATTATGTTGATTTATAACAAGGTTTCAGAAAATGATGGGATGAGTTTTCATTATTTAACAGATAATGCATATTTGTTATATGCAAAAGCATATAATGCTTTGCCGTCAGGAATAAATCCTTTGGGATTTATATTGTGATAGGGCAGCTGGACTTGTGCACAAATACCTGTACTATAATCACAAATATATCTGTGAGTCACAAATATACCAAATATTACTGAATTTAAAAGGCAGAAAATGCATTTGATTAGGAGAAAACCTGAGACAGCATTTTAAAGGCATAAAAGTGGAATTTTAGCTAGTCTTTGAAGGGATTGATAAGATTCTTTTTTTTTTTTAAGTTTTGGATTGATAGGATTTTGATTGGCAAAGATTACTGAAAGAGAGCATTCCTGCCTGAGAGATTAGCGTAAGCAAAGGCTTGGAGGTGAGAAGCCCAGGAGATGTGGGGAATGGTGAGTTAGGTTTTAATTTTTAAACTATGACCTATAGTAAGAAATACATGTCACACTTCCATCTAATATATGCATGTATGAATGTTTGTGTATGGGTGAAACAAGAAGTTTCATAATACAGTAACTGTCCTTACAGTGGTAGGTGCAGTTGGATGTTATCTATTTTGTTTGACTAAAAAGAAAAAAAGCTGGCCAAGGGGGAAGAAAAAAAAGCTGATTGTCACTCATTAAACTGATTTCATGACCGACAAAATAATTAATCACAATCTATAGTTTGGAACGCAGAGAGTTCATGAATAAGGTATAATACAAGGTAGGAGAGTCGGATGGGGTTGGGTTGAAAATGGATGGCCTTGAAAGCTAAGCTGTTTGTATTTGATATGATGTAGTGTTGTGCTTGGTAAGCAAACAGAAGCCGGGTTTTAGTCTTGGCTCTTCTGTTTACCCACTGTATGATTATGGAGAATTATTTCCTTTCTGAGTTTCCATTTTCTCATCAAATTGATAATCATACTTTCCTGGCAAGGGTTGTGGTGAGGATGTGAGAATTAAAGTATGCTAACATATGATTAAAGTATGTTAGCATAAATCATTAGTGTATAGCTGTTGAACTTTTCTGAGTAGAGAATTGAGCCAAGGACCGTATATTAGATAGCTGGCAATAGCTATACCTTACTGGATAGATTGCGGGTAATGTGGTGGTAGAGTAAGATTATATGTGAAAAGACCAGTTAGAAAACAAAAAGACCAGTTAGGTGGCTACTGGAGATATTAAGAAGGGCTTGAATTAGTTTGATAGCAGTAGGATTAGAATATGGGAGTGGAATGCAGTTGGAGGTAGGGAAGAGTGGAAGATGACTAGAAATATACTATTTATTTATTTATTATTGAATGAACGAACGTGAGGCTCTTGATATGTTGCCCAGGCTGGAGTGCAGTTGTGTGAACAGAGCAGCTCACTGCAGCCTCTACCTCATGGATTCAAGTGATCCTCTTGCCTCAGCCTTCCGAGTACCTGGGACCACAGACATGTGCCACCACGCCTGGCTAATTTTTAATTTTTTTTTTGTAGAGATGTGGTCACACCATGTTGCCTGGGCTGATCTCAAACTCTTGGGCTCCAGTGATCCCCTCCCTCAGCTTCCCAAAGTATTGGGATTACAGGTGTGAGCCACCACGCCTGGCTGACTGGAAATTTAGAGTTGTAGAAATATTCAAATGGCAGCAGCTGAAATTGGATTATATTTTTGGGTAGTTTAGTGCAGTACATTAGGGTATAGTTTCAGTTTCTTTCATGTAGTAGCTGCTCAATTATTTGTTGAAAGAAACTAAGTACGTGAACTGTGGGATGAATTGCGAGTAGAAGCAGTGATGGGTGGATATGAGAAGGAGGGTTAGACTGAAGGATACTTTGATGGACTGCCAGAATTTATTCATTCGGGGTATATTTTTACACTTACTGTATGCAATGGACTGCCAGAATTTATTCATTCAGGGTATATTTTTATATTTACCATGTGCAAGGTTCTGTGGTAGGGAGTGTGAAGGATACATGTTTATATATGACACAGTCCGTGTTCTTCAGGAATTTATCCAGGGACAAAATATACACATCCATCTATGACACAAGTACTGTGGCAGGTTTGTTCAAGGTTGGCTTTGTGGAGAAATAGGTGTGTAGCTTAGACCTTGAAGGATAAATAAGATAATAGGCAAGATGGTGAGGATTGGCTTTCCTAGAAGAAGGAGTGATATGAGTGACAGTGAGCAAAGTTCAGGGTATATTTAGGGGTTGGTGGTCTAGATTAGCTATAATTTAGGGTCCATGTTGAGAAGTGGAGGGAAATAAAGCTGGAAAATAGGCAGACTATCTCAAAATTCAGGCTAACTTGGATTTTGAAAATTTATTTATTGAGATATTTACAGTAAAGTGCTCCAGTCTTAAGGATACTTAGGTATAAATTTATGTAGCCACCACCCAGTTCAATATACAGGACATTTCCAACTTCCAGAAGGATGCCTCATGTGCCATTTTCAAGCTGATATCTCATCCAGCCAAAAGTAACTATTATTCTGACTTCTGTCATAACAGAGTAGTGTTGTGTGTTTTTGAATTTTGTATAAGTGGAACTCAATTTCTGTGTCTAGTTCCTTTTTCTCAAGGAGCATGTCTGTGAGTTTTATCCATGTTATGTTTGGCAGTTGTTTATTCTTTTTCATTGCTGTGTGGTATTCTGTCACATGAATATACCACAGTGTATTTATCTATTCCATGATTATTGCATGGTTTCAAGTTTTTTGAAGTCTGAGGAGTTTTCTTTGTTTTTTTCAGGCAGAGTCTTGCTCTGTCACCCAGGCTGGAGTGGTGCGATGTCTGCTCACTGCAACCTCCGCCTTCTGGGTTCAAGTGATTCTCCTACCTTAGCCGTCCTAGTAGCCAGGGTTACAGGCATGTGACACCACGCCCAGCTAATTTTTGCATTTTTAGTAGAGACAAGGTTTTGCCATATTGGCCAGGCTGGTCTCAAACTCCTCACTTCAAGTGATCTGCCCACCTCGGTCTCCCAGAGTGCTGGGATTATAGGCATGAGCCACCATACCTGGCTGAAGTCTGAGGAATTTTAACTTAAGTCAGTATGCAGTGGAGAACCATTGTTGATTTTTGAATGGGTAAATAAGAGAATATTTAAGAATACTAATCTGGTGACCTTTCTTTTTTTGTAATGAAGAGAACCTGGTGACTGGGAGACAAAGATAGGAAAAAGTGTGAAGTAGGCTGGACACAGTGGCTTATGCTTGTAATCTCAGCATTTTGGGAGGCTGAGGTGGGCAGATTGCTTGAGCTCAGGAGTTTGAGACCAGCCTGGGCAACATGGCGAAACCATGTCTCTACAAATATAAAAAAATTAGCCGGGCATGGTGGCACATGCCTGTAGTTCCAGCTGCATGGGAAGCTGAGGCAGGAGAATCACTTGAACCCAGGAGGCAGAGGTTGCAGTGAGCTGAAATCTACAATCCAGCCTGGGTGACAGAGGGAGACCCTGTCTCAAAAAAAAAAAAAAAAAAGTGTGAAGTATTGAGGGTATAAGTTGGGTAGTCATAGTGGGAATAAAAGGAGAGGGATAGCTATAAGAAATACCTCAAAGAAAGAATGGGAAGGTTTGATGGCAGATAGGCTTTTGGGAAACAGTAGAGAAAAAGAAAACTGAAGAAAAGCTCTAGGGCTTTTAATCTGGGTGACTGAGATTGATGGTGCCATTAATAGAAATTATTAGATCACTTAGCAGAACTGTTTTGGGGTTTTAAGACACATTGACCTGTGTGTGAGGCATCAGTACTGGATTGGAGCTAAGAAAAGAAGTCCAATATAGAGTTGGGAATACATACATAGAGTTGATAATTGCAGCTACTAATTCTGGATTTAGTTAGGGCACTGACGGTTATGAAATTATTTGGACTGATAATTGAAGTGTTAATTGAAGTAATAGTTGAAGAATCTAGTTAAAAAGAAATCATTATATATTCCAATTCTAGTTAAAAAGAAATCATTATATATTCTTATTCCTCGGGAGTAAATTGGATTGTAGGAGAGGGTGATGGTTTAAAGATGATTTTGGGTAGCTGGGGGAAAATAGCCATATGAAGAATGAAAATGTAGAAACAGTGGTGAGGGATGAGACCTTTAGTGGCTGAGAATTATAGGAGGCTCCAGGTCAGACCTTGGGAAAATATCCACAATTTGGGCTAGGAAGAGCAGCAGTGATTTCAGATAGAAGAAACAACCAGAGAGGTCAGAGTAGAATCATGCTACAGTGACATAAAGCAAAGTGGGTAGCTTAAGTGTCATTGCCAAAAAGAGGGCAAGGACTGGCCAAGCATGGTGTCTCATACCTGTTATTTCAGCACTTTGGGAGGCTGAGGTGGGCATATTGCTTGAGCTCAGGAGTTCGAGACCATGCTGGGCAACATGATGAAACCTCATCTCTACAAAAAATAACAAACTTTGCTGGGTGTGGTGGCGTGCACTTGTAGTCCCAGCTACTTGAGGGGCTGAGTGGGAGGATCACTTGAGCTTGGGAGGCAGAGGTTGCAGTGAGCTGGTATTGCACCACTGCACTCCAGCCTGGGTGACAGAGTAAGAGCCCTTCTCAAAACAAAACAAAACAAAACAAAACAAAACAAAACAAAACAAAACAAAACAGGTAAGGACTTTGATGGGGGATAATACGATTTGGAACATAGATTTTTTGGTTTTTGTTTTTTTTGTGGTCTTCAAGAGAGCAGTTCAGAGACCAGGGTGCATGGTGGTTTACTGAGTGGGTTGGAAGAATATGGAAGCAATAAATACAGGAATTGAGTAAAGAAGTTTAGTTTGAGAAGGAAGAACAACAACTCTTATTCTAAAACTGGAGGCAAGAAGTAACAGATGGATGAAGATACAGCATTTTAGAAGCTCTGAAGAGGATTTGATCACAGGTGGAGAAGGTGTGATTTGAGGGAATTTTATAGAAGCGTTTGAGTATTTGTTGGGATTAGGGATTTAAATATGAAAATGATTTGGATTAGTCAGTGAGACGGAGAGTTGTATTTAGAATAAATCTGTTGTGGAAGATTTCATAGCTTTCTGGTGGTGCTTAACACCCAATGCGTGGGCGTGGAGAAAACAGGTGGTGAGGATTGTCTATCACTGGGGAGATGCATAGTGAGAATAATGGAAGGTCATGATATTCTGGAGAGGACAGTGTTAAAATGGCTGTTGGACAGGTTTAAATTATATAGGGAGACAATAAAGCCAAGTTGAGGTAAAGAGCAGGTCTACAACTAGAATATAAAGTAGTTGTGGATAAAGAAAAAGGGGGGTGGTCTCTGAAGTTACAATCCTAGTGGATTGTAACTTTTTTTTTTTTTTTTTTGAGACAGGGCCTCGCTCTGTCACCCAGGCTGCAGTACAGTGGCATAATCTTGGCTCCCTGCAGCCTCTACCTCCCGGGTTCAAGTGATTCTCCTGCCTCAACCACCCAAGTAGCTGGGATTACAGGCATGAGCTGCCATATCCGGCTAATTTTCTGTATTTTTAATGGAGACAGGGTTTCACCATGTTGGCTAGGCTGGTGTCGAACTCCTGACCTCAAGTGATCCACCTGCTTTGGCCACCTAAAGTGTTGGGATTACAGACGTGAGCCACCACACCCGGCCTAGCACTTTTCAGTTGATGGCTCTGTTTTCAGTTTCTTTGTGGCTAGCTGACATGCAGATGAAGGTTTTAGGAGTTTTTGAAGGTCAGGGGGTAGAAAGTTCTTGAGCATCTTTGTTGAAGTCATTTAGAATAATGGCTGAATTTGGGAGCAAGTAGAATTGAAGTCACTGGGTAGGGAAAATAGGAGGGTGTTCTGGAGGTTGGTAGATGTTGCAGAAGGAATGGTTTCAGTGAGTAATGTGACTCCCAAGTGATTATTTAGTGATAGGATAACAGGGAGTGGTCCTGGGGAGCAAGAAGCAGCAAGTCCTTTTTTATCAAGCTGAAGGAGTGGGAGAATGATATAGCTAGTCATGAGAGAAGCAGATTGTCCAGGAAAAGCCGGGTAAGATGAGACAGGTGATCACAATAATTGGGCAAGAGTTGATAGCGATTGGAATCGTTGAGCCACGGGAATTGAGAAAAGTAGCTAGATTTGTTACATTTACCAGTTCTGGTTTTTTTTTTTTTTTTTTTTTTTTAATTTTTGAGACAGGGTCTTCTCTGTTATCCAGGCTGGGGTGCAGTGGTCCAGTCATGGCTCACTGCAGCCTTGCCTCCTGGGCTCAAGCAATTCTCCTGCCTCAGCCTCCTGAGTAGTTGGGATTACATATGTATACCACCATACCTGACTTTTCTTTTCTATATATATGTATATATATATTTTTTAATTTTAATTTTTATTTATTTATTTTTTAAGAGATGTGGTCTTCCTATGTTGCCCAGACTGGTCTTAAACTTCTGGTCTCAAGCGATCTTCCCTCCTTGGCCTCCCAACAGTTTGTTTATAAAATAAATAATACTTGCAAAATCATAACCATTCATGTGTAATATACTGATATAAATTTAGCTGAAAGATATTTGTGGGTTAAGAAATGAGACATTGGAAACAAAAGATGAGGTGGAGGTGTATTAAAGATAAGGTAAGCTGAATATGATGGCTCACACCTGTAATCCCAGTGATTTGGGAGGCAGGGGCAGGAGGATCACTTGAGCTCAGGAGTTCGAGACTAGCCTGGGCAACATAGGGAAACCCTGTCTCTACACAAAAATAAAAAATTAGCTGGGTGTGGTGGTGCACACCTATAGTTCCAGTTACTCAGGAGGCTGAGGTGGGAGAATCACTTGAGCCCTGGAAGTCAAGGCTGCAGTGAGCCATGATTGCACCACTGTGCTCAGCCTGGGCCACAGAGTGAGACCCTGTCTAAAAAAAAAAAAAAAAAACAAAAACCCTGTCTAAAAAAAAAAGATGAAGGTAAAAGACAAAAGATGTTCTATTGTTTGTTGACAATAGAACATGGGCAAGCTGATAGGATCTAGTAAATAGATGGACTGGAAATGAATGAGGAGGTTGAAGTTGTAGGCATAAGAGAGGAGGGAGGAGCTTGCAGCAGAGAAAATATGGAGAGAACATATAGAAAGGGGTTTAAACAGGCCATGGTTTGTAGGGGCGAGGATATTGACAAGCATCATTAAGTGTAATATTTTTATTAAACTGGGAAGTAGGGAGCCCTCATATTCCCTGGGCTTTTGCAGCCCAGGCCCAGTTGTGCCAGCTGCACGGGCGGGCCTGTGCTGGCAGTGCACTTAGCAGCTGGCGGAGCAGCAACGTGGAGCTGCGTGGAGCTGTGTGGTGGCGGGTGGGCTGCCGCCCACCTGGGTCTGTGTGCTCTTGGCCCATGGCAGGGCAGGCAGGTGGGCGCTCCCTGAAGTGAGCAGGAAATAACTGATGTCAGAAACCTATTCTTTCTCTGTGCAAATAAGAACAGTCTATGCCACCCATGATAAAAGGTGGCAGTATGTCATGCCAGCTTTTAAAAAAATATTGTCAATGATAGAGACATTGAGATGTCTATTTGTGTGCTTCAAAACCACATCGTGTTTTCTGTTTGCAAAAACTGGCAAAAACTTGCATAAGTAAAGAAATTCGGGTAAAATGTGGAAGAATGGGGCACATGGTAAGAATGGGATGTCCTAAGAGAACTAAAGTGGACTCTTTGCTTCCTTTTTTTCTATAATGACTTTAATAATCCTGAAGTGCTGGGATTATAGACATGAGCCACTGTGCATGGCCCATATCAGAGTTTTTGATGTTCATGTTTCAGAGAGAGAGAGAGAGAAAGCATATTTAATGTAGAAACATGAAATGGCAGTGAGAAAAATATGACAAGGCACAAAATATGTAGTATTGGTGTTCCATCCTAGTGTAGCTTTGCTTCAGGATTAGTTCCAGGATTTAGCCCTAGGCTTTCATCACTTTCTTCCTGCCTTAACTTCTACATCTATTTAGCCACCAAATTTAATAACAAAAGACCTCTGGAGACTCAGAGTGTTGAAGGCCTGAGAGGGCCCAGGGTTCTCACTTTGCTCAACTCATGAAACTTGGCTGTACCATCATGTAGCAGCCCTGCCTGATTCATTCTAGAGTTGTTTTTAGGATGTGCCTCAGACTGGACCTTGTTGAGGGAGAGCATATTCTGAATATTTGGGTGGATTGTGTGGGTTAGGCCAATGATGAGTATCTTAAAGAAGGTGATGGGAAGGATTGTAGTAGACATGGAGAGAAGTGTTTTTTAAATGATAACTATATTAATTCAACATAGATAAATGTCTTCACAATATAGGAGTTTGACCTTTGAACATCTAGGGTGGCATGGTGAAGTTTTCCCTGTAAAATTGAGAAGAGCCAATATCCAAGAGATTAGAATGAAATGCACACAGGCCAGGCGCGGTGGCTGACGCCTGTAATCCCAGCACTTTGGGAGGCTGAGGCGGGCGGATCACGAGGTCAGGAGATCGAGACCATCCTGGCTAACACGGTGAAACCCCGTCTCTACTAAAAAAATAGAAAAAATTAGCTGGGCGTGGTGGCGGGCGCTTGTAGTCCCAGCTACTCTGGAGGCTGAGGCAGGAGAATGGCATGAACCCGGGAGGTGGAGCTTGCAGTGAGCCGAGATCGCACCACTGCACTCCAGCCTGGGTGACAGAGCGAGACTCCGTCTCAAAAAAAATAAAATAAAGTAAAAATAAAAGAATGAAATGCACACTTGCTGTTCTGCAGGCCCCTGTATATGTGTGCTTGTCGTATGTACACACCTGTATGTGTAGGTACATGTAATATTAGAATTTGTTTATTTGATTAGGTTATATAATTAGTCTTAAGGGAAGTGGGACTAGTAGTCCAACTAGTTTTGAGTTATGAATGATTTAAATGAATTGTTACAGAATATTTGGAAAGATCATTTTCAAGGTTTTGGGGACAAGCCTAGGAAATAGATTTTTCTGTAACTGTGGGGGCTTCTGGAATAGATGCACAAACTTTGATGGCAGTTTGGGGCAAATTTGTATAAGTTGGAGAGTGTTAGCTTTGAGGAAATGAGAACAGACAAGAAAAACGCAGTGTTTGAGAAAGTTATTTATGAATTGATTTGGTAGGAGCTGATAAAAATTATAAAAGTTGTGGAGAGATTTTGAATAGCTAAGTGGGAGATATCATGGAAGTGATTTATGAAGCTTTTTTTTTTTCTTTTTCTTTTTTGAGATGGCGTCTTGCTCTGTTGCCCAGAGTGGAGTGCAGTGGCGTGATCACGCCTCACTGCAACCTCTGCCTTTTGGGTTCAAGCGATTCTCCTGTCTCAGCCTCCTGAATAACTGGGATTACAGGTGCCCGCCACCACACCCAGCTAATTTTTTGTATTTTTAGTAGAGATGAGGTTTCACCATTTTGGATAGGCTGGTCTCGAACTCCTGACTTCAAGTGATCCGCTCGCCTCAGCCTCCCAAAGTGCTGGGATTACAGGCCTGAGTCTCCGCGCCGGTCCGATTTATGAAGCTTGTTACTACAAGTATTAGAAAAGTAAAATGGAAAGATGGATTAGAGAAGATTTCTTTCGGGAACAATATAAAACAGCAAGGCAAGGAAAAACTAAAATGAGTAAATTAGTGTGTGGAAAAGTTAGAGAGTAAGAGGAAGGATTAAGGCAGAGGCTACTGAAAGAGATTTCTTACTGTCAGGCTGTGTGATAATACAAAGCTGTGTTCTGCAGCGTTTTGTTGGATACTATTGATAACTGGTTCTTTAAGGAAAGGGGTTTAAACAGGCCATGGTTTGTAGGGGTGAGGATATTGACAAGCATCATTAAATGTAATATTTTTATTAAAGAACTTGGAAGTAGGGAGCCCTCATATTCCCTGGGCTTTTGCAGCCCAGGCCCGATTGGGCCAGCTGCGCGGGCGGGACTGTGCTGGCTATGCACTTGGTGGCTGTGGAACAGCGGCGTGGAGCTGCGTGGTGGCGGGTGGGCTGCCGCCCGCCTGGGTCCTTGCGCTCTTAGCCCGTGGCTGGGCGAGTAGGCGCTGCCTGAAGTGAGCAGGCCCTGGAAGTGGGGGAGGACGGGCTTTTGCTCACCGTCTGGCGAACCTCGCACGCTTCTTTTTGGGGTGTGTGTGTGTCCTGCGTGAGTGTGCCTGTATGCAGGGACCAGCACCTTCCTTTTGTGTGTGCGTGCGTGCGTGCATGCGTGTGTCTGTGCGCGTGCGCCCCTCTGCAGGGAGGAGAAGGAGGAGGCGGAGGGGCGCGGAGAAGCTGGCGCACTTGGGGCCTCGGCGGGGTCGTCTGCGGTGGCCGGACCTCCCAGATACTGCGCCTTCTGGGTCTGCCCCGCTGGCGCAATCAGGGCCCCTTCCCTCAGCGGGATGGGAAACTTTGTGAGTGGCTTCTCCGCAGCCACTAACAAGTGTCCGCCAGACAGCGGGGGGGCCGCCGAAGGCTGATGATGGACACCCGTTTTTCCTCTTACTCCTCTTTTACAGATCTTCTGTTGAACTGCATTGTGTTTACAGTTTCATGTCTGTGAAAAGGTCAGCAGGTAACTTGCTTTACTAGACAGCTTTTTACTGGGTATTAAGAGCAAAAAATCTACACCTGTATCCTTATATTTAAAAACCCTGCCTGTCTAGTGGTAAGAACAATCCTAAGGCCTTTCCAGAATTGGGCTGTGGGGCAAACTTTTGCCCTCCAGACTTTGTGAAACACCTTTTACGATGCCAGGAAAGAACTACTTGTGCAGTAGAATGAAAGCTAGAGTTGGAAATGCAAAAGTTGAAGCCCTTTCCAACAGCTTGAATTTAAAACAGCTTTTTGTTTTACATAATAATTGTGATTTGTTGAGTTTACATGAAGAATTTTGCAAAATTAGGCATGGTGTGATTAAACAAGAGCGTTTCTTAATTTTATAGAGGGCAGTGGTAAAGGCACCACTGTTTGGAAATTTCAAGTATGTTAAAATGTTGCTATAAATAATATCCTATTCAGATTTTTAGATTTAATAAATCTAAAAATATATTTGCAGTTGTCCTTTGGGTGCAGGAGGAAGTCCTGGGTTTCTCTGTGCTTGTTTCTGGGCAGATTTTCAGTATTGTTAGCATGATACAGGTATAGAACCTTAACCCGAGTGAATAATTTGCTTGAGATTACCAGTCTGTTTTGGAGCTGGAATAGACTCTGGGTCTCTTATGCCCAGTCTGGTGACCAATCCCAGAATAGACTAAGGAAACTGGGTGTTTGTCTGTTTGGTGGAAAATATGGCTGAGCCAAAAAGTGAACATGTGAACGTTTACTTTTCTGTTAAAACATTTAAAAGTAATTTTTCCACACTGGATTTCTTTGGCCTTTCTTTAAAAACAGAGGACTTGAGGATATTACATAGTGGTACTTCTAGTGGGATTTGTACCACATTTACATTTGATTACAACAGGTAGATGCCTATGGTATTTAACGGGGGGAAGATATGTTTTTCATGTGGGTGTTCTCAGTGGTTAGAATAGGGAGTAAGTAACTTGAGCACTTTTAGCCTCCTTGAAATGCTAGGGAGAAGAGGAATTAAGTTAATGTCATTAATCTCTGTTGAAAACCTTTGGACCTCTTTATTGAGGATTCTTTACAAGGCATGGATGGAATACCTATGGATTTCCCCATAGCTTGTATACTCTTATTCTCATCGTTACTACATTAGCCACACACAACAATATTTAATTAATGTTTTCATTAGGCCTCATACAAGAGGGTACCTTTTTCTAGTATGTGAGTTGCAATTTTTTTTTTTTTTTTTTTTAATAGAGACTGGGTTCTCACTGTGTTGAGCAGACTGGTCTCGAACTCCTAGCCTCAAGCTGTCCTCCTGCCTCGGCCTCCCAAAGTGCTAGGATTACACATGTGAGCCACTGTGCCCAGCCCGACCTTTTCTTTTGCTGGAAAACATTCCTGTCCTTTCTTATGCCATTCCTCCTATATCACAAAACAAAAACAGTCTTCTTCCTTTTTCCCTTGTCTGGAAACCCTGGACATTTTAAATCGAATGCAATAGTTCTCAAACCAGAGGTGATTTTGTCAAATATCTGGAGACATTTTTGGTCAGCACGCTGAGGGGGTTCCACTGGCATCTAGTGGGTAGATAAACCTCCTACAATGCGTGTGACAGTCCCCATGACAAAGAAATTATCCACTGCAAAATGTCAGCAGTGCTGATGTTGACAAAACCCTGATCTGATGTATTGAGAATAACATTCTCCCAAATGATTTAAACCTATGAAAGTTATTTGTAATGTAATTGATATCTCTATATCATGTATATTATAAATCTTTTTCCAATGTTGTCATTAGAATGATCATGGGTCAAAGGTTATGAAGTATATATTAGAACATTAGAACATAGGATTGTGGAGCTGGAAGATTAACAAGTATAACTCCTTCAGTATGTAGATGAAGACATTGAGTTATGGAGAGATGGTGACTTACCCAAGGTTGGACAGATAATGCAGAGCTCAGGTCTCTTATTACTTCTACTTCTTAGTTTAAATCATTGCTGAGGGAAAGGGTGTGGCATCACTTTTGCTTGATACAGATAAATTTAATCAAATTACAATTTGTTAATAATCGCATTGTGAGAAATATTGTCTTTTAGTGATTTAGTTACTTATTCAGATTCACACATATTTTTGAATTCTTCAGCATGGTATTGTTACCACTATAAACCTTTCAGTGGCTGCTTTTTAAGAAAATGTCTGAAAAATTTTAAAAGACCACATACAATTTTTAAAACAAAACAAAGTTAGTTATGATAGCTTAGGCAAAATTTTGAATGCAAACTCAACCAGAATTACTGAAACATCTTAGGGTATCTTGAACTTAACACATTTGTTCTGTTGTGTGAGGATCACTAAAGTGGTGAATGATTGTGCTGATTGTAAATCTGTTATAGCAAGGCCCCTTAGTTAATTTTAGAAAAAGATACTGGAACCTTCAGGTGAAATGTAATTGGGGAAATATAAATTGGATATTTACATGAAATATTTTCAGATTGCATAAGCAGTGTATTGTCAGAAGAAGTATCAATGGGGTTCTTTTTTAAATTAATTTTTTAAAAAATTGGGCAACAATTCCATAAAATAGAATAAGTGTTCCCTCAATGGGGTTCTTTTATATTTAATTTTTTTCCCTAAAAACAAAACAAAAAAAGTGAACTGAGTTTTCCAGGCTCTGAATGTCTGAGTGTGATTTATGTGGCCCCAGGAGCAGTGGACATCTCCAAAAAGACAATATGAGCAAAGATTTCCTTAAAAATTTATATATGACATTTAAATTTAAAAATTTTTTGGAATTTAAAATTTAAATTTTATAAGAAATTTATTTAATAGAAAAGACTTAAAATGCATATTAGCATAAAGAAAAATGGAATCAAGAGAAACTCCTTTTAATATTTTGGTATATGGCTTTCTTATATTTTTACTAACCTTTTATTATGGAAAAACTTAAATGATGAAAAACAGAATATTGTGAACTCTCATATAGCAATTAATGGCTAAGCTTATGTCATCTATACCTCCACCTTACCCCTCTCTCCTCTCTCTTTTTTTAGTTTCTGTATAGAGATGGGGTCTTGCTATGTTGCCCAGGCTGGTCTCAAACTCCTAGGCTCACGTGATCTTCCCGCTTTGGCCTCCCAAAGTGCTGGGATTACAAGCATGAACCACTGAACCTGGCCTCACATGTTAATTTTTTTTTTTAAACTTTATTCTGGGCCGTGCACAGTGGCTCATGCCTGTAATCCCTACACTATGGGAGACCAAGGCAGGTGAATCTCTTGAACTCAGGAGTTCAGGAACAGCCTAGGAAACATGGCGAAACTCTGTCCCTACTATATAAAAAAAGGAAAAAACCTTTATTTTGAAAAAATTATAGACTCACAGGAAGTGGCAAAATTAGTACATAGTCCTATGTACCCTTCACCCAGACATCTTAATAAAGTTCTAGTAAGACATCAAAACTAGGAAATTGACATTGGTATATTACTGTTAACCACACTACAGAATTTATATCATTTTCACTGCTTTTTAAACCTGCACTTATTTTTGTGTGTTTACAGTTCTAGCAATTTTATCCCATATATAAATTCATGTAACTACCACCAAGCCCAAGATCCAGAACTATTGCATCATCACAAAGGAAACTCCTCTTGCTATCGCTTTATATTCCCACCCCATTCCAACACTCCTGCTTGTACCCTGGCAAACTGTTTACTATCTATAATTTTGTTCTTTCCAGAATGACATACTTTGTTTATGTATGTATACTTTGTATACATACTTTGTTTAGCCATTCACTTGTTGAAGAACTTTTAGTAGGTTGCAGTATTTTGTTATTATGAATAAAGAGGTTATGGACATTTGTGTACAGGGTTTTTTGTAAACAAAAGTTTTCCTTTCTCTGAGATAAATGCCCAAGAGTGGGATTGCTGGGTTGTATGGCAAGTACATGTTTAGTTATTTAAAAAACTTCCAAACTGTTCAAAAATCAGTTGAACATATTTGTATTGCCCTGTTTTGGGGTTCTCTATTCTCTTCCATTGATAAGTGTGTCTGCCTTCCCTCCAGTACCATGCTGTCTTGATTATTATAGCTTTATAGTAAGTCTTATCGAGTAGAGTGTCTCCTCTCACTTCATTCTTCTCTGTCAAGATTGTTTTAGCTCTTCTGGTTTTGTTGCCTTTCTGTATAAATTTTAGAGTAAGCACATCTGGATCTACAAAAAAAATCTTGCTGGGAGTTTGATAGGAATTGAATAAACCTATATTTGAATTCGAGAAGATCTTTTTTTTTTTTTTTTATAGAGGTCCTTCAGTCCATGACCACAGGATATTTCTCCGTTTACATAGATCTTCCATATTATTTTGAAGCAAATTCCAGCCATCATATAGTTTTCCTTAATCAGTGTTACTGAGGTATAACTTATATACCATACAATTCACCCACTTAAGCTATACAGTTCAGTTGTTTTCAGTGTACAGAGGCGTACAGCCATCACTATAATCAATTTTAGAACAGTTTCATCACCCTAAAAAGAAACTACCCATTAGCAGTCAATTTGCATTCCCTCTTCCTCCCCATCCCTGGCAACTGCTAGTCTACTTTCAGTCTCTAGGACTTTGCCTGTTCTGGACATTTCATATGAATGGAATCATAAAGTAGATGGTCTTTTATGTCTGGCTTTTTACTTAGTGTAGTGTTACATGATGTAGCATGTGTCAGCAGTTCATTCCTTTTTATTGCTGAATAGTAATCTATTATATGGGTTTACCACATTTTTTTTGTATTCATTCATCATTTGTTGGGTTGTTTCTACTTTTTTTTTTTTTGGCCATTATGAATAATGCTGCTGTGAACGTCTATGTGCAAGTTTTTATGTGAACATTTGTTTTCATTTCTTTTGTGTATATGTGTATGTAGGAGTGAAAAATTGCTGAGTCACGTGGTACCTCTGTATAACCATTTGAGTAACTTACAGGCTATGTTTCAAAGCAGCTTTACCATTTTACATTTCTATCAGCAGTATATGAGGGTTCCAGTTTCCCCATATCCTTGATAACACTTCATACTGTCTTTTTGATTATAGCTATGCTGGTGGGTGTGAAGCAGTATTTCATGGTTTGATTAGCATGTCTCTGTTGGCTAATGCTGTGGAGCATCATTTCATCTGCTTATTGGCCATTTGTATGTATTTTTTGGAGAAATGTCTTCTGATCTTTTGCCTGTTTTTTAGTTGGGTTGTCTTTTTATTGTTGGGTTTTAAGAGTTCTTTATATGTTCTGGATGTTAGACTTATCAGTTAAATGATTTGCATATATCTTCTCCAATTCTGTGGGTTGTTTTCACTTTCTTGATAGTGTCTTTTGAAGCATAACAGTTAAAATTTTCTTATTGTAATAAAAATACATAATATGAGACCTACCCTTTTAACAAATTTCTAAGTGTGCAATACAGTATTGTTAATTATAAGCACAATGTTGTACAGCAGATCGCTAGAACATTTTCATTTTGGATAGCTTAAACAATACCCATTGAATAGCAACTGCGCTTTGTTTTTTTTGTTTTTTGTTTTTTTTTTTTTTTGAGAGACCAGGTCTCACTCTGTGGCCCAGGCCAGAGAGTGTGGTGGCAGAGTAATGGATTGCAGTCTCAACCTCCTGGGGTTAAACAAGCTTCTTGCCTCAGCCTTCTGAGTAGCTAGGACTACAGGCACCTGCCACCACGCCTGGCTAATTTTAAATTTTTAAATTATTTTTATAGAGACTGGGTCTCATTCTGTTGCCCAGGCTGGAGTGCAGTGGTGGGATCACAGCTCACTGTAGTCTTGACCTCTTGGCTTCAAGCGATCCTCCCATCTTGGTCACTCAGAGTGCTGAGATTACAGGTGTGGGCCACCATACCCAGCCTCAACTCCTCATTTCTACCTCCCCTTATCCCCTGGCAACCACTGTTTTACTTTCTCCTCCTATGAGATTGACTACTTTATCTTAAATCCCTCATAAAAGTGGAATCATACAGTATTTGGCCTCCTGTGACTGGCTTGTTTCACTTATAATGTTCTTAAGGTTCATCCATGTTGTCAACGTTATAGAATTTCCTTCTTTAAGGATGAATAATGTTTCATTGTGTGTGTGTATGTGTATATATATATTTATGGACTGCTGCCAGTCTGAGGGCTGTTACAGATTGGGCTGCACAGCAGGAAGTGAGTGGCAGGTGAGTGAGCATTACTGCCTGAGCTCTGCCTACTGTCAAATCAGCAGTGGCATTAGATTCTCTTACATTCTCTTAGGAGCGTGAAGCCTGTTGTTAACAGCGCAGGTGAGGAATCTGTTTTACATGCTCCTTTTGAGAATCTAATGCCTGATGATCTAAGGTGGAACAGTTTCATCCTGAAACCATCCCTGACCCATTGAAAAATTGTCTTCCATGAAACCAGTCCCTGGTGCTAAAAAGGTTGGGTACCACTGCTGTAGTTAACATGAGTGCAAATATTTCCTCAAAAATCCATGGTGGTGGCTCACACCTGTTATCCCAGCACTTGGGGAGGCAGAGGCCAAGGCGGGCGGGTCATTTGAGGTCAGGAGTTCGAGACCTGCCTGGCCAACATGGTAAAACCCTGTCTCTAATAAAAATACAAAAAAAAAATTAGATGGGCCTGGTAACGCATGCCTGTAGTCTCAGCTACTTGGGAGGCTGAGGTGGGAGAATCACTTGAACCCGGGAGACGGGAGGTTGCAGTAAGCCGAGATTGTGCCACTGCACTGTAGTCTGGGTGACAGAGTGAGACTCTATCTCAAAAAACAAAACAAAAAAAACCAAAACCCATTATCAGTTCTTTTGGATAAATATGCAGAAGTGGGATTTCTGGAACATACAGTAGTTCTATTTTTAGTTTTGTGAGGAACTTCCGAACTTAAAAAAAAAAAAAATAGTATGCACCATTTTGCATTCATATGAACAGTACACAGGGTTTACAACTTTTCCATCCTTGCCAATACTTGTTATTTTTATTTTTGGATAATGGTTGTTCATACAAGTTCATGTATCTTTTTGGTATAATGATTTCTTTCTTTTGGATATACACCCAGTAATGGGATTCTGGGGTCAAATAGTAGCTCTGTTTTAAGTTTGTTTGTTTTTTGAGACAGGGTCTGGCTCTGTCTTCTGAGCTGTAGTGCAGTGGTGAGATCATAGCTCACTGCAACCTCAAACTCCTGAACTCAAGTGATCCTCTTGCCTCAGCCTCCCGAAGTGCTGGGATTACAGGTGTAAACCACCACATCTGGCCTGTTTTAAGTTTTTTTGAGAAATCTTCAAGCTGTTTTCCACAGTGGCTGAACTAATTTACATTTCCACCAGCAATATTTAAGTGTTCCCTTCTCTTCACAGCCTCACCAACATCTGTTAGTTTTTGATTTTTAATAATAGCCATTCTTACTGGTGTGAGATGGTATCTCATTGTGGTTTTGATTTGCATATTCCTGATGATTACTGATGGTGAGCATCTGCTTATATACCTGTTGTCCTTTTGTATGTTGTCTTTGAATAAATATTTTTTCAGGTCGTTTGCTCATTTAAAAAGCAGGCTATTTGTTATTTTTTGCTATTGAGTTGTAGGAGTTCCTTATATATTGTGGATTTTAGCCCCTTAGCAGATGTGTAGTTGCAAATATTTTTTCCCATTTCATAAGTTGCCTGGTTGCTCTGTTGATTGATCTGTTTGCTCTGCAGAAGCTTTTTAGCTTGATGTAATCTCACTTGTCTGTTTTTACACTTGTTGCCCATGCTTTTGGTATCAAATCCTAGAAATCATGGCTGTGTCATGAAGCTTTTCTCCCATGTTTTCTTCTAGGAGTTTTACAGTTTCAGGCCTTATTAAAGTTTCTAATCTATTTTGAGTTGACTTTTATGTATGGTGTAAAATGAGGGTCAAACTTCAATTCTTTTTCATATAGCTGCCCAGATTTCCCAGTACCATTTATTGAAGAGTGTTCTTTTCCTGTTGTGGATTCTTGGCACCTTTCTTGAAGATCAGTTGCCTCTGTATGCCTGGGTTTATTTCTGGGCTTTCTATTCTGTTCCATTGGTCTGTATGTCTTGTTTTTATGCCAGTACCATACTGTTTTAATATGTTTTGAAATCAGGAAGTGTGAGGCCTTTAGCTTTGTTGTTCTTTTTCAAGATTGTTTTGGCTACATTCGGGGGCTTTTGTGGTTCTGTTTGGGTTTTAGGATTGTTTTTGTGTTCCTGTAAAAAATGCCATTGGGATTTTCATTGAGATTGTATTGAATCTGTACATCGCTATGAGTAGTATGGACATTTTAACATTAAGTCTTCTAATCCATGAACATGGGATGTGTTTCCATTTATTTGTGTCTTTAATTTCTTTCATCAGTGTTTTGTAGTTTTCAGTGCGTACAAGTCTTTGCCACCTTAGTTAAGTTTAAGTATTCTTTTTGATGCTGTTGGTGTTGTATAGCTTTTTTTTTTTTTTTGAGACAAGGTCTTGCTTTTTTGTCTGGTTTGGAGTGCAGTGGTGCCATTACAGCTCACTGCAACCTTGACCTCTCCGGCCTGAGTGAGACTCAGTCTCCTGAGTAGCTGGGACTACAGGTATGCACCACCACACTAGACTTTTCTTTTGACACTTTTGAAGCTTCAACTCTTACTTCTAGGTCTTTAATTCATTTAACTAATTTTTTTTTTTTTTTGGAGACAAGGTCTTGCTCTGTCACCCAGGCTGGAGTGCAGTGGCACGATCAAGGCTCACTGCAGCCCTGATCTCCCAGGTTCAAGCAATCCTCCAGCTACAGTCTCCCGAGTAGCTGGGCCTATGGCACATGCCAACATGGCCAGCTAATTTTTGTATTTTTTTTTTTTTTTTTTTTTTTGAGATGGAGTCTCGCTCTGTCGCCCAGACTGGAGTGCAGTGGCACAATCTCGGCTCACTGCAAGCTCCGCCTCCCGGGTTCACGCCATTCTCCTGCCTCAGCCTCTCCGAGTAGCTGGGACTACAGGCGCCCGCCACCACACCCGGCTAATTTTTTGTATTTTTAGTAGAGACGGGGTTTCACTGTGTCTTGATCTCCTGACCTCGTGATCCGCCCGCCTCGGCCTCCCAAAGTGCTGGGATTACAAGCGTGAGCCACCGCGCCTGGCTAATTTTTGTATTTTTTTGGTAGAAACGACGTCTTGCCATGTTGCCCAGGCTGGTCTCAAGTTCCTGGGCTCAAATGATCCACTTGCGTTTGCTGGGATTACAGGCATGAGCCACTGAGCCAGGTCTTTAATCCATTTAGAGTTAATATTTGTATATGGAATGATGAAGGCATCCAATTTCATTCTTTTGCATGTAGATATTCCTTGGTTCTAGCACTGGTTTGTTGAAAAGACTTCTTTCTCTACTGAATTGTCTTGGTGTCAAAAAATTGGTTGACTTAGCCTGGTGCAGTGGGCACACTCCTGTAGTCTCAGCTGTTTGGGAGGCTGAGATAGGAGGATCTTTGAGCCCAGGAGTTGGAGTCCAGCCTGGGCAACATAATGAGACCCCGCCTCTATAAAAAGAATACATAAAATTAGGAGGCTGAGGCAGGAGAATAACTTGAACCCAGGAGGTGGAGTTTGCAGTGAGCTGAGATCGTGCCACTGCACTCCAGCCTGGGCGACAGAGCGGGACCCTGTCTCAGAAAAAAAAAAAAAAAAGAATACATAAAATTTAACAAAAAAGATTGACCATAAATTTAGTTATTTATGTCTGGACTCTAAATTCGATTCCTTGATCTATATGTTTATCTTCATGCCAGTACCACAGTGTCTTGATTACTGTAGCTTTGTTAGTTTTAAAATCAGAATGTATGCATCCTCTAACTTTGTTCTTTTCTTTCAAGATTGTTTTGGATTTTCTTGGTCCTTTGCAATTCCATATGAATTTTAGCATTAGTTTGTCCATTTCTGCAAAAAAAAGGTTCTGGGGTTTTGATATGAGTTGCACTGAATCAGTAGGTGGTGAAGTATTTTCCTCTTAACAATATGAAATTTTTCAATCCATGAACATTAGATGTTTGTTTAGGCCTTTGTTAATTTCTTTCAGGGATGTTTTGTAGTTTTCAGTGTACATGTCTTGTACCTGTTTTGTTAAATTTATTACCAAGTACTTTATTTTTTTCCTGCTATTATAAGTGCTTATTATTTTCTTAATTTTGTTTTTGAGCTGTTCATTGCTTGTGTACAGAAATATAATTGATTGTTGTAAATTTTGCATCCTTGTCGAACTTGTTTATTCTAGTAGCTTTAGTGGATTCCGTAGGGTTTTCTATATATATGATCATGTCATTTAGAAATAGAGACAGTTTTTTTTTCCAATATTAATACCATTTAATTCAGTTTTTTTGCTTAATTTACTGTAAGTTAATCAAAATTTACAGTAAACTTTGGGGATTAGTTCATTCTCACACTGCTATAAAGAAATACCCAAGACTGGGTAATTTATAAAGAGGTTTAATTGCCTGGGGAGGCCTCAAGAAACTTACAAATATGGCAGAAGATGAAGGGGAAATAAGGACCTTCTTCACATGTTGGCTGAAGAGAGAAATGCAAGTAGTGGAAATGCTAGATGCTTATAAAACCATCACATCTTGTGAGAACTCATTCACTATCATGAGAACAGCATGGGGGAACTGCTCCTGTGATCCAATCATCTCCCTCCCTTGACACGTGGGGATTACAGGTCCCTGTCTTGACATATGGGGATTACAATTTGAGATCAGATTTGGGTGGGGTACAGAACCAAATCATATCATTTACCTTGCTAGAATCTCTACTGTAGTGTTGAATAGAAGTAGTAGCAAGAGCAGACATCCTTGTCTTATTTCTGATCTTAGGGGGAAGCACTTATTTTACTTTTGAATATGATATTAGCTTTGATTTTTCATAGATGGCCTTTATCAGGTTGAGGAAGTTCCCTTTCCTAGTTGGGTGTTTTTATTGTGCAAATGGTGTTTTATTTCATCAAATGTTTTTCTTCATCTAAGATGATTTGCCAAAAATAAAAGTTTTTGGACTTTGTTCTATTGATGTGGTATATTATATTGATTTTCAAATCTTAAGCCAACCTTGCATTTCTGAGATAAATCCTACATGGTCATGCATAATCCTTTCTATGTGTTGGTAGATTTGGTTTGTTAGTATTTTGTTGAGGATTTTTGCAGCTACATTTGTAAGAGTTATAGGCTTGTCATTTTCTTTTCTTGTGATGTCTTTGTCTTGTGTTGGTAACAGTAATGCTGATCTCATAAAATGAGTTGAAGAATATTCTCCCCAAGTTTTGGGAAGAGTTTGTGAACAGTTGGTATTAATTCTTCATTAAATCTTTAGTAGAATTCACCAGTGAAGCCATCTGAGCCTGCAGCTGCTTTTTTTTTTTTTTTTTTTTTTCTTTCTTGGCAGCAGTTGGGGGGCTTTTAAATTAAGAAATCAGTTTTATTTAATGGCTATGGGGTTATTTATATTCTCTATTTCATCTTGGTTGTGTTTTGCTAGTGTGGTTTTGAGAAGTTGGTGTCAAATTTAAGAGCATAAAATTGTTTGTAGTATTCCCTTGTATTCTTTTAGAACTGCTATAAGATCTGTACTGATGTCCTCTGTTTCATACCTGATGTTTTGTGTCTTCTCTTTGTCTTTTTTTGTTGTTGTTGTTAGTTTTGATAGAGGCTTACAAATTTTTTATTTAATTGATTTTCTCTATTCTCCTCTTTTATTTCTTCTTTTAATAATTCCTTCCTTCTTGCTTTGGCTTCATTTTGCTCTTTTTTAGTTTCTTTTGGTAATTTGATTACTGGTTTGAGATCTTTCCTCATTTCTGATGTAAGCATTTAGTGCGTCTGATTGTGGTTAGCTGCATCCCATGTATTTTGATGTGTGTTATGTTTTTATTTTCATTTATTTTTATGTATATTTTAAAATTTTGAGACTTCTGTTTTCATCCATGGACTTTTTAAAAGTATGTTGTTTATTCCTCTATTTAGAGATTTTCCTGTTGTCTTTCTGTTACTGATTTCTAGTTAATGGTTAGAAAATACACTGTTAACCATTTCAGTTCTTTTAAGTTTTTTGAGGTTTGTTTTATGGTCTTGGTGAGTGTTCCATGGGTACTTGAAAAAAAATTTGTATTCTGCTGTTATTGAGTGGAATATTCTCTACATATGTCAAGAAGACCCTGTTGGTTGATTGTGTTATTAATGTAGCCACTCTGCTTTAAAAAATTTATTGTTATATCTTTCCATTCTCATGCTTTTAACTTGTTATGTTGCTGAATTTAAATTTCTTGCAAGCAACATATAATTGGGCCATTAAAAAATCTACTCAGGCTAGCCGAGAGGTGATCCAGAGCCCAGAGCATCCAGGCCACTGCCCCACCTCCCCTGTGTCCCATCGCCTGCCACCTGCATCCTCAGTCCTCTTCCAACTATCTGCTAAAACATGATGGATTACTATGAAGTTCTAGGTGTGTAGAGACATACCTCACCCACGGATATTAAAAAAGCATAATGGAAACTGGCACCGAAGTGGCACCCAGATTCCTGAGACTAAAGAAGAAGCAGAGAGAAAATCAAAACAAGTGGCTGAGGCATGTGAGGTGCTGTAAGATGCTAAAAGATGGTACATCTATGACAGATATGGCAAAGAAGGATTAAATGGTGGAGGAGGAGGTGGAAGTTATTTTGACAGTCCATTTGAGTTTGGCTTCACCTTCTGTAACCCAGATGATGTCTTCAGGGTATTTTTTTGGTGGAAGAGACCCATTTTTATTTGACTTCTTTGAAGACCCTTTTGAAGACTTTTTTTTGGAATGGGGTCCCTGAGGAGGCCAAGGGACAGAGTCATTTTTTCCACATTCAGTGGATTTCCATCTTTTGGAAGTGGATTTTCTTCTTTTGATACAAGATTTGTTTCATTCAGGTCACTAGGTCATGGGGGTTCACTTCATTCTCTTCCGTGTCGTTTGGTGGTAGTAGGATGGGCACTTCCAAATTGATATCAGGTTCTACTAAAATGGCTAGTGACAGAAAAATCACTACAAGGAGAATTGTTGAGAATGGTCAAGAAGGAATAGAATTTGAGGAAGATGGCCAGTTAAAGTCCTTAACCATACACAGTTAGGAGCAGCTGCTGCACTTGGGTAACTCAAGTAATTTAATGCATGCATTTAACAGAGCTGTTAAACTATAACAAGCACCATTTGAAGATTAACAGGAACTTCTTTTTGAACATTTCAAATGAACTCAACTTTCAGTATAATTGTACCAAATCTAAAGTATTTATAGACAGCTCAACAGAGTCCCCATTTGTCATAGACTTTTGAGTTTATTGTTGATGTGTCCAGAGTTGGTTCCTGTTGGTGGGTTCGTGGTCTCTCTAACTTCAAGAATGAAGCCATGGACCTTTGCAGTCGGTGAGCTTTACAGTTCTTAAAGATGGCATGGACCCAAAGAGTGAGCGGTAGCAAGGTTTATTGTGAAGAGAGAAAGGACAAAGCTTCCACAGTGTGGAAGGGGACCCGAGCAGATTGCTGCTGCTGGCTGGGGTGGCCAGCTTTTATTCCCTTATTTGTCCCTGCCCATGTTCTGTTTCCTGTGCTATCAGAATGCCCTTTTTTCAATCCTCCCTGCGATTGGCTGCTTTTAGGATTCTGCTGATTGGTGTGTTTTACAGAGTGCTGATTAGTGCATTTTGCAGTGCACTGATTGGTGCGTTTTACAGAGTGCTGATTGGTGCATTTTACAATCCTCTTGCTAGCTACAGAGTGCTGATTGGTGAGTTTTTACAGAGTGCTGGTTGGTGCATTTTACAATCCTCTTGCTAGCTACAGAGCACTGGTTGGTGCATTTTACAATCCTCTTGTAAGACAGAAAAGTTCTCCAAGTCCCCAGTCCCCAGGAAGTCCATCTGGCTTCACCTCTCATTGGGACCGCATAATAGGAGCTTTTTTTTTTGTCTTTAAAATTGTAAATCTCTGTGTGTACTTTGCGTTTTTATTAAGTGTACTCCAAGGTGATCCTTGACACGTTAATGGTAGGAAAAGATTGCTTACTAAAAAAAAACACGTAAAAGCATGGATCTACTTTTCCGTCGTGTTTAAAATGTGAGCCATGTAGTGTTAGTCTGCTGTGAAGTTAGCATTGCCAGGATGAATCTTCTACAGAAATTGTTACATTTCTGGTTTAATATAAATTAAGAATTTTTCTGGTAGTGCGTGAATGTTTGTTTCCTTGTCTTCTTGCAGATTACTAGAACCTTTATTTAGGATTCCATCTTGACTGATTTATAATGTTGTTTTGAGTCTATCTCGGTTTTGTAGTGGCTGTTTTGGTTATTATATGCATACATGACTTAGTCTATGAGTATCAACTTTTATACGTCAACAGAAGTGTGGAAACCTCACTTTTATTTTACCTTTCACCTTCTCCAATTTTAAATATAATTGAGTATCAGATGGTGTTATAACTTTTGTTTCCATCATGTAATATGATTTATAAAACTAACGAAGAAAAAGTCTTGTTTATACCTATATTTCCGTTCTTTCTGTTGTTTCTTCTTTGGCATTTCGACATTCCTTTTTTAAAAATCATTTTCTTTATGTTCAGCAAATTTTCTTCAGCCAGTGCTTATGGATAGGTGTGCTAGACTTTTTTTTTTTTAACTTTTCTTCATTTGAGAATATACTTTTTTTCCTTACTATTTCTGAAGGGCAGTTTCACTGGATGTAGAATTCCCAGTTGGCAGTTGCATTTTTTCCAATGTTTGAAAAATACTGTGCCACTTTTATTTTTGGCCTCTGTGGTTTGAGATGAGAAATCTGGTGTCATTTGAATTGGTGTTCCCTTATGGGTAATGTGTTGTTTCTCTCTGGCTGCTTTCAAGGTTTTTTTTTTTTGTCTTTTTTTTTTTTTTTTTTGTCTTTAGTTTTTGAATGTTTAATTATGATGTTAGAGTGAATTTCGTTAGGCTTATCCTCTTTGTATTTGCTTAGCTATTTGGATCTGCAAGTTAGTGTTCCCTAAATTTGAGTATGTTTCAGTCATCATTTCTTCAAGTAGTGTTTGAGCCCCACTCCCTTTCTTCCTTCTTTATGGAACTTTGATGCTGTGAGTGTTGGATTTTTTTTTTAATTGCCCTGTAGTTCCCTAAAGCTACTACTTTTTTCAGTTTATTTTCTTCTCTTGTTCAGATTGGGTGAATTCTACTTTCCTGTCCTCAAGTTCAACGATTTTCTTCCCCGTCATTTCCATCCCTCCCCCCCAAAACAGGGTGTGGCTCTGTCACCCAGGCTGGAGTTAGTGGCACGATCTTGGCTCACTGCAACCTCCACCTCCCAGGCTCAAGTCATCCCCCTACCTTAGCGTCCTGAGTAGCTGGGACTACAGGTGTAAAGCCACCATGTCTGGCTAATTTTTATATTTTTTGTAGAGATGGTGTTTCGCCATGTTCCCCAGGCTGGTCTTGAACTCCTGAGCTCAAGTAATACACCCTCCTTGGCCTTCCAAAGTGCTGGAATTACAGGCGTGAGCCACCATGTCTAGCCCATCTCTATGTTTTTATTGAGCCCACCTTAAAAATTTATTGTACTTCTTAGTTGTCTTAATTTTTTTCTTCTTTTTAGTTTTTATTTATTTGCTTATTTATTTTATTTACTTTTTTTTCTAGGCAGGAATGCAGTGGTGTGATCACAGCTCACTACCGCTCTGACCTCCCAGGCTCAAGCAATCTTCATACCTTAGCCTGGCAAGTAGCTGGGACTACAGGTGTGTGCCACCATGCCCAGTTAATTTGTAAAATTTTTTTGTAGAGATGAGGTCTCACTGTGTTGCCCATGCTGGTCGTACCCTCCTGAGCAGAAGTGATCCTCCTGCCTCATCTTCCCAAAGTGCTGAAATTACAGGTGTGAGCTACTGCAGCTGGCTTTGCTTTTTTTTTTTTTTTAATTTTTCTGTAGTAGATATCTGAAGACTATGCTTCTTTTTTTAATAACTTCTGTTTCTTGGCTGAGATTTTCCATTTTTTCACTTGTTTCTGGATAATGTATAATTGTGGAAACATTTTTATTATGGCTGTGTTTTTTTCACTTGTTGCAGTAGAATTTGTTAATATATTGTTGAAACTTTTGCTTAAAAATTCTTGTCAAATTCCAACATCTGATTTACCTCTACTTTGGCTTTGGTTGATTTTCTTTTCTCAGTTATGGTATGATTTTCTTAGGTGTTTTTTGTTACATCATGGACATTTTATCTGTTACCTTAGGAGGCTCTGGGCCCTATTTAAATTTTTATTTTAGGAGTGGGCTGTGGTTCTAGTGGCAGTTTAATTTTTAGAGACTTTGCAGTCTGCTTGGTTTGTTTGATCCTACTGGAGCTCCCACTGGAAGGGGTTTCCCCATGCTGGGTTTCTGATTGTCTACAGATGGGAGAGGATTATGGTGGGACCCACCTACTGGTCTCTTCTTTTCTCCCCTGTCCTGGTAACTTTAGGCAAGTGAAGAGGTTCTTGGCCCAACCTGAGCCACTTGCTATGGCTGGGTCCCTGAATTTCGCCTACTTGCCTCTCTATGTCTAGGTGGAAAACAGCCTCAGGCCAAGTAGGGAAGAAGAGTGCTTCCTGTGGTCTTTATTGCCATTTGGGCTTCCAGTTGATCTCCTTCTCCTGATGTTTTCAGGACAACATCAGAGAGTTGTTGCCATTTATTTTGGTGGAGGAATGTGACTATCTGAGCTGCTTTCTCTTGCTAGATTGGTGGTTGGGAAATGCCAGGTCTGGATTGTCTTCTTCTATTGGGTGTGAGGACATGAAACACTCTGCTGCTCTTTTGTTTCTCCATTCCTTGGGTCCCAAATTGGTTTACTGCCTTTTTACCACCTTTGGATTTTCCTTTGCTTGTTATTTCAGTGGTTTACAGTTGTGCTTCGTGAGTAGGGGCAGTAGGAGAACAAATCTAGGCCATTTTATCTGAACTGGAAGTTGAAGTCCCTGCATCATCTCAATCCAGGGAGTTATTTCAGCATTGAAAATAATGATATATAATTATGTGCTTTGTGAACTTAAAATTTATTTTTAATTTTTAATTTTTGTAGGTACATAGTAGGTGTATATATTTATGGGGTACATGAGATATTTTGATACAGGCATAATGATTATGGGGTATCCATCTCCTCAAGCATTTATCTTTTGTATTACCAACAATCCAATTATATTATTTTAGTTATTTAAAAATGTACGCCTTGTTTACTTCTAAGCATTATATAAAATGTGTGCTTCACTTATAAACCACACTGTCTGACACTCAGAAGGTTTTTGTGAGGTCAGTCATATCCAGCTCAAGAGGTTGCTAGGGAATAGATGCATACTGTTTTACTGTGCGTCTACACATAAAGAGAATTTTGTTATTTAGTTAATTAAAGTGAGTTTTTGAATTCTGAGCATTTTCTTCAAAGATGTGTTTAGTAGATTGTACTTAAGATGTTTCAACTATTCCCGTAATATGTTACTGCATTTTAGTACTCTTAAACGTTTTTCAAAAAAAGACTGAAAATCTTGTATTATGCAACTGATTTGTTCTAACAGATTGGAAAAGGTAAGATAAATTGTTGTGCTTTTACATTGCCTAGTTTTCTAATGGAGAATAAATTGGCCCAGAATAAGAACATGTTCACCATACGTTAATAGAAGCTAGTGTTTCTGGCTGGGGATGGTGGCTCACACCTGTAATCTCAGCAACTTAGGAAGCTGAGGTGGGAGGATCACTTGAGGTCAGGAGTTTGAGATCAGCCTGGGGAAATGTAGTGAGACTCAATCACTAAGAACAACAACAGCAGAATCACTGGGCTCCTTTGCAGCTACTTCTTAGTATTCTCTAATTGATTCTTATGGCAAATCTCAGTTTTCCTAATCAGATTAAAAATGATTCCCTTAGCTCAGTGACTGTATGATTTCTTTTATGTTTAGACACACCTCTACGTTGTGTTCAGTGCCTAGTGTAATTCTGGGCATGTATTCTAGGCAGAGTAGTTCAGATTGGTTCTGGCATTGAATAAGGTGAAAAATATCAAAAGATGGACTGGAAATGGAGTATGGCTTTTTGTGGCCCACTTACAAGTTTTTAAATGACCATATTTAATTATATTTCATATTAAAACTACTAATTCCATTCCTTCTTGTTGTTTTTGACTTGTGATAGTTTATTTTTTTTTTTGAGACAGGGTCTCACTCTGTCGCTCAGTCTGGGGTACAGTGGCACAATGTCAGCTCACCACGACCTTTGCTCCCCAGGGTAAAGCGATTCTCATGCCTCAGCCTCCCAAGTAGCTGGGATTACAGGCATGTACCACCACGCCTGGCTAATTACTTGTAATAGTATTTTAACATGTTTTTGATCACCAAGAATTGACACTTTAAAAATCAAAG
Organism: Hylobates moloch; assembly: GCF_009828535.3. Lineage (NCBI taxonomy): Eukaryota > Metazoa > Chordata > Mammalia > Primates > Hylobatidae > Hylobates > Hylobates moloch. Next base: position 36,382,652 of record NW_026652279.1, read on the forward strand.
TTAAATGAAGTGTTAAACTTTAATTTTTAAATGGGCATTTCTGTATTCTTTTCTAGGGTTCCCTTCATTATTACAGTAACTTTATGTAATAAAAATGATGAGTTTTCTCTGATTATATACATATGTACCTGTCATTGTAAATAGCATCTTCATTTCAAAATTTATGTCTGTTGGTGTTACATTGAACTTTGAAGATGTTTACTTTTTTTTCTGACTCCTAGAAGATTGCTAAGAGTAATGTTAAATATATCTTAACTTGAAAATGACCTTACCTGTGGTGTTATGTTAGAGTAGACATTTATTAGGAGGTGGAGGATCTGTTGCTCAGGCTGGCGTGCAGTGGTGCAATCCTAGCTCACTGCAGCCTCAAACTCTGGCTCAAGTAATCCTCCCACCTCAGCCTTCCTAGTATCTGGGTGGCATGCACCACCATGCCCGGCTAATTAAAAAAAATTTTTTTTGTAGATCTGGGGTCTCACTATGTTGCCCAGGCTGGTCTCAAACTCCTGGGCTCAAGTGATCCTCTCACCTTGGCCTCCCAAAGTGTTGGGATTATAGGCATGAACTGCTGTGCCCGGCCTTAGTTGAAGTCTTTGTCTTGCTGCTAAGATGGTGTGTAATCTTCGTTACTTAACCTCTTGAACCTGTTTCATCATCTAAAGAACTGAGACAGGTAGTTGTGTGTGAGTGTTTAAGGGGTGGGGAATGAAATGTCACATGTGAAAGCACTTTGTAAACTCTAAAGTACTTTATCAGAATGTGGTGGTTTCATCTTTGAGAAGATTGTTTCAAAGTTTGCCTGGGTGATCTTGATCATCATAGTACAAAGTGTATCATGATTATTTACAAAATTAATGTTTATTCAGTAAAAACTTGTGTAAGAATTAAACAGCTTTTCCTTAAGTTTGGTGGCTTACTAACCTTAAAAACTCATTTACATTATCTGGGGAAGGATTACATAGTTGCTTGTTAGTGCAGCATCCTCACTGTGATAGGTTAGTTTTGGAATGCTGCTTCTGGAAGCAGGTGATTTAGATTTAAAAGTTCTATCTCTTTAGTGGTTTATAGTCTAGTAAAGTTTATAAAATGCTTGTTTTATAGCATTGTTTATAACAATGCTTTTGTAGCATTACTTTTTCTAACATAGATGGACAGTTGGTTTCTTGTTTGACAAATGTTTATTGGTTAGTTGATTTGAAAAGGTAAAGGGCAGGTGAAAATTTTCACTTGATGGCTTTATTTTACTCACTTTGCTCAGCCAGCTTCTATATATCTGAGTGCTCCTTTGTAGGATTTTCTTTCTCAGCTAAGTGCAGTAACCACACTAATTGCAAAGTTTTAAAGATTTTGGCTTGACTTTTTTTTTTTTGTGAGAGTAGAAATGGAAAATGGCTTAAGAAAGGTGATTTCTGGCTGGGTACAGTGGCTCACGCTGGTAATCCCAGCACTTTGGGAGGCCAAGGTGGGTGGATCATGAGGTCAGGAGATCGAGAACATCCTGGCCAACATGGTGAAACCCCGTCTCTACTAAAATAGAAAAAATTAGCCGGGCGTGGTGGCACGTGCCTGTAGTCCCAGCTATGCGGGAGGCTGAGGCAGGGGAATCGCTTGAACCTGGGAGGTGGAGGTTGTGGCGAGCTGAGATCGCGCCACCGCACTCCAGCCTGGTGACAGAGCAAGACTACATCTCAAAAAAAAAAAAAAAAAAAAAAAAGCCCCCCACACCCCCCGCCGGGGCAGCGAGGAAAAAAAAAAAAAAAAAAAAAAAAAAAAAAAAAAAAAAAGGCAATTTCTGGGGTGGTTGGTTTGAGTTTGTTGGGCTGTCATTCCTCCTTGGGATAGATATGGTTATGAAAAATATACTGTTAGGCCATTCAGATATCATTTAGTTCAAAATATATAAAGTATAACTCCTTAGAGGGAATCTTAATAATTTTAAATTTCAAAGCAGTTATTATAAATTTAAAGAACACATACGTCTGTTCTTTGCATTGTCACTCTATAGAGATTCAAACGAAATTCATAGAAATCTCTTGCCTGGAACAAGTTTTTATTCTTTTTAAAACATCATTCAGAAAGGCTCATTAAATCATAAAAGTAAGAACTAATTTAAAAATATAACTTGACTAATGTGTAAATGTATAATGTGTAAAATGTGCTCTAGTTAAAAGATGCTAAAGGACTGTAAGCATTTTTAGTTTCAGATTCTTATGCCATGTGTGCTGTAATTTATCCTTTCATTGCTTTGGGCTTTTGATTTAAAGGGCAGAGGTAGCCTTTTTATTTGGTAGTGCTCATGGGAGCATAAACAGTTAAAAATGTGTAAGCATTACACATTTCATTGAAACTTTAAAAATGATTTTCTAGAAAGATTACCTTAATTAACCAAGAACTATGTTCTTTTCAATGAATGGCTTTTCAAAGGATGATCATACTTAGGAGTAACATTAAGGTTTTATTTATTGCCTCAGAAATTTATATTCTTGACAGAATTTTTGTGGGAGTTTCTTCTAACACATCTCTTATCTGGATCTTGCTACGTTAATTCATAAAACTTCATCTTTAGCAATCTTACTTTTCTAGGCAAAGATGACAGTTAAAACATAATTTGGTGGGCTAAAAGTATACTCTGCAAACAACATAAAGATATACTTTGAAAATACTGTATCAGTAGAAACTGTCTACATGAAATGTGAAATATTTGAAAACATGAAATGTGAAATATTTGAAAATATGAAAGAAGCTCTTCCTATCTGTTGCAACGTGCATGCAGTTTTTGTAGGTTTTCTGAAGGAGTACTTCTGAAATTTGTTACTAGCATTATTTTTAAACAAAGAATGGAAATTAAGTTAGATTGGACTAACCTGTTTATGTTGCTAAGAATTCCCATGGTACATTTCATACAGTGTTTCATAAAGTTTATAGTAGACTTATCAGTAGGTTGAATCTCTTTATTGTTAAGACAGTCAAGTCTTTTTCTGGAAATTCTAAGGGTAACATAATGTTGCCAAATCCCATTTAGGCTGGTTTTGAGACCAAGTTTCGCCATTTTATTAGGTTTATGTGACCTTGGGTGACTTTTTTACATGCCTTTGTTTTGTTATCTGTGATTCCATAATTAGAAAGAGTGTTGTATGGTGGTTAAGCTTGTAGAGCCTGATTTCCTAGGAGGAAATTCCAGCTTTACTAATAATTAAAAAAATACTGCGTCTCTTATGTGTTCAGGCACTGGGATATATCAGTGGATAAAACAGACAAAAATTTATTCTCTTGTGGAGTTTATAGTTAGGGCAGAAAAAAACATGAATATGTCGGTTGTGTGATATGTTAGGAGGTGGGCAGTACTGTGCAAAATTTATAACAGAATAAAAGGGGGATTGAATGTATGTGGTGGGATGTTGCAATTTCAAATGGTGTGACTGGAAGAGGTCTCATTAACAAGACTTTAGCAAGACTTGTAGTAGCTAAAGGATTTAGTTTCGAGGATCTCTCGAGGAAGAGTGTTCCAGACAGAGGAACAGCCAGTGCAGTAGATTCTGCTGTATGCTGGAGATTCTGGGACAATAAGGAGGTCAGGTCACTGCTGCTGGAGTGGAGTGAACAAGGGGAGAGGATAGAAAATGAGGTCTGAAAGATGAGGGTGGGTGGTGGTGGAGGTGGTCGTTGATGGGTAGGGGATAAGCACAGTAGTGCATGTAAGGCCTTGTAGACCCTTATAAGGAGTTCGGGTCTGCCTCTTACTGCTTTTGTATTCTTTGGTAAATTATATAACCTTTTAGTTTTGTCATCTGTAAAATGTGAATAATAACAATACTAATCTCATAGGTTTGTTGTTTTAAGTGATTTAATACCTGTAGTGTCCTAGGAACACTACTGAGCAGAGTCCAAAGCATATATTCATTGCTTATATATTGCATGTATTCTTACATGTGGAATTAACATTAAGAGATCACCTTCTTCCTTTTCTTTTGAAAAGGTAGCAAAGGGAGAGTTAATTGCTCCCTGCTTTGATTTTTCTATGATAAATTGCTTATGCTTCAGTTATATCACATTATTATCACAAACATTTACTCTGTATGTGCTTATCATCCTTGCTAAATTATGAATGCCTTTGGACAGAGACCAGGGTATTTTATTATGTCTTAGGAATCTTAATGTGTTGTAAATATATATCATGATTAAAAAATGTTGACTGAGTTAATGACAAAAATGTTTTCTTAATTAATAAATCAGACCACCTGCTAGTAAGTATATTGGAACATTGCCAGTCTATCACAACTAAATAGTGGAAGGGTGGTAGCTAACGGCCTCTGCAAAATATTTGTGTATTTTATTTCTGTGCCATAATTATTCAAACTGGTATTAGTAGAAAATTTCCTTAAATATTATATAGGTATACAAGTTTGTACCATGTAAAATGAAAAGTCTTTATGTATATTATTGTATTTCTATTAACATTTGCTGTCATTGGTTGATAGGAAACAAATACTATCTTGATTGATAGCATAGACACAATAAAACTCCTACCTTAAAATACAATAGTTCCCTACTTAACAGTGGTTTGATTTAGGATCTTTTGACTTTATGATGATGCAAAAGGCATAGGCATTAAGTCAAGGAACATCTGTATATTTTTAATCTTAATCTGTTTATATCTGCCCAAGTGTTTATAATCAAAGATTATTTAGCCAGCAAAATGTTAAAAGAATTGCTAAGCAGGAATATTCACTGACTGCTGAAGTGAGGGAGTAGGGCAAGGAACGAGGAAGATCTGAACTGACTTCGGTGGTTTATCCAAGTAATTTTATATCTGTCTTTTTGTATTTGCATGGTTTCAGTTTCCAGCTTAGTAGGTTCTCTTCTCCCCATTCTTGGTTGAGAGGAGTGGAAGAGAAGAAAGGGGGTTAGAGGCTTGAAGAAATGAAATTAGCAGATGATGCTAAATGAATTAGCGTTCCAGAGACAGACTATATGACAGGTGACTTGGGGTAAATTGTGGGTTTACATGGTAGAGGAATGGTTGTGTGGGAAAGACATTCCAGAATTTCTGTTTATAAATTTATACTTTGAGGTTATATTATTTTGTGTGTATGCACGTTTCCTTTTCCTTCTTGCTTCACTATTTTATTTTTGTTTTCTTTTTACATATCTAAGTTATATTCTGTGATGTGTAGCTGCAGTAATTTAGTGCTTTCAATAAAATGTGATGCAAGAAGGTGAGTATGCTTTTTGTGAAAATGTTTTCAACTGAATATTAAGATTTCAAAAACATTTGTCCAGTCTGTAGATGTTACTAGCTCATGATGAGATGTGTAATAATATCCTGATTGTGGAGTAGATACATCACATCAACTTTTAAAAAGACTCATAATGTTAAAATGCATAATGTGAAGACATTTTTTTCCCTGTATATAGGCTTTGCAGTGTCCTTTTCTGTTCAATTTTATTATTGTAATTAGCAATTCTGAAAGTTGTATGTAGTAATGTGTGTAGCAATATGTGTACAGAATATATAATATTCTAATAGAATAGTGAACAACAGTGTAATGCAGAAACAGTTGTTAAAAGAAGAATTTTAGGCAAATTAAATTTAGCAGAGTGTATCTGTGCAAAGAACTATTCATAAATCAGGCAGCACTCTGAACCAGAAGAGGTTTGGAGAGCTCCACCCAGCAACATAGGCAGGCAGTATTTATACACAGAAAAAGCAAGTGACAAGCAGAAATAGCTTGATTGGTTACCGCTTGGCATTTGCCTTATATGGACATAGTCTTATCAGGCAGCAGTCTGTAATTGGCTGAGGCTTGGCTACTGTGATTTGCTGAGACTCAGCTACTTGTTACAAAAATATACTCTTAAATTAGCAGTTTGTTTACATGGTAAGTTAGGTTTAGTTGGCTACCTAGAGAGGCAACTTTAGACCTAATTTAATTTAACATAATTAAGCTTTACCCATTTTTAATAGTGTTTAACATAGTAGTATAGTTTTATGGCTTTTATTATCCTTTTGGTACTATTGCTATAGAAGTATGTACTTAAAATAACTTTGCGTAATTGAGAGGAATGACATGTATGTGCTTTTGAATGCTTGGCTGCAAAACATTGAGGCAGGCAATTAGGAGCTTAGTAGAAACAAAGTATTTTAAAATAGATTTTCTTTGTTTGTAACTACCTCAGTAACAAAGCTACTAAGTACTGGAAAATGCTAAATTATCAGAAAGACTGTACTGTTTGTAGTTTCTTGATAAAGCATATGTAAATGTAACCTTGAATTGATGTACTTGGTTATTTTCTAGAGATTATCAATTTCTAGAAAATATTCTGCTTTTACATTTATGGCTTTTATTGATGTGCAAGGTATTTATGGATCCCTAAACTTGTATTAGGACTGTTACATAAAATGCTTTATCTGTTGTTTCTGAATAAAATTATATTTGGCTTGTTCTTTATTTCTGATAATTCAACTTTCAGTCTTCATTGCTTTCATTTAAAATATACCTCGGAAAAATCCCAGTTACATGAATAAAGTGATCTGTGGTCGGTATCAATGCAATACCAATGTATAATGTTAATTTTCTGTGTTAGTCTCTGCTAAAAGGTTGGTTATAGCATGATGTTTAAAAAATATCGATGGGCCATTTTAGCATCATTAAATACCTTTTGCTTTGAACTTCTAAAATGCTGTTTGTATTTTCAAAAACTGCATCCTTAATATATTTAGATATTTTCAGCTGAGGGAAATGTTACTGTAAGAGTTTATCAAGAAGTAGTGCTATTTGAGTGTTGGAGAGTGTCAAAATATGATTTTAGTGAAACACATCTGTGCTTTCCTTCCTATGTTAGGATATTTAAGATGATTGTCAAGTTTATTGTCCTGACTTCAAAGAAATCTTAATCCTTCACTGGAAGTTAAGTTTGAAAAAGTCCAATTTGTATGTGAGTCATTGTTGTGATATCATTTAGCACTGATGGGTCATTGCACTCAGACTAAGTGTTAGTTGTTACTAATTTTATTTACTCTAACAGTATCTACCATGGAAAGAATTTTGTTAGACTTAGGACACTTAAATGTAACAATTTTACCTGACTTTAAGACTGTGTTTAATCCTGATTCTTTTGGGGGATAACCTGTATTTGTGTACTTTTGTAGGATAGAGGGAGGAATCAGCAGCTTGGAAATTCAAGCACGTGATCTGGCGGGATGGGCATTTGCCTGACATATTTAATGGAGGTAATTCAGCATTCTTTGACTCAACCTTTAATTTTTACCTGTGATAGATGCCCATGTTACTACACATACTTACAATAACTGTTGGGTATAAGTGTGCATTTATGGCCAATCCCTTTTCTTTTTATATTCATATAAATAACATGGTATCACTATTATAAATATTATAAATAATATGTAGATATGGACATATGTACATAGAAAAGAACATTATTAATTTTATAAGATGAAGTCCATTATCTTCTCTTAAGATTACTTGCATATCTTCTTTTAGGCCTCATTTCCTTTATGTTAGGAAGGCAAATGATCCTCTCCTTTCTTGTTGGCCTATGTTGGTGCATATATTAAACCTATGCTTTTATCTTTCACACAACATGAAAGAAGATATCTAACAGTTTTCAAGGAGTTTACATATCTGTCAGTGGCACATACTCATGTCAGTTATTAATGATCATAAAAATTCTTCTTCTATTGTATTTTTAATTTTTAATTTTTTAGTAGAGACAGGGTCTCGACTATGTTGCCCAGGCTGGTCCTGAACCCCTGAACTCAAGTAGTCCTCTTGCCTCAGCCTCCCAAAGTGCTAGGATTACAGGTGTGAGCCACTGTACCTGGCCTGATCATAAAAATTCTAAAATTTCTCTGTGCATTTCAAAATTTGTTTTTGGAGAATTTTTTTTTTTTTTTTTTTTTTTTTTGAGATGGGGTTTTGCCCTGTTGCCTAGGCTGGAGTGCAGTGGTGTGATCTTGGCTCACTGCAGCCTCTACCTGTGGGGCTCAAGTGATCCACCCACCTCAGGCCTCCCAAGTAGCTGGGACCACAGGCACATGCCACCACACCTGGCTAACTTTTGTGTTTTTTCTTGAGACAGGGTTTTGCCATGTTGCCCAGGCAGGTCTTGAACTCCTGAGCTAAAGCAACCCATCAGCCTCGGCCTCCCAAAGTGCTGGGATTATAGACCTGAGCCACTGTGCTCAGCCTGAGAATTCTTTTTCACCTTGTGGATTGAAATTATTTGGAGTTTCAGAGGCCATATTTTAGGATTTTCCTATTTTTTCCATATCTTCTGATAATTGTCATGTTCAACATTTTTCACTTCTTTACTCATGTTTATTATAATAGGTGTATACACTTAGGCAACAGAGAATGTTATAACATCGAAAAAAGGCTTTCCAACCCTTCCCCATTCAGTATAATCATTGTATATCCTTCCAGACAATTTCTATATATATACAGATATATATATATATATATATATATCTGTAGTATAAATTCTGAAGGGAAAAATTATTGGACCGAAGATTATGTGCATTTAACAATTTGGCGGATAAATTGCCTAACTGTAAAAAGAAGCCCAAATATCAGTAGTTTATGAGAGGGGATCTCTCTGTCTCTTTGACAACACTAGCTAGCGTCAAACTTTTTAATATTTGTCAGTTTTTTGTTGATTAGCTTTTTTTTTCTTATGAGTGAGTTTGAGGATTTTCTGCATTATTATTGGCCATAATGTATGTTTTCAGTTACCAATTTGGTCATGTGCTTTGCCCTTTTATGGAGCTCTTTATATATTTGTATATTAAGGAAAGGAGCCTCTTGTCTTTTTTTTTTTAAGTTTTCCAATTGACAATTGTATATACTTATGAGGGTATTATGTTTTTTATTTTTGCTTGACACATATATAGTGTATATTTATGGTAACATACATAGTGTATATTTAAATTTTATACACTATTAAAAATACTGTATATTCAAAATAAACACTTTTTGTATATTTTGATACATGCTTACATTGTGTAATGATCAAATCTGGCTAATTAGAGTATTTTCATCACTTCAGATATTTACCATTTTTTTGTGAGCTTCTTGTCATTTATTAGACAAATTACTTTTGCTCATCTTTTGATTTTATTATTTTGCCCAACAGAAATTTTCATTTTTTATTGTTGTATATAGTAATCTTATCTTCCATGGCTGAGGTGGGCAGTGGAGGACAGTTCTGTGTTAGATTTAAAAGATCTTTATCATTGATTATAGGGCTCACTTTTCACTCCAGGTTGTAGCATCTCTGAATGACATGAATCTCTAACTTATCATACTTTGACTTTTGTTTCTTTTTCTTTTTCTTTTCTTAAATTAGTTTGGCCAGGTGTCTTTAGGAAGAAAATGAATATACATAAATAATTATCTTTTAAAATATAAATAATAGGTATTGGGATTCATGATGGAAGAATAGGTATACCTTCATAATGACAACTGCAAAGATAAAATGAGAGCATATTACTTAAAAAAAAAATTTGAAACTCTACGGAAGAATAAGAAAGAGTATTTGAATCAGTTACATTTTTTGATAGGAAGGTATATATGAGACTCTTCTTCAAATATATATTTAAAGCTGTATATTTTAAGTATTGCTTTTGCTGCATCCTCTAAATTTTGATATTTGTTTTCATTTTCATTCAGTTAAAAATATTTTCTAATTTCCCTTTACATTTTGTCTTTGTTATTTGAAGTTTAATTTCCAAATGTTTGTGGATTTCCCAGTTTTTTAGTTGATTTCAAATTCAATTCTGGTATGGTTAGAGAACATATAAATGTATTTGTTTGTAAGACAGGGTTTTGCTGTGTTGCCCAGGCTGGTCTTGAACTCCAGGGCTTAAGCAATCCGTCCACCTCAGGCTCCCGAAGTGCTGGGGTTACAGGCGTGAGCCACCTTGTGTGGCTCAGAAAACATATTTTTATGACTTCAATCCATTTAAATTTAGTGAGACTTATTTTATGGCCGCGCGTGTGGGCTGTCCTAGAGAATGTTTTAAAACTATATGTATTCTAGAATTGTTTGGTAGTGTTTTCTGTATATGCCACTTAGGTATAATACGTTGGTTGATAGTGTGGTTTAGGTCTTCTCTGTCTTTGCTAATTTTCTGTCTAATTATTCTATCACTTATTTAGAGTGGGACATTGAGATCTCCAAATATAATTGTTGAATTTTTAATTTTTCCTTTCAATAATGTTAGTTACTGCTTCATTATTTTGGGACTCTTTTTAGGTGCATACACAGTTATTATATCTTCCTGATGTTTTGACTGTTTATTATTATGAAATGTCTTTCTTTGTCTCTATAAAGTCTGCTTTGTCTGATGTTAATATAGCCTCCTATGGTTACTGCTTCTGTAGTATATCCTTTTTCCCATCCTTTTACTTTCAGTTTTGAATGTAGGATATGTCTTGTTGACAGCATATAGTTGGAATTTGTGTTTTTATCCTTTCTGACAGTTGCTGCCTTTCCATTGGACTATTTAGACCATTCATATTTAATTAGGGATATGGTTGGATTTACATTTGCCATTTTGGTATCTGCTACACACACACACACTATATATATATATATATATATATTTTACATATATACATATATCTTTATATACATATATGAAAAGATATATATCTTTATATACATGTATATAAAGATATATATCTTTTTATGCATGTATAAAAAGATATATCTTTATATACATGTATATAAAGATATATATCTTTTTATACATGTATATAAAGATATATATCTATATACATGTATAAAAAGATATATATCCTTATATACATATATAAAAAGATATATATACATATATAAAGTAAGTATATATATACACATAGATATAGTGTCATTTCACTATGGTTTATATATGATATGATCCTTTATATATATATGTATCTTTACATAGATATAGATAGATATCTCCTATGTTTTTGTTCCTTTGTTTCCTCTATTGCCTTTTGTGTTAAATACTTTTTAGTGTGCCATTTTAATTACTCCATTGATTTTTTTTAACTGTATATTTTTAAAGATGTTTTCTTTGTGTTTGCTGTCAGGATTATGCATTTTAACAGGCTGCTTGTTATCAGTAAGATAAAGAAACTTTCTTCCAATGTAGGTCCATTTTCTCTTCTTTATTGTACAGCTATTGTAATATACATCTATATATATTATAAACCCAGTAGTACAGTGTTGTGATCATTGCTTTATATATTCTTGGGTCTTTTAAAGGGAGGAAGAAATGAGAAAAATATGTTTATGGAGTCTTTTTTGAATTAATCCACATATTTGCCGTTTCTGGTGCTCTTCAATTCTTTCTGTGTATTTAAGTCTGATGTCTTTTCCTTTCAGCTTGATGGGCTTCCTTTAGTGTTCGTTTAAGGCAGGTCTGCTAGCAAAAAAAATTTTCTCAATATTTGGTTATCTGGGAATATTTTTTCATTTTTGAAGGATGGTTTTGCTGTCTTCTTGGTTGACAGCTGTATCTTTCAGTTTTTCGAATATGTGATTTCACTGTCTTTCTTGCCTCTGTTGTTTCTAACTGGAAGTTAGCCACTAATCTCTGCATATGCTGAATCATTATTCTCTTCCTACTTTCAAGATTTTTCTCCCTGTGTTTGCTTTCAACGAGTTTAACTATGTTGTGTCCAGGTGTAGGTTGCTTTATATTTTCCTACTTGAAATTCATTGTGCTTCTTAGATCTGTAGATTTATTTTCCTTAGAAAAATTAAATTTGGGGCCAGGTGCGGTGGCTGATACCTATAATCCCAGCACAGGTGGGGATTTGGGAGGCCAAGATGGTCAGATCACCTGAGGTCAGGAGTTCGAGACCAGCTTGGCCAACATTGTGAAACATCCTGTCTCTACAAAAATTAGCCAGACATGATGGCGGGTTTCTGTAATCCCAGCTGCTCAGGAGGCTGAGGCAGGAGAATCGCTTGAACCGGGGAGGTGGAGGTTGCACTGAGCCGAGATAGTACTATTGCACTCCAGCCTGGGCGACTGAGTGAGACTCCGTCTCAAAAAAAAAAAAAAGAAAGTAAATTTGGCAAGTTTTTGGCCAATATTTTATTAATTTTTTTTTCTGCTCTGTCTCTTCTTTCCTGGTACTCAAAATGTTGGTAAGCTGAATGTTGTTCCACACGTCTTTGAGGCTCTGTTCATTTTACTTCCCCCTTTTTCCACTCTATTTTTCAGAGTGGATGGTTTCTATTGATGTATCTTAAAAGTCACTGATTTTCTTTTGCCATAAATCTGTTGAGCCCTTCTGATGAATTTTTTATTTCTGTTACTATATTCTTAAACTTCAGGATTTCCATTTGGTTCTTTTACATAATTTCTGCATCTTTGTTGAAGATCTCTTATTTGTTGATTGCAGTTTTTCATAATTAAAAAACTTTAAAACATGAGTTCCTTTTAACGTATTTAACATATGTATAATAGATATTTTACATAATATATTGTAACAACTCTGGATTGTAATGAGCCCCTCCCCTCTTATTGTTACTGTTGTCATTTCACTATAGTTTATATATGATACAATCCTATTGAGAAAAATAAATTTTATTTTGCACAAAAGTGTATCTGTAAAAAGAGATATACATGAATATCCAGGAAAATTCTGAAATGCAAGAGTACTGAGAGGTGAATAGCTCTACAAGAATTTGAGCTTTTAAAAAATATGTAAACTGTTGAAATGTTTTTTAAAAAATGAATTAATATTATACTTTCTGAAGTTCAAAGAGGAAATCATTAGTGATATGGATGTAGGTGGGAAAGACTATTCTTTTTGCCTTTGTACCGTCATAAGCTAATGTAAAATCATAGGATCTTTAATATATCATCTGGTCTACACACTTCTTGTGAAGGAGTGTATGCGAACTATTCTTGATAGATAGGAATCTAGTATTTTAAGAACCTCCAGGGTAGGAAATTCCATAAAATCTTTAGTCTGTTAACTATGCTCAGAATACTTACTGTCAGGAAGTTTTCTTCCTGTGTATAGCCTATACTCTTGTTTTTGTTTTGAATGTGCTAAAAATTTTCCATATGATTTTATCTATCTTTTTTGTCAGCTTTTCCCTGTCAGTGGTAATCTTGCTGGGAATCTTGCTGATTTTATAACCATAATTGTTTCTATTGTTTTTGACCACTAGAATTTTATGTTGAATTTATATAATAGTTTCTTTTAAGTTTTGGCATGCATTAGTTTGTTTGTAAGGCCCACCATTGTGTTTCTTCTCTCTTCACTTTATAGACTTTAACAAAGCAGATATGATTACTGTTTGCAAGTAGTTTCTTAAGTTTTGTTTTTTTCTAACCTTTTAGGTTTGTAATTATCTGAATTTCCTTGAATATCCTGTATCTTTGAGGCTGTAGACTCCACATCTAGGCAATTGTTCTTTTTTGTTTGTTTGTTTTTTTGAGACAGAGTCTCGCTCTGTCACCCAGGCTGGAGTGCAGTGGCGCAATCTTGGCTCACTGCAAGCTCTGCCTTCCGGGTTCACGCCATTCTCCTGCCTCAGCCTCCGAGTAGCTGGAATTACAGGCGCCGGCCACCACGCCTGGCTAATTTTTTGTATTTTTGGTAGAGACGGGGTTTCATCGTGTTAGCCAGGATGGTCTCAATCTGACCTCGTGATCCGCCTGCCTCAGTCTCCCAAAGTGCTGGGATTACAGGCCTGAGCCACCGCGACTGGCTGGCAATTGTTCTTTATAAGGCCAAGTTTCTCATTTACTGTCTACTTACCACTATTGTATTTTCCCAATTTCAAACATGAAAACAAGTCAGTACATTGGTCATTCAGTCATAACTTACTGTATTTAGAAAGAATTTTCGCTTCAGTATTCATACCAATTTGCACATATTATATTTGTGTAGTATCTTTTCCTACCATAAATAATGTTTGTTGTGTGTGTGTTTTATTGTAGGAATTGGATGGCATAAGTGATTAAGGTGGTATTGAGGATTTCTGAAGCCTATGAAAGGTAGAAACTCAACCATGATTTCTTTTTCAACTCTACAGCATTCCTTTCCTTGAAGTCTTCATTTTTACGTTAGTCTCGGGTAATTTTAATACTTATTTTTCATAATCTTGAATAAATAAGTTTTTTCAAATATGAAGTAATTGTGTTCAGCTGCTAGAATTTTATACTGAATTTATATAATAGTTTCTTAAAGTTTTGGTATTTATATTTGGAAGAAACTAGTTTTTATCCTGAGAAAACAAATTTAAATGATGAATAATGATGTCATTTTAGACTCTAACATACACAAAAATGTGTAGTCTTAAGTGAAATTTAATTGAGAGTTATTTTCTTGGTTTAACATTTTTTCTCAACAGGGTATAGCATTTTTACTCCCTATCCTGAACACATATACACTCGTATTAAGTTTCCTAGAATTTTCAGAGAAACTGTTTTCACACCGAGGAGAGTTAGACATGTTAGTCAAATTTAATGATGTTTGCTATATAATTTTTAAAATGTGAGAAGACATATCAGTTTTTATACATCTGTACGTGTTGTATATATGCCTGCACTAATGTAAGGAAGCAGTCTTACAGATAATTCAGTAATCACTTAAGTTTGATATATTAGCATATAGACTTGGCTACTGTGACAGAGGCTTGTAAAGGTAGAAATATATTTATATTTACTTGAAAAGTCTGTGTAAACTATCTTGAGATTATGTGGAGGCTGCAAAATCACTATGTCCCAGGGCTCCTTTGTCTTGCTCTGCTCTTCTTCTATGCAGTTTCTATATTGTGGGTGAGGATGGTTACCATTGTGTCTGCTAATAAGAAAAAGAGAAGGGCATTCTCTTTACCTTTAAGAGGAGTTTGTATATATCACTTTCTACTCAGATCCCTTTGGCTCTAACTTTGTCACATGTCACAACCAGTTGCAAAGGAGGCTGGGAAGTGAGTGACTCTGACCTAGGCAGCCATATGTTGCACTTAATTTTTATTACTGCATGAGAAGGAGAGAACAGATTCTGGGGAGATAGCCAGCTATCTGTCACATTAAGGTTTGAGTCAGATTTATTTTCATTAAAAAAAAAAAAATTGCCTCACGCCTGTAATCCCAGCACGTTGGGAGGCTGAGGTGGGTGGATCACGAAGTCAGAAGATCGAGACCACCCTGGCTCACATGGTGAAACCCTGTCTCTACCAAAAAAAATACAAAAAAAATTAGCCGAGCATGGTGGTGGGCCCCTGTAGTCCCAACTACTCGGGAGGCTGAGGCAAGAGAATGGTGGGAACCTGGGAGGCGTAGCTTGCAGTGAGCTGAGATGGTACCACTGCACTCCAGCCTGGGTGAGAGCGAGACTCTCTCTCAAAAAAAAAAAAAAAAAAGTGCTGTTGATTTAAACAGTAAACTTTTTTGTTGTTGTTCTGGAATGAGTCTTGGTTACTGTATGGTATGTATTAAAAATAACCATTAGCAATCTAGGCATAGTGGTATGTGCACAGTCCCATCTCATGTAATTAAAAAAAAAAATTAGGTGTTTAACATTTGTTCATAGTGTACAGGGAAATTTTGTTTTAAGAAGTTTTTTTAATATTTCTTTTTATTATGTAAGATTACAGAAACTTTATAGTTTGAATATTAATGTTTGAATTATTGATATTGGCATAAAATGTAGTGGATGCAATGACTAGATCCAACAGAATGTCGGATTCTGCTTTGCATGAACTTTTTTTTTTTTACTTTTTCCCTCCCCCTCTCCTTATTAAGATAAATTATATCTGTTTCTTAAACTGTTTGAATTTCTGTAAATTTGATGTTTTAGTATTTCTAAATACTACTATCTTCTTGATGTTACGTTGTTTTACAAAACAGATGATAAATATTTGGAATGCAGAATATGCCTAGATTCTGTTTTATTTGAGAGGGACTTCAGTGTGGTATAGAAATGCCTATTAACTTTGACTTTTCAAATATTTATAAATTATTTTTCCGTGGTGAAAAAAGAGGTTTTTTTTTAAGTTTTTAGGTTTTTAAAGTCATATAAAATGATTATTGTTAGCATGCAAGTTTTCTGATTAATAGTTGTGTTAGCAGCCATTGAAATAGATATTTGTTTAAACATCCTTTCTTGTTGTTAGCACTAATGAGAGACCATTTTGTCCAGTTACCATTATTATAAATGATGTTCCTATTAGGATATTTTGAAATAGTAGTACTTTAAAAATTAACATGGTTTAGAAGATATGTTTTATAGATACAAAATGGTAGTTATACAGAGGTATATCCGAAGAGGTCTTTGAATGTACTTAGACAAGAAATAGATTTTGTTTTATTAATAAGAGATGAAGTAGTTTCTGCTTAGATCAAAACTATACTTTTCTTTTTTTTTTTTTTTTTTTTTTGAGACGGAGTCTCGCTCTGTCGCCCAAGCTGGAGTGCAGTGGCGCGGTCTCGGCTCACTGCAAGCTCCGCCTCCCAGGTTCACGCCATTCTCCTGCCTCAGCCTCTCCGAGTAGCTGGGACTACAGGTGCCCGCCACCACGCCCAGCTAATTTTTTGTATTTTTAGTGGAGACGGGGTTTCACCGTGGTCTCGATCTCCTGACCTCGTGATCCGCCCGCCTTGGCCTCCCAAAGTGCTAGGATTACAAGCGTGAGCCACCGCGCCCGGCCAAAACTATACTTTTCAAAGATGAAAGCAAATACAAAACTTCTTCAGAATAACAAATAGCAAATTTGTTAAAAGTTCTGATATTAATCACGGGTTTCATCTCACCAAATGATCTGGAGGTTGGTTGATATTTGTGTTTCTAATGCTGATATTTTTAAGGTGTAATTTCTCACGGTTAGAAACATAGGTTAGAAATGTTAATATCCGAGTTAATGTAACTGGCATCCTCCAAATAACAGAGTGCTTTGGATCAGAAGTAATTTGTGAAATCTAGCTTTTTTCTTTTACCTGTTTTCAGAACAAGTTCCTTTGAGTGCTTCTCTTTTGGCTTACAAGTGAAGTTTCATTTTAGATTGAATGGGTTCTGTTACAAAGTCAGGGGAATAGATATTACTGAATTTGTGAGAATATTTGAAGTTGGGAATTACTCTTTTTCTACAAAAGACAATGATGATTAGGTTCAGAAGCTTGCCTATTATAACCTGCTTTGACTTATAGTTGAAGTTCCATATTATTCAAAAAATATAGAAAATAATATTACTACCAAACTCAAATGAAACAGAAACGTAGGATCTCTAAGTGAGAAATATTTCTTTCATGCTCAAATGCAGATTAATTAAAGGTAATAAGTGACACATGGATGTTCATATACATTCTGAAAGGGAACTTGGTGCTTTAAAAAATTTAGAGCATATAGCACAAGCCTTCAAATCTGTTTTCATTTTAAAATGTACAGCCCTCTTTTTTTGATACAGGTGTATCATTAGGACTGACTGGTTTTACATTTATTAGCCATATTTAGGATTATTTTTAAATTTCCAATTGGAAATGGGAAGGTAGAGAGATTTTCCTGGTAAGGCTTTGAGAAAACAGAGGAAGGAAGGTAGCTTAAGAAGATATATTTAAACCCATGAAAAAGAAAGAATGACTGAGGAGAAATTCACTGAGATGTGAGTAACAGATAGAAATTGGAAAATAGAAAATGTGGAAAGTGTTGAATCCTCCCATGGGAGAAAAGGGAATTCTGTGTCAGAAAGTTCTCCCATGGTAGCCATGAGATGGAATAGTCAGCTAAGGACAGTTTGATTGCTTTTCCAAGCCAAGCAATGATGATAGAAGGCCTTAAGAGCAGGTGGTGGGCCGGGCGCGGTGGCTCACGCTTGTAATCCCAGCACTTTGGGAGGCCGAGGCGGGCGGATCACAAGGTCAGGAGATCGAGGCCCTGGTGAAACCCCATCTCTACTAAAAATACAAAAAAATTAGCCAGGCGTGGTGGCGGGCGCCTATAGTCCCAGCTACTCGGAGAGGCTGAGGCAGGAGAATGGCGTGAACCCGGGAGGCGGAGCTTGTAGTGAGCCGAAATTGCGCCACTACACTCCAGCCTGGGCGACAGAGCAAGACTCCGTCTCAAAAAAAAAAAAAAAAAAAAAAAAAAAAAAAGAAGAGCAGGTGGTGAGAGGGCAATGAGAGTTCAACTGCTTCCTAAAGTGTCCAGGGCCTTTTAAAGTCAGGAAATAGTGTGATATGGTAAAAAGTGCATTGAGTCAGGTAAGTCTGGTTTGAAATCCCAGTTTACTTCTGAGCTATGCATCCTTGGGTAAGCCCCAATTTGTCTGTTAAATGGGGATATGCTGTTACTGTCTTAAGGGTTATTGTAAATAAAAAGTAAGGTAATATATTTAAAGGTGCCCAGCACAGTGTCTTACATCTCAGCACACATTAGTTGTCTTTCCTCTCCAGGTTTTCATAATTTCTGAATTTTAGAATACAGACATAAACATATTAATTTGGAAAGACCTCATTAATTGTATACAACTCCCATTACAGAAAACCTCAGCAAGCATTTTTTTCCCAATTTTTAATTGGCCCTTGTAGAACAAGCAAGCATTTTTAAGAGCCTTGTATATTTGATTAAAAATGAGTAGTAGTGCCCAACTTGTCCATTTGTAATGCTTCTGTTAACTTTGTCCTCTGAAGACAAGCCCAGACAGTTCCCCGAGTTTTGGAAATAATTGTCAAATATATTTGTATTAAAAGCCTATGTATTTAATTCCTTATTAAAAGCCCCGACCCAAAACTGTTTACTCTGTTTCAACTTAATATAAATCTGTAAAGGTTAGTTTTTAATTACTTACACATAATTGATTAGAAACATTAAATTAGAAGATGACCACAAGAAGAGTCAGCTATTTCTTCTGGTAGACAGGAGAAAGGTAATGGCAGATAATTTACGTTCTTTTTAAGTACCCCTCTGCCACTAGGCTTAAATGACTAGAGGGTTACCTAAGCCACTACAGTTAGGCTTTTACACAGCTGAACTAAACATGTGTCAATAGGAAGGATGTTAAGTGTGTGTGGGGTTGGGAGTGGGAGCAGGGAGGGGAAATTTAATGAAACTGGAAGTTGTGTTGTGGCTCTCTAGATACCCCTGTAGACAGTTTCTCTTGCAGAGGGATGGTGATGAGGGAAGAATAAATCATGGAAGCGGGGGAAGAATGCAGAATTTGAAGTAATCTGCGAAAGGGAGATTTAGGAGAAATTGGCCTGAGTTGGTCTCCTTCCTTTCTCTTTCCTGCTCTGTTGTAGTTTTCATCATTCTCTGCTCTGGGTAACTTGCAGTGCAGAGGAAGGATTGCCTCTCATTCTTAGCTGAATTAGCCCTTGGACATCATTGTCCAGCCTGTCTCAGTTCTTAACAGCGCTGCCATTTTGTACTCTATGATGTCAGCTGCCTAAGGTCTCTACAAGATAAAGGGTCTTCACAGGGAGCTCAGAGTGGCTTATTACTCCACGTATTTTCTTTTCTCTCCAGTTGGACAGAGGTTCCTTGAAGCTGAAATTAATTGTTTAGTTTTTTTTTCCTTCCAAATCAGTCTTCCATGTGAGTAGTAAGATTTAAAGGAAGCATTATTTCTTTCCTCCTCGCTTCTGTGTAGTATCCCTAACCCCTGACTTTCCATTAATTATACACACATTTGGATTAGAAAGCAGTTGGCTTTTTGAGGAGTTAACAGGAAGAGACAGTTAATTATTCACATATTAGTGTGGCTTGATTACCTCAGTTTTCTTTCTTTACACTTGTCTGATCCTCCCTAAAAATAAGGAAATTAGAGGAGGGATATGGCATGTGTTAGCTTTTGAGCATGGGACCTTTTGTTGTATTTGGATTTTTGAATATGCAGTGAGGCACATGAGAGCTTTGACTGAGACCACTTAAGAGTTTAAGTGGGAAAGGTTAAAACCATAATGGCATAGAAGGGAGGTGCAAGGACAATAAAAACGTATTTTTTTTGTACTTTATCTTTCATTATTAAGTGTAGCTTTGTCCTATTCCGTTTTTCCATGGGCCTGGTAAAATTTCCTGGCCAGAGACAGGTTGAGGTATATGATAGAGGTATAACTCACTTTGTCTTTGAAACATATTTTAAAATAACACTAAGTCTTTGTTTTAAAATAAAGAAGAAAAACAAGACCTAGAGTCAATTCTGTTACTCATACCCTATTAGCCTGCCGTAACATTAAAGAAAGAAAAGATGTTGGTACATGAAAAAGGAATAATAAAAAGTCAAAATTAGTCTTCTTCATGAAGATCCTTTCTTATTTCATTTTCCAAATTCCAGTTAAGTTTCTTACCAGGAAAAAAAAATATATATATATATATGTGTATATGTATTTCTCTTTCTCTCTCTCTATAGATAGATAGATAGATAGATAGATAGATAGATAGATAGATAGATAGATAATAGATAGATAGATAGATAGATAGATAGATAGATAGATAGATAGATAAAAGATCTTACTATCTACATAGTTCTCCTTGATTTTTTTTCACTTAATATATCTTGGAGAACCAGCACATAAAGCTAACATCATTCCTTTTAATGGCTGCATGTGTTCCATTGTATGGTGGAGTCATAATTAATGTAACAATTCCCCTGTCTATGGATGCTTAAATTTGTTTCCAGTCTTTTCCCATTGAAGGGTTGTAGCAAACATCCTTATACTTAACTTCTTTGGTGAATGTCTATGAATAAACCCATAAGGTTGTATACTATGTATCCCTAGCAGTGAGATTGCTGGATCAAGAGTACATATGGTTTTCATTTTGATAGATATTTCCAAAGCTTATTTTAAAACTTTGTCTTATTTAAAACCTTGTGTCCATTGATATTGGAGTCTGTTTTGATGTCTTAGTACTTTCTGGTATTTTGGGGAAATTTCAGGGTATTTCAAAAACAGTTTCCAGGCCAGACAGTTTAACTCCAAATATATGCCTTAATTTGGGGCCGTAGGAATAAGGAACTTATGTAAAAAGGAAGAGAGATTTCTTTTTCTTTGCACGTGATTGGTTTTCAGGAAGATTTTTGAAGAGGTCATTTGTTTTTCATTTGGAGTATTTCCACTTTGTCTTCAGTTTACTACTTCTGTATCAAGGTGTGCTCTCTTCCTGTTCCAAGTCTCGCACTCTAGCACTTTATGCCTTTTTTCCAAAATATTATCTGTCCCCAGAATACTACTACTTCCTCAATACTTATTGTTTTGGCTTGATGCTAGGCATAAGATTAATTAAAAAAAAATCACATCAAGCTAAAAGTCTTCTGCACAGGAAAGGATACAGTCAACAAAGTGAAGAGACAACCCACAGAATGGGGGAAAATATTTGCAAACTACCCATCTGACAAGGGATTAATAACCAGAATATATAAGGAGCTCAAACAACTCTATAGGAAAAAAAAATCTAATAATTCAATCAAAAAATGGGTAAAAGATTTCAATAGACATTTCTCAAAAGAAGACATATAAATGGCAGACAGGCATATGAAAAGGTGCTCAACATCATTGATCATCAGAGAAATGGAGGTCAAAACTACAATGAGATGTCATCTCACTCCAGTTAAAATGGCTTATATCCAAAAGACAGGCAATTACCAATGCTGGTGAAGATGTGGAGAAAAGGGAACCCTTCTATGCTGTTGGTGGGAATGTAAATTAGTACAACCACTATGGAGAAAAGTTTGGTGGTTCCTCAAAAAACTAAAAATTGAGCTAGCATATAGTCTAGCATTCGCACTGCTGGGTATATTTCCCCCACAAAGGAAATCAGTATATTAAAAGATATTTGCACTCCTGTGTTTGTTGCAGCACTGTTTACAATAGCTAAGACTTGGAAGCCACTTAAGTGTCTGTGAACAGATGAGTGGATAAAGAAAATGTACATATACACAATGGAGTAGTATTCAGCCATAAAAAAGAATGAGATCCAGTCATTTGCAACAACATGGGTGAAACTGGAGATCATTATGTTAAATGAAATAAGCCAGGCACAGAAAGACAAATGCATGTTCTCACTTATTTGTGGGATCTAAAAATCAAAACAATTGAACTCACGGATATAGAGAGTAAAAGGGGATAGTTACTGGAGGCTGAGAAGGGGAAGGTGGGGATGGTTAATGGGCACACACAAAAAATAGAAAAAATGAATGAGACCTACTATTTGATAGCACAATAGGATGACTATAGTCAATAATGACTTGATTGTACATTTAAAAATAACTTAAAGAGTATAATTGGGTTGTTTGTAACTCAAAGGGTAAATTATTGAGGGGATAGATACCCCATTCTCCATGATTTGCTTATTTCACGTTGCATGCTTGTATCAAAATACCTCATGTACCCCATAAATGTGTATACTTAGGTATATATGTACTCCCTCCAATTTTTTTTTCTTTTTTTTTTTTTTTTGAGATGGAGTCCTGCTCTGTCGCCAGGCTGGAGTGCAGTGGCTCGATCTCGGCTCACCGCACCCTTCGCCTCCTGGGTTCAAATGATTCTCCTGCCTCAGCCTCCTGAGTAGCTGGGACTACAGGCATGCACCATCATGCCCAGCTAATTTTTTTGTATTTTTAGTAGAGACAGGGTTTCACCATGTTGGCCAGGATGGTCTCGATCTCCTGACCTCCTGATCTGCCCGCCTCGGCCTCCCAAAGTGTTGGGATTACAGACGTGAGCCACTGCATCCGGCCAATGTTTTATATATTTAAAACATAAAAATACAGTTATTTTATATATTTAATGATTGTTTCTAAGTTTTCTTTAGTGATTTGTCTGATAGTGTTCCTGTCAGTTTATTCTTTATTGAATTCATCTCTTATTTTTAAGGTATTTTAATATATTAAGGATATGGAGTTTTTGACTGATGTTACAAATACTTTTCACCAATTGATTTTTAAGGATTTCCAAATAAATGGACAGAATAATCAAATTTTAGCCTGAAGAGACTTGTTTCATTTAGTTTTAGTTTGTTTTCTAAGAAATGTGATAAATGAAATTTTTGAAGAGAGCAGCTATTTGGTGATGTATGTAACATCTTTGACCTTTATTTTTATTTGTTTATTTTTGAGACAGGGTCTTGTTCTGTCACCTAGGTGGAGTGCAGTAGTACAATCACAGCTCACTGCAGCTCCGACCTCCTGGGCTCAAGCCATCCTCCTGCCTCAGCCTCCCAAGTAGCTGGGACCACAGGTGCGTGCCACCATGCCCAGCTGATTATTGTGTTTTTATTTTGTAGAGATGGGGTTTTGCCTTGTTGCCCTAGCTGGTCTCAAACTCCTGGGCTCAAGCAATACGCTCGCCTCGGCCTCCTAGAGTGTTGGAATTACAGGCGTGAACTACCATACCCAGCAATCTTTGACCTTTAGATTTTAACTTTGCTACCTAAAGATTTTGAAAAGTGAAATCAGATGTTTTGTACAGATATACTGTATATATTCTAGGCTGATAATAACTGGTACCAGGGAAGAAAGATTAGCAAGTTATGAATTATACATTTGTGTATTTTGCTGTTTATAAGGTTTTTTTGAGCTGTTCATTTCAGTAAAGTTTTCTCTGTTAATGATAACCTTAGTAAAGGAGAGAGTATTTTGATTTCAGTAGCGTGTTGGAATTTAACTTAGGTATTTGACTGCTGAAAACTATGATCAAAGTTGGTCATTACTTATGTGATTAATTTGGGAAAGAAGTGACTAAACTGAAATATACTTAACATTTTCGTTATGGTATTGACTGCTGTAGTGATTTTCTGTGTCTACCTTTGTTTACATTTTTTATTTCATCAAGATAAATTCCAAAATGTAGAATTCTTTGTTCAAAGAATATGTATATTTTTATAGCTTTTGATGCATTTTATAGCATTTGATACCAAATGGCTTTTGAAAATAGTTGATCTAATACATATTTTTATTATCAGTAGATGAGTGTCTTTTTTTAATACTTCAACATTGGATGTATTTTTTAAGAGTCATTATCAGTTTGGTAGATGAAATATGATAGTGCTGTTTAATGGTAATTTCTTGGATTACTACTGAGACTCTTTTTTATATGTTTAATGACTATTTCTAAATTTTTAAAAATGATTTGCTTGATGATGTTCTGTCAGTTTATTCCTTATTGAATTCATCTCTTTTTATTTTTAACACATTTCAATATATTATTAATATATTAAAGAATATGGATCCCTTGACTGATGTTACAAATACTTTTCCCTAATTTGCTTTTATGTCAGGCTTATTTTTCAATAATAAAGTAGTTAGGATTTTATGCCTTTATATCAAAATGAAAATTTTTGTTTTATTCTATCAGTCTTTGGAAACCTATCTTGGTATTATAATTTTAAAATTGGAGGCAGTTCCAAAGTACATCAATAAAATTTTTGTATTTGAATGTTCAAATTCTTAATTTGAAAATTAAAAAAAAATGAAGTAGTCATATAAAACTAATTTACTATGTTTTGTTGCCAAACTTGGTCTTTCTAGGCAGTTATACTTAAGCATGAACATTGACGACAAACTGGAAGGATTGTTTCTTAAATGTGGCGGCATAGACGAAATGCAGTCTTCCAGGACAATGGTTGTAATGGGTGGAGTGTCTGGCCAGTCTACTGTGTCTGGAGAGCTACAGGATTCAGTACTTCAAGATCGAAGTATGCCTCACCAGGAGATCCTTGCTGCAGATGAAGTGTTACAAGAAAGTGAAATGAGACAACAGGATATGATATCACATGATGAACTCATGGTCCATGAGGAGACAGTGAAAAATGATGAAGAGCAGATGGAAACACATGAGAGACTTCCTCAAGGACTACAGTATGCACTTAATGTCCCTGTAAGTAATTCCTTTATAAGATATTAAACTTAGAAACTAATTTTTTGTTTAGTAATACTGCAAGTCATCAAAGAAATTTCAGAAAATGTTTCAGGGCTAAATAGTGTTCTTGAATAGATATACTAAAATATTGACATAAATCATATTTGAAAGGCAAAATTAAGTTCTTATTTTAGAAGCTTATTTCTTTCAGGATAACAATATTAGGATTATTTTGGTATTAAATTTTAAATGCTTAATTTTAAAAGATATTTTATTTAACTTCTAGGTTTCTCCTTAAAGAGTAAAACATTTGAATCTTCAACATAACTAGAAAAATATCACACATTCAAGGGTTTTTCCTTCAAATTCTGTAATTCTTGCCTTCTTAAATTTTTCTAATATGCTCCTATTCTCTGTTCTCTTTGCATCCTCCGCTTGCTTGATCTGTTTATCTTTTTAAAGTATGTCAGCCCTTTACTCTTTCCTGTCTACCCCAGACATCATTTAAGATGTTTCGTAAGCACCCATAGGTTTTTCCTTCTTCTATCTTTATTTTTACCCAATAATCAGTGAAACCACAACCATCATGTAAATTCTTGTCTCTTCTTTCTATGGTATCAAACCTAGGTTCCTTTCAGTTCATCTAACATGTACTTTTTCTTTTGCTTTAGGACTTTAATATATCCTGCTTGAGATATTACCCTCAGTCATACTTCATACCTGTTTTATAACCTCTAGATAGTGCTCCATCATCATCAGCCTGTCACTTCTCTTGACACTAGCTTGAGTCCCTGTGCTAAGGACTTGTGATTTACTTGTACGATGTTTCTCTGATGGATTGTAGACTCTATAAGGACAGGAGTTTTGTCTTACTTTTCACTGTAGTCCAGGTGTTGGCACATGGTGTGAATGAGTGGATAACTACTTGTAGTTGTGCTCTAATACATACGTTCACCAGCTTTACCTAGCCCATTGCAGTAACTTTTTCCTCTTTAGCCTGTTGATGTAATGGATTACATTAGTTGATTTTTGAATATGGAAGCAGCTTTCATACCTGGAATAAATCCTGCTTGTTTGTGGTATATAGTTCTTTTTAGAAGTGGTTGGATTTGATTTGATCATATTTTGAGGATTTTTACATTTGTGTTCATAAGAAATATTAGTCTATCGTTTTCTTGATGTCTTTGTCTGTTTTTGGTATTAGGGTAATGCTGGTCTCAGAATAAATGAGCAAGTATTCCCTCTGCTTATATCTTCTGGAAGAGATTGTAGAGAATTGATGTAATTTCTTCCTTAAATGTTTGGTAGAATTCACCAGTGAACTGCTTTGGGTCTGGTGCTTTCTGTTTTGGAAAGTTATTGTTGATTTGATTTCTCCTATAAATATAGGTCTCTTCAGATTATCTAATTCTTCTTGTGTGAGTTTTGACAGATTGTGTCTTCCAAGGAATTGGTCTATTTTGATAAAGTTGTCAAATTTGTGGGAACAAAATTCATAGTATTGTTTTATTATCCTTTTAATGTCCAGGGGTTTATAGTGATGTCCTCTCTTTCATTTCTGGTATTAGTAATTTGTGTTTTCTCTTTTTTTTCTTTTTTTCTTAAGACAGTAATTTAAAAAAAAATTTCTGTCTTAACAATTCCCTTTTTTTTGGTGTAATATTTACTAAGTTAAATTACATAGGGTTTTTTTGGGTCTGTAATTGATGTACATTTGATTTTAAAAAGACATTGTCTTATATCAGGACAAAGCAGATTTACATACAACTATCAGCAGAAAAACAGAGTTTCTGTGTGATCTGAACAGAGGTACTCTTTTCCTTGATCATAAGAAAATGCAGTATTTTTAGAAGGTAAACCTATTAAGATTATAGAAGTTTTACCAAAATGCTTTAAGCAAAAACTCTTTAAGAAAAAGGTATGAGTTCTCATTTTCTATTCTTGGCATAAATTTTAATTCTTTCTAGTAGAACCTAACGCTTCTGAATGCCTTTCAGCATCATCCAAAGCTTGAACTTCTATATCTGGATTAAAAATTCATTCACAAATGAGCTGTGCAATATGATCACTTTTTCTGACTTTAAACTTTTCTTTGCCAAAATTAAACAGTACAGCACCAACATTTCCTTAGTAATCTTCTTCTATGACACCAGCTCCTACATCAATAAAGTGTTTTGCAGCCAAGCCAAACTATGGAGCCACTCTTCTATAACACCCAGAAGGAAGAGCTATCTGAATGTCCATTTTCACTAGAGCTTTCTCCATAGGTGGTATTGTATCATCATAGGCACCGTTGAGGTCATAGCCTGTGTCCTGTGTGGATCCCTGAGTCAGGGTTGTGGCCTGCTCAGAGAGTGGGGCAAAATGGAGCTGCATGCTGCCCTCCTCTGCAAACCAGCCTGTTTGCTGGGGGTAATGGTGGGTGTCTTTTCAGAGCAGGGCATGGCAGAGTGAGAATGCGAGCAGAAGAGAGAGCAACAATTTTTAAGTGTCCATTTTAGTAGTGCAAACTGTATTGACATTGTTGTACAACAGATCTCTAGAACTTTTTCATCTTGCAAAACTAAAACTGAAACTCATGTTCAAACATCTCTGCATTTCCCCCTGCTCAGTGGTAGAGGCTTGCTTATTTTATTGATATTTTCAAAGAAACAGCTTTCAGTTTTCTTGATTTTTTTTTTACTCTATTTCCTATTTTCAGTTTCATTTATTTCTGCTCTAATTTTTATTATTTTTTTCTGCTTGTTTCGGATTTAATTTGCTCTTCTTTTTCTACTTTCCTAAAGTGGAAGCGTATTCATTTTAGATTTTTTGTTTCTAATATATGCATTCATACTATAAATTTTCCTCTAAGCACTGCTTTAGCTACACTGCATAGATTTTGATAGTTGTGTTTTTATTTTCACTTAGTTCAATATATTTTAAAATTTCTGTATAAGATTTCTTCTTTGGACTGGGTGTGGTGGCTCACGCCTATAATCTCAGCACTTTGGGAGGCTAAAGTGGGCGGATTACTTGAGCTCAGGAGTTTGAGACTAGACTGGGCAACATGACAAAGCCCCATCTCTACTAAAAATACAAAAATTAACCGGGCATGATGGCATGCACCTGCAATCCCAGTTATGTGGGAGGCTGAGGCATGAGAATCACTTGAACTCCGGAGGCAGAGGTTGCAGTGAGTCAAGATTGCGCCACTGCACTCCAGCCTGGGTGACAGAGTGAAACTCTGTCTTAAAAAAAAAAAAATTCTTTGAACCATTATTGTTTAGAAGTGTGTTGTTTAATATCCAAGTATTTTGAGATATTTTCTAGCTACCATTCTGTTATTAGTTCTAGTTTATTTCTGTTGTGGTCCTAGAGCAGACACCATATGATTGCTGTTCTCTTAAGTTTGTTAGATTGTATTTTATGGCCCAGAATGTTGTCCACCTTGGTGAAATGTTATGTGGGAGCTT
The DNA here is from genome assembly GCF_009828535.3 of Hylobates moloch. Classification (NCBI taxonomy): domain Eukaryota; kingdom Metazoa; phylum Chordata; class Mammalia; order Primates; family Hylobatidae; genus Hylobates; species Hylobates moloch. The sequence goes on from NW_026652279.1 coordinate 36,410,936, forward strand.
GAAAAGAATGTGCATTCTGTTTTTGTTAGATGAGGCAGTCTGTAGATTGCAATAGACTGACATTTTTATTGGACTGACAGTAGCTGAGCCTTCTCCAGTGTATCTTTCAGATAGTTTCTACAGTGATCTTTCCAAATGAGATGTATACATGTCATTCCCTTACTGAAACTTCTCCAGTGGTTCCTCATTACTAAACAGTAAAATGTACTTTTTTGCATGGGCAGAAATAGCCATCATAATCCCGTCCGTTATCCAACTTTTTTTTAAACTGTAGTTCAGCCCCTTTCCCCACCATTTTATGCTTTAAGCATATCAAATTAATTTAGTTGCCTAGGTCCACTATGGTTTTTTTCTGTTACTTTTGTTCATGTCATATATGCCTATAATATTATTTATTTGGCAATTTACTGTTATTCACGTTTCACCTTAAAAGATGTCTCTTTCTTGTGATTTCATTGTGGTAACTATAATAACTCTGCATTTCTTTGCTTGCAAGACTGTCTTGTCATTATATTTTAAGGTATTTTTTTCTGTATCCTGCCTTTAAATTTTGTGTTCTCAATACCTGGGTTATAGTAGGCAATCAGATTTTTTTTTGAGTGAAAATATACATTCTGTTTTTAATTGAGGAAAAGTTTAAAGTGAAATGTTCAGATTCTGAGTTCGTTGTTCAGAGTTTTGACAACTGCATAAACTTGTATAATCCATAATCCATCAAGATACCGAATGTTTTTGTCATCCTGGGAAGTTTTTTTTGTAATTCTTCCCAGTCAATTCCTCCGCAACAGTTGTTCTGATATTTTTTCTTCATAGATTGTCATTGTCCTTGAGAACCTCATGTAAATGGAGTTATATGTAACTCTTGTGTCTGGCTGCTTTTGCACAACATGTTTTGGGATTCATCCATGTTGGTTGAATGTATCATTCTTTTTCCCTATTGATTAATGTTTAGTCATTTTAATTAATATCTTAAAATTTGTTTATTCATTCTCCTTTTTGTGGTTGTGTTGTCTCTTACTTTCAATTACTATGAATAAAGTGGTTAAGAAAATTGTTGTACAAGTCTTTTTTCATTTCTCTTGATATGTGTTTGTGTAAGTCTTATTTCTTGTGGGTTTTCATTGATGGACCTAGTGTCCGTCTTTAAATCAGTGTCACACTGTTTTGATTGCTGTATCTTTTATAGTAAATCTCGAAATCAAATTGTGTAAGTCCTCCAATTTTGTTGTTCTTTTGTAATACTGTAGTGACTATGTTAGGTCCTTTGCATTTTCATATAAAGTATGGAATCCACCTTTTAGTTTTTTTTTTTTTTTTTTTTTGAAAAGCCAACTGATTCTGATTGAGATTGCATTGATTCTGTATATTGACTTGATACAAACCAACATCTAAACAATAATGGCTCCCAGTCCATGAACATAGTACACCTTTACTTTTATTTAGGTTTTCTTTATTTCAGCATTGTTCTGTAGTTTTCAGTGTAAAGTTATTGGGCACATTTTGTTAATTTTATCCTTAAGTATTTCATGGTTTTGGTTGGATTCTATTGTAAATGGTATGTTTTAAAATGTCAAATTCTAATTGTTACTTTCTAGAATATAGAAATGCAGTTGATTCTTTTTATATTGACTGTGTATTCTGTGACTTTGTTATCTTTACTGATTAGTTATAGTAGTTATGTTGTAGATTCCTTAGATTTCTTCACTGTTGTATTGTCCATATGTTTTACTTACTTTCCAATCTGTATCTCTTTTATTTCTTTTTCTTATTGCACTATCTGGGGCCTACAAAACAATGATGAATAGAAGCGATGCAAGTAGACATGTTTGCTTTGTTCCAGATCTTAAGGGGACTGCATTTACTCTTTCATCATTAAGAATTATGTTGGGGCGGCCGGGTGCAGTGGCTCAAGCCTGTAGTCCCAGCACTTTGGGAGGCCAAGGTGGGCGGATCACGAGGTCAGGAGTTAGAGACCATCCTGGCCAACATAGTGAAACCCTGTCTCTACTAAAAATACAAAAAAATTAGTAGGGCGTGGTGGCGAGCGCCTGTAGTCCCAGCTACTCAGGAGGCTGAGGCAGGAGAATGGCGTGAACCTGGGAGGCGGAGCTTGCAGTGAGCCGAGATAGTGCCACTGCACTCCAGCCTGGGGGACAGAGCCAGACAAAAAAAAAGAATTATGTTGGGGGTGATCATGGCTATTCCTGTAATCTCCGACTTTAGGGGGCCAGGAGGCAAATTCAAGACCAGCCTGTGCAACATGGGGAAACCCCATCTCTGCCAAAAAAAAAAAAAAAAAATTATCTGGGCATGGTGGTGTGCACCTGTAGTCTCAGCTACTTGGGAGGCTGAATTGGGAGGATCACCTGAGTCCAGGAGGCGGAGGTTGCAGTGAGCCAAGATCACACCATTGTACCCCATCCTGAGTGACAGAGTGAGACCGTTTCAAAAAAAGAATTAGGTGTAGGTTTTTCATAGATTACTTTTATTAGGTTGAAGTGTTCTTCCTAGTTTGCTGAGACTTTGTTTAAAAATCGTGAGTGGTTTGGGAGGCCGAGGTGGGCGGATCACGAGGTCAGGAGATCGAGACAATCCTGGCTAACAAGGTGAAACCCTGTCTCAACTAAAAAAAATACAAAAAATTAGCCGGGCATGGTAGCAAGCACCTGTAGTCCCAGCTACTCGGGAGGCTGAGGCAGGAGAATGGTGTGAACGCGGGAGGTGGAGCTTGCAGTGAGCTGAGATCACACCAGTGCACTCCAGCCTGGGCAACAGAGCGAGACTCCGTCTCAAAAAAAACAAAAAAACCCAAAAAACACGTGAATGGATATTTAACTTCATCAAGTACTTCTTCTGCATCGATTGAAATGATCATATGAATATCCTGTCATTATTCTCTTAATATGGTGAATTGTGCTGATTTTCAAATATTAAATAGCTCTTGGTGTTCCTGGGATAAATCACACGTGGTCATGATGTGTCATCCTTTTTTCTTGTTGAATTCAGTTTACTAATTTAAACATTTGTATGTTTATGAGAGATATTAGTGCATGGTTTTCTTTTTTTTTTTGGAATAGCTATGTCATTTTTAGGTATAATGGCCTCATTGTAAATGGGTTAGGAAGTGTTTCCTTCTCTGTTTTCTGAAAGAGTTTGTGTAAGATTGATATTTTTATCATACATATTTGATAGGCTTTACCAGTAAAGCTAATCTAGAGTTGAGTTTTCTTTGTGGGAAGGGTTTTTGTTGTTCTTTGGAGACAAGGTCTTGCTCTGTTGCCCAGGCTGGAGTGCAGAGTGCAGGGGCACAGTCACAGCTCACTGTAATCTCAACCTCTTGAGCTTAAATGATCCTGCCACCTCAGCTTCCCAAGTAGTTGGGACTACACACACACGTCATCACACCAGGCTAATTAAAATTTTTTTTGTAGAGACAGGGTCTCACTATGTTGTCCAGACTTGTCTCGAACTCCTGGGCTCAAGTGGCCTCCCACCTCAGCCTGTGGGAAGGTTTTAAATTACAAATTTTATTTAAAAAACATAAGTAGGCTGTTCATACTAAACATTTTTTCTTGAATAAGTTTTGGTAAATTGTATTTTCTTAATTGTTTAATTGATCAAAGTTCTATTAATATTTTCCTTTGTTGTTTTAAGGATCAATGGTGATTTCTTTTTTCTCATTCCTGATACTGGTATAATAATTTTTCTTTTCTTAATTAGACTGGGTTGAGATTTACTAGTTTTCGTTGTCTCTTCAAATAGTGAAGTTTCGGTTTTATCGATTTTCACTATTCACTTTAACCTTGTTCATTTTTACTTTTTATTATTTCTTTCTACTACTTTGGTTTTCATTTGCTCTTGTTATCTTAGCTTTTTAAAGTAGAAAGTTTGGTGACTGATTTTAGATATTCATTTTTGACCTAAACATGTGAAGCTCTAAACTTTTTTTCTCAGCATGGCTTTTATTTTTTCATTTTAATTCAATTAAAGATACTTCTAACTTCCTTTGTTATTTCTTTTTGATTCGTGAGTTAATTAGAAGTGTTTTGCTTAATTTCTGAATATTTTGAAATTTTCCAGATATCTTTTCATCATTGATATCTAATGAGTGTGGTTAGAAAATGTATGCTGTATGACTTCTGCCCTTTTAAATTTATTGAGACTTGTTTCAGTGCTTGGCATATGATCTATTTGGTGAGTGTTCTATGTGTACTTGAAAAGAATGTGTATGCTGGCTATGGTTGGTTGGGTTATTTTATAAATGTCAGTTAGGTCAAGTTGTTTAGTTGTATTCACTTTTTCTTTTTTTCTTTTTTTTTTTTTTTGCCCATGCTGGTGTGCAGTGGTGTGATCATGGCTTAATGTAGCCTTCACCTCCTGAGCTCAAGTAATGCTCACAACTCAGTCTCCTGAGCTACCTGGTCTATGGGCACACACCGCCATGCCAGGCTAATTTTAAAATTTTTTTGTAGAGACAGAGTCTCACTATGTTGCCCAGGCTAGTCTCACACTCCTGGGTTCAAGTGATCCTCCTGCTTTCACCTCCCAAAGTACTGAAATTACAGGTGTGAGCCACAACGCCCAGCCAATAATTGTATTCTTTACCTCTTTTATGTACTCACTGAACTACATGTTCTGTTAGTTACTGGGAGAGAACTGCTGAAGTCCAACAGTTTGTTAGACAAAAGACTCAGTTCAAAATTACATGTTGCATTTAATTGTCATGTTCTTCAGTTTTTGTTAGTCTGGGTTAATTCATCACTTTTGGAATTTATATTTTACATTTATTTAGTAGAATGTCCCTCAGGCCTTACCTGATTTTTTTTCCTCCTTAGAATATTTAAGTTAAGCATCTTTGGCAGGAATATTGTAGGAATAATGCTGTGTTTTCTCGCCATTGCATTCTGACAGGCAGCACCTGAGTTTTATTTGCTGTCATTCAGATGATAGTTCACTTTGATCAATTGATACCTTGCAGGCTTTGCTACTATAAAGTTATTCCTTATCACACTTTATTTATCAATATGGAATTCCATATTATCAATATTCCATTTATCAATATGAAATTTATAGATATTCCATATTTATCAATATGGAATTAGGGTTTTTAAAAATTTGCTGGGTTAAAATCTATTACTGTGATTATTTTAATACTCAGTTTAAGCTTTAGCTAACAGAAGCCTTTTCAAGCTGGTTTTATGTTCTTGGACATATCTCGTCAGTCGTTGAGTACTTCTTTGGTTTTTGGCACATTATGTTCTAGACTTATCTTGTCCTTTTTCTGCTTCAGTTCTGGAGTCAGCCATTTCTCCAAGGACCCCCTAGTTCATTTTAGTGGAGAATGGTATTTAGAAGCCAAGGTCTGGGTGCTGAACATGCTGCTCCTTGCAGTTGGGGTGTAGCTGCTCCCAGGCCTCTCAATGGACAGAGCTAGAGAATGTATGTATGTATATAATTATATACATTTACATATAGTGCACATATTCCTTTCTATAGTTTCCATATCTGTCAACATTGAAAACCATTAAGTTCCAACTGCTACCTCCCATTACAGTCCAGCAGAGTACATTAGACGATGAGAAACCTGGCTTGTTACCTCAGCATATTTACTTATTTTCTTATTATCCTAACCCCCAATGCAGATGCTCCTAGGCTTCTAAGCCTCACAGGAGTACTTGCTACCCCTGCCCTGCGTGGATACCTTTCTCCTCCTACATGTGCTTTGACAACTTGAACTAGACCTTAGCACCAAGCAGACCCCCTCCTTACGGCACTCTTACTTAGATACACTGCACTGGTCCACACCCACTCCTTGATACTTTCTTCACCCCACTTAGCTTTTGACATGGTGGTCCAGGCTGCCCTTTTCCCACAGTCTAGACTCTTCCTTATGCTGCTTGGGCTCCAACACCTCATGCTGAGCTGCCCTTCTATATGGAGAACCACCTCACCCTGCTTGGGCTTTGACATCTTATATTGGGCCATCCTCCCATGTAGAAGCCCTCTTCTTTCTGTCTGGTATCTGACACCTTGTTTGGCCCCAGCTTATGGCATTAGACCTGACTGGTTCCTGGAGGATAAGAGGATAGGCAAGAGCAGGAAGGGGAAAGGGACAAAAATCTATCCTTTTTCTTAAACATTTTTTTATTTTAAAATTATATAGATTTATGGAAGGTGGCAAAAATGGTACAGAGAAGACCCCTTGCATCCCTCATCCAATTTCTCCCAGTTGTTACATTTTATATAAATATACTGCAATGTCAAAATCAAGAAATTCACATTGCTACAGTGTATCCCATATTGAGTACTTTATGCAGCAACCCCTAACCGTTTTTGGCACCAGGGACCAGTTTTGTGGAAGACAGTTTTTCCACAAATGGGTGGGAGTGGAGATGGTTTCAGGATGATTCAAGAGCATTACATGTATTGTGCACTTTATTTCTATTATTATTATATTATGATATATAATGAAGTAATTATACAACTCACCATAATGTAGAGTCAGTAGGAGCCCTGGGCTTGTTTTCCTGCAACTAGACCGTCCCATATGGGAATGATGGGAGACAGTAACAGATCATCATTAGGCATTAGGTTCTCATAAGGAGCAGGCAACCTAGATCCCTTGCATGTGCAGTTCACAATAGGGTTTGAGCTCCTATGAGAATGTAATGCTGCCGGTGACCTAACAGGAGGCAGAGCTCAGGCATTAATGCAAGCAGTGGGGACAGTGTGTAAATACAGAGGAAGCTTTGCTTGTTCACTGGCCACTCACCTCCTCCTGTGCAGCCGGGTTCCTAACAGGTCACAGCCTGGTACTGGTCCATGGCCTGGGAGTTGGGAACCCTTGCAGCATGTGTAGATTTGTGTAACCACCAAAGCAATCAAGATACAGAACTAAGCCAGGATAACAAAGATCTCTCTGGTGCTACCCCCTATAGTCACACCTCTTCTCTTCCTTCCATCATTCCTAACCCCTGAATACCCTTAATCTGTTGTTTATTTCTAGAACTTTGTCATTTTTGAGAATGCTGTATCGATGGAATCCTACAGGATGTGACCTTTTGGAATTGACTATTTTTTCACTCAACATAATGCTCTTGAGAGTCGTCCAGGTTGTTGCGTGTATCAGTAATTTGTTACTGTTTGTTTTGTAGTAGTGTTGCATAGCATCAATGTACCACAGTTTACCATTCACTTATTGAGGGACATTTTAGTTGTCCGCAGGTTTTGGTTATTAAAAATAAAGCTGCTGTTAACATTTGTGTGCAGGTTTTTCTGTGAATATAGATATTCATATATCGAGAATAAATACCCTACCATACCCCTATCACCCAGATATAGTCACTCATAACATTTTAGTGTATGTGCTTTATGCTTTTTTGATAAGCATGCCATACATAAGATCATATTGCTTTTTATGTAGTCTTTTCACTTAACAGTATATTTTGAACTTTTCTCAATTTTGTATTCTTCTGAAACAACTTCAATGTCTGCTTGATAATTCCATTTTTCTGGTAACCCATAATTCAGTCCTTTTATTCCTAATAGATAATGATAAATTTGAGTCCATTCTGAAAATGAATCAATGAAAAGCTGTATTATGCCATATACCAGATGCGCAGAATTTGCAAAGTGTTTGCGTAACATTGGTTTATAGTAGAACATAAGAGACGTGAGAAATTCTATCCCTTACTTCTTACTTATGGGTTCCTGTTGATAAGGCAGGGAGGTAAAGGGCAGATCTGGGTTTCATTAATGTACTTTCTTTTTTTTCTCTCTCTCTCTTTTTTTTTTTTTGAGACAGGGTCTTGTTCTGTCACCCAGGCTGGAGTGCAGTGGCATGATCATGGTTCATGGCAGACTTGATCTCTTTGGGTCAAGTGATCCTCTCACTGTTGCTTCCAAAGTTGCTGGCACCACAGTTGTGTGCCACCTTGTCTGGCTAATGTTTACAATTTTTTTCAGAGATGGGATCTCAGTATGTTGTCCAGACTGCTCTTGCACTCCTGGGCTCAAGCGATCCTCCCACCTTGGCCTCCCAAAGTGCTGGGATTACTCGTGTGAGCCACCACAACTGGCCATGAATGTACTTTTTTTTTTTTTTTTGAGACGGAGTCTTGCTCTGTCACCCAGCCTGGAGTGCAGTGGCGTGGTCTTGGCTCAGTGCAACCTCCACCTCCTGGGTTCAAGCATTTCTCCCTGCCTCAGCCTTCCAAGTAACTGGGATTACAGATGCCCGCCACCATGCCTGGCTAATTTTTCTATTTTTAATAGAGACAGTGTTTCACCATGTTGGCCAGGCTGGTCTTGAACTCCTGACCTCAGGTGATCCGCCCACCTCGGCCTCCCAGAGTGGTGGGATTATAGGTGTGAGCCACTGCGCCTGGCTGAATGTACATTTTTGAATTGAAGAGAGAACATTGATCTAGAATAGTATGATCCAGGTCCCCAAAACTGTAGAAACTTAACAGTCCTTTACTCAAGTGTTTTTCTAGATTGTGCTAAAGCCTTTTAAAAATTAATATTGAATGTTAATGATTTTCTTCTTTGATTTGCTCATTCATGTGGAAGGTACAAAGAACTTTATATTAACTTTTTTTGGTTAGTTCAACGCAAAAAATTGAGTTTTTAGTGTTTTAAAATTATTTAAGTTCTGTAGCCTATGTAAACTCGCTAGTGTCTGGTGACATTTGAAGTATAAGTCATCATTTGTGATAACTGCCAATTTTCAGGATTTATTTTGGCTCTCTAAGTCACTCAGATTTAGCTCAATGGCACTATGTTTTCAGCAGCAAAGTATAGGCCAGCTGTTTCTTATTTTAATAAATTTTATTAATAGTGGTGGGGTCTCGCTTTGTTACCCAGGCTGGTCTCAAACTCCTGGCCTCAAAGCAATCCTGCTGGGATTACAGGCATGAGCTGCCATGCCTGGCCTAGGCCAACTTTTGAACGTCTACATCTTTCTCATTAGAACTTTGCTTTTTAATATTTTAGATATTTAAATTAGATTTTAATAAAATTAATTTTTCAATTCCTTGGTCACACTAGTCACATTTCAAGTGTTCAGTAGTCACATTAGCTAATGGCTTCTGTATTGGATAGCGTAGATAAAGAATATTTTCATCATTTCAGAATATTTTATTAGATAGCACTATATTAGAAAGCCTCTCAACTCAGAAACAAAATTTATTTCAGCAATTAAGAAAAACTATTTGGCTTATCCATTTTACACTTATCAGACCCATTCAGGAGGATTTAGCAAATCATAAATTTTTATGGTCTTTATTTTTTCAGTTTGGTGGCAAGCATGTTAAGAGGAAGGACTTACGTTCTGTATTAGCAAAACAGAGCAAATTGTAATTCACAGTGATGTATGCTGCATTCATCTTCTAGAAAACTATTGCTTTGTATCACTTGAGTGAAAAGATTTTATAAAGTAGGAACTATCTAAAAAATCATGCTCTAGTCACATAGTGATGTAATAAAATACGAAATGTTTCAGGCATGTATAATTCCTTAAAAAATGCTTCAGCATTCATGTAGCATTGTTAGTCATGAATTTTTGTGCTATAAAGCAGCAAGTATAAAATTGCAGGCATACTGTTATGCATTTTCGTGTTTATGATTAATTCATTTAATGACCCAGGAAACTCAAAATATATTTGGCCATTGGTATAAGACCTCTGTTTTGGTTTTTAAATTTCCTTGAATCCTATCATTAGTTTAGGGAGGATGGTATAGATAATTCTCCCAAATGTTTCATGCTGCAGTCAATAAAAACAATATACAGATGCTAGGGACTGGTGACTTTTTTCCTCCTATTAGAAAAAAAGAATTATTTTACCCATTTCAGTGGCTTTATGGTATTTATTATTTTTGACAGATATTTTGTGCTTTGCTTTAATTGAGGAATTGGATTGCATTTATTGGTGATGAATGATCTTTCAGAATCATTCTGGGAGGTGACAAATCAGTTTGCCTTTGTATTTGTTGGCTTAAATAGCCATTTATAGGATATGTTTCTTCCCCCTCTGGCTAACTTCCAACTTGTTATTTATTATATTATGTACTTTTTCCAAGTCTTTTATAAGTTATACCCAATTCTTAACTACCATTGCATTTCTTTTAAAGTTTATTTGAGGGATTCAGTAGTAGTTTTGGTTTTTGCACTGGCTGTTGGGTCCTTACCTTTTGAAGTGATTGCATTGTTTTTTATTGGGGATATATGTTTCAAGAGGTGCTTCAAAAAATACATTCAGGCCAGGCATGGTGGCTCACACCTCTAATCTCAGCACTTTGGGAGGCTGAGGTGGGCACATCATTTGAGGTCAGGAGTTCAAGTCCAGCCTGTCCAACATGGTGAAACCCTGTCTCTACTAAAAATACAAAAATTAGGCAAGCATGGTGGTGGGCACCAGTAATCTCAGCTACTCAGGAGGCTGAGGCACGAGAATCGCTTGAACCTGGGAGGTGGAGGTTGCAGTGAGCCGAGATGGCACCACTGCCCTCCAGCTTGGGTGACAGACTGGGACCCTGCCTCAGAAACAACAACAAAACAAACATTCAAATCCTTTTTACCTCAGCGTATTATTTGAATATCATTTTCACAGGTGGTTTAATTGAGTTTGTTTTAAGGAGAATAGATGGTAACTAACTTCAACTCTAGTTTTTTCACAAGATTTTACCGTCATACCACATGGCTCTTTAAAAAAGTGTATTATCTACCAGCGATCATTATTTGGGCAGAAAGCATGGACTGAGTACTATTCCTTTCCTGGTGAGAGTCATGTTTATTGCTTATTATTAATGATTTCAACTCAACAGGCAAGTAGATGAATCAGATTATCTCTTCCAGTAGATTGTTTTAGGGAGTTGACCCAACATGGTCTATTTTTCAGTATCCTCATTTGTTCTTAAGGTTGTTTGACCCAGTTTATATCCTTTTTTTCTCCCCTTAAGTGGACATAAATTGTTGGTAGAAGATTTCTTTATAGATGACTTTATTATTTTTATTTTTAAATTTTTTATAGAGATGGAAACTTGCTAGGTTGCCCAGGCTGGCCTTGAACTCCTGGCTTCAAGCCAGCCTTTTGCCTCAGCCTCTCAAAGTGTTGGGATTACAGGTGTAAGCCACCACAGCCGGTTTCCAGCTGACTTTAATAACATAACTAGTCTCCTAACACTCTTAATATAGTTCTGTCTGACCTTTGATGTCTAATTCCTTCATCTGGAATTGTGAGACAGTGGTACAGAAGGAGAGTTATGCTCTTAGACTAGTAGTACACCAACTGGAAATCATTTAGGACAGGGTTTGTAGAGTCAGCCTAGCTACATCAGTTTCAGAGAGGTCTACTTTGGTGTTTTTATATTTCTATTTTATTATAAAAGGACTACATGGTCATTATAAAAATTAAAACAAGGTAGAAGAAATAATAAAGTGAAAAGTAAAATTTCCTTGTTTCCGATGTCTGTCTACTCTAATTCCAAAGAAATAGCTACTAATATTGATACCTTTCTGGAAGTTTTAAATTTATAAAGAAACATATTGTGTGCATGCATTTATGTCTATATAATACATTTTGGATATATAACACATATATTTGGCAGGGTGCAGTGGCTCATGCCTGTAATCCCAGCACTTTGGGAGGCCGAGGCGGACAGATCACGAGGTCAGGAGGTCGAGACCATCCTGGCTAACGTGGTGAAACCCTGTCTCTACTAAAAATACAAAAAAAAAATTAGCTGGGCGTGGTGGCACACACCTGTAGTCCCAGCTACTTGGGAGGCTGAGGCAGGAGAATGGCATGAACCTGGGAGGTGGGGCTTGCAGTGAGCTGAGATCGTGCCACTGCACTCCAGCCTAGGCGACAGAGTGAGACTCCGTCTCAAAAAAAAAACCATATATTTAATATAAATGTACAATATTTTGTTTTATTACATAAATTGGATAATGTTATTTGTATGCATTTGGAATTTACATTATTCATTTAATGACATATCTTGTGGAGATTTCCATGTTATTGCATGTAAAACTGCCCTTTTAATGAGTGATTAAAGGATATGCCATAATTTATTTAATCACACTCCTCTGTTGATTGACATTTGTTATTACTGGGTTTGTTTGAATGAAATAATTGGAAAGGAGCATGTGTGTGTGTGTGTGTGTGTGTGTGTGTGTGTATGCATGCACATTTATAACATTGCTCTAGGTATATGTCTTTTTATTGAAATGTAACATTTATACAGAAAAGTGCACAAATCATAAGAGTTCACCTTGATTAAATTTCTCTGAAGTAAACATTTCGTGTAACCACTATCGAGATCAAGATGTAGAATCCCTTTTGGTCACAGCACTCCTCTAGTTCCTAAAGATTACTACTACCCCAACACTTTGTCATAGTCTATTAGTTTTACCTGACTTTGCATTAGAAATAAGCAGAATCATAGACACTATATACTAAGTATCTGGTTTCTTTATTTTCATTGTTTATGAGATATACCCATGTTACTGCATGTAATTTCTGTAGAATCATCAGTTGGGGGAATTTCATTTATTCTAGTCTAATAGGCATTTAGATTGTTTCTAGATGTTTGGTATTAAGTGCTGCTGTGAATATTCTTGGATGTCACTTGTGTGTGTATGTACTCATTTCTGTTGGTTATATACTTAGAATTGAATTTACTGGATATGCATATGTTCAGCTTTAGTACATACTGACAGAAGTTTTTTAAATTGGTTTTGCCAATTTATAATGATTGCTCTATATCCTTGCTATTTGATCTTGTCAGTCCTTTTGAGTTTAGCCGTTTTGGTGGTATGATAGTGGAATTGCAATATGACTTAATGTTTCATTTCACTGGTAACTAATGAAATTGATTATCTTTTCATGTTTATTGACAATTTGAATATTATTTTTTAGTAAGGTAGATGTTCATCTTTTGCTTAATTTTCTAGTAGGTTGTTTCTTTCTCTTACAGATTTGTAGTAGTTCTTTATCCACTGGTTGGATGTATGTATTGCAATTATCATTTCTGACTCTGGCTGGTCTTTTTACTCTTTTGGTAAACAGGAGTTAATAAGGTTCGATTTATTGTATAAGTCTTTTCCTTTTGGTATTTTTTTGTGTCCCTCTTAAGAAATTTTTGCCTGTCCCAACATTGTGAAGATATTTTCCATTTTTAACTTCTGGAGGCTTTGTGGTTTTCCGTTCCCATTTAGATCAGTAATCCACTAATTGATTTTTGCTGGTGATGTGAAGTGTGGAGATTAAGATTTATTTGATAGTTCTGGTTTCTTTCTCAAACTTACCCATAGAGATTTGCTTTCACTTTGCTGGGTTAATGTTTCAGTTTTTAGAACAACTTAGTATATTAAGATAATAATATATATTTTAAATTAATGATAAGGATTTGTACTAGGACTAGATTTAATATCTTTCTAAGATTGAAAAATGTATAAATTTTAAAACTATAAAGAAGAGAATAAAAATTGTTATAATCTTACTACTCTAGGATAACTGCTCTTAACATACCATTCCTAGCATTTTAATGTTTCTTTTTTTGTTTTTTTTTTTTTCTATGTGGGTAGTTGTGTGTTTGCATAAAATTTGCTGTGTCTATATTTGTGTTTGTATAAAATTGTGAAAATGTATTTATCTACATGCCTATTTATATTTGTTACTTTACCTTAAACCATGAGCATTTCATCTTGGTCATTAAAAGACAGATTTCTAATATTTGTATGCTGTATAGCTGTATTATAACTTATCTCACTATTTCTTTATTATTGGGTATTAGACATTTGCACCCTTTTCTTACTGTTATAAATAATATTGTGGTGTTGTATATGTGCTTTTTTGTCACGTGAAAGTATTTCTTCAATATAGGACTCTTAAGGCTTTTATTGTATATTGGCCAAATCGTAGTCTACAAAAGATGACCCTCTAGTAGTGTATGAGAGTCCCAACTTAGTATCATTATAAATAATCTAAAGAAGGAAATATGAAGTATAATTTCTAGATTTGTATATTATATTTAGGAAGAACAGCAACAACTGGACTTTGTCCTGGGTGGAAGGTAGAAAGGAAAACTAAAAAATAGCATTGGCTGGGCATGGTGGCTCACGCCTGTAATCCCAGCACTTTGGGAGGCCGAGGCAGGTGGATCTCTTGAGGCCAGGAATTTAAGACCAGCTTGGCCAACATGGCAAACCCCGTCTCTACTAAAAATACAAAATAATTAGCTGGGCGTGGTGGTACATGTCTGTAGTCCCAGCTACTTGAAAGGCTGAGGCATGAGAATTGCTTGAAACTGGGAGGCGGAGGTTGCAGTGAGGCGAGATTGCACCACTGCACTCCACTCTGGGTGATAGAGCGAGACTCTGTCTTAAAAAAAAAAAAAAAAAAAAAAAAGAATCTTTAGATAGGATACTGGGATGATATATTGAAAGGCAAGGAATTTAGAAGGAGGATCTAATGTGAAAGGAAAGATTTTTTTTTTAGGCATATTGAGTTTTAGATATCAAGATGTCTACGTAGAGATATTTTATAGAAATTGCTAATCCTTTGTGTATCCAAGCAATTACACACCTATTAGTTGTATGATAATTAATAACTATATATTCATTTCGTGCTTTAAGGTTTTCAAGGTGCTTTTCATGTAATCTCATTTGATTTTCTGATGTAAGATGGATATTATTACTACTACCAATTAACAGATGAGTTTATTATGATACTAAGTAGCATCAAGAACTATTTCATACTGCTCTGTACTGTAGTTAGTACTTTACAGAGTTATCTTATTTAACTCTGTAAAAATCCTATGAGATTTTCCCCTCTAGGTTACAGGTGAGCAAAGTTCGGCATGATTCAATTTTAGTTGTTCAGCCTCACACACTGTTAGTATTACTGTTTGAAACTGGATTTTATTTCTTTGAATTCCCAAGCCTGTGCTTTTCTTGTTTTGTCATACTACTTCTGGAAGCCAAGTTCACCTAGCTAGTAATTGGAAGAGATAGTGTTGAAACCCAAGTCTTCTAATGTTTCATCTAAATATTCTTGGCATTTTTTTTTTTTTTTTTTTTTTTTTTTGAGACGGAGTCTCACTCTGTCGCCCAGGCTGGAGTGCGGTGGCACGATCCTGGCTCACTGCAACCTCTGCCACCTGGGTTCAAGCTATTTTCCTGCCTCAGCCTTCCAAGTAGCTGGGATTACAAGCGTCTGCCACTGCATCCGGCTAATTTTTGTAGCTTTAGTAGAGATGGGGTTTCACCATCTTGGCCAGCTGGTGTTGAATTTCTGACCTCATGATCCACCCACCTCGGCCTCCCAAAGTGCTGGGATTACAGGCATGAGCCTCTGTGCCTGGCCTATGTTTTTTTTTTAACATTTTATTTTCCTTTAGTAATAATCACTAGGTGTTCTAAAACCACTAGAATTTTTTTCTTATTTTGGAAGCAACCAAACTATAGTTCATATATGGAAAAATACAGTACGTTTCTACAAAAAGCATTTTTAAATAAGTTTGAATAATTTAGATTTATTGAAAAGCAGTCCTGGACTGAAAGGTATTTGATCTTAAGTCCTAGTTTTACAACTTAATAACTTGGGTAAGACACTTACCTCCCTGAAATTTTAGTTTGTTTATTGGTAACACGAGGATAAGAAAGAATTCACAGATCACAATCTTAGGATCTTAGTCACTGGATTCAGAAGACTTTGATTTAAATTTTGTCTTTCTGTCTTAATTAATGTGCTTTTAGGCAAGTAACTCAACCTTCCTGGGCCTTAGTTTTCTATTTTTTTAATGAAAATTCTTAACATAGTGTTACTGTAGGATTTAATGCAATAGACTTTACAGGCTAGAGACCATGTCTTCCCCATGTATTGTATTAATATCTTCAGCACTTAGGACAGTGCATGATAGTAAATGTCTGATAAATCTTAGTATATGCTGAGGAGGCAGAATCACAAACTCATAAAAATGCCATGTAAATGCTGAGTATTTTTGTAGTTAGAAAAATCAGAGTCTAGTTTAACTTTTCATTTTGAAATAATTTTATACTTAAAGTTGCAGAAATAGTAGAGTTTGCATAAACCTTTCACACAGCTTCCTCTAATGTTAAAACTTATGTAACCATATGGTACAGTTGTCAAGACCAAGAATTTAACATTGGTGAAATACTGTTAAACTACAGACCTTGTTTGAATTTTATGTTTCCCTCCAAATACCCTTTTTCTCTTTGAGGATTCAATTCAGGACCCACATTTCATTGAGTTATCCTGTTTTTTTTAGCCACCTCCAATCTGTTTCAGTTGAACGCAGACTTTTCCTCATCTTTTATGACCTTTATACTTTGATGGGTGTTCGTCAGTTGTGTTGTAGACTGTTTCTTAATTTGAGCTTCTCTGGTATTTTCTCATGGTTAGATTGATGCTCTGCATTTTTGACTCCCCACAGAAGTGATATTGTGTCCCCCTCAGTGCATCATATCGGGGGCACATAATGTAGATAGGTCTTAAAACTGGTGATAGTAACCTTGATCCTTCTTTACTGTGATTATCTGCCAGGTTTCCCCACTGTAGAGTTACTGTTTTTTTCTTTATAATTGACAGATATCTTGGAGGAGATACTTTGAGACCATTTAAATATCCTGTCTCTCAAAATTTTGCCCACTAACTTTAGCATCTATTGGTGGGGACCTTGCCTGTAATGGTTATTAGCATGATGTTTACCTAATTGTGATTTTGTCTTTTCCTCATTCCTTCTATATTGATGTTCCTTGTAGCTGTCCCATTTCCTCCATTTATTTGTTGTTTTTACTGTTTCATTTTGTACTGTGGATATGCATTTTATTCTGTGGGTTATAATCCAGCACTGTTGTTGCTTACGTTCTTGCTCAGATCATTCCATCTTTGGCCATTGGGAGCTCTTTCAGTCTGGGTCTTATGTCCTTTTGACATCCTTTGATCCTTTTTTGAACACTTTAGCTTCTGACATTATGATTTTCTAGAGTCATCTTATATTTTTCCCCGACC
This sequence comes from Hylobates moloch, assembly GCF_009828535.3. NCBI lineage: Eukaryota > Metazoa > Chordata > Mammalia > Primates > Hylobatidae > Hylobates > Hylobates moloch. The sequence continues at coordinate 36,427,972 of NW_026652279.1, forward strand.
CAGCTCTGGGCTCAACCACTTCTCAGAGAACTCTGGTTCTTTTTTATTTGGATAATGGCATTTAGAAACTAAGTTCTGGGTGCTAGGTGTGTTGGGTGTCATTGCTTTTCAGTGACCTCAGCGATCAAGCTAGGAAATACATATATGTCTACTAACCCACACAGGCACACAACATCTATAGTAATTTCTTTATATTAGTGGGGCCCAGGCATCTGTATTAAAAGAGATTGAGTGAAAGAGAGAAAGGGATTGTATAGTTAAGATGTATCTAGATTAGCAGCTCTCAAATGTTCTGGCCGTGGGGTCCCTTTATACTCTTAAAAAATACTGAGGACTCCTCAGAGCTTTTGCTTATGTTGGTTATATGTATCAGTATTTACCATATTCAAAATTAAAGCTGAGAAATTTAAAGTTTTATGTATTAATTTGTCACAATAAAACTCACTACATGTTAGCATGTAACATTTGTAAATAAAAAATAACTCTGTTTTCCAAAACAAAAAATTTAGCGAGACGAGGGAAATTGTTTTACATTTTTTTGATATCTCTATTATCTGGCTTAATATAACTGGATATAATGCATATCTGTGGTGACATATATTAAGTCTGTAGTGATATCACATTTTAATTAGCCTCTGTAAAATGCCACTGTATACTTTTGAGGGAAAGAGAGTTTTAAAAAGCAGGTACTATTGTGAAAGTAGCTTTGATGTCATGAATGACCTGAAAGGGTATAAGGGACCTCAAGAGTCCCCATGCTATGCTGGCTGTTTCTTGCAAGTTCTAAAACATCTCTTAATTACCCTGACCTTTTTCTCATTTTCAGTCTTTCCTTTTTTATTCTCCCGACTTTAAACATAAAGAGTTAAGAACCACTGATGTAGATTTTCTGAAACTGTTACAAAATACAGGCACATATTACTGGAAGGATGGATCCAGAAGAACTGCTATGAAGAAAAGGAGAGAACTTAAATTAGGTGATTTTATGGAACTTGGAAGACTAGAATTTCCAAGTAGGATAGGGATGGTCAGCACTGTTTCAGGTAAGGTAACTTGATTTGATCAGTTCATCTAGTTAATCTTTAATTATATAAACTGTAAGATGCTGATATAGTAACCAGAGTTTACATTTATAGTGAGAAATGTAATAGGGAAATAGATCAGAATGTCTGTTTCCAACTGTGGCTCTCTGAACTTTTTCAAAAATCAAAGGATAGCTATGGACTTTCCCCTGACAAATGTAGCTCCTTTCAAAATTTTGCATGCAGTCATGGATCAGGCAAACAGGACGGATATAATTCGTGATTCACACAAGCCTATCCATCAGTGTACTGCTTCACCTCCCTGTCCTGTTCAGTGGCTTTGTGAGCTTGGAATTTGAAGTCTTCCTGTTGTCTGGTTACATCAAACTGTTCTTGCAGTTCTGTCCTGGAAATACACATGCAAATTAAAGTTAAATCTTAAATTTCTCCTTTTCTGGACTCCATGAATACCCCCAAATATTGCTGACATTCATTAGACAGTATGTTTACAGTACAGTTAATTGTGTTATACCTTTCCTTTTACATTTAAACTTGTTATACTTTTAGTCACCTTGATTCAACTTGGGTGTGTCCTAGGCAATATTTTGGAACAGGTTCCTTCTAGTGATAGTTAAACACATCTTTTTTTACACGTCTGTGTATACTACTTTTACTCTCAGAACAACCATTTCTCTAAATTTGGGCACAGTTATTTTATCTCTGTATGCTGACTACAGATTATTCTTTCAAAATGTTTGGCCAAAAGAAGGAATATAGTAGCTGGAAAAATTTTGGCCCACAAGAACTTATAGGGGAAATTTCAGTGTGCTTTTAAGAAGAGAAGAAGTAGCTAGTAGTGTTAGGGAGACTATAAAATAGATCGTGAAGCAGCAGAGCCGTGAAAATGCGTGGGAATGGAATCAGGAGTATAGGGGAAAACAGAAAGACCACCTTCCTTTTACTCTACTGGGTTGGAAGATGAGTGAGAATACCAAAGTTTGAAATTGAAAATTGATAGGAACATGTGACTCCAGAAATGGAGAGAAGTGATGGTAAGGTGATATCCTTCTGCCAAGTACCTTAGGTCTTTTCTGTAAAGTGGATCATACAGAATTTTGAAAGCTGAGCTGGGGAGCTGATAATGAATACTATAGGCAACAGTCTGTTGCCAATTCCTCACTGAGGAAATGATAAGGAAATAGTTTTATATTAATTTATTTGTAGAAGAATACATTGGGAGATGATAATGCTCTAAGTCAGTGAGGTTGGTATGGTTAATTGGAGGGAAGTGGATGTCACTGGGTATGGGTGCAAGATGTTGAGAATGAAGAGAAGAAAGAGTCTAAAATGATTCCAAGGAGTCAGTCATCTTGTTTGGAAGGTGGGGAGAAGGGGTAGACCAAAATTTGCAACCGTAGTGAAATACTTATTCATCACATTATGTCTGGCAACATTATTTTAGGTACAATTTATAATTGTTACATCGCTCATTATCATTATTGAGACTTGATGAAGTTAAGAAGAGTAGCAAATTTGCAAGAAAAAATTAAAAGGGGGGATATATGTGCTAAACTTGCAGCTGTCATTGTCTGTTGTTTCATCCCCAAAGCCTGATGCAGTTATTTCACATTGTCTTTATTTCTCCCTTTGAATGTCTACCCTTATTCTCTGTTCCGTTCAGTTAGAGTATGACACATGTGCTGTCTGTATTAGGTTTTTTTTTTTTGGTAATGCATCAGAACTCTGCACGTACATTTTAAGACCTTTGAAAAGGAAATCTGATATTTAGAATGTGCTTAATATCTAGAATGGCACTTTGCACATATTACAATCTCAGTAAATGTTTTTGTTACAGTGTTTTAGCCTGACAGAGCAGGCACTTAATAGCCGTTGAATGAGAAAATGAATGACAGCTATTATAAGAAATACCAACAGAGTATCTTACTTTAAAATATCAAAACAGTATACATGTACATGAAATAGTTAAATATAAAAGTAAGACTTTATTTTGGGGTGAGAAATAAGTCTTGATAAAGCAAGTCATTCTGGAGTTGAGTTAATGATTAGAATCAAAGGAAGAATATTTTCAGTATAGGGAGGACTCTCTAAAGTCAGGAAAATAAAGAGGGAAAGATTGAAAATGAGAAAAAGGGTAATTAAGAGATATTTTAGAACTTGCAAGAAAGAACCGGCGTAGGGAGTGGCAGAGAAGAGGAAGCATGACACTATAGGTCTCTACTTCTGTCTTAACTTGGGGAAGAAGTTAGATGAGTATAGAAGGGAGATATGAAAAGGAAATCATGTCTGACAGCTTCTGTAGTTTCAAAGTGGGAAGCCCAGAGGGAGATTGACTCAGTGGATGAGCAGGGGCCTTAGAGTTTTAGGAGAAATATCTGAGTTTGGTCAAATCTGAAGAAAGAAGGGCAGGTAGGGTGGTGGTGGATGGTGGTGGTGGTGGCATATCTGGACTGGTAATAAGAACAGCATTGAAATTCAGGCCTGCAAATAGGCATGAGGGTACTAATGGGACTAGGTGAAAATCACAGTATTAATATAATCACTTTCCATATATGTGGAAATAACAGGTTCAGATATATGTGTTAATCTTTTTTACTGTTTGCATATAAAGGCTCTTGTTTGGTTTGTGAATGGCAGTGAACAGCAGAACTTATTTATGAATTTATCTTACACTCTTCTTGACACTTGCTAAAAAGAGTTCCTCTTTTTTATTGCCACATGCTACATTTCCATGGTTTATTTGGAATTTACACACTCACAGAAATTTTTGTACTATTTTTTGGTACTCCTTCAAAATAGGGCAGAGAAATTCCACAGCTGCTTACATAGTCTGTTATCTCTTCTTGTCTTATACCCATTCCCAGTTACTGTTTTTCAGTAAATATCACTTCAGAGGTGATAAGAGGTCTGTATTCCCAAGTCTTGTAGGTGGTGATTTTACCATCCTATTTTGTATTCAAAATAATTGATACCAACGAAGCCAGAAGAGTGGTCACTGTACCCTTCTGTAACTTGGTAGAATTACTAGCTAAATAAATAATCATTTACATAATGTTTTTGTGCCAGGGTTCTTGATTTGTGATTCTCACATGGCCTGCCTTTCAGGAATTCATGAGAACTTCTGCTTTTTGTCAGTCTGAAATTCCTGGCTTAGGTTGCATTTTTCTCGTGAACCTCTTCCACACAGCTGTTTTCTACCTTTACACTGTGAATCTGTAAGATGTTCATCATCTTTTGCACCATGCTTTTTAGTGTGTTTCTTGAAAATGTAGCCATTAGCACGTTGTACTTACTGAATTATTCTCAAGGATCTTTACTGTATTTTATAGCCTGAGTTGAAAGTTTCCTAGTTTTAAGGTTCTTGTTTTACTTCAAGGATAGATTGAAAATGTAGCAGTGAGGACGGGATGACTGAACACCATCAAATCTGATGAGAACTGACGACAGTACCGTTAGTGAACTTAGAACCTTGGTTTTTCTTTTCTTTAAGGACAAGTAACTCTGAGAATTGAGATCTGAAAATTGAAGAACATTGTTGAAATCTTAATGTTTCTTCTAGTATTTCTCTATTATGTAGTTAGCATCATGTCTTGTACAGTGTAGCGGCCTAAAATTATACTTGCTTCTGTAAACAGATATTTGGTGATGGTTTGTTGTAGAGCCCAGGAAAGTACTGGCTAAGATCTTGAGTCATATGACAAAACTGTTGAGCATGAAGATAATTAGATTTTCATTGGTAATTTGTCTTTCTTTTGACAAATTATCTTTTAGAATTTTGTGTGGTTTGCTTGATGTTTTATAAATACAGAGCCCATCTAGAAGTCTAAATACCTCTCTTATTCCCCAGTGTTGTGTTGATTTTTGGACCTTAACCTTTTTTGTGTGCTTTTAACTTCAGTATCAGTTTCCTTAAATGTGGGAATGAAATTGATGTTACGATTTCCTGACTTCTGCTTGGTCTTATGATCATCTTTTCCCAGGACGTCTTTGATCTTTTTTCTCAGGTAGATTAAAAAAAAAAATCTGTTTATCCCTCAATTTATGTACTCTCAATTCTTATTACCCACTGCCTATTAATGAATTCTATAGTACTGTATATAGTTAGCACACACACACGTAGATCATCATTCTGGAAGCAACCATATGTGGGTTTAGCAAAGGATTAAACATAAAATGGCCTTTTGTCACAATGAACTTTTTATTTATGTCTAAAATTGGCTTTTCTTTTTTTAAACAGATAAGTGTAAAGCAGGAAATTACTTTTACTGATGTATCTGAGCAACTGATGAGAGACAAAAAACAAATCAGAGAGCCAGTAGACTTACAGAAAAAGAAGAAGCGGAAACAACGTTCTCCCGCAAAAGTAAGACAGTTTATTAAGGTGGTAATCACAACCTCTTAATTCCAACTGTTGGTTAATTCTATAGGCAAGAACCTGGCTGGACCCTAAGGCAGATGTAAAAGTCTTGTGTGGTTTAGTAGGAAGGGGTGCATGCCTGCATGGAGGTGGTGGGCCTTACTTTCAATTTTTCTGCTTCTCTTTCACCATGTTCCTGACTTGTCTAAAAATGAACTTTTCTTTTTCCATATCTCTGACAGATGGCTTGCGTTGCCCTTTCGTCTCATTTGTGTTAGTTTTTCTTATCTTTATATTAAGGTTTCAGGAAAATGTAATTCCAGTTATTCATCAGGAAAAGATAGAGGATCCCTGTTAATAGGATGTAAACTTCATGAGGGCAGGGACTTCATTTTGTACACAGCTGTATCCTAAGAGCCTGGAATAGGAGACATAATAGATCGTCAATAAATATTTTATGGGTTAATGAATGGATTAGTAAATAAACAAGTAACCCAGGCTGGAGTGCAGTGGCATGATCATGGCTCACTGCAGCCTCAGTCTCCCAGTCTCAAGGGATCCTCCTGCCTCAGCCTCCTGAGTAGCTGGGACCACAGGCATGTGCCAGCATGCCTGGCTAATTTTTGAATTTCTTACAGAAATGAGGTCTTGCTATGTTGGCCAGGCTAGTCTCAAACTCTTGGTCTCAAGCCATCCTCCCACTTCAACCTCCCAAAGTATTGGGATTACAGGCACGAGCCACCACTCCTGGCCTGTTTTTTTCCCTTTAGTATAGTGATAGCTGAATGTATGCAGCATTTTTGGTATTCCTAGAAATTCTCTGAACTCTCTGCAGTATATTTGCATTTTTATAGTTAAGTCTTATTTTTTTCTTCCCTCATGTGGTGAGAAAGTCCTTTTTAAAAAGATCATACTGTAAAATGATTTTTTGATGGCTTTTTAAAAATTTGTGATTTGAAATCATAATCATCATTATTATTTATATTTCTGTATGCTTTTGGACTTATTCGAGTGTTGGAGCCAGCTTGAGCTGGCTTGCAAGATTTCATTTACAAACTAGTTGCCAAAACCATTGGTAGCTTATAATTAGCTATGGTGGGAATATTTACACCCCAGAAATCAGCAAATGTTTCTATACCCCCTGATTCCTTAGCTGGTGGTTAAATATTTGCCAGCATACCACTAATTTGGGGATATATAAATATGCCTACAATAGCAAATTTTGAAAAACATAGATACTAAAATAACCTATAGTTACATTTCCTAGAGATAACTACTTGGATTTTCTGCCATATTCCCTTTCTATCTTTTTTCAAATTTGTGCAGATAGATATGGAGGTATAATATAGATTTAATTAGCTGATTTTTAACACTTGAAATGTAAGCAATTGTTGTGTTTAAAGTTTTTAATGTTTTTTGTAATCATTTTATTAGCTACATAATCTATTTTTTGATAGATAATGTTATATTTAATGATTGCTTTATTAGACATTATTATGTTGTTTGAAAGTTGTAGTCCTGTTTCTGTTTTAAATCATGCTGCACTTAAAATGTTTGAGTATGTATCTTTGTGCACTATTGATCAAAGGGTATGAACTTTTAGAAAGATTTCTTGATAGTGTTACTCTTTTCAGAAATGTTAGACCAGTTACATTTCTACCTGCAGTGGACCTGAGGTATATCTGTCTGCATTCTCACTGGTCTTGAGTGTCTGACTTTGCTTAAGATGGGAGCTCATTATAGTTTAAATTTGAATTTCTTTAGTTTCTGGTCACACTAAACTTCTAAAATTTTTGTTGGCCTTTTATATTTCATGTTTTGTGAAATTCTCCCTTCTTTTCTTCCCTCTCTCTCCACTTCTTTTCTTGAGGCTTTAATGTTTTTCTCAGTAATTTATATCATTTTTGGGGGTTCTTTACATTAATGAACAAATCAAGTTCTTCAAATATAGAAGAATACCAGGTTTTGTGTAAAAAATTATTTCTAAAATCGTTTGTGATAGTGATTGATTGTTACTTTGGATTCATTGCTGATCTATGGGGTATCTATTTCAAGTGTACTCTCTTCTTGAAATTCTGACTAAAACCCAGATTATCTTCTCATTGGGTGTTGGACTCTGTATTTGGTGATATGTTCTAGGTATTTGTAAATATAGATTAGGTATTTACAGGCTTTAAGCTATTTTGCTCGTCTAATTTGCGGTAAACTCATAATGTATCATTTTAGAATATTTCTAAAGGTATTACTTAAGTATTTATATACCTCTGTAGTGGCCAGATGACAGAGTTGTCCTATTCTAAGTATAGTGTGTATAAGAGAATGTTTTAGGGTAGCCCCTTAGAGAAATTCTTAGGAAGATGAAGTGACTAGAAACAATATACAGCAGACAGAGGTGTAAGGATAACAAACAGGCCAGATACAGTGGCTCACACTTGTAATCCTAGCACTTTGGGAGGCTGAGACGGAAGAATTGCTTGACCCCAGGAGTTCAAGACCATCCTAGGCAACATTGTGGAACCCTGTCTCTGTGTTTTTTTTTTTTTTTTTTTAATAAAGAACAAACAATTATTTTTCAACTGTCCTGGCATGTTACTTGTAATGGGACAGGGAATGGTTGTGGACTGTTTTTAACCACTGGTCTGCCATCTCCAGATGAATGGGTTTTTTGTATCTAGAGTCTTAGAACTTTAAGATATAACCAGTGAGTAATTTTACATTTTCTCAGGAGTGTATATAAAAATTTATGCTTTAGAACTTCTGTTAAAGTAATTCATTCTGCTCTTTGGTATGAAGAGAAAGAGAAACTTACCCATGTTTGTAAATCAGTAAGTGTTACTTGTTTTAAATTCCTTAAAAACAATTTTAAGTTCCTCAAAGAATTATGATTTATTATGCCTAGAGGACTCCACCCTCCCCAGCACCTTTTCCAAATCTTAAAATCTTGCCATTGTGAATATTTTGAGTTTGTGTCACCATTGTGTAGTATTAGATTGGGGATCTGCACAAGAAGTATAATGTGATAAAGTTTTAGTAAAAACATCAGAGCTTATAAACATCCGTGTAACTATGGCTCCCTTAAAGTACTGTGTTGTTATGCCATCTTTAGCTGCCATGGATTTTAAGCAATAGCTGAACTTTTCTCATATGGCAAAGCTGAGTCTTTTTTTTTTGGAAAACGTAAATGCAATGGGAAAGCCTGATCATCTTAAGGTAGGTTTTGATACTTGAAATTTGCCTAAATACACTTGGCAGCATGCCTGATGAAGAGGGTAACTGAGCTAGGGAACATCATCTAGGTCAAGCTATTTGCATCTGTTGTGGAATTAGCTGTTTTAAGAAAGTAAGTTTTCTACATAAGAGAAGCTTACACCTTTTAAATATCAAATTTCATTTTATTTTCACCATTTTTTTGGGAAATCTTTAACGTGTTGTTTTCCTTTTAAATATAGTGTATTTGAACATAATTCAGCTTTTAATGTCTTGAAGCTGACATAAACATTTTTTAAAATCGTGTATTGCAGTTGAAGCCCTCTAGGAGAACAGAGATTTTAGGGCTCTCCCCCACCCACCTGACCCTGAAAATCCTCACTGCTAGACTTTAAGTGTTATACTGCTTATAATCACTTCACTTCTCATTCCTTGGGGACATGCTATTCATTTTTACATTGCTGTATATCTGAGTGGTCACTTAACATCACTTTCCTTTGCCCCTTTGAGTCTGTTTTTGGTGACTGTTACACTCTTAAGCTTGAAAACTTCAAATCTTGACACTAAAAGTTTCTGAATAAATGAGGTATTACTACTGGACTTTGGTATTCACTTGTTACGTGAATTAGTAACAGTTTCCATCTCAGAAGGGTTTTAGGAGGATTGTTGGGTTAACATTAATGAATTCTAAGAATTTTTTTCAGTAAAATATAACAATATTATCTAAATCCCATGTTGTATATATTATATAGGTTTTTTCCAACTCCTTAGTAACTGAATGAGAGAGAGGATATTTTTAATTACATCTCTTTATTCTGAAATGTATCTCTCTTTTCATTTATTCCACAAATAATTTGAGTGCCTGTTATGTGCCAAGATCTCTCATCAGGTACTGAAGAAAGGAACTGGGTTGTTTGTTGTAACACTTAAGGTGATCCAATTAAAAATTGATTATTCAAAGTTATGCTGAACTGAGGAAGAGCACTTTTCACACATCAAATAGATTATAAATTATATAGAGAATCCTTTCCCAGCAATTTATTATATATTGTTGGTTCCCAGAAAAGATTTTAGATTTTGGTATCAAAAAGATTTAAGATTGAATTATGTAAAATAAGGAAAATTTAATGAAACGAAACAGAAGTAGATATACCAGACATTTGTCATGCTTTCTTCTACATGTTACCTTGATTTAGGAAGAAGTAGCTTTAAAGATGAACTGATTATAAGACTGAGCATGCAAACAGGAAGTATGGAATAGTAAGAAAATGAAGGAAGAAGATTGGCAAAATAATAGAGTTTTATTTATCTAATTTTCCCAGGAAATTGTGTGTCTTGGATAAATTGTTTGTCCATAGAACTGAACCCTAACTTTGAAAAAAAAATCTGATGTAAATCTTTCTTTAGAAAATATTACCTACTTCTTTGCCTAATATTCAGGAAACAGGGAAGAAACAGCCTTTTTCTAAAACCCAGGGTCATTTTGGTGAACATAGTTGTTGTGCCATGGTTATGATACAGTGAATTTCTTGTTCTGGTGCTGTCAAAAGCTTACCATTTAAAAATGAAATTTGGTGATGAGAAAAATCTAGTACTGAGAAACAATAGAAAATCTTGATGAATAAAAGAAAGTGACAATGTTAGAATAGGTGATTAACGATGACCAGGACAGTCAAGTTGCCATGATGGGTATTATTCAGGGTGACTTTGTTATTTGTATATCTTTGGACTTGCACTATTTTCCATTTCTCATTGGATTTGGAGAGTAAAGAGAATTGTCACAGCTGTCATTCGCCATCCCCAGTTGCAGTAGAACGTCTCATAATAGGTGAGAAATGTAAACTCTCTTATCTAAGTTGTCTTTTGAGTTTTAGTGGCTTCGAAGTTGATTTTGATTGATTCAGGAATATATGGTAAAAAACCTATAGTGTTTAGTTTAAAGTATGCTTTAATAATTTTAGTAGTACACATTTGAATGTGAAAAATCATGTCTGCCTTTTAAGAAAACAGAACTTTCTCAGTGAGGGGTGTCAGGTTTCATTTATTCAGTGGCAATGATCCTTATGGAGTGAAAAATCTCTGAATTTGAATAGGCAGACCTTAGGGCTTTGCCTGATGAAAATGGGTATATTATTTAAGATAACCTTTACCATATGTGTATATTTAGGTAGCTGGCTGGTAATAGATTTGTCTTAAAACAGAAAATATGTCACAATGGATATGAGATTAAGAAAGCAGATTAACTGAGAAATTCCATTTGATACTCAATTTTTTTCTATAAAATCTTGTTTTAAATTTACTGAACAGATAAGAAAAAAATATCTAGTGTGTTGAGAATTAGAGTATTACTAATTTCTCCACTTGCTAAAGCCTGATTGCTTGGTCTGTGTAATATACTATATTTCTCCTGAAGTAGCAATGACAAGGGGCAAGATGAAGCATCTGAAGATGTCTAGCAGGCATCTTAGAATTGAAAATTTTAAACATTAAATTCTTCAATTGTAACGGTGTTCATATGTTGGGGAAAAAGGAAAAACAAAAATATTTTATGGAACCAGTCGCAGGTAAGACTGCTAATCTCTAAGGCATACACACTCAGCTGGTAGATCACATTCTACTAAAAGATCTTGAAAAGGTGTGAGCAAGAAAAGAAGGCAAGTCTATACCGGGGAAGAAAATTTTGCCTGCATTAATGTGCTATTTGTGTTCTGCTAAGGGATTTTATTCTTTGCCTACCCGCTTCTCTGACTACTCAGTTATCTGAAGACTAAAAAATTGAAAAGTAAAGTATTGCTTTTAGCAATAAATTTAAAAAACAATAAAGTGGTAAGCTAGGAGGAGTAATTGTTATGGACAGCAGGCAGCCAGGTCCTTTGACAGATACAGAGTCTCCACTATGCTCCAGATACCGTTTTGAACACTGAGATTATGAGGGTGAATAAAAATCAGTTGGATGTATTTAAAACAGGTTACAAAGTGGAAGGGCCATTGATGCTCATCTGAGTCAAGATGAGTTTACTCTGTGTCCTTTAAACAAAGATGTTTGTTACTCTGGCCTAAAGAAAGTAAGGAAAATATAAAATGTCCAAGAATTTGGTGTTTCTGTCTTTGAACTTAAAAAAAGCTAGATTTTCCTGTGTGTTTATCCACAAGGCAGTGGTAGCTGTTTCATCCACAAAATTCACCTTGAATTAAGGCTTGAATCTACAATGAAAGGCAGCAGTACCTCCAGTGCCAGAAAACAATGACCTAGAACTCCTTAACTCTTCATAAAAGGGCTTTGTACAGTCAAGGATTACATCCGTTTCACATTAAGCAACTTGGGCCAGATTTGTTCTTTACAAAGCCTTTCCTTGCAGTTGCTATGCCACAGAAAGCTATTGAAGTGCCATGTTTTTTGGCAGTTGGATTTTCTTATTTGTTATCAACATACATGAAAAAACATACCTGGTGCTGTCTTGTTTTTAGTTCCATTTTATATAAGTATTTAACATCTTTTTGTTTTATGTTGAAAATAATTTTGAGTCATATTTTAAAAGATTTTGTGTGTTTTCCTTTTGCACGGTGTTGACTTGCTTATTATTATGTGACTTGGAGGAGTTGAAAAAATTTAAAACTGACTGGCCCAGAGATGAAGCTTTCCACTTTCTTTGACTCTCCTCAGGAAGCTGTGACACCCACTTCCATTCTCCTGCCAAATGTTTCCCTTCCATGACTTTGGTACATAGACTTTGAAGCATTGTTGACCACATTGGCTGTTTGCCCAGAATCCAAATGCCCTGTATAATTTGCATAATAATTACCACTGATCTGCATATAGTATAGGCTGAACTGTCTTCTTGAATTTAAGTAAAAATGTTTTAAGGGTTAAAGCCTTTTTCCCTTACCTACTGCCCTTTTCTAGGTTTGAGAAGGGGTCATTGCTGTGTGTTTGCAGGCCCTAATCAGTTTCCACAGTTCTTTGTATTTATTTCCCAGATTTCTCTGCCTATGTTGGACAGTTTCTTAGCTCCCATTCTGTGTGCCCACACCTAGAGCATTGTTTCCCTTTCACTGGCCATACCCCTCCTGATCAGATCTAGTTTTCTTTGCTGCTTCAGCATAATATTCTGCCCTTTTTTTTTTTTTTGCTTTCGTCAATAATGAAAAAGGAATCATTATTTTCACTCTTCCACGACTGATGAAAGGCAATTTTTTTTTTTTTTTGAGACGGGTTTTGCTCTATTGCCCAGGCTGGAGTGCAGTGGCATGATGATGGCTCACTGCAGCCTTGACCTCCTGGCCCAAATGATCCCCCCATCCTCAGCCTCCCAAGTAGCTGGGAGTACAGGTGTGTGCTACCACACCTGGTTAATTTTTGTATTTTTGTGGAGACAGCATTTCCTCATTTTGCCCAGGCTGGTCTCGAACTCCTGGGCTGAAGTGAGCCACCCACCTCGGCCACCCAAAGTGCTAGGATTACAGGCTTGAGCCACCATGCCTGGCCAAAAGGCAGCTTAATGTTGCACATTGAACAAGTTGGTAAATTGGAATACATGCAGCCTAAGGTGAGTTTCTCTCTGGTACCATCCAGACCAGGCTCACAGTACTCTTAATCTCAATAAGCCCAGAAAGATAAGGTTGCTTTCTTTGTCTCTTGTCTTCCTTCCTTTTACCCACTTCTATTTAAAAAAAAATTTTTTTTAAATAATTTTCTTATTTAGTACTTATGCCCCAGATGGACCCCATACCCGCTTCTAATTTATTTATTTGACAAATATTCTTAGGAATATGTTTAACAATAATTTAGTAGTTCTAGAATAACCTTAGTGATCCTAGACTGAAACAGACCATAAATTCTACCATATTATAACTTGAAAACTTAGTGTTCTCTCTTTTTTAAGTAGTAGGTAACCACTTACATGGTTCAAAAAAATGTGTTAAGTGGACAGTGTAAAACCTGCCTCCCATTTTATCTCTTGTCTGCCCAGTTCCCCAGCCATCACAATCAAGGTTATATACTTCTATATATATATATCCTTCTCAAGTAGTTTTTATGCCTATGCAAATATATATTCCTATATGTACCTTTTATATACAAAAGTTAGCAAAACTACACTGGGTTCTAAACTTTGCCTTTTTTTTTTTTTTAACTTAACAAATCCTGACATGCTTTTCATATAAGTATATAGACAGCTTTGTCATTTTATTTCACAACCACATGATATTAAATTGTATTCATTTTCCATGATTTATTTAATTAGCCCCATACCAATTGATATTAGATCATGTCTAAAGGCTTTTCTCCTGCGTATATGAGAATTTGAAATTGAAAATATACCTGTGCTCACCCTAACTGAACACTTAGGAACTCCATCATGCATCAGCATTACAGAGGAGAAGGCCGTGATGAGATCTTACTTAACCAGCTTCCAAGGTTTTGTTAGTGATTTTTGCTTATTCTGAGTCACATTGTACTTTCCTACAGTTAATGATAACATTATTCTAATAGTCTTTTCAAGATTATTTAAGAACAATATATTTCATAATCTGTGGTGACCGTTGTTTGCATTCTTTTTTTAAAAATTACTATTTAATTACGTTTTTAAAACTTATTTCTTTTTTTTTGCCTTTTTTTTTTGAACTAGATCCTTACAATAAATGAGGATGGATCACTTGGTTTGAAAACCCCTAAATCTCACGTTTGTGAGCACTGCAATGCTGCCTTTAGAACGAACTATCACTTACAGAGACATGTCTTCATTCATACAGGTATTTCTTGAATTAAAATGGGCTTGTGGCCATTAAAGTTATTATCTTTGTTATTTTCATCTTCGTGTAACCGTCATTCATTCCTAAGACCATAGCTAATCTGGCATTCCAAATCAGAGATTTTGTAGGCCAGAATATCAGAAGGAAATCAGGAAAAACTCTTAAGTGAGAAAACAATTAGCATGGATGTGTAAAATTAATTAAATAGTCTTAATTGGACACCTGTTTGGCTTAATGTGCTCCATTTAGCTATAGAAATGATTAGAGAATGTATTATTAAAAGCCTGTTTATCAGCGTTCATTTTTTGTGTGTGCAAAATGTCCAGGCAGAGTTTAAAACATGGATTTGGAAATCAAATATAAATAAATGATAGCTAAGATAATGAAATTGTAGAGAACAATATTAAAGATGACAGACCTTTGGGTAAACAAACTAGACATGTAAGATGAAATGAGGAAGAAAAACAGTTATAAGGGAGATTTAATGAACTAGGAAAATAGTGTCCCAGAAGCTAGCAGAAGATAGGATTCCAAGCAGGGTGTGACCAACAGTGCCAATGCCCTAGGAGGATAGAGGTTAGAGAACCAAGAAAAAAATCTTTGAAATAAATAGCAAGGAGATCACAAGTAGCTTTTCAGAAAGCAGAGTAAAGGTTAAACCACAAGTGGGCGGTGAAGAATTTGACTTAGAGTAGACTACTCTTTTAAGGAGGTGTAGTGAAAGGGAAGGAGAGAAAGTACTAAGGTAGAAGTGTTTCAGGACTGAAACAAGGTTTCTCAGCATAGAGCAGGCCAGAGAATACTTTCCTTAAAAGGAAAAGCCCCAGCAGAGAGAGAAAGTTTGAAGAGACAGGATCTTTTAAAAAAGGGATGTTTAGAATGTTCTGAAGGTTCTGAAGAAAATATGTAAAAGGGCATAAATGGATGGTTAACTAGGGAGAAAACAGGATGGGCGCACCTTCTTCCAGATAAAAAGGAAGAAAAGATGTTTAAGACACGTGAGAACCTGTAGTTCTTTCTCACCCCATGATGTTAAAATTCAATTTTAAATTGTTTTATTTATTTCCTTTTCCCCCCTTGAATATATAGATCAAATTTAATCTCATTTTTATGTGATTGTGAGAATATGAATTTTTAAATCCTGGGAAAAAAATTGAGAGGACATAAAATTCTGTTAATAACATCAAAAATTTGTATGGCTATTTTGTAATTTTCCAAAATTTGGGCAGCTAAGATTTTTCTTTCCTCAGAAACAGTAACTAAAAACTGTTGTTTTATTCAGTGACTAATTTGTGGATGTGAAATTATTTTAAGGTGAAAAACCATTTCAGTGTAGTCAATGTGACATGCGTTTCATACAGAAGTACCTGCTACAGAGACATGAGAAGATTCATACTGGTGAGTGTTAACCACCCTTACTAGCTTCATTAAAATGATTATTTCAGATGGAGGGAAGAATTTTTAATAAGTGGCAGTGACTTGCTGCCATTTCCATTGGTTTAGACTATAAATCACAGGTTATCTTTTTTCTCCCTTCAATAAATCAATGTTAACTGTTAAGACTTAACTTTAATGTCCAAGCCCAAGAAATTACTTTGAATTAGAGTTGCGTAATAACCTAAAATATACGTTTAAAGTCACAAAAGGAAGGAAGGTTTTCTGAAATTGCTAATTCGTTAGGTGTTTACTAAGCTTAAAATTATCATTAATTAGTCTGGGGTAGGAAGCAAATTCCTAACTCCTAAAGCAGCAATACAATTCATTCTCTTTCTTTCCATTTCATGTATATACCTTACCTTATCAGTAGACATGTAATCTTAAAAAGTTGAGAACTGCCAATCTCTCAGTCAAGTTATTAATGATTTAGAAATTAAATATTCTAGAGGATCACTATAAAGGAACACATACCTTAAAAACCTAAGTCTCATTTTAGAGCAAATATTTGTTTGCATCTATTTTTGCCAATGGTAAAACCAACTTTTATAAGTAACTTTGATTTAGTAGTCTGTTGATGTAGCCTTTGTTGTGTCTAAGCATGTTGAAAAGTGTTTCTTTAGAGTTGATTTCCAGTGTTTGCTTTTTGTGATGGAATAAAAGCAGAATTGGTAAATTTGTATAACTTTGAATTTTACATTTGAATAGAATTGAGAATTGTGATAATATGAGAATATTGAAAATATTAAAGTTCTTCATATTTTTCTGTTTTAAGTACTCAAGCAAGTACCTGCCCAGTGTTGTTATTTAGATGTGTTCTCATGGGACCTGCAGTATTTGTGATAGGACAGTTTGTCATACAGAAACAACCTTTTCTGTCTGATAACTTTTTTTTCAATTTTCTTTGCCCCTAAAAAGAAGCATGAATGTGTCTGGTCTGCTTAAATAAAACTTTAACTGGGCTGGGCGCGGTGGCCCATGCCTGTAATCTCAGCACTTTGGGAGGCTGAGGTGGGCGGATCACCTGAGGTCGGGAGTTGGATACCAGCCTGACCAACATGGAAGAAACCCTGTCTCTACTAAAAATACAAAATTAGCCAGGCGTGGTGGCACATGCCTGTAATCCCAGCTACTTGGGAGGCTGAGGCAGGAGAATTGCTTGAACCCGGGAGGCGGAGGTTGTGGTAAGCCGAGATCGCGCCATTGCACTCCAGCCTGGGCAATAAGAGCGAAACTCCGTCTCAAAAATAAATAAATAAATAAATAAATGAATAAATAAAACTTTAACTGTGCAACATGTCTGTATGCTTGGATGTTCTACTTTTTAACAGTCATTTTGCACATTACTCATTTCAGTTTTTTAAGTAATCGTATTCATCTCTTTTTTTTAGAATGGGCTATACTAGGCACTGTGGGAGAAAAATTTATAGATTTTGTGTGACATAGCTAAATTTAAATTCCTATATAACAATAAAACCTGGTCAGATACAAATGAAAGTGATTATTTTTGTGTGTTCTTAATACCTAATAGGTTTTGATATTTTACTCATTCATTCAACAAAAATTTATTGAGCATCCAGTGTTTTTCAAGCACCAGAAATAGATAACATAAGACAATTTCTTTCTTTGGAGTTTACGTTCTTGTGGAAAAACACACATATAAGCAAGCACAGTGCAGTTAAGTGTTGTAGAATTTTATACAAAACTCTCAAGATACTATTGTGCCCTGAGGAAGAGACACATGTGCTGTCCGTTCTTAGGGAAGGTGTCACAGAAAAGCTACATGAGGCTAAGTTAAGAATATATGTGTGTGGGTGGGTGTGTATCTGAAAAAAATATTTTTGAAACAGTACTTACCTTCATTGCACTGTGATATTTTGTGTGTGTGTGTATGAATTCTTTTTTTAAGAAAGTGCTGGTCACAATCCTGTAATCAACTGCACTAGACCATGGGGAATCTTGGATTTAAGCAGAGTATAATGGGTTGTTAATGTTTATTTAGAATTTACTGAGTACCAGAAAACTGTGTTAAATATCTCATTTAGTCCTCACATTAATCTTGAAAGGCAGGAGTTATTACTATCCCCATTTGATAGATGAGGAGGTAGTAAGAAGTGCACATAAGTTAAGAAACTTTCCCAAATGTATATATCTAATAAATGATGGAACCAAGATTTCAGCTCAAGCCTCTGTGATTCCAGAGTACGCATGTGAAATCACTGGCTATGCAGAATGGGACTAGAAGCAGAAAGTTATATTTGGGCCTTTTTGAGTTTTTCTTGCTCTGTCACTAAGCCAATTATGGCTTAGCCTTCCTATAGGTATAGTAGCATCTAAAAGTGGTAGAAGCAAAGGCTGGAGTTCTCATGTTAAGAGAGAACAGTGTAGAAGAAGATAAGGAGTTGAGAGGAACCAGGGCAAAGCGATCACTAGGGTTCCTTAACAAAGAAAGGTTCTTTTGAAGAGAGAATCAATTCTGCCCTATTGTTCCCTCCCCACTAGGTGGAACTGATATAAGGGGATAGTTTTCCCTTCTTTACTTCATATTCTTGATTCTTTTTATAGATTCTTTTTAAAGACAGTAAAATGTTTTTTGTTAAACCTATTTGGGAATATATATCTAGAACCACAAATAGGGCTCTATCATTTATTATTCTGTTCTTACTGTTCTTCCTTTCATTTTCTAAATGACTTTTATTTTTGGAGGAGGGTAGTGCCCTAAAGTTTGCCCATGTGAAGGCTTTCTTTCTTTGTAGGCCCTTAGTTTAGAAGAATGCATTTAAATAGTTATGGCATTAAAAAAGATTTTTCCATATTTTTATGCATTTTTAAATTGTCAAATGAGTAATGAGTCACCTAACTGACCCTCAAAGGTTGGTGAAAACCATAAGGCAGTTTCTTTCTTTGGAGTTTACGTTCTTGTGGAAAAACAGATGTGGAAAAACACACATATAAGCAAGCTCAGTGCAGTTACATACATTTTCCATACATCCTTCCTTCCTTCTCCCTTTAGGTCTCATACTGTCTCCTCCTGGTCCCTCAAGCCTCCAAGCCCATTCTCTGCCCCTTTGCAACATGGTTAAAAATCATTAGTTGCTTGGTAGCTGTGGCCAACAATAAAGAAACCTGTGTCTTACTAAAACCAAGAACATAGTTGATTTGGTTTCAAAAGGAAAAATTTTTAACATGCTCTAGACAGGCTATTATTTAATCCCATTTCCTAAATTTGGGCTTGTCTATGAAATACCATTTTAGGGGAGAGTACTTTTTCATCCAGAGGCTGATCCCTGAAATTCTGGTTTAAGCTTTATTCCTTTAGACTACGGCACTGAAAACTGTCACATTGTAAATATCCTCAGGACTGCTATTTTTGGCAATTATGGGAGATTTACCTTTTTTGTGAATATTATATTTTTTGTGAATGTTACAGATCCTTTATTTAGGTGATGTTTTGGATGTGAGAGAGACAATGAGGATTCGAGGCTAAGGTCGAAGATAATTATAATTGATCATTTTATTTAGGGCCAGGATTACTGATCAAGTGCATATCAAGGTTAAACATTTATCGTCATTGGCAGATTTCCTTGTGGATCAAGTACTTTTGTCTGACATGCCCTTTCCTTGTCTAAGGTGCCTATTTTAAAAATGCATATATAAAATAAATGTTAGAATGGCATATATCCATAATTGAGTTATTTTCTTCTCACCTTATGAGCATTTTACTCTAAGAAACTGCCAGTCTTATCACCAAGAGGGATTGAGGAGTAAAAAACTTAAGTACCATTTTTAATTTTATTTTTGTAAATTCCTCTGAATAGTAAGCCACAGAATACCTATCCTGATGTTCTGTTATACAAATTATGGTTGCTTTTTAGTTATGCCAATTTTCATAATTTATTTTTTATTTCAATTAGTAAAAATGTTACGAAGCTATTTCTATAGGAAAGTTTTTATAAATGATTCTCCTCCTGGCCAGGTGCGGTGGCTCACGCTGTAATCCCAGCACTTTGGGAGGCCACAGCAGGTGGATCATGAGGTCAGGAGTTTGAGACCAGCCAACATAGTGAAACCCGATCTCTACTAAGAATACAAAAATTAGCCAGACGTGGTGGCACACGCCTTTAGTCCTAGCTACTCGGGAGGCTGAGGCAGGAGAATCGCTTGAACCTGGGAGGCGGAGGTTGTGGTGAGCTGAGCATGCCATTGCACTCCAGCCTGGGCAACAGAGCGAGACTGTCTCAAAAAAGAAAAAAAAAATGATTCTCCTCCCAAAAACAAAAGAGATTTTTGAAAAAACTAAATCACTCAGAATTATGTATGTTCACTAGGTTTCTTTTTCCGTAAGGTTCTTTTTTAAGCCTTTAGTTCTTAGCTGTATACAGTTCTGTCTGTGAAAATATAAAAACACTGGAAAACCTGTCATCTAAGTTAGTGTTCTTCATGCCTGAAAACACAGCAGTCCTCTTTTCCTCTTTACTATGACTTTTATTCACAACTATATTAAATAGCTGTATTAAATAGCTGAATAATAACAGCATTCTTATTTTTGTAAACCAGTTGGGCTAATGGGGTGGGGTTAGAGAGAATGTTGATTTACTCTTGACTAACTTAGCTTAACCCTTTATATTTCCCTTAGTATGGTTCAGTTATTTATAAAAGTTAGTTTTCCGCTCACGTTTTTTAAGCCCTAATTTATAGTTAATTAGCTCTAATAGAGAAGTCTTATGAAAGAAAATGTTAAAGACCTACTTAGAGTTTAACTCTTAATTTGTGAGGATGAAGGAAATGAATACTGTTTGTATAACTGAGAATGTTGTGTGCACTACAAGCTCCTGGCGTTGTGATTGCTGAAGCCCAGACTGCACTGGCATGGACAGAGCTTGCCAAGGAAGTATTAAGTAGAGAAGTATGGATTGCTGGGACTGACATTTTCTGCTTTAACAAAGCTTTTAGAAACCAATTTTTTTTTTTATCTGCAAAGCTGTTAATAATTCATACTAAAAGATTGGTTATACATAAAACATATAAAAGCTTAATACTATATATCAAAATATCTCAGTAAAGACAATAAAAGAGATCATTTATATGTGTGTGTATGTATATAATTAAAGTATGGTGTAATTATATATAAATTGATAAAAACCTGATATATATAAAAATATTAAACCATACTTAAATTTTTTTTTGTTTAGGAGGATAGGGGAGGTCATCCAGAAGATTGATTCCATTTTATTATTATGTCTTACAACAGAAATATGGCAAATCAGAGGCTTTATAATGAAAGTTGCCCAGTTTTCAATTAAGTGTATATATTTTATGTATGAGTATCCCTGCCCCTCAAATCTATATGGAATGTTCTTTGTTAGTTCACAGCAGCTATATTTTAAAAAGATGTTTAGCATTTGTTTTAACAAGCCTTTAACAAATTGAGGCTTGGTTGAAGTGGTCTCATTCTTAACATATAGTCGTTGAGTGAATGAACATGTGAATCAAGTGACTCACAATTCGATGAAGCGTATGTCAGATTTCCAACACAATGGTGCACACAACCTGTGCTTTAGAATTTCGTTGAAATAGACGAGACAGAATTCAGATTGGTGGCTTCATGGAAGAGATAGAACTTAAGTGACCCCAAGAGTGAATTTGATTTAGGCTTTGTAATCCATGTGTTGCATGGGAGTCAAGTGTCATCACAGGAACCATAGGTAGTAAAGCAAAGGCATGATGGAAGCCAGGACCAGAAGCCAGGACCAGTACACTACAGTATACTGAAGGAAGTTGGGAATCTTTGGGCAAGAACAGGTAAACAGATACTCAGATAATCGATTCAGAAACACAGGGTAGCAAGTTAAAACTGAGGCAGACAGGCAAACACCCAGACAGTTGCAGATGCTGGACAAGAGGCCAAGCAGAGTGTCATATATCCTGGCTTAAAAGAACTAGAAGGAGGCAGGTACTTCATTGCAGTTTAAAAAAACCTAGCAATTCCTAAGAGTTCATGATTATCATAAGCCTAGTGATACTCAAGTAAATTTATTGAGTACCTGTTCTCCACCAAGCACTGTAACCCAATACATATATTATCTCACTTTATCCACACAGCAGTCCTGTGAGGAGGGTACTGGTATTCGTGTTTTACAGATAAGGTTCAAAATGATTAAGTCACCTCCCTCAGTGCATATAACTGGTAAATAACAATCTAGCTCTTCAAAGTTTGTGCCCTTAACCAATGTGCTGTTGAAAGGGTAGATCAAGCACCAAGGAAATTTCAAAGTGACATCAACTTTTGGTTTTAACCAGGGAGATTTTTATTTTGTTCAGGTATGGGAAAAGCCAGTCCTGGACCTGGCCTGTAGCCTGTATGTATGTAGCCTTCTATGCTTCACTGAAATGAAGTCTGTGGGTGTAGGGGTAAGACCGGATTTCACAGTGGAGTGGGCAGAGGCAAGATGTGCATGTAAATGGCCATTCTGAGGAAAGCAGGAAGGACGGGGAGAGGGGGTGAGGAGATAAGTCTAGAAAGCTTGATTTTGGAATTGCATTGTCTAGCCTTGATGCTAAGCTAAGGAATGTCAGATTTATCTTGTAAAGCATTATAAGATACCAAGGCGTTTAACTGCCATGTTAAAAAAATACTGTTTTGTGAGGAAAGATGGAAATTTGGAAAATAAGTTACTGTTTTGTTAATCATAACTAAATGGGAAAAAAATTGTATAATATTTTTATGCTAAAATATTTACTCATAATTACAAATGTATTAATCAAATTAGGTATTTAAATTTTTTAAAAACAAACGGAACAACATAGTTAAGCTTTAAGGAATGTAATATTACTTTAGTTTTGGGCAGTTTGAGAAGTAGGCAAAACTTAAATACTTTTTTTGTTTTCAGAGATGAAGTCTCCCTCTGTTGCCTAGGCTGGAGTGCAGTGGCATGATCATAGCTCACTGCAGCCTCCACCTCCTGGGCTCAAACAATCCTCCTGCCTTAGCTTCCTTGAGTTTCTGGGACTACAGGTGTGCACCAGCATGCCTGGCTAAAGTTACTTTTCACAGTAGTTTCTTATTTGACCATAGTATGGTTTGGTTTGCCTTTTTAAAATATTTTCAAAAACTGTACAAAATGTACTCTGAAACAAGATAAGTTTCTCTACTCTTTGACTTGTTAACCTGCCTTCCTTTAATGTAGGGCCCCCTAAAAAATTATTTTACATTCTACAGAACATGAAACATTCATTCAGTTGGGTCTAGATATAATGCTTTGTTTTACAAATTATTTCACACCATATTCTTTTGGAAAAATACTCAATTACTTCTTTAAACTGAAACTCCTGAAGACCTCAGGATTTTTGAATATACGAAGCACAACACCATGCCTGGGTAATCTTTTTTAATTTTTCGTATTTTTTTTTTTAGAGATGGAGTCTTCCTATGTATCCCAGGCTGGTTTGGAACTCCTGGGCTCAAGTGATCCTCCGATTTTGGCCTCCCAGAGTGCTGGGATTATAGGCGTGAGCCACTGTGCCTAGCTTCAGTGTGCATTTTTAATTATTCCAGAAAATATACTCAGTTTACTCTTAATTACCTAGGAGTGAATTGATGAGGTCATAGGTTAATTATTAAACATTTTTTAATTAAAATTTTTACTTTAGATTCAGGGGATACATGTGCAAGTTTCTTACAAGGGGATATTGCATAATTCTGAGATTTGGGCTTCTATTAATCCTGTCACCCAGACAGTGAACATAGTACCCAATAGGAAGTTTTTCAGGCCTTTCCCCCATTCCTCCTCTTCTTCCTTTTGGAGTCCCTAGTGTCTGTTGTTCCCATTTTTTACGTCTGTATGTACCCAAGATTTAACTCCCACTTATAAGTGGGAACATGTGTTATTTGGTTTTCTATTTTTTATGTTAATTCACTTAGGGTGATGGACTCCAGCTGCATCCATGTTGCTGCAAAAGACATGATTTTGCTCTTTTTATGGCTGTGTAGTATTCCATGGTGTATATGTACCACATTTTCTTTATCCAGTCCACTGCTGATGGATACCTGTATTGATTTTGTGTCTTTGATTTTGTGAATAGTGCTGCCATAAATGTATGAGTGCATGTGTCATTCGGTAGAATTTTTTTTTTTTCCTTTGGGTATGTACCCAGTAATGGGATTGCTGGGTCAAATGGTAGTTTTATTTTTACTTCCTTGAGAAATCTCCAGACTGCTTTTCACAGGCACTGAAATAATTCACATGTCTACCAATAATGTATAAGTGTTCCCTTTTCTCTGTAGCTTCACCAACATGTTATTTTTTGACATTTTAATAATAGCCCTTCTTAGGGGTGTGAGATAGTATCTCATTGTGGTGTTCATTTTTTTTTTTTTTTTTTTTTAAAGATGGTGTTGCTATGTCACTTAGGCTGGTGTGCGATGGCATGATCTGAACTCACTGTGGCCTCAACCTCCCGAGCTCAAGTTATCCTCCCACCTCAGGCTTCTGAGTAGCTGGGACTGCAGGTGCACACCACCACTCCCAGCTAATTTTTGCTTTTTTTTTTTTTTTTTTTTTTTTTTTGTAGAGACCGGGCTTCACCATGTTGCCCAGGCTGGTCTCAAATTGCTGGGCTCAAGCAATCCACCTGCCTTAGCCTCCTAAAGTACTGGGATTACAGGAATAAGTCACTGTGCCTGGCCTTTTTCATATGTTGACTGCTTGTATGTCTCATTTTGAGAAGTGTCTGTTCTCATGTCCTTTGACCAGTTTTTAATGGGGTTGTTTTTTGCTTGTTGATTTAACTGCCTTACAGGTTCTGGATATTAGTTTCTTGTTGAATGCATAGTTGGTGAATATTTTCTCCCATTCTGTAGGTTGTCTGTTTACTCTGCTGATTCTTTTGCTATGCGGAAATTCTAGTTTCTTTAGGTGCCACTCGTCAATTTTTGTTTTTGTTGCAGTTTTTTTGTAGAGATCAGGTCTTGCCATGTTGCCCAGGCTGGTCTTGAACTCCTGGCCTCAAGCAGTCCTCTTACTTTGGCCTCCCAAAGTGCTAGGATTGCAAGTATGAGCCACTATGCCCTGCCTGTCAGTTTTCGTTGTTGTTGCAGTTGCAGTCCTTAGTCATAAATTCTTTGCCAAGGCTTATGTCTGGAAGGGTATTTCCTAGGTTTTCTTCCAGGATTTTTATAGTTTTTGTCTTACATTCAAGTCTTTAATTTGTCTTGCATTAATTTTTGCATATGGTGATAGGTAGGAGTCCACTTTCATTCTTTTAGATATGGTTAGCTGGTTTCCACTGCACCATTTATTAGGGGTCTTTTCCCCATTGACTATTTTTTGCCAACTTTCTTGAATATCAATTGGTTGTAGGTGTGCAGCTTTTTTTTCTGGGTTCTCTATTCTGTTCCATTGGTTTGTGTATCTATTTTTGTACAAGTACCATGCTGTTTTGGTTACTGTAGTCTGTAGTATAGTTTGAAGTCCTGGTTTTGTTCTTTTTTGGCTAGGATTGCTTTGGCTTTTGGGGCTTTTTTTTTTGGTTCTATATAAATTTTAGAATAGTTTTTTCTATTTCTGTGAAAAATGATATTGGTAATTGGATAGGAATGGTGGTGAATCTGTAGATTGCTTTGGGAAATATAGACAATTTTAATGGTATTGATTCTTCTAGTTCATTAACATGGAACATTTTTATCATTTGTTTAGGTCATCTATGATTTCCTTCAGCAGTGTTTTTTAGTTCTTCTTATAGAGATCTTTCACCTTCTTGGTTAGATATATTCCTAGGGTATGGGTATGTGTGTGTGCATCTAGTGTAAATGGGATTATGTTCTTGATTTGCCTCTCAGCTGAATGTTATTGGTGTATAGAAATGCTGTTGATTTTGTATCCTGAAACTTTACTGAAATTGTTTATCACATCTAGGAGCCTTTTGGCAGAGTCCTTAGGGTTTTCTAGATACTGAATCATATGGTCAGCAAAGAGATAATTTGAGTTTCTCTTTTCCTATTTGGATGTCTTTTATTTCTTTCTCTTGCCTGATTACTCTGGCTAGGACTTCCAGTACTATGTTGAAGAGGAGTGATGAGGATGGGCGTCCTTGTCTTGTTCCAGTTCTTAGGGGGAATGTGTCCAGCTTTTGCCTGTTCAGCATAATGTTGATTGTGGTTTGTCATAGATGGCTCTTACTATTGTGAGGTATGTTCCTTTGATGCCTAGTTTTTTTAGGGTTTTTATAATGAAGGGATGTTGGATTTTATCAAAAGCTGTTTCTGTGTCTATTGAGATGATCATGTGATTATGTGATTTTTGTTTTTAATTCTGTTTATTTGGTGAATCACATTCATTGATTTGCATATGGTAAACCAGCATTGCATCCCGGGAATAAAGCATACTTGATCAAACTGAATTAACTTTTTGGTGTGCTCCTAGATTCAGTTTGCTAGTATTTTGTTCAGGATTTTTGCATCTATTTCCATCAGGGATGTTGGCCTTTAGTTGTTTTTTTTTTTTTCTCGTTGTGTCTTTGCCAGATTTTGGTATCAGGATGACACTGGTTTCGTAGAATGAGTTAGGGAGGAATCCCCTCTGCTTGATTTTTTGGAATAGTTTCAGTAGGATTGGTACCAGCTGTCTTTTGTACATTTGGTAGAATTCAGCTGTGAATCCATCTGGTCTAGGGCTTTTTTTTTTTTTTTTTTTTTTTCCTGGTTGGTGTGTTTTTTATTAGTGATTTAATTTTGGAACTCGTTATTGATCTGTTCAAGATTTGAATTTTTTCCTGATTCAATCTTGGGAGGTTGTGTGTTTATAAGAATTTAACTATATTCTCTAGATTTTCTAGTTTGTGTGTATAGGGGTGTTCATAATAATCTCATTGGAGCTTTTGTATTTCTGTGGGATTAGTTATAATGTCACTTTTGTTGTTTCTGATTGTGCTTATTTGAATCTTTTTCTTTGTTAATCTAGCTAGTGGTCTGTCAATCTCATTTATCCTTTCAAAGAACCAACTTTTTGTTTTGTTGATTCTTTGTATGGTTTTTGGGTCTCAGTTTCATTTCTACTCTGTTTTCGTTTATTCTGTTAGCCTTGGGATTAGTTTGTTCTTGTTTTTCTAGTTCCTTTAGGTGTGATGTTACATGATTAATTTGAAATCTTTCTGTCCTCTTGATGTGGGAGTTTAGTGTTATAAACTTTCTTTTTAACACTGCTTTTGCTGCATCCTATAGATTTTGGTAGGTTGTGTCTCTGTTTTTGTTTGTTTCAAAGAATATTTTGATATCTGCCTTGATTTCATTGTTTATCCAAAAGTCATTCAGGGGCAAGTTGTTTAGTTTCTAGTAATTGTGTGGTTTTGAGGGTTCTTCTTGGTATTGATACCTATTTTTATTCCACTGTGGTCTGAGAATGTGCTTGGTAGGACTTCCATTTTTTTGAATTTATTGAGACTTGATTTATGGCCCAGCATGAGGTTGATCTTAGAGTATGTTCTGTGTGCAAATGAGAAAAATGTATTTTCTATGGTTGTTGGGTATTCTGTAGAGCACTATTAGGTCCAGTTGGTCAAGTGAGAAATTAGACACTTGTCCAAAATTTCTGTGTTAGTTTTCTGCCTCAGTAATCTATTTAATGCTGTCAGTGGGATGTTGAAGTCTCCCACTATTGTATGGCTGTATACATCTTTTCCTAGGTTTAGACGTATTTGCTTTATGAATCTAGGTGCTCCAATTTTGGGTGCGTATATATTTAGGATAGTTAAGTCTTCTTGTTGAATTGAACCCTTTATCATTATAAAATGACCTTCTTTGTCTTTTTTTACTGTTGGTTTAAAGTCTTTTTTATCTGATACAGGAATGATGACCCCTACTCTTTCTTGTTTTATATTTGTATGATTAGTTAAAATTAAAGAAACAAGTGCATTCATTAAAAAATACAAAATTACTGCAAACACAAAAAGAACAACCTATTTGTTGCTGTTTAAAGACACAGTATTCTATATGGGCCTATTGTACTTATATAATGGAGGAACTCTACCTTAAAAATCAATCATATATATTCTTTCCCACTTCATCTCTCTTCACCTTAAAAATCAATCATATATGGTCTTGCCCACTTCATCTACCTTTTAGTTCTTTATCAATGGATAGAGGGGGAGGACGTGGAGTTTGATCCACTGTAACTCTAGAGTCCTGAGAAAGTCTAACTTTATCCCAATAGAAAAATCTTGTTGTGCGCTACCTGTTTTTCAGACATTCTGTTTTCTTAAATGATATTTAGGAGAAATAGACAATGGACCTATAGGAACCTGAAAGGTATTATTTTAAAATGTTAAGATTCCGTGACAAATCCAAGGGAGTTTGGCTTATGCAGAAGCCTTTGACAAAAATACTAGAGACTGGTCGAGAAATTTTTGAGGTGCTGTTATTAAGGAGATGAGATTCCAGGTAAGGCTGAAGAAGCTCTTGATTGTTACAGGATGAGTGGAGGCTAGCTACTGAAAACAGTACTTGATGCTATGCTTCAGTCATCCAGACTTCTGCTAGATTATTTAGTAGGAGAATTTGCTCAGTGTCTAACATTATCTAGGCCTTTTCTGATATTAAAAAGTAAAAGATTGCAGTGAAAAAATAAGCAGTAGTAACAGACTATCTTAGCAGAATAAAAGTATTTTTGTTCATTTTCCTCCTTGTATTTTATGTGATATTTTGTATTCAAAAGCTGTTCTTGGAATATTGTGTATAAACTTGAAGTTTACGTGAAATCATTACTCTTTTGAACCGAGAGTTAAAGCTACTTACTCTATAACAGTCTGGATATATTTGCTCAGCAGCGTTTGGGTTGTAGATCTAATTAATTAGCCATTAAATTTTTTTTCCCCTGAAGGAAACTAACTTCTGAAACTAATCCCAGTCGCTTTTTCCCCTGCCTCATTGAAATGATTGTTTTATAATGAGATTTCTTAGGAATACTACTATCATACTCTAGCAAAGTATATTTTATTAAGTGATGAGAGTCTGAAAAAGACCTTAAGACTGAAAATTGAATGAAATGGACATGAAAGGCATTTCGGAGGAAAAATAAATACAGATGAAATTTAATAGTAGTTTAAACAGAAGAAATTGGAGTGAAACTAATATAGGAGAAATGGCTTTTAAACTTTTTTTGATGGAACTCTGATTCTCAAATGAAGTCCTACATGATATCAACATCAATAGTCAATTAAAAAACCAGGCAGATGATTTCAAGTGGTTTTCCTTGGCTATTGATGAGTTGACAGATGGTACCAATTACTATGATCTGTTTCTACCCACTTCTGACACCAAGTGTGTGGGTTTTT
The DNA here is from genome assembly GCF_009828535.3 of Hylobates moloch. NCBI lineage: Eukaryota > Metazoa > Chordata > Mammalia > Primates > Hylobatidae > Hylobates > Hylobates moloch. The sequence goes on from NW_026652279.1 coordinate 36,457,087, forward strand.
CCTCATACCAACAAACACTTCTCCAACTCTTTGGACACCAGCCGGGTGTCCTGTTACACAGTTTAATTAAATGCTGACACTAACTACTTCGAGTTAGCATCAGATCCTGCAAGTTAAGGGCTCAGTCCCACAAGGCTGCCCCCTCTTCAGATGCCAATCACAAGTTTAGGCCTCTTGTACTTCTGACCAACTGGCTATAAATCATGGGGGGAGGGAGTTTGGATAATTTGCTATAACAGTTTACAGAACCCAGGAAAGCACTTTACTTACATTTACCATTTTATTATAAAGGATACAGATGAACAGCTAGATGAAGAGGGTCCACAGGACAAGGTCTGGAAGGGTCCCAAGTACCGGAGCTTCTGTCTTGTGGATTTAGGGTGTGCCACCATCCTGGCACTTGGATGTGTTCACCAACCCAGAAGCTCTCAGAACCTCATTACTTAGGGGCTTTTATGGAGGTTAGTAATGTAGGCATGATGGATTGATTATTAACTCAGTTTCTAGCCCTTCTTCCCTTCCTGGAGGTTGAGGAGAATGGGGCTGAAATTTCTAGGCTTCTACTCAAGGCCTTGTCTTTCTGGTGACCAGCCCCTATCCTGAAGCTATCTAGGGTCCCAGAAAGAGTCGCCTCATTAGAACGAAAGAGGCTCCTATCGCCCAGGAAATCCCTAGGGTTTTAGGAGTTCTGTGTCAGGAACAAAAGACACTCCTATCACTCAGGAAATTGAAAGGATTTTAGGAGCTCTGTCAGGAATCAGGGACAAAGACCAAATATTAGAACAAAAGATGCTTTTATCACCTCGATCACTCGGGAAATTTACTAGAGTTTTAGGAGCTCTTTGTCTGGACCTAGGGACAAAAATTGAATGTATATTTCTTTTTCTTTTTTTGAGATGGAGTCTTACTCTATTTCCTAGGCTGGAGTGCAGTGGCACAATCTCGGCTCACTGCAACCTCAGTCTCCCGGGTTCAAGTGATTCTCCTGCCCCAGCCTCCTGAGTAGCTGGGATTACAGGTGCATGCCACCACACCCGGCTAATTTTTGTATTTGTAGTAGAGACAGGGTTCCACCATGTTGGCCAGGCTGGTCTCAAACTCCTCACCTCAGGTGACCCACCCGCCTTGGCCTCCCAAAGTCCTGGGATTACAGGCGTGAGCCACCGTGCCCAGCCTAAACATATATTTCTTCTTATACTACAATATTACCCTGTTATTTATTCAAGAAGTCAATACTAGGTTTGAAGTGACTGAAGAATTCGTCTCTGTGCAACAACTATAGGCAAGAATAGTTTCAAAATGGAATTATACACTTTAAATGGATGAATGGAATGGTATGCAACTTAAATGTCAAGGTGTTTTCAAAAAAATGAGTATTTTAAATAACTTGACAAAACATTTTAATATAAACTGAAGTGGATCTGCTAAGTTGTGTTACAGCGAATGGTGGGGAAAAAAAATACATGTGGAACAGAATAGTTTAGTTGAACTAATTTACAAAGCTTGAGAAATACAAAGCATTTAAAGTTTATGGCCTTTCATAATAGTATTTGTGGCCAGTACTTTGTGAGAAACATTTGAATACATTATGTGTCATTGAGCCAATAGTGTCAATAGTGAACTTCATTTGCTCTGGTGGACTTAACTATTATCAGTGTTGTATGAATTTCTGTCAGCTATGGAAGCTGAATATTCTGATTTACTCTATTATATAGCAGTTTAACATCTTAGAAGTGGTAAAGTCTTATTGGGAGCTTTTGAATGTAAAGCCAAAATTAAACTTTTTCTGAATTAATAGCACCAATCTCAATCACTGAAGAATAGCTTTGGAAATTAGCTTTGGCTGAAGACTTGAAAATGTTTCTTAATAAATTTAGCCGGTTATTACAAGGGAAACCAGTGTTTATATGTGAAATTTCTCCTGTGATAAAGTTATCTTGACAGCACCTAATATTGAATCACAAAATGCTGCTTTATGTACTTCCTATGATACCAGTTAGAACAAGAAACAAAATCTCCACTCTCACACAAATAGGCAGTGGATATATTTTCCAAGCTCAAACTACAATTTCATCAGATTTTGGACCTTGATGCAAGTGCAAAGAAAATTTTCATATTTCAGAATCCACTTAATTGTGCAACTCTACCTACTCTTTAATTGGAAGTGATTAATGTCCAGTGTAATACATGATAAAAGGCAAATATCAGGGATCTAATAAAGTTTTCTGTAAATGCCTTCCAAGTGGTGAATAATGCTTGATAAAATCACATTTTCACGGATTGATATCAGTATCTGTCTTTGTGACAAGACAGTTGCAAAGATGAAATGCATAAAATCTCATTGCAGATCAGCATTAACATACATTTACAATCGACTTTAATGATAGGGAATGCTAATTTTGAAGCCCTATAAAAGAGAATTCCAGCGTTTTCATTAGTAGACCTGTATGGTGAAAAGTTATGCGTTATTATCATAGTTTGAATTTCATTAATAAATTTTGTGTGGAAATTGTTTTCTCTCATATGAGTTTGTATACAGTATCCTTGATTTTACCTTTTGGTCTACAAAGCTTAATATTATTTACTCTGGCCGGGCGCGGTGGCTCAAGCCTGTAATCCCAGCACTTTGGGAGGCTGAGGCGGGCGGATCACAAGGTCAGGAGATCGAGACCATCCTGGCTAACATGGTGAAACCCTGTCTCTACTAAAAATACAAAAAATTAGCCGGGCGTGGTGGCAGGCGCTTGTAGTCCCAGCTTCGCGGGAGGCTGAGGCGGGAGAATGGCGTGAACCCGGGAGGCGGAGCTTGCAGTGAGCTGAGATCGTGCCACTGCACTCCAGCCTGGGCGACAGAGCAAGACTCAAAAAAACTATATGTGTGTGTGTATGTATGTATATATATATATATATATATATATATATATATATATATAAAATTTACTCAAAAAAAAAAAAAGCTTGTCAACCCCTGTCAGGTTATTTTGAATGCCCCACCCTCTCAGTTCTTAGACCTCTGTTTTCTTGGTGACACTGTCATTTATTGTTCCTCTGTCATGGTCATATGTTAGACTAGTGCTCACCAAGCTTTAGTCTTCCTGTGACTTTAGTTTCTTATTTCCCAGGCGCTCTCTCCTATCATTCCTCCTCATGTCGTTTAGTACTTAGGTTTCAACAGTCCTTTGTCTTCACGAGGACCCACAATCCAGTGATTCTACCTCCTTTTCACTATCCCTCGTCTTCCTCATATCTTCATTTTCCTTATTTAATTTAAATTGTCATCATTTATCATATTCACTCCCTTGCTTACATTCATACCCTTGCCCTCGCATACATAGTACTTACGTTGGCTAAATTACAGCCATAAGTAAATTTAATGATCTTTTTATTCACCTGACTGTGTTACTCCAACAGAAAGCCACAGTGAGTTAGGGGCACTTTAGATTTTAAGAGGGCCCATAATGACTTCTGGAAATGATTTCCTTAGTCCTTTCATTCTCCTGCTCATCCAGACTGGGTCTTTAGTTCAAACAATGGGCCAGCTCCACCTGTCTATTGTCGTAATTAAAATTTTATTGGAACAGAGCCATACCAGTTCCTTAATGTATTATCTATGGCTACACAGCAAAGTTGAGTAGCTGTGACAGAGATTGTATGGCCCCTGAAAGCCTAAAATATTTACTGTGTGGCCCTTTTAAAAGCTTGTCAGTCTTTCTCCTAAACAGGTGTTTCATGCATTCTCCTTTCCATAAACCTCCAACACTTCCCCCACCCTTTACCAATCACTGAGCAAATTGAAGTAATCAGATGAGAAATTCAGTAAGTTTGTAGTACTTCTGCTTGTCAATAAATCAGGAAGTTTTGATCTTCTGGAGAAAGATGGGCAAATAGTGATTTATTTTATTTTGCAAAAAAGCTGAGGATTTTTTCCAGTGTTTTGTTTAGGTATGTATAGGTAGTTTAAATCTTTGTTTTCCATGAAGGGAAATATGTGTTGTTGACCTCAGACTTCTTTTATGTACAATTTACATACAATAAGCTTTACCATTTTTAGTGTATAGTTCTGTGCGTATTGACAGTTTTGTAACTACTACCACAATCAAGATACAGACTAGTTCTGTCACTCCCCAAGAGTGCCTTGCACTTTTTGAAGTGAGCCCCTCTCCTACCAACACCCCATGACAAACGTTGATAAGATTTTTGTCTCTGTAGTTTTGCCTCTTCCAGAACATGATATAAATTGAATTATATAGTATGTAGCCTTTTGAATCTGACTTACTTCACTTAGTATAGTGCATTTGAAAGTCATCTGTGTTGATGCATCAATAATTCATTGCTTTTTATTGCTGAGTAGTATTCCATTGGGAAAATACCTTGGAGTGATATTGCTGGATCATATGATAAATGGACAGGCATAGCTCATTTTATTGCACTTCACTTTACTGCACTTTGCAAATTACAGTTTTTTTTTAATTGAGGGTTTATAGCAACTCTGTGTTGAGCATCTGTCAGCATCATGTTTCCAGCAGCATGCACTCACTTTCTATCTCTGTGTCACATTTTAATAATTCTTTCAATATTTCAAACCTTTTCAGTATTACCTGTTGTGGTGATTTGTGATCGGTGATCTTTGATGTTACTACTGTAATTGTTTTGGGGCATCACAAACTGCACCCATATAAGAGAGTGAACTTAATCGATAAATGTTGTGTGTGTTCCAACTGCTCCACCAACTGGCTGTTCCCTCATTTCTCTGCCTCTACTGTGACCCCATTTCCTGAGACACTACAATACTGAAATTAAGCCAGTTAACCCTGCAGTGGCCTCTAAGTGTGCAAGTGAAAGGAAAATTTGCACACCTCTCACTTTAAGTCGAAAGCTAGAAATGATTAAGCTTAGTGAGGAAGATACGTTGAAAGCCAAGAGAGGCTGAAAAGCTAGGCCTCTTGTGCCAGTAAGCCAAGTTGTGAATGCAAAGGAAAAAGCTCTTAAAGGAAATTAAAAGTGCTACTGTAGCCTCCACCTCTCAGGTTCAAGTGATTCTCCTGCCTCAGCCTCCCACATAGCTGGGATTACAGGTGCCCGCCACCATGCCCGGCTGATTTTTGTACTTTTAGTAGAGATGGGGTTTCACCATGTCGGCCAGGCTGGTCTCGAACTCCTGACCTCAAGTGATCTGCCCTCCTCAGCCTCCCAAAGTGCTGAGATTACAGGTATGAGCCACCGCACCCAGTGCAATAAACTATTTTTAAATTGTGATACGTACCTTGGTTTTTTTTAGACGTAATGCTATTTTACACTTAATAGGCTATAGTATAATGTAAACATAACTTTTACATATTTTACATGCACTGAGAAGCAAATCTGTGTGACTTGCTTTATTGTGATGTTAGCTTTATTATGGTTGTCTGGAACTGAACCTGCAATATCTCCAAGGTATGCCTGTATGTTTAATGTTATGAAAAATCACCATAGCATTTTCCAAAGCAACTATACCATTTTACATCGCCACAGTATCTTACAAGATTTCTGGTTGATCTGTGTCCTTGACGGCACTTGGCACTGCTATATTTCATTTTAGTCATTCTAATAAGTGTGTACTAGTATCTCACTGTGGTTTTACTATAAGGACCTAACATGTTGAGCATTTTTTCATGTGTTTATTTGTATATTTGGGGGTAGAGGAATAATGTGTCTGTTCAGCTATTTTACGCATTTAAAAAATTGGATTGTTTCTTTCCTTGTTGTTGATTTTTGAAGAGTTTTTCATTTATTAGATATGTGATTTGCAATTTTTTTCCCATAGATTGTTTTTCAAATTGATGAAGCATTTTTTTCTCAAAAGGCCTCTTATTATTTTCCAAGCTATAACATCATGTTTAATTTTATTTTTCTGTGATCTACTATTAACCTCATATTTCTAACTGTAATCCAAAATAAAAAGTAAAAGGGTAATGAGTTTACATTAACATTTTTTTTTGAAATAGGTGAAAATCCAAAACCAAAAATTTGACATATCAGTTGGATTTGATTTTTCTCTATTGAGTTTGGAGCCTATGTTTTATTATATATGTTACAGAACATTATGAATTTTTAAATATTCAGTGGGTAATATAAGTATTCTTACATAACATCTATTTCTTAAAAAATGGGTTAGACTGTTTTAGGTAAAATAAAATACTTAAAATAAAAGTTTACTACCAAACTGAAGCACTAAAAGATTTAACTTATATGGGTAATAAATTACATTTGGAAAGTATTTTAACATATGATTAATTTGTATTCTTACTAATTTTCAGATTCATGCTTTGCTTGTAACAATTAAAATGTAGTTATAGCCAGGTGCAGTGGTGCACACCTGTAGACCCAGCTACTTGGGAGGCTAAGGTGAGAGAATCGCATCACGAGCCCAGGAGTTTGAGCCCAGCCTGGGCAACATAGGAAGACACTATCCCTTTTTTTTTTTTTTTTTTTTTTTTGAGATGGAGTCTCACTGTCTCCCAGGCTGGAGTGCAGTGGCGCAATCTCGGCTCACTGCAAGCTCCGCCTCCCGGGTTCACACCATTCTCCTGCCTCAGCCTCCCGAGTAGCTGGGAATACAGGCGCCCGCCACCACACCCGGCTAATTTTTTTTGTATTTTTTAGTAGAGACGGGGTTTCACCGTGTTAGCCAGGATGGTTTCGATCTCCTGACCTCATGATCCACCCGCCTTGGCCTCCCAAAGTGCCGGGGTTTACAGGCCTGAGCCACTGCGCCCGGCCGGAAGATGCTATCTCTTTAAAAAAAATGCCGTTACCACAGTATATGTGAAATAAACAGTATGATCTCAGTAAGTGAAGACCCTCATTCACATTAAATAATCTAAAAGTCCATAGTAAAATTAAGGGACCTGATGCTATTAGAGAGAATATGTTATATAAAATCTTAGAACTACTCTTGTAATTGTATTACAGTTTTTGGTACTTTGCTTGTCACTGACTAGAAGGAACACTATAAAGGTAGGAAAGGTGAAGGAGGCAGAATAGGAAATGAGTAACAAGACAAGGAAGAGCCGTTTTCAGAAGAGGAGGAAACAGTTGAGATGAAAAAACAATGAGTATAATACTTCTGCAAATATTTCAGGGATTTATGAAGTCATGGTGAACATTAGACATCTGGAAGCAGTCTTTATTAAAAATAAAAATTTTTGAGGGTGGAGAGAAATGGGAAGGAAAAGAGGCGTTTTCTTATTTTGAAAAACCACATAGTTGTGGATTTGCCACAAAATAACCTAATCTCAAATTGGCTTAATCCGCTGTATGTGCTCTGGAGAAGAAAGGGTGAACTTTTTTTTTTTTTTTATTATTAAATAGAGACAGTGTCTCGCTCTGTCGCCCGGGCTGGAGTGCAGTGGCGTGATCTCAGCTCACCACCAACCTCCACAGCCCAGGTTCAAGCAATTCTCTTGTCTCAGCCTCCCAAGTAGCTGGGACTACAGGTGCAAGCCACCACGTCCAGCTAATTTTTTTGTATTTTTAGTAGAGATGGGGTTTTGCCATGTTCAGGCCAGGCTGTTCTCGAACTCCTGACCTCAGGTGATCTGCCCACCTTGGCCTCCCAAAGTGCTGGGATTACAGGTGTGAGCCACCGTGCCTGGCCAAACCTGTTTTAAAAGAAGAAATTATAATCCAGTCTCTGTAATTTTTCATATACAGTGTTTCTCATCCAATAAAAGTTACAGTTCATGCCAAGTGACAGGACAGAATGACAGAAAGCCAAGAGAAAAATAGATAATAAAAACAAACTCATGGGTGATTCAGAGATTAGAGTTATCAGAGTAGGGTTTTTAAACTGTTACTAACACTTAAGAAAATAGTGGAAAAAGGTATAGAAAATAGATGAAAAGAGAAATAATTTTACCAGAGAATTGCAGTTTGTAAAAAAAAAAGAAAAAAACAGTGGAAGTTCTGGAACTGAAAACATAATAACTGATATAAGAAACATTGCATATAAGTTTAATGGAAGATTAGAGACAACAAAAGAGAAGATTAATGAATTGAAAGACATCAGTAGGAAATATCACAGAGAAAATGAAAACAGAAAAAGAGACATGGGACACAATCTTTCTTTATTGGGATTCCTCACTTCTTTCAAGGATAGTACATAACTAGTAGGAAAGGGTAATTTACTGCATACAGTGGATGTCTTAGAGCATTAGGGCTTATTTTTTTGTTTTGTTTTGTTTTTTTGAGACAGAGTCTCGCTCTGTCGCCCAGGCTGGAGTGCAGTGGCACGATCTCGGCTTACTGCAGCCACTCCCTCCTGGGTTCAAGCGATTCTTCTGCCTTAGCCTCCCGAGTAGCTGGGATTACAGGCATCTGTCATCATGCCTGGCTAATTTTTGTATTTTTGTAGAGGTGGGGTTTCGCCATATTGGCCAGGTTGGTCTTGAGCTCCTGAGCTCAGGTGATCCACCTGCCTTGGCCTCCCAAAGTGCTGGGATTACAGGCGTGAGCCATCACACCTAGCCAGGGCTTAATTTTTTTTTTTTTTGAGATGGAGTCTTGCTCTTTGACCCAGGCCGTGGTGCTGCCTCAGCTCACTGCAAGCTCCACCTTCCGGGTGCACTCCATTCTCCTGCCTCAGCCTCCCGAGTAGCTGGGACTACAGGCACCCACCACCGTGCCCGGCTAATTTTTTTTCCTGTATTTTCAGTAGAGACGGGGTTTCGCCGTGTTAGCCAGGATGGGCTCGATCTCCTGACCTCTTGATCTGCCCGCCTCAGCCTCCCAAAGTGCCGGGATTGCAGGCGTGAGCCACCGCTCCCCGCCAAATTTTTTTTTTTTTAATGGAATTCTAATTGAGGAAAGCTGGGCATATTTATAATTGGAATCCCAGATAAATAGGAGAAAGAACAGTGGCTGAACTTTACAAAATTGATGAAGAATATCAAGCCACGTCTATTAATCCCAAGCAGGTTAAATTTTTTTTAAAAAAAGAACAAAGGAGGCACATCATTTCAAACAGCGGAAAACTAAAGACCAAGAAGATTTTAAAGACAGGCGGGGAAAAAAAAGACAAATTATCCTCAAAGAACCAGTAAGAAGAATGGCTGCTTTTTCATTAGAAATGAAAAAAATGGAATGTCAGAGAAAGTTGGAATGACATCTTTAAAATGCCGAAAGCTAACCTAGAATTCTGTACCTTTATGACTAATTCCCTAACTAGTCATAAAAAACGAAGGTAAAATTAAAATGTTTTCAGGTGAAGAAAAATTGAGTAAATTTGTTCCCAGCAGTCCCACACTAAAAGAAACCATAATTCCTTAGGTTGAAAAAAAAGATCCCATATGAAAACATGGAAATGTAGTCAAGAATGGGCCAGGCATGGTGGCTTATGCCTGTAATCCCAGCACTTTGTGAGGTGGAAGCAGGTGGATCACTTGAGGTCAGGAGTTCGAGACCAGCCTGGGCAACGTGGCGAAACCCCATCTCTACTAAAAATACAAAAATTAGCCAGGCATGGTGGTGGACGCCTATAATCCTAGCTACTTGGGAGGCTGAGGCAGGAGAATCGCTTGAACCTGGGAGGCAGAGGTTGCAGTGAGCGAAGATTGTGCCACTGCACTCCAGCCTGGGCAACAGAGCCAGACGCCGTCTCAAAAAAAAAAAAAAAAAAAAGAAGCAGGTGGAGACATTAAATCATTAAATATGTGGTTAAACATAAATGAATATTTACAGACCAGACATTGATAATGTTATTGTGGGGCTTAAAATATTTGTAGTCTGAAAATGTGTAACACCAATAGCAAAAATAGTGAGGCGGGTAAATGGAATTAATGCTCCAGGATCCTAGTATTGTCATGGAAGTGGTAATAGTAATCATTGAAATTAGTAATAATTCATTTCTGTATAATCACTAAAAGGATTATAAAATCTAACAAGATCAAATGGCAGAAAAATGGAAAAATAAATACTTGATTGAGTCTTAAAGCAGTAAAGAAAAAAAGAACAAAGAACAGATGGGACAAACAGAAAACAAATAGAGATTTAATCCAAAATAGATCAGAAAGTACATTAAATGCAAATAATCTAAATACTTTCATGTAAAGAGTTAGATTCATATCAAAACATGCCCTATGGCATGCTCCTTAAAAGAGACACACTTTATATGTAAGGATTAGTACGGCAGAACATAAAATAATTGGAAAAAAAAGTGCAGTGTATGAAACACCACAGAAAGCAAGTGTTGCTAAGCTAATATCAGACAAAAGAGAATAAGGCAAGAAGCATTATTAGAAACGAAGGAAACATTTAATAATGATAAAGTGTTGTCTTCATCAGAAGATTTTTCAAAAAATTTTAAACGTGTGTCTGTTAAGCAGAAATGGACAGAACAAAATGAAGTAGACAGATTCACATAGTGGTTACCTATGATAATGTGTTTATCAATAATCGATAGTCCAAGAGACAAAAGTATCTGTGAGATAGAGATCTGAATAACATAACCATGACCTGAGTAACATACATAGACCATGTACCCAACAGTAACCAAGTACACATTATTTTCAAGTGTACATGGTAGGTACATTTGTCAAAAGAGATCATGCATTTGGCCATAAAGCAAACCTCAGCCCACTATCAAATATAATTGGTAATTATTAGGAACATGAATGTGTACATCACTTAGATCTACATAGTCATAAGAAAAGGGAGAGAGATTAAAACTTTTGTTTCAAAAATTGAAAAATAAGATAAATGGACATTTCTAAAATAATACAGTTTACCAAAACTGAAATAATTCTGTGACTAATTCTGTATATATTAAACACATTGAATCTAAATTTAAATTTTTTTCACATATCTCCAGGCTCAGGTGGCTTCCCTGGTGAATTTTTCTAGATGTTTAAGGAAAAAATAATGCTAGTCTTACTCTCCCAGAAAATAGAAAGAGAGGAAGCAGTTTTCAGTTTGTTTTATGAAACCATCATAACTTGATCCAAACCCCAAGAAAGAAATGACAGGAAAAGAAAATTGCAGACCTATTTCTGTCTTATCAACATGGGTTTAAGAGTTCTATGTAGAGTATTAACTATCAGATCCAGCAGTATTTAAATATAATTTATCATAACAACATCAATTTTTCAAGTATCAAAACTGGTTTAATATTCACATATCAGCAAATCGAATTCACCCTTAATTAACAAGTTAAGGAGGGAAATTTTATCTCAGTAGGTAGGTAGAAAACATTTGTGAAATTTAACATCTTCTGATTAGTAACATCTTCAGTAACTAGAATAATAGGGGACTTATTTTATCTGAGTATGTATCAAACATCTATAACAACTATTGAATTATTTAATGGTGAAATACTAAAATTTTTCCCCCTGAGATTGATGCCTGGTATCACACCACTTCTGTTCAACATGGTATTGGAAGTCCTAGTCAGTGCAGTAAGGCCAGAACAAAAAGAAAGTAAAGAAAGAAGGAAACTGTCATTCACAAATTATTTTAAATACATAGAAAATTCAAAATAACTTGCAGATAATTTATAGTAAATTCATCAGTTATCACTGTATACAAGGTCAGTATTCAAAAGTTAATTGTATTTTTATGTATACCAATGAATAGAACATGAAATGTTATGATGATACCACTTAAAATAACTTAAAAGGATCATATAGTCAGGAATAAATCTGACCTGATGTGCAAGACTTCTAAATTAACATTATAAAGAGATATGAAAAAACTTAATGGAGTGATATAATGTATTCATTGATTATGAGACTAATGTTAGTCTATCCTACTAACTGATCTATGAATTAAATGCAATTTCAGTTAAAATATCAAATACCAGCAGATGCGTATGTGTCAGAGAGAGAGAGGGGAGAGAATGGGAGGGGAGAGCTTTCAAACTGATTTAAAAACATATATGGAAAAGCATGGAGCTAAGCTGGATATCAAGATATATTGTAAAGCTATAATCATTTGAAACATTGTATAATTGGCACAGGGAAAACCAGAGATCAGTTGCTCCAGAAACAGACCTACATGTATTACATTCACTCGATGTACAGTAAAGATGACACTGGAGTGTGGCTGAGAAAGGATGATGTGTTTTGTTGTTGTTGTTTTTTGTTTTCTGTTTTTTTGGTTTTTGGGTTTTTTTTTGAGACAGAGTCTTGCTGTGTCGCCAGGCTGGAGTGCAGTGGCATGATCTCGGCTCACTGCAACCTCCGACTCCCTGGTTCAAGTGATTCTCCTGCCTCAGTCTCCTGATTAGCTGGGATTACAGGCATGCACCACCACCCCCAGCTAATTTTTGTATTTTTAGTAGAAACGGGGTTTCACCACGTTGGCCAAGAGGGTCTCGATCTCCTGAGCTCGTGATCCGCTCGCCTCGTGCAGGGATTACAGGCGTGAGCCACCACGCCCGGCAGGATGATGTTTTAATGAATGTTGCTGGGTCTAGGAGGAAAAATTAATCTTGACTTTCTATCTTACACCATATACAAAAATCATTTCTGGATGGATTGTAGATCTAAATATGAGGGTAAAATAGTGAAACTTTTTTTTTAATAATGAAACTTCTATTAGAAAACTTTAGAGAATAATGTCACAACTTGGAATGGGGGAAAATCTTAAACAGGGTATAGAAAGTACTACTCATAATGGAAAAATTGGTCACATTATTGTTAAGATCTTTTGTTCATTAAAGACACCATCAAGAAGGTGAAAAACCAAGCCTGATGAATATGTACAGAATTCCTACAAATCTGTTAAAGGACAAGCTAGTAGAAAAGTGGGCAGAGTGCTTGAATAGACACTTCACAGAAACACAAAAAGGATATCTAAATGGTTAGATGTATGAAAAGGTATTCAGCTTCATTAACCATCAGGAAAATTACATAAAACTGTACTCTGAGGCCACTTGCATATACCCTGGAATGGCCAAAATGAAAAATACAGGTGGTACAAAGTACTCACAAGGATGTGGAACAGTTGGAACTCTCATACTGCTAAGTCTGTAAATTGGTGCATCGGTAATATGTGGAGGCTGAACATACACAAACCCTATGATCTGCCATTTCCACTCCCTATATAATTGCATACATAATTTCACCAAAGGATAAGAACATTTAAGCAGCCTTGTTCGTAGTCACCAAAAACTGAGGAAACAACCCAGATTTCCATCAAGAATCTACTACAATGAATCAGTTGTGGTATATGAATGGAATGAATATTGGACCCATTATTGTGGGTTAATCTTAAAAGCATAACGTTGACTAAAAGACACAAAAGAATATACACTATGTAATTCCATTCATGTGAAGTTCATAAGGCAAAATTGTGTTAGAAATTAGGATAGTGATCACTGATGGAGAAAAGGAGTGGAGGTGCTTCTGCAGTGTCTAATGTTCCCTTTCTTTATTGGGATACTAATTACACAAGTGTGTTCACTTTGAGAAAATTCCTCAAACGGCACTTAACGGTTTGTATACTTTTCTATACATTATTACAGTTCAGTATGTTTACTTTTAAAATATAGTGAGGGTACCTTCTGTGTACTTTCTATATGCTTTAAATTTTCCTTGATAAAAAGGTAGTTAAAAGAGAAAACTAATTTGTGGTATTAGAAGCCTGGATAGTGGTTATTTTTGAGAAGTTAGACATGCTGATCAGGTGAAACTTAAAGAGGCACTTAGGAAGTGCTCATAATGTTCTATTTCTTGATTATGAGTGCTGGTTACGTGAGTTGATGGACTTTGTGGAAATTTAATGAGCTATGATTATGATTTATTTACTTTTCTCTATGACTGTTACACTCTAGTAAAAAGTTTGCCTAAAATAAGAAAGTAGCGAAGGAAGAAATAATGAGAAGGGCTAGACGAAATAAAATTTGCTGATTATTGGTAATTATTGAAGCTGGGTGATAGATAAGTGAGGGATCTTTATGTGTTCTCTACTTTTGTGTATGTTTGAAAAGATCCATAATGATAATTAAGATAAACTATAGGAATAGAAAGCAGACAATTTGTTCCTGGAGGGGGATGACAGAGAGGAGCAGGAGAAAGGAAATATAGAGAATAAAAGGAAATTTCGTGGTTTAAGATAAATATATTGTCTTGCTTGTGATGATGCTTTCAGAACTAATCAAATAGTCAAATAGTGCAAAAAACAAAAACAAAAAACCCAGAAAACTTAGGTTCAACTCCTTCCAACTGCTGTCATCTACCTGGAAGACCAGACACTAGTAACAACTTAATACTTGCTAAATGAATTAATGACTGGGGTACCATTTGGCATATTATTGGTCTACATTTTTTTTAACTATAGAAAATATTGAGCATTAGTTTCTTATAGGTAAGTTACAGATTATTTGAAAGAAGTATGTACATGTAATCAGAGGTCCACACTCAGGGATGCTCTGAGATAAGCTATCTCAGATGAATAAGGCACTGAAGCAGCTTTTCTGGAGATGAAAGGCAGCCAGCCAGCGTTCATTCCCAGGCTTGGTTTATTAGCATGATGACCTGGGCAAAACTTTCATCACCTAGTGAGGATAATTTATTCCTCTCCCTAGCCTCATCAAGGTATAATTGACAAATGGAAATTGTATATATTTAAGGTATACAACATGATATATGTATACATTGTGAAGTGATTGCCACAAACTAATTAACATAACCATTACCTCACATAACAATCTTTTGTGTGTGTGGTGAGAACACTTAAGATTTACTCTCAATTCCATGTGTACAAATTATTAACTATAGTTCCCATGCTATATATCTCCAGAACTAACTCATCTTACAACTGAAAGTTTGTAACCTTTGACCAAAATCCTCCCATTCCCCCTTACCCCAGCTCCTGGTGACTATTATTCTACTCTCTGTTCTTTGAGTTCTGCCTCTTTAGATTCCACCTATAAATGAGATCATGCGTGTTTGTCTGTCTGTGTCTGGCTTATTTCAACTAATATAACGTCCTCCAGGTTCACCCACATTGCCACAAATGACAGGCTTTCCTTTTTTAAGCTGAATAATATTTCATTATGTACACACACACACCTCCACATTTTCTTTATCCATTCATCCATTGACAGACACTTGGGTTGTTTCTGTATCTTGGCTATTGTGAATAATGCTACAGTGAATGTTCAGATACTCTTATTTAAGATAATGATTGCAGTTCCTTTGGATATATAGCCAGAATGAAATTACTGGATCATATGGTAGTTCTATTTTTAGTTTTTTTGTTTTTTTTAGAAACCTCCATACTGTTTTCCATAATGGCTCTGTCAGTTTACAATCTCAGCAGCAGTGTGCGGTGGTTTCTTTTCTTCACATCTTCACCAACACTTGTTATCATTTGACTTTTTGATAATAGCCATCCTAACAGGTGTGAGATGACATCTCATGCTTTTGACTTGCGTTTCCCTGATGATTTGTGATGTTGAGTACATTTTTATATGCCTGTTGGAAAAATGTGTGGTCTTCTTTGGAAAAATGTATATTCAGGTCCTTTGCCCATTTTAAAAGTAGGCTATTTGTGGGCTTTTGCTATTGAGTTGTATGAGTTCCTTATGCATTTTGGATATTAGCTTCTTTTCTTGATGGATATATGGCTTGCAAATGTTTTTACCCATTCCATAGGTTATATTTTCATTTTGTTGAGCGTGCTGAAACTTTTCAGTTTGACGTCCTACTCATTTATTTTTGCTTTATTTGCTTATAAGGTTTTGTTGTCATATCTACAAAATCATTACCAAGACCCATGTCAAGGAGCTTTCCCCCATGCTTTCTTCAAGGATTTTTATCGTTTCAGGTCTTAGATTTAAGTCTTTAGTCCTTTTTGAGTTGTTTTTTTTTGTGTATGGTGTACAAGAATAGAGATTTTAAGCTTTAAAGAGAGAGATAAGACAGGTATTCTAGATTGAAATGCAAATTACACCTGCATTTTTAAGATGATACTTCAAGAAATAGACCTCTTGCAGTAGAACACTTCGTGTTCCTGGAACCTGTAGTGCTTGTTTATTCTCTTTAGATATTTAATTGACAGCCAAATCCAGAAGAGATAGCTGCTGAATTTGTCACTAATTCTGAGTCTGATTCTCTCATTTCTTTACATAAAAGTAGTGTTAATGCTCTTTGCTCAAATTAGAGCACCTAAACCATGTTTCTGAAATACAGTGTATATGAAATTAAAGTGTAAGTTGCAGCTAGTATAAAAAAAGCAAATCATTTTATTGTGGCAGAATAATAGTGACATCGTATGGGTGGGCAAAAAGCCATAGGACCCTGATTAGGAAAATGATTTTAGTCATGAAAAAAGTATGCTTTCTGAGAGAATGGTCCTTCATCTTTAAACCCTAGTTAATTTTTTTAAAGGGAAGAAAGCTGATGTGCATTTTTACAGTTTTATATGAAGAGTAAGCTGATGATGGGTTTCTTTTAAGGGGACTCAACATAGAGTCATCTGATTTGGTAAGTCCATTATGGGCTTAATGTAGCCTTCACTGTTGAGCTCTTATTATAGGGAACTTGTTTTCAGGAGGTAGCTGGAAATTGGGGGGCTTATATCAAGTTCAGAAATAGACATGACTAATTTAAAATGTTAGAAGTCAGGACACTTTTTAGTAAACATTGTTTTTAAAAATCTGTTGTACATTTTGGGATTCTAACTCATTTGTGTTTGGTAGAAATTCACTGGTGCCTACATATCTAGCCATTTTGCTAATTTTACATACATCATATTTAGATGGTGTTTACAGTAACTGCTGTTGCTTTAATTTAGGTCTTGTACTGCCTAGGTGCCATCATTGGAACATCAATTATTTAGTGTTAATATGCTTAGATGCTAATACCAGTTGTGTACCGAGTGTATAACTGACTGATAGAAAAGTGAGATGTGGAAGTGTCGTAAATGTATGGTGTTCAGCTTATTTTAGAATTAGGACAATGGTTTTTTTGTTTTGTTTTGTATTTTTCATGTATGCTTCCTAGACCAACTCTCAGATCTTTAATTTGTGCATAGGGCTTCCTGAGGATGTTGCTCTTACTAGAGGTAATTGATCAGTTTTCATTGATGGCTCCCTCATGAAGTGGAAGTTTAAAACCTAATCTGTTGGAAGCCATGAAACAGTTTCCCTCAGCCAGTCGTAGTGGCTCACACATGTAATCCCAGCACTTTGGGAGGGCGAGACAGGCAGATCACATGAGGTCAGGAGTTTGAGACCAGCTGGGCAACATGGTGAAACCCTGTCTCTGCTAAAAATACAAAAAAATTAGCCTGGCCTGGTGGTGCATGCCTGTAATCCCACCCTACTCAGGAGGCTGAGGCATGAGAATCGCTTGAACCCAGGAGGCAGAGGTTGTGGTGAGCTGAGGTTGCGCCACTGCACTCTAGCCTGGTTGATAGAGTGAGACTCCGTCTCAAAAAAAAAAAAAGTTTTCCTGCTCTCATTTGCTATTTCATCCTAAGAAACTTGAGAAATAGACTACTTAAATATTACAGTGTATATAAATGTATAATTTCATAACTCTGCAAAAGAAAACCCAGAAAAAAGAATCTTTTAAACTTTCTTTTTGGGGAAGGAGGAGTTAGTGACCCCAATCTGTTATTTTACAAAATGGGCAAACATTGCCAATCTTTCTGAAGTTTGAAATGCAGAATTTGAAGTTTCTCACTGCCCTACATTCTAGGGAAAGAAAACCATTCTATACTAGAAACGTGTTATTTAAAAAGTTTGATACCCAGAAAAATTACTTATTTCATTAGTTACCTTAACGCCTTTGAGTTTTTTGCCAGTTTGATTTAACTGACATTGACATGTCTTTGTGTTAGTGTTGCAGCTTCTCAGTTTTTATATTCTACTTCATTGGTTGTAATTTAGTCTCAGATGATTTCCTATAGGATGTAATTTCCTGCATAGTATATGGGTTCTACTTAGCCTGATAAATGATATTTCTAACCTCCTGGAAGGACTGTATGCCAAAGATACTCTCATATTTTCTAAAGTTTTAAGGAAAATTATTGGGTATGTGGTTATTAGTCCATGGATTTATTTTAGTAATTGTCATCGTTTCACCTTTTCTCAAGTTTATTGTTCAGCTTAAGGATATTTTCATTTAGGATATATAGCCCAGACATTGGGTTATAATTATAATCAATATGTAAGTATGGTTATAATTATAATCAATATGTAAGTATAATCAATATGTAGGTAATCATTTGTTATCAACCTCCTCATTCCTATTCTTAATAGCTAACATTTTTTGAGCTGTTATACTACGGTGCTAGGCTTCATTCTTAAATTCCTACTTCACATTAGTTATCTCATTTAACATTTGGCTCTGAGGTATATTCTATTAATATTTCCATTTTACAGATGAGAATATAAAGTCATAGAAGTTTAAATACACGCTTATTTCTCACAGTAAGAAATGCTGAGACCAGCATTAACACTCAGCTCATCTGGCTGTAGAACCTGTACTCTTAAGTACTATTTTATATTGCATCACATAATGGTACATGATCTTTTTTTGGTTAGTATAATGGTTATGATGCTTGTAAATTTTATTGTCTACCCTTTGTAATTTATTAAATATGGATGTTTCCTTGTGTTGTCAAGTATGTATTACTATGCCATGTTAACTTTGTCATAGTCTCATCATAATTATTTTTCACGCAGATTTTATGAAGACCCTTTATTATTAAAATTATTTTCACATATATTCTGATTAATACAACAATGGATACCATTTTTTGAGTATTAAGTGCTTTACATTTGCTATCATAACAAAGAATGGATTTGGGGAAGTTTTGTAGAAAAAAATCAGCAGAAAATGATTATAGAGGTAAGAAAAAAGCATGGTAGTTTAGGAATAGAAAGAAAGCCACTTTGATTAGAGCTCAGAAAGCAGAGTGGGGAATTGCAAAGAAAGGTCAGACACAAGAAAGTTAGGGGCCAGATGAATAGAGGACCCCGTTTTAATTTTTATTCTTAGAACAGCAGAAGGCCAATAGTATGCTTTAAACATGATCAGATATACTTAAATAAACAGAGTCTGGCTGTAATGTGGAATTAGAAGAAGATGATAGAACCCAGAGAGACTACTCCTTAGGAGGATATTATGTGATAGGCTAGACCACAGGATGATGGCGTCTTGACCTTTGAGTGATGACAGTGGGAAGTGGAGAGAAGTGAACAGATTTGATAGGTATTTAGTAGGCCAAATCAGTAGGGCCTGTCAATTGTCCAAATATGGAGAGAGAATAAAGAAGAAAAAAGCTGTACAGTCCTCTCGTTTGTGCAGTTTAGGGGGGAGAGGAGTGCCATTTGTGGCATAAGCTGTAAGTTGAAGATTGTATTAGTCCATTCTCACATTGCTGTAAGGACATACCCAAGACTGGTAATTTATAAAGAAAACAGGTTTAATTGACTCAGTTCCACATGGCTGGGGAGGCTTCAGGAAACTTGCAATCATGGTGGAAGGGGAAGAGGCAAGTCTTATGTAGTGGCAGGTGAGAGAAAGCGAGCAAGAGCAGGAAAATTGCTTTAGAAAGCCATCAGATCTCATGAGAACTCACTATCAGGAGGACGGCATGAGGGAAAATGCCCCCATGATCCAGTCACCTCTCACCTGGTCCCTCTTTGACACATGGGGGTTATGGGGATTACAATTTGAGATGAAATTTGGGTGGGGAACAGAGCCAAACCATGTCACAGTCCCTAAGTTTATTGTGGGATATGATGTATTTGAGATCCTTAAGTGTTATAGAAGTGGATATGTAAGCAGTTTGGATATGTGGTTTTGGAGGTCTCGAGAGTAATTAAAGCTATGGATAGATGGGCTTCCCTTCATGCCAAAGAGAAAAATATAGAATGAGATAAGCAGAAAGCTTGTTCTGAAGAACTAAAACATTTCACATTTGGAAGGAAGAGGGTGAGCTGGAAAGACCACTGAGAAGGAGCAGTTGGAGAGGTTGAAGGAGTATGGATGTCATAGATGCCAAGGCAAAAGTGAGTTTCAAGAAAAAGAAAGGGATCACTTGAGTTGAATGCTGTTGAGAGGCCTAGTAAGATTTCTGGACCAGGTGCGATGGCTCACGCCTGTAATCCCAGCACTTTGGGAGGGCAAGGCGGGTAGATCACTTGAGGTCAGGAGTTCAAGACTAGCCTGGCCAACATGGTGAAACCCCATCTCTACTAATAATACAAAAATTAGCTGGGCATGGTGGTGCATGCCTGTGGTCCTGGCTACTTGGGAGGCTGAAGTTGGGGAGGATCACTTCAGCCCAGGAGTTCACGGCTGCAGTGAGCTATGATTGTATCACTCCACTCCAGCGTGGGTGCCAGAGTGAGACCCTGCCCCTTAAAAAAAAAAAAAAAAAGAATCAGAAACATACCAAAGTACACACATCAGGAATAAGATATAGAGCCCATTATCACTACTTCTTTTTAATTGTTTGAGAATAGTGGATGAGACAAATAAGTTAAAAAAATATTTTCTGCAAGCAATATGATTATAAACTTGGAAAACCCAAGAGGTTCAACTGAAAAATTACTGCAAAGAAGTAACTTCATTAAAATAGCAGAAAACCATACCCTTTATATAGCCACACATACATACACAAGGAATAGAAGATATAACAGAAGAAAACACTCTTCACAGTATCAACAAGAAGGCAAGCCCAGGAATGAATTTAAGAAGATGTAGAAAATCCCATATGAGAAAATCATTCAAAGCACTACAGAGGATACAAAGGTTTGTGAAATGGGAAGATGTATCTTTTTTCTTCCTAGGTGAAAAGAGTAAACATGGTAAATAATATCAAATTGTTCATAAGTTAACATAAACACTTCAGAGAACTCTCCTCCCTCTAATTCTAGATAAGCTAGTTCTGACATTTATATGGAAAGTGGTCCAGCAGGACAAACGAGAAGAATGCAGAAAAAGCAATGAGGAAGATTAGCCTTACCAACAATAAAGGATAAAGGCTTATGAATTGAAACATTTTGGTTCTGGCTTATGAACACTCACACTAGTGGAACAGATGAGCAGGTCTAGGGATAGACCCATGGAACTTAATTAGTGTATGATTATGATAAAGGAATGGTAAGAAATGTGATCAAGAAAAGCTGAACTTTTCAATAAATGGTGTTGGGGAAACTGGATAGCCATCTGAAAAAACAAGTTTTGTCCATACCTCACATTCTGCCTCAAGATAAGCTCCAAATATATGAGGATTTGTTTTTCATTTTTGTTTTGTTTTTGTTTTTGAGACAGAGTCTCACCCCTTTGCCCAGGCTGGAGTGCAGTGGCGCAGTCTCGGCTCACTGCAACCTCTGCCTGCTCCCTGACACCAGATTCAAGCAATTCTCCTGCTTCAGCTTCCCAAGTAGCTGGGATTACAGGCGCGTGCCACCACGCTCGGCTAAGTTTTGTATTTTTAGTAGAGACCGGAAATTTTGTCGTGTTGGCCAAGCTAGTCTCAAACTCCTGACCTCAGGTGATCCGCCTGCCTCGGCCTCCCAAAGTGCTGGGATTGTAGGCATGAGCCACCGCACCCAGCCATATGAGAGATTTAATGTAAAAAATGAAACTTAGAGTTTAAACTTATGTGTCTGAAATTATGAGCAGATCGGAGTGGAGAAGTCTTTTCTAAATAACACTCAAAATCCAGTATCCATAAAAGAAAAGATTGATAAATTCAACTGCACAAAAATGAAAATCTCTACTAGCAAACAACTCTACCCCTACCATTCAAGGGCAGGGGAAAGGCCAGGAAAAAAATCCTGAAACTCATTATAGACAAAAGACCAACCTTCTTAATAAAGCTATTTTAAGTCATCAAGCAAAAAACCTGGAACTACAAAAAAGTAGGTGGAAGTTATGAGCAGACAGTTCGCAGAAAATGAAATATAAGATGGCTCCACCTCATACTGAGATAATTTTTTTTAGCTATTAGATATGTAGTCATCAGAAAGTTTGACAACATAGTGGGTTATAGGGAAATAGTAACTCATCCATGGCTAGTGTGGGAGTACAGATTCATAGCATCTCCTGTGGAGACCAGTTTGGCAATACATTTCAAAATCATAAATATATGTTTTATTTGTCCAGAGATTCTATTTCTGGGTGTTTATTCCACAAATACACCTGCATATATGTGAATCAATATATTTACAAGTTATCCATTACAAAATCATAATAGCAAATGTTGGGAAATAATAGAAGATTGGTTAAATAAATTGTAGTATGTCTTTCCATCAATGACAAATAAATAACATCAGCTGTCAGAAAGAATGAGCTAATTCTCTTTCTGCTGCTAAGATCTCCAAGATAAGTTGTTGACTGAAGGAAAAAAAAAAGTTAAGAACAGTGAATTAAATATGCTATCTTTGTAAAAGAATGAGGGAAAAGTAGAAAAGATTATGTATTCATTTTTACTTATGTTGTGTCGAGAAACCTGGCCAGGTGCGTGCCTGTAATCCCAGCTACTCAGAAGGTGGGAATATCACTTGAGCCCCTGAATTGGAGACCAGCCTAGGCAATATAGCGAGACCCTGTCTTTAAAAAAAAAAAAAAAGAAAGAAACTCTGTAAAGAAACTTGCACAAACAAATAAATGTAGTTACCTTTGTCGGGGCCAAAGATAGGAGGAAGACATTTTCCTGTATACTCTTTTTAAGTGTTTTGATTTCTTTTTAACTCTGTAAATTCATTCCCTAATCCATAAATAAACAGGGATCCTTAAGTGGTGAAACTTAAATTTTAAAAATATCTAGAATGGCTAGTTTTAAAAGAAAGGAATGGAGACGAGTAGAAGAATGGGAGGGAGGGAAAGGGATATGAAAAAAGATGGTACAGTAAAAAAGGAAGGAAATATGTACTGAAGGAGAGCAAACGACAGGAATAAAAAATGAGAACCAATCAAAAAATAATAAATGACCATGAAAGGTGAATTTATGTTTGCATACATTTTTGACTGAGTTAGCCATCATAATTGCTCTATTTAGTTGGGAGGAGGATTGTTTTTAGCAACAAAAGAACATTTGTACAAATCACTTTTAAGGCGTTAATGTTTCTGGTTTTGTTTTGGTTGTTTTTTTTGTTTGTTTTTTTTTTTGCAGACAGGATCTTGCACTTATCACCCAGGCTGGAATGCAGTGGTGCAGTCACAGCTCACTGCAGCCTCAACCACCCAGGCTCAAGTAATCCTGCTGCCTGTATGTACCTCTGAGTAGCTGTGACCACAGGCATGTGCCACCATACCCTGCTAATTTTTAAAAATTTTTTGTAGATACAGGGTCCACTGTGTCACCTAGGCTGGCCCTGAACTTCTAGACTCAAGTGATCCTCCCGCCTGAACCTCTCAAAGTGCTGGGATCAGTGGCTTGAGGCACCACACCTGGTTGACTTTTTTGTTAAAGGAGATGCCGTAGTGTTTCTTTTAGTTAAATAAAGTGTTAATTATTGGTTCATCTATTAGAATGTAGCAGGTAATTTAAACGTGGGTTTTTTCCAGTTTATGTATGCATGTGTGTATTCATTTATTCATTCAGAGACGGTGGGTTGGGGGTGTTTTCGCCATGTTGGCCAGGCTGGTCTCGAACTCCTGTCTTTAAGTGATCCACCTGCCTCATCCTCCCAAAGTGCTGAGATGACAGACGTGAGGCGCTGCACCCGCCTTTCTCCAGTTAATTTCTTTTTAATTAATCTTGAGCTCCTTGAGGGAAAAAAATAACTTTATTGAGATATAATTCACAATATCAGAAAACCCACCCATTTAAAATGTATAATTCATTAGTTTTTAGTATGTTCACGGAGTTGTACAACTATCACCACTATCTGGTGTTTAGAATATTTTCGTCACCCCCCAAAAGAAAACCCATACCTGTTAGTAGTCACTCCCCATTCTCCACTCCCTTCCAGCCCTGAGTCACCATTAATCACTTTCTGTCACTGTGGATTTGCCTATTTGGGGCATGTGTGTAGCCTGTACTTTCTTTCTTTTTATAGTTGAGTAATATTCCATTCCAATTTTATAGTTGGATATGTCACATTTTCATTCATTTATTGGTTGAGGGACATTTGGGCCGTTTCCTCTTTTGGCCATTGTGAATAATGCTGCTGTGAATATACTTGTGCATGAGTTTTTGTGTGAACTTAACATTTTTAGTTCTCTTGGGTATGTGCTTAGGGGTGAAATTGCTGGGTCATATTTAACATTTTCATGGTCTGCAAAACTGTTTTCCAAAGTACTTAATACCATTTTACAGTTCTACCAGCCATGTATGAGGGTTTCAATTCTCTACATACATGCTTTTGTTATTATTTTAGCCATCCTCGTGGGTGTGAAGTGGTGAAATCAAGTGAAATCTTGTGGTTTTGATCTATATTTCCCTGATGATCATGATGGTGAGCATCTTTTCATGTGCTGATTGGTCATTTATTTATCTTCTTTGGAGAAATGCCCATTCAGATCCATTGCCTATTTTTAAATTAGTTGTCTATTTCCCATTGAGTTGTAAGAGTTCTCTTTATATTCGGGATACACGTTCCTTATCTGATACATGATTTGTAAATATTTTTTATTCCATTCTGGAATTATGTCTTCACTTTTTTACAACCATACCATGAAGTTTATCATAAGTGTACAATTCAGTGACATTAAGTACATGTATAATGTGTAACCAAATAGAAACTCTGTACCCATTAAGCAATAACTCTCTTTTCCCCTCTTCTTCAGTCCTGATAACCACTGTTCTACTTTCTATTACTCTGAATTTTCCTGTTCTAGATACCTCATATAAGCAGAATCATTCCACATTTGCCCTTTTGTATCTGGCTTCTTACATTTAGCATAATGTCTTCAGGATTCACTCATGTTGTATGTATCATAATTTCATTTTTCTAGATGAATAATACTTCATTCTTTGTATGTGTCACATATTTCTATCCATTCATCTGTTGATGGACACTTGGGTTACTTCTGCCTTTTGTCTATTTTGAATAATTCTGTGATCAGTGTTGGCATACAAGCATCTGTTTGAATCCATGTTTTCAATTCTTTTAGATATGTACCTAGGAATGGAATTGCTGGGTCATGTGATAATTCTGTTAAACTTTTTGAGGAAGTGCCAAACTCTTCTTCAGTCCCAACAGCAGACATATTTCCTAAATGTCACTTCATTCGTGTGTTTTGTTTTGTTTTTTTCCTTTAGACAGAGTCTTTTTGTCGCCCAGGCTGGAGTACAGTGGTGTGATTTTGGCTCACTGCAACCTCTGCTTCCCAGGTTCAAGTGATTCACCTGCCTCAGCCTCCTGAGTAGCTGGGATTACAGGAGTGTGCCACCATGCCTGGTTAATTTTTGTATTTTTAGTAGAGACGGAGTTTCACCATGTTGGCCAGACCAGTCTTGAACTCCTGACCTCAAGTGATCCACCCACCTCTGCCTCCCCAAGTGTTGAAATTACAGGTGTGAGCCACAGTGCTTGGCCTATCTTTTCATTTTTTTGATAGTGTCCTTTGAAGCATGAAAGTTTTAAATTTTGATTAAGTCCAATTTATTTATTTTTTGTTTGGTTGCTTGTGCTGCTTTTGGTTTTATATAGGAAACCATTACCTAACTAAGGTTGTAAGGATTTCTTCCTATGTTATATTCTAACATTTTTATAGTTTTAGGTCTCACATTTAGGCCTCTGATCCATTTTCAGTTAACTTTTGTTTATGATGTGAGAGGTGTGGGAGTTGGTTGGGGGGATCTAACTTCATTCTTTTGTATGTGGGTATCAAATTTGTTGAAAAAACTGTTCTTTCCCCATTACTTTGGCACCTTTTTAGAAAATCAGTTGACCATAAATGTAAGGATTTACTTTTGGACTCTGAATTTTATTCCTTGATATGTATGTCTTGTCCTTAAGCTATTATCACGATATCTTGGTTATTGTGGCTTTGTAGTGAATTTTGAAATCTGGAAGTATGAGTCCTCCTGCTTCGTTCTTCTTTTTCAAGATAGTTTTGGCTCTTTTAGATGCGAATTTTAAGATGCGGTTGTCAATTTCTCCTTTAAATCTGTAGATCAGTTTGAGGAGTTTTGCCATCTTGGCAATATTAAGTCTTCCAATCCACAAATACGTAGAATGAATTGAATTGTAATCAACTTACTGATTTTTCTCTTTATCACTTTTGATAAATAACTAACTTCTGACATTAATGAGCTCTATCATCTACCTTCTTTTTTATATTTAGTTTAATTTTTTTTGAGATGGGGTCTCACTCTGTCACCCAGGTTGGAGAACAGTGGCTCAATCTGGGCTCTCTACAACCTTCACCTCCCAGGCTCAAACGATCCTTCCACCTCAGCCTCCCAAGTAGCTGGAACCACAGGTGCACACCACCACACATGGCTAAATTTTTGTATTTTTAGGAGAAACAGGTTTCCTCATGTTGCCCAAGCTGGTCTTGAACTCCTGAGCACAAGCAGTCCACCCACCACAGCCTCCCAAAGTGCTGGGATTACAGGCATGAGCCACTGCACCCAGCTTTACCAGCCCTATTTCAAAATTTGCATATATTCTTTCTTCCGCTGTCCAACATTACCTGTAATCTCCTTCCCTTCCCATCTTGATTCCTCTGGGTTTTGTTCTTTTGATTGTGTACCATTTCAACGGTATTCAGTATTGATAATCAGTTTCTCTTCTCTGGCTCGTCTGCCTTCAGTCAATTCAGTCTCTCTGTCCTAAACAGCGCTTATTCTGGAATGGATTGCCTCTTAACTATTATTTCCCATCTCCATCTTCTCATTTCTTTCACTTCCAAACTTCCTTTATAAATGACTTTCTCTCCCAGCTTCCATTGCTTCATTAGTTAATGCATTCATTACCGCTTGACCAAGTGCCTTAACTTTTCGGCCTTCAATATTTCCTTTCTGTAAAATGAGTGAATTGGTCTGGATTCGTTGTAGTAAGCTGTCTTTCTAGTCTCTGAATCTTTGGAACCCTTACTTGGAGCCCCATTGTATAAAAGTGAGCTATTCTGTACTAATTTTATGTGGGAAGCTTTGAGCCTTTTGCCATATCAGCAGCCGTCCGTGTGGGCCTCTGGAGCTTGAAAGAGCACAGCTCGAAAGCCACTGGAAACCCTTCAGCTCTAAAATTTGGTAGCTCTACGGTAATTACTGAAGTTACATTCCTGAAAGTTTTAAGCAATTTACTTGTTGCCAAATTAAATTCTCTTCTTAGACACCATTTCTCCTGCACATTTTATAGTATCTAAACACTTTGAGTACTGTTATTTCCCTCCCCACCCCCAACATTTTTTTTCCCTTGGCTTTAATCTCTCTGCTACTCAGCTTAAATTTCAACACTTCTAAGAAACCATTCCAAATCATACTAGCTCATAGTAACATTTTCCCCTTAATAATCCACTGTAATGGTCACTATTTATGCCTTTCATTTGGCACTTAAAATTATCACAAGGGGCAAGGCTCAGTGGCTCATGCCTGTAACCCGAACACTCTGGGAGGGCAAGGCAGGAGGAGGATTGCTTGAGCCTGGAGTTCGAGACAGGCCTTGGGCAACATAGTGAGATCCCATCTGTACAAGAAAAAAAATTTTTTTTAATTGCATAAGGTACTTTGAACTACATCAGTATAATTTAGGCCTGGATTCTGACCTAAAGAAATATAATCTAGTAGAAGAATAGAGATATGCACAATAATTAAATATAATTATTTCTTTTTTTATTACTATACTTTAAGTTTTAGGATACATGTGCACAATGTGCAGGTTTGTTACATATGTATACATGTGCCATGTTGGTGTGCTGCACCCATTAACTCGTCATTTACATTAGGTATATCTCATAATGCTATCCTTCCCACCTCCCCCCACCCCACAACAGTTCCCAGTGTGTGATGTTCCCCTTCCTGTGTCCATGTGTTCTCATTGTTCAATTCCCACCTATGAGTGAGAACATGCGGTGTTTGGTTTTTTGTCCTTGCGATAGTTTGCTGAGAATGATGGTTTCCAACTTTATCCATGTCCCTACCAAGGACATGAACTCATCCTTTTTTGTGGCTGCATAGTATTCCATGGTGTGTATGTGCCACATTTTCTTAATCCAGTCTATCATTGTTGGACATTTGGGTTGGTTCCAAGTCTTTGCTATTGTGAATAGTGCCGCAGTAAACAACTCAGTAATTTGAAATTTAAAAAAAAGTTTAACTCGATTATTGAGTTGAAAGTAATGAGTGCCATAGGAGAGGTACAGATAGAATTCTGTGGAAACTTAAAGATACCTTTCACCTGGGAGAAAAGGACAGAGTATCCCAAAGGAGATGGGTTGGGTCTCCAAGGGAATATAGTATTTGAACACCCAAAGGTGGGCATTCCCTATCAAAGGAGCAGCGTGAATCAGGGCAAAAGTAGGAAAGCATGAGATGGTAGGTATTTTGGTTTGTCTGAAAGGGTTATCAAGAGAAAGAGTGAAATATAAAGATGTAAAAGTAAATCAGAATAGACATAGTGTTGTTAGTTGCCTTTTTAAAATGTGTGTATCTTGTTTTCCCAATTATGTTATAAACTTTGAGGACAAGTAGTATGTCTTATACTTTTAACCTCGTACAACAAGGGCTATGGATACAGTAGTAGTATTTGGTAAAAATTTTGTTAAATGTATGAAAGGTAGAAACAGTAGTTTCCCCAACAAGCATTATTCAAGGTAACTTCTTGTCATACCCTTCTGTTTACTTAGACTGTGGTTTTATCAGTAAAAACTATTTTAGAGCTTCATAGTAGTGGTTCTTTACAGCTTAGAAATCATTGCGGGAGCTAGTGGCACAATGGATAACACACCTGACTATGAATCAGAAGATTCTAGGAGTCATTAGGGGATTTTAAAAAATGGGAGTGGGGGTTATGTGTTGTGTTATGTGTCCAGTTAACAATGCTGAGTTTAATTCATTCCCTAAATGACATGGGAAGTGCTGGCTTGAGTTGAGGAAAAGAATAAATATAAACAAACTTAAGACTCTAAGTTCTTTTTATATTTTATTAAATTAGATTTTTAAGGATATTTTCAGGATTCAGATTTTATTTAACCACAAATGTTTTAAAAAAGAAATTGAGTTAAAAAGCTGTCCCCAGGAATTGTGTTGTATTGTGCATGGGTAACTTTTTGTTTTTTACTGTTATACAATATTTTATATGATTGAAAAAAAGATGAGAAACATCAGCTAGTCTGTTCATATTGCTATAAATTCCTGGCACTGCTGTTCTCCTTGGAAAGAGGGTGTTACATACGCACATAACAAAAAGACAGGAAAATGGACTGTGCCTGTATTCATCCTTTTCTTTCCAATAGCATATGCTAATCCTTTTCATTTTTATAAAGCAAAATATATTTGACAAATGAAATTGGAAGTTATAACTTTCAAAAGCCATTTATTTTAGAGATTCTTACGGCAAAGCAGTTCATTATTTTACAATATTTGTTTTGTTTTAAACTTTCTATATTATGTGCTAGGTGAAAAACCATTTCGCTGTGATGAATGTGGTATGAGATTCATACAAAAATATCATATGGAAAGGCATAAGAGAACTCATAGTGGAGAAAAACCTTACCAGTGTGAATACTGTTTACAGGTAAGAGAGATGGCTTGAAGTTCTTCTACTGTAATTAAATTATACAATAATTATAAATTAGATTAGAAAATATTACAACTTAGAGCTATTTGAGGGCCTTCTAACTCTTATGGATTAGATTTATAATAGAAAATTGGCTCAGTGAATTTGTTTGGAATTATGTATGTTATTGCATTAATATATCTTTATATTAATTGTTTTGTTTCACTTTTTCTTTTCTTGATTGACCAAAACCACAAACAACCTATTACCATCCTCTGAATTCAACAGTATTTTTCCAGAACAGATCGTGTGTTGAAACATAAACGTATGTGCCATGAAAATCATGACAAAAAACTAAATAGATGTGCCATCAAAGGTGGCCTTCTGACATCTGAGGAAGATTCTGGCTTTTCTACGTCACCAAAAGACAACTCACTGCCAAAAAAGAAAAGGCAGAAAACGGAGAAAAAATCATCTGGAATGGACAAAGAGAGTGCTTTGGACAAATCTGACCTGAAAAAAGACAAAAATGATTACTTGCCTCTTTATTCTTCAAGTACTAAAGTAAAAGATGAGTATATGGTTGCAGAATATGCTGTTGAAATGCCACATTCTTCAGTTGGGGGCTCGCATTTAGAAGATGCGTCAGGAGAAATACACCCACCTAAGTTAGTTCTCAAAAAAATTAATAGTAAGAGAAGTCTGAAACAGCCACTGGAGCAAAATCAAACAATTTCACCTTTATCCACATATGAAGAGAGCAAAGTTTCAAAGTATGCTTTTGAACTTGTGGATAAACAGGCTTTACTGGACTCGGAAGGCAATGCTGACATTGATCAGGTTGATAATTTGCAGGAGGGGCCCAGTAAACCTGTGCATAGTAGTACTAATTATGATGATGCCATGCAGTTTTTGAAGAAGAAGCGGTATCTTCAAGCAGCAAGTAACAACAGCAGGGAATATGCGCTGAATGTGGGTACCATAGCTTCTCAGCCTTCTGTAACACAAGCAGCTGTGGCAAGTGTCATTGATGAAAGTACCACGGCATCCATATTAGAGTCACAGGCACTGAATGTGGAGATTAAGAGTAATCATGACAAAAATGTTATTCCAGATGAGGTACTGCAGACTCTGTTGGATCATTATTCCCACAAAGCTAATGGACAGCATGAGATATCCTTCAGTGTTGCAGATACTGAAGTAACTTCTAGCATATCAATAAATTCTTCAGAAGTACCAGAGGTCACCCCGTCAGAGAATGTTGGATCAAGCTCCCAAGCATCCTCATCAGATAAAGCCAACATGTTGCAGGAATACTCCAAGTTTCTGCAGCAGGCTTTGGACAGAACTAGCCAAAATGATGCCTATTTGAATAGCCCGAGCCTTAACTTTGTGACTGATAACCAGACCCTCCCAAATCAGCCAGCATTCTCTTCCATAGACAAGCAGGTCTATGCCACCATGCCCATCAATAGCTTTCGATCAGGAATGAATTCTCCACTAAGAACAACTCCAGATAAGTCCCACTTTGGACTAATAGTTGGTGATTCACAGCACTCATTTCCCTTTTCAGGTGATGAGACAAACCATGCTTCTGCCACATCAACACAGGACTTTTTGGATCAAGTGACTTCTCAGAAGAAAGCTGAGGCCCAGCCTGTCCACCAAGCTTACCAAATGAGCTCCTTTGAACAGCCCTTCCGTGCTCCGTATCATGGATCAAGAGCTGGAATAGCTACTCAATTTAGCACTGCCAATGGACAGGTGAACCTTCGGGGACCAGGGACAAGTGCTGAATTTTCAGAATTTCCTTTGGTGAATGTAAATGATAATAGAGCTGGGATGACATCTTCACCTGATGCCACAACTGGCCAGACTTTTGGCTAAAAAAAAAAGAAGTGTAAATAATACTGGCACTTTAGAACAGATTAATCAAGAGTGGGGTTACTCTGTGTAAATGGAGTGCTGTACAGATTTAAGAGCAATGCGTAATAACAAGTTAAGCTGATATGAATAGCAAGATAATCCAATAACTGCATTTCGTTTGGTTAGTCAGCATTCTTTGAACTGCCTTACATGTTGTCACCTTTATAGAAGCAATGCATTACTTGTTTTAGATCAGAAACTTGCTATTCCACCCACACCAAGTTAAAAAGAAAAAAAAAAAAAAAGACTTTCGCACAATTGTTTCCTAACTGATAACATTGTACATTCTTAGGAGATTAGTAATTGTGTGAAATTTACTCATACTGTTTCTAAGTTTTTCAGCATAGTCATTGCACTTCAGCAGGGAATCTGAGTATACTTTACAGACAGAGTGAACTTAAAAGTTTAATGTCAAGAGATTATGGCTTAAATAAATTAGTGTGTCCTATAGGGGGAAAAAAACCAAGAAACCACCTTTTAAAAAGAATGATATGCCATATACCCTTGATTTTCATTTTGCATTATATTGACATGTGTTTTTTTGAAGAAAAAAAGTAATAAAAATCTGATAGTCTAAGACTCCACTATTTAAAAGCCTAATTACTTTAAAAATATGCATACTTTCAAAACTTTTACCAAAACACACAACTGTTGAAGCAGTCACTTCTCTATGGAAGTATGCATATTGGTGTCAGTTTCTTTGTACAGTTGTACCTAGATGTTTTTTATGATTTTTCATGTGCAGGTATCAAGGTTTTGAAGTTTTAGTAAAAGAAATTCTGTAGATTACATTCCCAAGAACATAATGCTTACACAAAATGTATATTCCACGTTTTAAAGCTTAATTGTATTTTACTTTACATATACACTTCAGTTAACATAGAGCACTTAGAATCTATTTGGTATTTTTGATTTCTCAAAGTAAAAAAAAAATTAGATTTTTAGGTTTGATATGGTTGTGTCATAATCATCTCATAATTGACAATTTTAACTTTTGGCAATAAAAGGAAATTGGGATATCTTTGGAACTGTAAAACCTGGTTTAATCTTTTTCTTTCTAGACTCTTGATAGATTGGATAATTAAACAGTATCCAGAGAAACTAAAGAAATGGGCATTTTAATTGATATTTTATCTTGAGTTACTTTTTAATGAACACTGCTCATTACAACTTTACAAACCAAAAGTGTTTACTAATTCCAGTAACTACCATTTCTTTTTCAGCTAGATGAGTGATCGGAAAATTTTTGTTGCATTTCAAAATCTAAATAAACTACAGACTTTATCCTTATACCATGAATGTTTTTTTTTAATACTCTGTCTTAAAATAATACAGCATGGTACAATAAATAGTGCTTTTACATATATATATATACACACACACACACTTTTCTGAAGAATGATGGTTTGAGTTACGCGTTGGGCAGTTTTGATTTTTGGAAGTTATATTAGTTATTGACTCTTTGTTACAACTTTTTCATTTTTACATTTCAAATTTCTGCCATCGTTGTCACAATGCACATACTGATATAGCACCAGTGAAAATCTAAAATTAATACCCTTGGAAAATGAAAATATTCTTAATTTCCATTTTGACTCTTATACTGGCCCTATAGATCTGCAGTCTTTGTTTCAGTATAGAATATGTTATCCATTTAAATTATTTTTCTTTTATTTAATGTTATCCCAAGACTGTTCTCATAAAGAAAGGGAAGAAATAACTATCCACCCTTAACATCCTTCATTTATTTTGAATATATTGGTGTTTTTATGATAAGGAATATAAATTATATTTAATGTGGTTTCCTCTATACTTTGGTTATTAAGTTTTGCTTGAAATACTAGTTTTCCCATTTGACAGCTTTCTTTGCTGCCAAAGTTTTCAAGAATTTTAGACTTCTTTGAAGTAAATATTTAAGTTCTGCCATTATTGACTCTTAAGATTGTGTGTGTTGTGTTGTGCATTACATAATTACAAAAAGGCTTCATTCAGGTGATATGTTAAAAATGGAACTGTGCTCACCCTAAATGGGCATTGGTATTTTTCTCATAGTACTTTTGATGAGAGTAGGCATTTATTTCGTGAGTTGTTTTGGAGCCTGATCAAAAATTTTGTTCCATGGAGAGCTTGATGCAATTTTGATACAGTGTAGAGGTTTTTTTCAGTTGTTTTAACATCACCAGCATAGTTTTTAGAATGTGACTCTTGCTGAGCATTTAGGGTGAGCTTGGGAAGGAAGGCCTTTGAAAATGGTAGTTATGCAAGGAGACTTTCAGGTGTTGCATTCCTGTTTTCAACACATTTCTTTAAATCTACATAATGGCAGACTTTTCTACCAGGTTATAAGCATTTTTTAGATAAGTGATACTCAGCCAGCATAACTTATTGACTTACCATGTATGTATAGTCATCACTCTCTTACTGTGAAATTCCAAATGCCTACCAGAGTTACCTTGTTCTATCGTAATATGATAAACATCTCAACAGTTTTGGGTTTCCCCACTTTGGTTCAGAAGGTTATTTAATTTCTATCTGGGCATTAATGGAGAAAATAAGTAGCCTTATGTGCTGCTTTAGATTGAAACATGGAGGATATGAGATATTCTTTTGCAATTCATGTTTCTCATTTCTCAAAGTGAGCACATTGTTCTATAAAGACATGCTGGTACACCCTTAAACTTTTGATCAATCTGAGTGAGGTGTGCTTTTCCTCTTGGGACCTTCTCTCACGTTTGAAGATTGGAAACATCACGTTAGGCGAGGTAATATCTCTTGAACATCTTCTAAAGGGTTTTTTAAAACCTTATTCACACATATTTCATTTGTTTTGAATATTTAAGTGGCTCTTAAATGTTTTGGGTCTACATGCAAATGTACTTGATAAGGTAGGAATCCGTCTTCTTAGCTCTGGCTGAGGGTGCCAGCCATCGGTCAGGTCATTTTTATCTCAAGAGGCAGAAGGCAGTTATGTCAAGAATTGTGCTCAGGGCAGGATTTCATTTCCACAGAGGAGAGACACTTGCAGAGTGCCAGCTAGGTTAGCTCTTTTGCCACTTCTTTCATTTGATTAATTTGGGTTTTTAAAGGGCTGTTTAAAAAAAAAAAAGAAAAAAAAAGGCCGGGAAACTAAAAGTAGGCATTACTGTAGTACTGCATTTCTTAGAACATTTTAAACTAGAACTCATTTTTTTTTCACAGTATATGTACTTGAAGAAGCACTATAATAATCATTGAGAAATATTTTGAGTCTGAAATTTAATTTAAAACCTTTTCCGTTTCAAATTGCTTTATTTCAGGGAAATAATTTTCCAGTTGTTTTGCTATATTCTGCAAATAAAAACCGTGTTTCCTTTTTTCACTTAAACTTTGGTAGGAAACAAACTAAAGCAGACAAACATTTCTTGTTATGTTTGTTGCTTTCTTTAATCCAATGGATAAAAAAGTAAAACCCTGTAAACATTATTTTATTTTTTTATGCAATACCATGCTGTAAATATGGTTCATCAAATAAGGATGTACCTATGATTGAATCTTTAATTCTGCACAGTTAGAGTTTATATATAAACGTGTCTTGACAATCAAGGACTTTTATGTGAGTCTTCCTTTATGATGTTTATTAATGTTATGCATTCCATTTGTTTTGAAGTGAGTACCAATGTGCTAATTTGTATTGTCTGAAAGTATGTAATGTTTTTACAGCTTGTTTTTAAGAATCTGTAAATATGTACAAACAAATCACAGTACTGCTTTATGTTAGAAGGCATATGATGTTGTACTGTATGTAAGCAATAATACATAGCAGTGCTAACTTTACAAGTAGCATCAGG
Organism: Hylobates moloch; assembly: GCF_009828535.3. NCBI lineage: Eukaryota > Metazoa > Chordata > Mammalia > Primates > Hylobatidae > Hylobates > Hylobates moloch. The sequence goes on from NW_026652279.1 coordinate 36,492,454, forward strand.
AAAGTTCTAAAAACATTTCAGAGTTATTAATTATCCTTATTTCATTTAATAATGATTATCTTTAATCAGTTTTTATAAGCAAATTCCATTGTTCCTCCTATTGGAACGTAACACTGTTTACACAGCATAATTGAAGTTGCAGGGGAGACAGGCTAAATCTGACTTCATCTGTACTCACTTTCACTAAGCATTGAATGGCCTTACCACTCTTCTGCAAGATGGAGGAAGACCGCAAAACTTAGTGCCCATCACACTGAAGGAAGGGATGTGGTTTTTTTTCCTGCTTCTGTACTGCTACCTAACTTTGTGATTTGCTTTGGATTTTAATATTTGTTTCTGTTTTAGATTCAAGCCCGTAAGTTTTGAGGTGACTTCAGATCCATTGTGAAATAGATAGTTCTCTTCATATTTCGTAACTACATTTCAATAATTCTAAACTTTCTACATTGATTTTTAGATACTTATTTTTCAAGCTTGATTTCTCAGCTGATCAGATGAATTTATTCAACTTCAATACAAAGGAAGACAAACCTATTATAGTTTCAAGTGAGTAGATATTATACTGTACAGAACAGCTATTTGAACACACACATCACTGCTTTAGAAATAAAACCGCCAATTTATAAATGTATATGACCTACATTTTATAGGAAAAAATGTTTTTAAATGCTAGTCATTTATATAATGTGCTTTGAAGGATTTGCTAGTCCACTTCTGTCACTTTTTAGTACACTGGTATCTTTTATATGTAATGTATGCTTTTTATTATTGTAGCAAAGCATTTCAGTAGAAAGAATTTTGCAACAATATGGGGGAAATTTTTCATTGTTGGATTTGAATTATACTGGATTTTATCTGTGTAGTCTTACTTGTCTTTATTTTAATGCTGTCTGAAGGGAACTTGGTATCCAAATAAAGCAGGTAACCTCATTTTACTTCAAGGGCATACTGTGTAGTGCTGAATTTAATCTGAAAATCTGATGATTTTGAAAAAAACAAGTTTATAAACATTGTACAGAAGAAATTAAATGTGTGATGGAAATCCTGATGGTGGAGCACGTTGAATTTTCTGATATATAGTGTTATTTTCCTGGGATCCCCTATGCCTTCTTTGTATTTCAACTAATAAAGGAAAAACCCTGTCATTAAAACTGGTAAGATAATAGGATATTCTGATTATACAGTATTACTATTCCTATCCCATTTTCTGACCTTTTCTCAATCACTGTAAATTTTTATTTTCTATTTCCTATTGATAATTAAATATGTATATAATATAGACACTGTTGTATAGAACTAAATGAATTGGGTTGCTATGCTTGAGTGGGTAGTGAAATGGAAATATTTGATGAATACTGAGAGTTCCTAAAATGCCGGAGCAAATTTCCGAGGGAAAGGGGGGCATCGTGTGTCTTGGGAAGGTTGCAGCAGGTTGTTTCTTCAACTCCTTAAGAAATCATTGTGAAGGATTCAACTGCAAACTCGGGATCAGATACAAAATGGGTCTTTCCTTCCCCTCTCCCCCAAAAAATAGGAGCACTAAATTTTAAAATCTACTCAGGTGACAGTTGCTTTGCAATGAAACTTATCACATTGAAATTTTCAGTGTTAAATAAAAAGAGATTTGTGATATTTTTAAATACAAACTTTTACATCAGTAGTCAGCAGCCTAACAATTGAAATTTGGTAAGTCAATATATTTTAAAATATTTTGCTCTCCAAATAGAATTGTTTTTAAACAATTGGGAGGATTTTTTGTTTCTTTAAATATATTTTAATTTCATTGTAAAAACAAAATCTTGCTTGACCCTATATTATGCCATGAATGAATTGCTGAGCGTTTATAATACAGTGACAGCTTGTTTCATGCATAGTCATGGAACATAGAGATGTTCTTTAAACTGACCTATTGATAAGAGGTTTAATGAGTTTCACGGCTTTCAACACTATTGTCATATAGTTATCTTTGCCATTTGGAGTTTATGAAACCATTTTATGTATTGTGATACTAAAGGAAGTTGTTTTGCTTTACTTTAAATTGAATTATTAGACTAATATTTGCAAATTCTGCATTTTAAATGTGGACACTGGCTGTTTGAAAAATAAAATATAGAATACAGTTTTATGGATAATTTTTGAGCTGAATTTTTCACAATATTCTGAACCAAATAACGAATGGTAAATATGCAAAAATCATGGTGCATAGATATAACAGTAAAGAGAAAAGAATTTCTGTGTGGAATTAACAGTTACACAAATTGGGTAACAATTATCAGGGCCTTTATTATAGCTTTATGTGGAATGTTATTCTAAAATGCAAGAGTCAAATGTTACTGTCATTGAATATTTTAGACTTGAAACGTGTTCATCGTAGGGCTAAGAAAATATGTGTTTTTTTCTTTACAGATAAGACTCTGTTAACCCACTGTCAGCATACGTGGGATTTCTTTTCTTTTTTCTTTCATTAGTGGAGATTTGTTTTCATCCATCTACCACCTTGCCAGTACCCTAGCTTGTGACCAGCGGGATGCATTGTAAGAAAGTTGTCTGTGGTTAGGAGTGCAGTCTGGGTCCATGGAACACATTTAAACTAATTGGCCCTTGCAATGATCAGTCCTAGGACCCTGGCCTTATTATTAGCATGGTGCTTTAACCAATTGTACATAATAATACCACTGATAGTCTACTAATGCATTTCCTAGATCCCAGTTTTTCTTGAATGATTAGGAATGGTGGGGAGAGGGGAGGGGAGATATTCTACATGATATTTCTCCAATCTTCTAAAGATTATAAGAAAAAATAAAAAATTGAAGTCACTTGAATTAATGTGTTGTCATTGAGTCTTACTTGACAATTTATCATGCACAAAGTGATTATGAAGATTTTCCTGATTGTATGTTTGGTTTGAATTTTAAATTTTTTTTTTTTTTTTTTTTTCAGAGTGCTGGCTGTTCTGTTTTCTTTCTTCTCTGGTGAACTTGATAGGATATAAATTATATTCATATGGTGCATAAAGAATAAATGGAGGTGAAAAGTTTTAAGTGAACTAAAGCTAAAATTTGGGTCTCATAATTTTCTTTCTTTTGTCATTTTCAAGTGTAATTAAAAGGAACATTTTACCCAGACATTCACACAGCTGTATATGCATATGTGTAAGAGCTGGGATGTGAAATGTGATATTGTAAATTAGAATGACATTTCAAAGTGATTTTCAAGTGACTGGGAAAACTCAAGTTTAGAAATGGACTTGAATTGTTAGAGAACATTTGAGCATTTGCATATTTACCTACTAATACAGATGAACTTTTAAAGTTGTAACCTTAATTTTCCCTAGCTTCTCATTCTTAATAAGGTTCTGAAAATAAGATGTTGTGTCAAGGTGGGGAAGGGAGCCAAAGAAATGCCTTGCCCAAGGTAGGAACTGTGTTTTCTATTGATTTGAATCTTACTGGAGCCGACTTCTTTGACCCTGCGTTCATTCAGCACCAATCACCTATTTAATAACAGGCATTGTGCTCCATGCAAATAATAGATGGTTGAGGCCATTAGCGTCTTTATTTGACCATGTGAAAGGTATTTATAGTGTTATCAATTGCAGGTTACAGTATTGTACTTTAGATTATTCAAGCAAACAATGAGTGTTAAGATGTGTTGAGTGCTATGCTGAGTAATCTCATCCCTCAAACTTCTAAGTACCTTTATTCCCTGTTTTAGGATAGGATTAGAAAATATAATCTTAATAAATTTCAGAAGATAGAAAATATATACAGACTAAAAAAGTGGAAATAGGGAACATTGTCAAAAATTAGACTCTACCTAAAATAACAAAGTTAGGGATAGGATTCAAGCCTGGACTGTGGAAATGAGAAACAGACTTTGTTTTGAAGGAACTGACTTACCACAGGACTGAGGTTCACACACGTTAGAGTGAAAATACACTAGAGGGTCACCTGTACCCCACTGCGGGGTTGGAAATGGGTGGTGAGAGGTGGTTTCGTGGAAGTGGAGAAATAACTAAACCAAGGCTGATTCGTCATTCTAGCACAGTCTTCATGGAAAGGTATTAATATTTTAAACACCTTGAAGTCATATGCTACTTGTTCCATCCTCCCAGACTATGACTGTGTTTATGGTACTTCATGTTAAATAACTTCCAGCTGTCCCTATGTGTGATTCTCTTTCTCTTCCTTGGCCATTTCCTTCAAGGTATCTTGGCCTCTGCCAAACTTACCTTTTAAACTTCCGATATGGTAGTTTCCCCTATGGGAAAACTATGGAAGTTTCAGCACCATCACCCTAACGCAACTTTTGTGAAGACAGTATGAGGGTTAAGCCTGATTGCTAGATCACGAAATGGCTGAAAGAGGACACAGCAGAGTAAACGCATGCAGAGTAATTTGAGACCTTACAGAAGATGGCTGAGAGCAGTTTTGTGCATTGTCGGGGGTGGCGGGGAAGGGGAGAGTATACACACAGTCTAGTAATATTTGTGTAAAAAATAGGGTTTTCTTTTTTTGTGGATTGTTTTATGTTTTTTTTGGTGGGGGGAGGGGGATGGAGTCTTGCTCTGTGGCCCAGGCTGGAATGGGATGGCATGATCATAGCTCACTGCAGCCTTGTACTTCTGGGCTCAAGTGATCCTCTTGCTTCAGCCTCCTGAGTAGGTGGGACTACAGGCATGTGCCACCATGTCCAGTTATGTTCATTACGTTGTGTAGAGACAGGGTCTTGGTATGTTTCCCAGGCTTGCTGTTGAACTCCTGGTCTCAAGTGATCACTCTACCTCAGACTAAAAATATCCTTTAAGAAAGTACTTCCAAGGCAGTACTTTGGAAGTGCTTCCAAGGCAGCATATCCAAATGGGACAGCTTTAAATGAACTGTGTGTTTTTTGTTGAGGATGATTGTGAGACAGTAGAGCTGTAGTTTGATAACATTCTATAGGCTGCATGGGCAAATAAGGGGCAGCGAAATAAGCAGACGACTTGAGAGGATTAAATCACTGTTCTGCCTTGATCTATCTGTGTAGTCTTGTTCAAGTCACATATTTTTCTGAGCCTCAACTTTTTCATCTGCAAAATAAGGATAATAAATGCCTATATGAATTGCTGTGAATGTCAAATCACTTGAGATAATTTGTAAACTGTAAGGTACTAAATACATACCCTATTCAGATTATTTATTTTCTTAAGGGAGTCTCGCTCTGTTGCCCAGGCGGAGTGCAGTGGCATGATCATAGCTCAATCTCAAACTCCTGGGCTCTAGAGATTCTCTTGCCTCAGCCTCCTGAATATCTGAGACTTCAGGCTTGCTCCACTATGTCTAGCTAATATTTGTTTTATTTTTTATAGAGACAGGGTTTTTTTGTTTGTTTGTTTATGCTACCCAGGCTGATCTCGAACTCCTGGACTGAAGCAGTCCTCCCGCCTTGGCCTCCCAAAGTGTTGGGATTACAGGTGTGATTACACTGTGCCCAGCCTATCCAGATTTTGAAGTGGCACAAAAGCAAGATAGAGCAGAGTTGGACAAGTGTATTTACTGTATTTACTGTATTCAGTAAATACAGATTACCAAAGTATTTGGAATCTGGAGGGGGTGGGGTGGGAGATGAATAAGAAAATTAAAAAACAAACAATCTGGGGTAGATTGTATTTTCCATATGCTCTTCTTACAATATGATGTTGGGATTCCTTCAAAAGGAGTTAGGGTCTATGTTACCTCCCATTGAGCCTGAGTGGACCTTTTTAAGTGCCCCAACCAATAGGAGAAATGGTAGAAATGACACTACATGACTTTGTGGGCTAGGTCCTAAATTCAATAGAGAGCCTGGCTTCCTCACAATTGGAAGCCTCATTTCATGTAAAGCAGAACATATAATAACTTTCACTTGCATTCAATTTTATCTTTCAAAAGACTGAAGAAGATATGAGAGTCTGTCTGGATTTAATTGACCAACAAGGAATAACTAGTTAGTGAGGCAGACATGATAGGAATTTTGTAAATAAGTGGTTACTTAACATAATTTGTGTTCACTGGCAAATGGAATAGAGGGTATTATAAAGCACATGCCCTAAACCTTAGGAACACATAATTCAAAAAGCTTCATTAAAAATCTGACTCCAGCCTGGGCAACATACAGAGACCCCCATCTCTCAAAAAAACTTTTAAAAATCACCCAAGTGTGATGGTGCACACCTAAAGTCCCAGCAACTCAGGAGGCCGAGATGGGAGGATCACGAGCTCAGGAGGTTGGGGCTGCAGTGAGCCGTGATCGTGCCACTGCACTCCACCCTGGGTGTCAGAGTGAGACCCTGTCTCAAAAAAAGGTATGATTTCACTATCACATACACTCAACGGGATGGAACATTCTGGATGAAGTCTAAACAACACTGACATACATTGCCACAAATGAGAAACAATAAGCAGAAGTGTCATCCTACAAAAGTAAGGGAATATACGGAGGTGGAATTCCCCACTTTCTCACTCCTAAGCTATTGGTTAATCATGAATGGGAACCTGGCTGACCCATGAGACAAAAGCAAAATTATGGACAATGAGGTTAGGATGTTGGAACCACTTTTTTCTCTCTTCTTTTTTTTCTCTTACATTATTTTTCTTTCACTATTTCTGTTCCTTCTTTGCTATTCTTTTTTTTTCTTTCTTTCTCCTGAGTGTCTATACCATAATCACAGGTATACATCCAATAGAAACAACCAGCAGATGGTATGTGATGAGATTTGAAGCCCTGCCTCTCATGCAGGTTAGGCTTATTTGTTTTTTTAGTATTCATATTTCAGTAACATTCAAAACTAAATTGATATCAGGAGAAGCTTGTGAGACCCCCTGGATTAGTTTGTAAGCTTCTTAAAGGCATTAAGTTCAGAGAGCATAAAGCTACCTCACACAATGAGCAAGTGTGAATGAATAAACAGTGCTAGGGGGTACAGGAGGCATTTGGAGGGCTATTTGAAGGTATTAGAAGTATGGTGGAGATTCAATGGCGTCAAGATGATGCTATGATCCAGGGGCCTGGAAATGCCAGAATTCTGCAGTCAACTACAACTTGCACTTGCCATAACCTTCCAAAAAAAAAAAAAAAAAAAATTCCCTAAACTGGCACACAACAATCAATGGTCATTTCCCAAACCCTAGTGTAGAAATGAGGTAGAGGATGTGGCTGGAACTATAAGGCCTCTAGAGCCACTTCCTTCCCCTTGGCACCTTACCACCTCACGCTGACCAGGGCATCTCAGTATATGAGAATCAGGTGAATAAGGAGTAGGATGGCCAGGACTCATCAGTGAGCAGGTGGGCCCCAGCCCTTTTCTCACTGCTCCAGTTGCATAGGAGCAAAGAAAGGAAGAAGCAAAAGAGACATGTCCACATGTGAGGCTTAGTAATGGAAAATGCTCACTGCTGGATGGGGTTCAGTAAGTATTCTGTGATCTGATCAATCAGGCCACTCCTGGAGGGCAGGGCTTGTGAATATTTCTCAAATTCTTTGGAGCCCTCCCTCCCTTTACAACTACCACAACCCGAACCACCTTCAGGTCTTGCCTGGGTTTCTGTAAGTTCCTGTACATGCACTCTTCTTGGCCTCTGGTTCTTGCTCCACATAACAGCCATGCATCAGAAGCTTCCCAGTTGTTACTTGGAGAAACATGGCATTCCTTACCTTGGCCCTGTGAGGTCATCTGCTGCCCATAGCCCCCGCCTTTCCTACAGTAAGCCTGTCATCCTCTCTGCTCTTCCACCACTGGACTGCTTTCAGCTTCAGTTACTTGGTCATGCCCTCTTGGGCTACAAAGGCACTATTTTCTCTCTACATTCTATTAAACCACCTACTCCCACACCATGCGTCCCTTGGATTTCAGCCCTAGCATCACTTTCCCAGAAAAGCTTATCCTGATTTTCCTGATTAGGTCACATTAACCATTTCAGAATCTCTCATCACTCTGTACGGTTTCTCTAGCTTCTAGATGGCTGTTTGTAATGTGTGAGAATTTGATGAATGTCTGTCTTGCCTGCCTGTCCAGAGCGGTCTTGCTTCCCACTGTGTGTTCTGTGTTGGCCACAGTCCTTGGTGAGCAACAGATGTTTGATGAATGTGGTTGAAGGAGGGGATGCAGGCCCCCTGAGCTATATCCAAGGATGGAAAGAGAAGGTTGCTGGTCCTGCAGAAGAACCACTGCAAGGGAGTTTGAGGCTCTGGATAACCGCAGTAAGACCAGAAAACTGGACATGTGATTTTCAAAATGGGAGGGAAAATAGTGGATTGTGAAAACAAGAGATAGCTGATCTAGATTTCAGTCTCCAGTAAAATTCTAGAATGTTCATAACCACTCTGCCAGGTAGGTTCGGCAGGTCTTAATCATTAACTCCATGCTACAAGTAAGAAAATGGAAGCTTAGACACATTGGAGACCGTGGGCAAGGTCATACAGTGAAGAGGGAGAACCAGGTCTCAGATCCGGACCTGACTTCTCTCATCTGCACTCTAGACAGCCTGTCACTGGGTCGGCCGTAGATGATATTTGAGTAAAAGCTAATGCTAATCACTATGTCGTCACAGTGTAGTGAGGCTGCCACTGTCATCATAAAATAATCTGGACCCTGTTTCTCAGGCTCCTTTCTGCAGCTACATTTTGTTTTGTGCTCCCAACAGGTCCTAGCCCATGACAGATGCCAGGTGGCTGATAGAGACAGGATGACTTTCTCTTGTCAGGGCAAACCCCCAGAATCAACAAATAGCCTAGATCCTGGAGGAGAGACCTACCCAACAGCAGCTGAACACCTGACACCAGGAAAGCTGCAGCCCCTCCCTCTCCACTCAGTCTTACCAGGGAAGCCAGAGGAAGAGACTGGCCCGCCCCAACTTCCCTGGGAGCCAGGCTCTCTCAGCCTGTGTGAGGGGCTTGTGCTTTGTTCGGGCCTGTGTCTCCCGAGTCACCCCCTCCCAGCTCCCCGGAATACTGGGTGGCCCTCTGGCAGGACACCCTTTTGGGCCTGGGGCTCTTGGAAGTGCATTTCAAAGTCCATGAAGAAGAAAAATCTTTCTCTATTTTATCTCTTCATCTGGATTAAAGAGGCTGCACTGTGCAGAGGAGAGAGCCTGGCATTGGAATGAGACCTAGGTTCCAATCTCGGCTCCACCCTCAGAGCCGGCAAACCCTTGTGAGTGTGTGCAGAATTCCTGTGATTTTTTTTTAAATACACAGGCTTGCCTTAGGGAGGTGCATCACAATGACCAACTAAAACATATATATGCAGTTTATATAATTACTCTCTTTAAATAGTAAATTACTTGTGCTGCCTCAGTAATATATCCACCTTCTCCCTGTCAGTGAAAATTGTAACTACAATAAGACACCACTGCCAACAAGATGTATTCCATCTCTCAGGTGTTTTGAAGAGGGGAAAAAATACTATTGGGCTAGAAATCTCATGATTTTCAAACCTTGGCTGAGCATTAGAATCATCTGAGAAGTTTAAAGAAAATGCTGATTTCCAGGCCCCACCCCAGACCAATTAAGTAATTAAGTCAGAATATCTGGAGGTGGGTCCCCCAGGTATTGGTATTTTCTGAAACCACCCCTAGGTGATTGTAAAATGTGCACCACACTAGGTGGGCAACCTCTCAAGGCACTTTTGACTGTGGTTCCAGGGCCTAGGCTATGAGATACATTATGTTTTTGTGTACATACCTATTCACATCATGACTTAATGTTTTCAACCTGCTTTCCCATTCCTATTCTGGTTGGCCTTTTCAGAGCCCTGATCCCTCTCCAGGATTCAGACTTTCTGACAAATGATGCTATCTTTCAGGTTATGATTTTGTTGCCAGCCTTCACACAGATGGCATTTCTCAGTGCCAGCCACTGGAAGGAAAGAGGTGAGGGAGCATCTAGCCTCTCAAAGTGCTGGGATTACAGGCATGAGCCACGACGCCTGGCCTTAAATTCACCTTTTCTTCTATTCAGTAACAACTCAAGGTCAAGGTGAAGCACACGATAGTGAGCCTATTGCTTTGTGTGTCTCACCCAGCTCAGGCAGGTGGATCAGCTGAGCTCGGGAGTTCGAGACCAGCCTGGCCAACATGGTGAAACCCCATCTTTACTAAAAATGCAAAATTACCTGGGCGTGGTGGTGCATGCCTGTAATTCCAGCTACTCGGGAGGCTGAGGCAGGAGAATCGCTTGAACCCAGGAGGTGGAGGTTGCCATGAGCCGAGATTGTGCCATTGTACTCCAGCCTGGGCAACAAAAGCAAAACTCTGTCTCAAAAAAAAAAAGTGAGTTTAATAACAATATTATTCTTTTTTAATATATAACTGGGCTTCAAAAACAGTGAATTCAAACAATGAAATAAATAGAAATACTTTGAAAGGAAATAATTTTTTTTTTTTTAACCTTGGTTGGATGCTCTAGGTATTCACTATCACTGCATAACAGATTACCCCAAACCTTAGTGGCTTACAACAACAATTTATTTTCTCTTATGGGTTCTGTGAGTCAGGAATTCAGACAGAGCCCAGCAAGCACAGCTTGTGTTTGCTCTACAATGCCTGGAGTCTCCGCGGCGGGGCTGGAATCTGCAGGCTTGTTTCACTCACATGTCCAGTGGTTGACACTGGCTATTGGCTGGAACACCAACACGTGGCCTCTCCATGTGGCTTCCTCACAACATGGTGGCTGGATCCCAAGGGTCAGTGCACTGACAGTGAGGAAGCCAGGCTCCCTATTGCCTTTAGGACCTAGCCCACAAAGTCATGTAGTGTCATTTCTACCATTTCTCCTGTTGGCTGGGGCACTTAAAAAGGTCCACTCAGGCTCAATGGGAGGTAACAGAGACCCTAACTCCTTTTGAAGGAATCCCAACATCATACTGTAATTAGAGCGTATGGGAAATACAATCTACCCCACATTGTTTGTTTTTTAATTTTCTTATTCATCTCCCACCCCACCCCCTCCAGATTCCAAAGTAACGTATGCTCATTGCAAGAAAAAAAAATTAAATAAAAATCCAGAATTGACTGGTTTGGCGGCTCACGCCTATAATCCCAGCACTTTGGGAGGCTGAGGCAGGAGAATTGCCCGAGACCAGCCTGGGCAACAAAGTGAGACCCTGTCTCTACCAGAACAACAACAAAAATTCAGAATTTATATACCAAAGTGTGTACTCACTATCTCAATCCCTCCCTGGAGATAACCACTATTAACAGATTGATGTGTACTTTTCTTTTCTTTCTTTCTTTCTTTTCTTTCTTTCTTTCTTTCTTTCTTTCTTTCTTTCTTTCTTTCTTTCTTTCTTTCTTTCTTTTTTTCCTTCCTTCCTTCCTTTCTTTCTCTCTCTCTCTCTCTTTCTTTCTTTCTTTCTTTCTTTCTTTCTTTCTTTCTTTCTTTCTTTCTTTCTTTTCTTTCTTTTCTTTTTTTGAGACGGAGTTTTGTTCTTGTTGCCCAGGCTGGAGTGCAATGGCGCGATCTCGGCTCACCACAACCTCTGCCTCCCTGGTTCAAGCGATTCTCCTGCCTCAGCCTCCAGAGTAGCTGGAATTACAGGCACGCACCACCATGCCCGGCTAATGTTTTTGTATTTTTAGTAAAGACGGAGTTTTTCCATGTTGGTCAGGCTGGTCTTGAACTCTCAACCTCAATCCAACTGCCTCAGCCTCCCAAAGTGCTGGGATTACAGACGTGAGCCACCGCGCCTGGCCGTATTTTTCTATACAAACCATATATATATATGTATGTATGTGTGTATGTGTATACACTGCTTTTTTAAAAAACAACACTATACATTATTCTTTGACATGCTGTGTTTATTCATTATTACGTGATGAACAGAGTTCCATGTTAGCATGTACAGAAATACTTAATTCTTTGTTTCTTTTTTTTTTTTTTTTTGAAATGGAGTCTCGCTCTGCCACCCAGGGTGGAGTGCAGTGGCACCATCTCAGCGCATTGCAACTTCCGCCTCCCAGGTTCAAGCAATTCTTGTGCCTCAGCCTCCCGAGTAGCTGGGATTACAGGCACGTGCCATGATACCTAGCTAATTTGTTTTGTATTTTTATTGGAAATGAGGTTTTTAGGCCGAGGCAGGTGGGTCACCTGAAGTCAGGATTTCGAGACAACCCTGGCCAACATGAGGAAACCCCGTCTCTACTAAAAATACAAAAATTAGCTGGGTGTGGTGGCTGGCGCTTGTAATCCCAGCTACTCGGGAGGCTGACGGAGGGGAATCACTTGAACCTGGCAGGCAGAGGTTGTGGTGAGCCAAGATCATGCCACTGTACTCCAGCCTGGCAACAGAGTGAGACTCCGTCTCAAAAAAAAAAAAAAAGAAATGGGGTTTTTATTTTTTGTATTTTTATTAAAAATGTTGGCGAGGCAGCTGGGCACAGTGGCTCATGGCTGTAATCCCAGCACTTTGGGAGGTTGAGGGGGGCAGATCACGAAGTCAGGAGTTCGAGACCAGCCTGGCCAACATGGTGAAACCCCATCTCTACTAAAAATACAAAAATTAGCTGGACGTAGTGGCAGGTGCCTGTAATCCCAGCTACTCAGGAGGCTGAGGCAGGAGAATCGTTGGAACCCAGGAGGCAGAGGTTGCAGTGAGCTGAGATCATGCCATTGCACTCCATCCAGAGCAACAGGGCGAGGCGCCGTCTCAAAAAAAAAAACAAACAAACAAAACAAAAACAAATGTTAGCCAGGCTGGTCTCAAACTCCTGACCTCAGGTGATCCGCCGGCCTCAGCCTCTCAAAGTGCTAGGATTATAGGCCTGAGCCACTGCAGCCAGCCCAGAAACACCTAATTATTTCTAATGCCAGCTGTCATAGTATGGCTGTGCTATAACTTATCTAAGCAGTCTTCTGTTGATGGACATTTAGGTTGTTCTCATTGTTTAAAGTATTACAAAGTAATGATGCAACAAACGTGCTTTTACTAGTTCATGTAGGGCAGTATCTTAAAAATGGCAATGTTTAAAGGATATGCAGGATACTATCTCTCTCTCTCTCTGTCTCTCTCTTTTTTTTTTTTTTTTTTTTTGACAGAATCTTACTCTGTCGCCCAGGCTGGAGTGCAGTGGCATGATCTCAGCTCACTGCAACCTCTACCTCCCAGGTTCAAGCAATTCTCCTGTCTTAGCCTCCCGAATCACAGGTGCCTACCATCACACCTGGCTAAATTTTCTATTTTTAGTAGAGACAGTTTTTCACCATGTTGGCCAGGCTGGTCTCGAACTCCTGACCTCAGATGATCTACCTGCCTCAGCCTCCCAAAGTTCTGGGATTACAGGTGCAAGCCACCTCGCCCAGCCAGGATACTATTTTTCAACACGAGTTTTTTTGTTTGTTTGTTTGTTTAAGGTTAGTGTCATTGTTATAAGAAAAATCTACATTAAGCAGGATACATATATATTTTTCTTTGCAAAGGGCAGGTTTTTCTAGCCTTAACACGAAGAAAATAAACAACTATATTTGTTCCTGGGTTTAGAAGATGCTTATAAGCTTTGAAGGGAACTTCTCATTTATTTAGAAAGTGACGAGTGACAGGAAGTAGGTGGTTATAAAGCGAAAGGTGGATTTCCTTTTCTAAAGTTTTTAACTCAGGCTGATATGGAATTGAATGCAGATTTTTCAAAATTCATGTTGACACTTAGAGGGAGACTCATCGGAAGGTGACAGCGAACAGGAAACCAGCTTGAGGCAAAAAAAAAAAAAAAAGAGAAGTGTCATGAATGACCCACCAAAAGTGAATAAGAAAAATGATTCTGCTGGTCATTCTGATGAATCTATGGAAATACAGTCAGCCCTTCATATCTGTGGATTTGACCAATGGCAGGTCAAAAATATTTGGTTAAAAAAAAAAAAAGCATGGTTGCAGCTCTACTGAACATGTACAAAGTTTTCTTCTTGTCATTATTCCCTAAACAATACAGTATAACAGCAATTTACATAGTATTTTTTTGTTTGTTTGTTTTTAAGACGGGATCTCACTCTGTCACTCAGGCTTTAATGTAGTGGTATGATCATGGCTCACTAGAGCCTCAACCTCCTGAGCTCAGGCAGTCCTCCCACCTCAGCCTCCCAAGTAGGTGGGACTACACGCATGCACCACCATGCCCAGCTAATTTTTAAATTTTCTTTTGTAGGGAGAAGAATAGGCTCTCACCATGTTGCCCAAGCTGGTCTCGAATTCCTGGGCTCACGTGATCCTCTCACCTTGTCTTCCCAAAGTGCTGGGATTACAGGTGTGAGCTACTGTGCCTGGCCTTGAATTAGGTATTGTAAGTAATCTGGAGATGACTTAAAGTATGTGGGAGGATGTGTGTAGGTTAAATGCAAATGCTACATCATTTTATATCAGGGACTTAAGCATCTATGGATTTTGGTATTGGTCAGGGAGCCTGGAACTAATCTCCTGCAAATGCCAAGGAGTGACTGACTGCATAATGGATTCTAGTAACGTGACTGTGTCAACCTGTCCGCCTATTCATCCTTTGTTCACAGATGGTTAATCTGTAATTTTGGGGGGTCTTTTTTTCTGGCAGAGATGGGTTATTAAAAATTTCTTTGCTGGGAATGAAATTCTGACACATGCTACAACATGGATGAACCTTGACGAAATTATGCTGAGTGAAGTAAGCCAGACACAAAAGGACAAGTATTGTATGAGTCTACTTACATGAAATACACAAAATAGGTAAATCCCTAGAGACAGGAAGTAGATGAGGGGAGTTACCTCTCAGGGTAGATGAAACAGGGAGTTAGTGCTTAGTGGGTACAGAGTTTCTATTGGGGACGATGAAAGTTTTGGAAATAGCGGTGATGGTTGGACAATATTGTGTGTGATTAATACCACTGAACTGTACACTTAAAATGGTAAAAATGGCAAATATGATGTTCTATATCTTCGCACACGTCTTTGCTGGAGCAGAAGCGAGAGGTTAGGTTCTGTCAGTGTTCCCATGGCTTAGCCTTCCCTTTTGTTTTTAAAAGAACAACCTCTATTTTTAGAGATTTTCACACAAAGGCTTGTGGGCGTGGGAAGTTCTCACAGCTGCCCTCCTGTTTCTCAGAAGCCCACATGGAAGCCTCTCAAGTTATTTAAGGTTTAGGAAATATGCCAGATTGGGAATGGAGATAATTTAATCTCTCTGTATGTTAATTTAGGGGTTTTTTTTTCTGCAACATGAGGCCCTGGAAACCTTACTTCACCCCTAGGAAAGGCAGTTCTGGGTCTTGCTGAAGGGGGTAAGGGTAATTCACCCCTACACAGCATGCCCAGAGCACTTTCCTGGCAAAAGCAGTTCCACACCCTCAGAGTCTGGGGTCACCTGATCACGCAGCCAGGCACACACGGAGACCCCCGGTACCAGATGCTTCTCCGCATCTGCCCAGGGGTCTGCGGGTTTCCCTGCACTCCGGGCTTATCCCGGGCTTTCTCAGTCCTGCGTGCAGTGCTCACAGCCATTCCTCAGAGCCGCACAGGGTAGGCTCCTGTCCCTACCCCCCGGTCCCGGGGCTGGGCATCTCCGCTGGTGGCACTGTCGAGGGGGGAGCGGCAGTGGCTGGTCACGTCGAGCCTGTGGGCTTGCGGCCCCTACTCCCTGTTTTCCCCCAGCCCTGCCCCTACCCAGGTGAAGGTTCTTGTCCAGGTAGGCGCGAAGGCCCGACCCTTGCGGAGGGAAAGCCTCTGCAGCGCCCCCTCTCCACCTGGGCCCGAGACTCCCGCTGCTGGCGCGGTAGGGGTGCCCCCGCCGGGACGGGACAGCTGGGACCCGCGCAGCCGAGCCGGGGCAGCCACGTGGCGGCGGGGCGGGGACCGAGCGGGCCGGGCGCTGGGAGCTGGCTGTCCCAGGAGCAGGTGAGGGCGGAAGGGCTGTTGGGGGTGGAGAGGGTGGTCTCGGGACAGTTCCTCTCCCCGGCCTGCAGTTAGGAGCCAGGCCTGGGATCACCTTTGCCCCCACCTCCCAGCCCAGGTGGATCCTTCCCTACCGCCGGTCACCTGCGCGCCGGCACACGGGCCTGGCCCGGGTACTTGGGGTGGGGGTTCGCGTCTGCGTGGGGTGCCAAGGGGCCCGGGTCCCAGCCCTGCCCAGACGTGAGGGTAGGGGCTCCGCGGAGAAGCGGGCTCTGCGGAGCGGCGGGAAGGGCAGGCGGAGGCCTGGGGTCCCTTGCTTTGTGCGGCGCGGGCAGCCGGGGACACCCGGGTGCGCTGGCCCCCTACCTATCACCCGGCGTTTGGCAGGACTGCAGCCCACCAAGTCCCCCAGCCTTCCCAGCTTCCCACTGGGCTAACCCTGCTCCCCCAACCCTCCACTCAGTGCTCCGGGCGCCTTCCCTCCTCGCCAGTGCTGGCTGCTGTCCTTAGTCGCCTTCTTCCCAGGACGATCAGCTCTACCCCTCCCCCTTGCTCTCTTCCCCCGCCTTCCTCCTTCTTCCAAAGGGTCCTGAGCCCCGTCTACCTTGCAGCACTGTGCTGGGGAGAGATGCCACACAGATCAAGGGGACAAACTCCCTCCTCCCCTCAAGGAAAGCCAGGTCCAGCGCGAAGGGGAGGGTGCCTGGGGGTGGGTTGAGGAGCTGCCCTAGTCCTGTCCAGCCTTTTCTCACCCACCCTCTTCACTCTGCTACCCTTCTCCGGCCCTGCTCCAGAAGGGCCCCAAAACAGCCTCCTCATGGCACCTCTCCCCTCTGCTGAGGGCGCAGCTACATTCACTCACCATCTGCAGCCAGGTTTAGTGCGTCATGATGCCCTCCTCCTGGAGAGAGGGCTTCACGAGGCACTTGAAAGTGGGAGAGGAGTGTGACTCTGTGTCCTCAGGGGCTGGGCAGCCAGGCAGCTGGCTCTGACCCTCACATATTTAAGGAGCTCAGGGAAGGAGAGAGCTGGGAGTGCCTGAGGCTCTAAGGCAGCAAGGTTTGAGCACAGGTGGGCTCTGAAGGACCAGCGGGATCTACTTGGGTACCAAAAAGGTAACCTGGCCAAGTTTCTAGATGAGGTAGACAAGGTTTCTTCCTCAGCCAGGGCCTCGCCTGGTAGTTTGAACAATTCTAGTAGAGGGAAAGGATGGACAACAAGGGGAGAGGAGAGGAGGAGCCAGCCTGACCAAGGATGCTGTTGCCTTCCAGAGCAGTCTCCTTGTCCAGATCACCAGGATCCCTGTTTGCTGGAGAATGACCCAGATGTCCCAGGTGCAGGAGCTCTTCCATGAGGCAGCCCAGCAGGTAGGCTCAGGATGTGCCAGGGTCTGTGATGGAGGCCTGTGAGCACGGGGATCCCCAGACAGTGGGCTGGATGCAAACATTACAGTGCACCCTTTAGATGTAATTAACTCCAAAGTCTATTTTGGTCATCCAGTTTAATGAGAAAATATTATAGCCAAAATGTTATAGCCATTATTAACTGTTCATACACAGAAAACCTTTGGCATTATTTGTGGTGGATTTTGAATCCTGGGATCCCCCACAACTCCAAACTCCATCCTGAGAGGTCTTCCACGGCAGTCACAGTGAGGACTCAGATAATATGAACTCATTTTAATTCTGAATCAAACCAATGTAAGAAGGTAAATTTATTTCTGAAAAAACTCTTATGTTCTGAAGCCAAAAGGATTTCTGGATGCCCTGGTGTTTGCTGTTTTTTTTTTTTTTTTCCTTTTTTTTCTTTATCTTCTCCCTGCTGAGCATTAGTTACATGCGTTCCATAGATAAGGAATTGAAGTGGCTCTACCCAGAAATGGAGAGCTGATCCCTTAAGAAATAATAATAATAATAAGCCATACTAAGGTGTTTATCCAGAAACTATGTGCACCCAGGGTCTTTGCCATCCATGATCACTCAACATGAAGTTTTCACCATCCCTTGGGCTTTTCTGTCCTGCTTTCTAGAGAGGGGCAGTAGGGTTTCCCAGCCTTATAACAGGGGAACAATCCCCACCAGAGGGGAGAGAACCAACGTGAAAAAGAAACCCAGATAGAAAATGTGAGGCCCAGCAATTCCCAAAGGAGAGACAAATAAGACATTCTGGGATCTCCCCTGTGATAGCATCTGTTCCTCTCTCCTCTGTTTAAAACCTTCAGTGTCTCCTCATGTGCACTACTAAGGGCTCAAACTCTTCAGCCTCAGCCCTACACAGTCTGACCCCATCTGAGTCTCAAGTCGAGTTCCCCACATCTTCTTCCTGCCACACCTTCCAGCAGAACCACACCATTCCCCAGAGCTTATATCTTTCCCTTGATCTTTGCTGATGCTTCTTATCAACAATTTGTCACTGAAACCTTCACCCAAGTATTTAAGTGGTATTTAAGTATTTAAATTGGTATTTAAGTGGACAGTAAATTTTAGTTGATTGGCTACATGAACAAACAACAGAAAACTACAATGCAAGTTAAATTGTCATAAGTACCCTAAGAGAGAGTTGATTTCTAAAATGTGATGGATACAATGACCTCTGTGTTGCCTCCTTCTCCCTTAATATCTAAACATTGAAGGATTGGACACGGCCCAATGCCCAATTTTAAGGCCTTTGGTGTTCATGATTTAGAAATCCATCCTTTCCTTCTCTCTCCCTCCCCTGCACTGTCTTGTTAAAGGTACCATTTCTTGATTGGATGATTCATACTCTCCTAACTTCTTTTTCCACATTGCTACTTAAGTGATTCTTTTATGAAGCATACATCTGTGTATTTGACCCCTCTGTTTAAATTCCTTCAATAGCTTCTCACTGCCTTCAGAATTCAGCTCAGACTCCTCATCTTGGCCCCCAGGGCCCTCTGTGATGGTTAACTCACCCCTCCTGTTCCACAGCATCCTGTGTCACTGCACTTACCATGTAGCATTGAAATGAGCTATTTCTTTTCTGTCTCCCTTAAAGCTGGCTGTGAACTTAAATTCAGGGGCATGTCTTATTTATTTTTGTATCCCCAATACCTGGCATAGTGTGTTGTGTATAGAAGATGCCCCATCAGTGTTGGTTCTACTGAACCGAACTCACCTGGCTAGGAATTGGGTGACTTGCCATTTGCATTAAGTCTTAAAGTAATGGTGGCAGTGGAACATATGGTGGACTTGGGAAACATATTCCAGGTGGGAGGGTGAGAAAATGATAATAGCTACCAATTAGTGGGCACTTACTGTATACTGAGCACTTAATATGCATTACCTCATTTATCTCCACTGCAACACTCTGAAGTTGATATGATTATTTTGGTTTGACACCAGAAGAACTGTAGCACTGTAAAGCCAGGCACGTTTGATGCCAAGTCTCAAGCTTTCATCCTTTTTGCTATGTGCCTCCTGCTCCAAATGATATAAGCAAAGCCACCCAGATGGCAAATTAAGGACCTCTGCGGGGGAACAGAAAGTAAGTTAGGTGGTTAAAATGCTGGAAGCTGAACTCTAGGAGTGGCTGGCCCTCAAGAAATTTCCTGTGAACCTTTGAACAATTTTATTCCAGTCTTGGGGATCAGAAATTCTGCTGGGAGCTTTGGGGCCTGCAGAACACAAGATTAGGAGGCAGTGCCCAGTGGGAAGACAGGCTAGTGGGTGTCATGCCACCTTCAGTCTTGACCTGCTCTTCTCTTGGTCACGGTGATTACAAAGTAGCTCACAGGAAGTTTGGCAAGGGTGGGGACACTTGGAAGTTAGGTGGAGGGTGAATGAATGGACTCTTGGTTTGGCTTTAATCATTTTAGGACCAGATAGAGTAGCTCTCTCTCTCGCTCTCTTTCTTTCTCTCTCTCTCTCTCTGTGTTTGTGTGTGTGTGTAGATTGGTCATTAATAAGTGAGCCACCTGGGAAGGATCTGTAGATCTGAGTGTTAATGGTGTGGTGGTTGAGGGTGCATGTGCTGCCTGGGTCAAGTCCTGGCTCTAATACTTTGGAACCTTGAACAAGTTTCGTAACCTCACTAAGCCTCCATTTCCTCACCTACAAAATGACTGCCCAGTGATTGAAACTATCATAGAGAATGAAGACAATCAAAAGAGATAATTTGTGTAAATATTTGATATAGTGCTTGGTTCCTGGTCAGCATTCAGCTTATATTATATAAATGGCTAATAATAAAACTAAGGTGGGGAGTATGTATTTAATCGAGGGGGTAGTGGTATAAATGAGCAGAAGGATCCATTGGCAAATAAATGCATGACTCAGCACAGCTGAGTCAGGCAGAAGACCTAAGGCAGGAGTCTCAAACCCAGAATCATACCTTGGGCCAACATCAGACTGTGGGACATTGTTCCGGACAACCTGCTGGGTGGGCAGTCTGTTGAAGATGATGGGTGCTTTCTAGGCCTGGGTGAGTCTGGAGTGGTTTGGGAATGTTAGTGTGTGTTTGGAGACCCACCGAACTGCTGGCAGGCCAAGTCTTTTCCCAGGGGCCTCCGTCTGGAGGCACTTTGAGTGCTTTGGTGGTAGACTCAAACCTGGGTTCTGGGTTTCCCATTCTGACTGTGCCACTGGACAGGCTGGGCCCTTGGGCAAGTTACCCACTGGCTCCCAGTCTATTTCCACAATTATGTGATGGGGTGAGTGGACCTGATTCTCAGGGTTTTTATGCGATTAAAGGAGATGCCATATGTGGAAGGGTCTGGGCTACTGCCTCTCACATGACAAGCACTAAGTAAAATGCTCATTTGATGATTGGATGAAGCCGACTGCACACGGAAACCCAGCGGAGTAGGCTGTGAAACTTGGGGCTTGAAAACTAAGAAAGAAACAGCCGGTGCAGAGGGAGGTGAACAGAAGGCTAATGGGCAATGATTGGGTGCTTGTCTGTGCCAGGTACTGGACAGACAGGACTGTGACGATGTGGGTGTTTCAGGAAGACTGAGTTGGCAGGAGGAAGCAGGTAGCCTGAGACAAAAACAGATGGCAAGCTGACAAGCTGTGTGGAGGTCTGAAGTCCAGCGGAATCTCATGCTCTTAGCATCAAGAATAGGGAGAAAACTCGGTTTCATGTACCAGGTGTTTATTGAATGACAGTTCTTGCCAGGATCCCCAGCTCCTGCTGGAGATACTAAAACAAATACAAAAACAACAGCAATCTCCTAGTTCTTATGGAATAAGAAGTGCCTCCAGCTAGCCTGAGGCTTTTGTCTTCCTTCTCTCAAGGTGGGAGGGTCTCAACAGGAACTTAAAAGGGAAGCTGGCCTGAGAATAAGTCACCAAAAACCAATATAACTAGTACACCGGATTCATGCTTTTCTGCATTCTGCTTTACCACAGAGACTTGAAGTATAGCACTGGTGGGTCCATGTGGACCCTTTTCTAGGAGGTCTGCAGGCCAAAGTCTGGCTAATTATTCTAGAAAAAACCCGCTGCAGGCCGTGGAAGTAGGCTCCCCATCAGAACCATGGTGTCTTGTCCAAGCGCAGGAGGAGGAGTTTCCAGGTCGCTGAGGCCTGCCTGGGTTCTGACTCTGCTCCCTGTCTTCTTGTACAACGTCCCAGCTCTTTCCCTGCTGTGTCCTCTCCTCTCTTAGGTTTGTATCTGTGTCCCCACCAAATCTTATGTTTAATTGTAATCCCCAGTGTTGGAGGTAGGGCCTGGTGGGAGATGATTGGATCCTGGGGGTGGTTTCTCATGAATGGTTTAGCACCATTCCCTCGATGCTGTTCTGATAGTGAGTGAGTTCTCATGAAATCTGGTTGTTTGAAAGTGTGCAGCACCTCCCAGGACCTCTTGCTCCTGCTCTGGCCACGTAAGATGCCTGCCTCCCCTTTGCCTTCCACCGTGACTGAAAGTTTCCTGAGGCCTCCCTGGAAGCAGAAGCTTCTATGCTTCCCGTACAGCCTGTGGAACCATGAGCCAATTAAACCTCTTTTCTTTATAAGTTACCCAGTCTCAGGTATTTCTTTATAGCAATGCAAGTACAGACTAATACACACTTTCCCTCTGTCTTTTCCTCTTCAATTAGATGGCTTACCTGAGTTAGCTTGGCACGGTAAGATGGAGCCTGGTCAAGTTTTGGGGCAATGGTGAATAGGGAAGTAGCACCGGCAAGAGAGGCAGATAGAAACAGAACCAAACAATCAAGACACGGAGGAGTCCTTAGAGATCCTCTGGCCTAGTCCCTTTGCTTGTCGTGTCAAGAAGAAAGCCCAGAGACTTGAGTTACAGCAGTAGTGGGTCCAGGAGGACGTAAATGTTGAATGACTTGCCCAGAGCAAGGTTAGAAGGCGGAACCAGGTTAGAAGCAAGGCTACTGGCCCCAGAGCACAGCCCTGAGTTGACCCTGACACATCCAATTTTGAGTATGGGTGTCAGGCTTCACTGCAAAAGCTTGGCTCTTATTTTCTGAGTGCTCGTTAGCCAGTGTATGGTTAAGAACTGGCTTTTATTTTTACTATGCATTTTTCAGGGCTGTTTTAGCATCTTTAAAAAGCCAATATGCAAAGTGAGCCTCGGCAACCACGTGCCAGGCAATAGCGTATTGCTTTATTAGTAGATGTAAAAAAATGAATGCAGCTGAGGAGGAAGGAAAAGGGAACTTCAGACAAGATGGTCTTGATAGCCCCTCTTTTTTTTCTTTATGCATATTTATATCTCTTGAAGCTCCTCTTTTTAAGATGAGGACACTGGGGCCCAAATGGTTGGGTGGAAGAGCAGGGCTCAATTCTGGGATTCCTAGGGCCATGACCCCCTCACTATCCCAGGTTTTGTAGGGCATGAAGCATATACCATTTTTATGGACTCTCTAGTAAAAAGGATACAAATTGCAAATAGAAAATTTGGCATCATCTTTGGAAGGTACCAAATGCCAAGTGATGCATCCTAAGGCTTAAGCTGTTAGCTTCACCATAAAACCACCTCTGGTCAATGGACAGAAGCAACTTTAAAGGCAGCAGAAGACAAGAGGCTTATGCTCTTGGAGCTGGAGAGAAGTAATGGCAGATCCTGTTCTCAGGATTGAGATGCGGCAGAAGCGTTTCATATGCACACTGACATCCTTTCCTCTCTTTCTCCTCTGTCATTCCCCCTTTCCACTTTATAGCCCTGTTGGTTACTTTGCCTGAAAATGACAACTGGGTCCCAAATGCTGCATATTTGTAAAAAATAGAGTGGGGACATTTTCTGGATAAAAATGTCCCACCTAGAAACTGGAGTGAAAGTGTTCTTCACTGAAATGGGTTAGGCAGGGTTCTGTGACTCATTTGTACTTGCCATATTTTAACTTATAGAGGTGAGAACATGCAGAGGTCAATGCCACTGAAAGAAGATTTTTGTTACTTACCTTGCTTGAGAAGAGAGAATACACTATGCCACGCAGGGTCACAGGGGAAGCACCAGGGATGCTCAGGGGGCTGAAGACAGGAGTGAGGGGAATGTCCAGTCCAAAGCCTTTATTGGGGTTTCTGCAGGAGAGGAAAGGCAGGGCATGGTGGACAGCTTAGGACTGGCAGTTTGAACAATTCTAGTGGGCTCTGGGTTATAGGGGTGGCCTCTGGTTGTCAGGTGCCTGGCTCTGGGATGATTTGGGTCAGGAGAAATCTTGGCTTGGTGTGTGAGTTAGATGAGAAGGTGGTCTTTGGAGGTATAGACTCAGCATTGGTTGTTTTGCTTAAGAAAGGTGTGTTCATGGCTAAGCCTTTTGCTGTCTCTGAGAATTGGCTAGGTTTGAGAGGGTCAGTCTTTCCTAGGCCAGCAAGATTTTAAAACATTTTTAAGTTGATATGCAATAATTATACATATTTATGGGGTACATGTGATATTTTGGTACATATATACAATGTGTAATGATCAAATCAGGGTAATTGGGGTATCCATCACCTCAAACATTTATCATTTCTTTGTTTTAGGAGCATTTCAAATCTTCTCCTCTAGCTATTTTGAAACATACAATAAGTTATTGTTAACCATAGTTACCCTTCTTTGCTGTAGAACACTAGAAGTTACTCTTTTTATCTAACTATACAGTTATACCCATTAACCAACCTCTCTTCATCCCCCCAATCCCCTTCCCACCCTCTGATAACCATCATTCTACTTTTTTTTTTTGAGACGGAGTCTCACTCTGTCGCCCAGGCTGGAGTGCAGTGGCGCAATCTCGGCTCACTGCAAGCTCCGCCTCCCGGGTTCACGCCATTCTCCTGCCTCAGCCTCTCCGAGTAGCTGGGACTACAGGCGCCCACCACCACGCCCGGCTAATTTTTTTGTATTTTTAGTAGAGACGGGGTTTCACCGTGGTCTTGATCTGTCGACCTCGTGATCCGCCCGCCTCGGCCTCCCAAAGTGCTGGGATTACAAGCGTGAGCCACCGCACCCGGCCCATTCTACTATTTAGCTTGATGAAGTCAACTGTTTTAGCTCCCACATATGGATGAGAACATGTGATATCTGTCTTTCTGTGCCTGGTTAATTTCACTTAACCTAATGACCTCCAGTTCCATCCATGTTGCTGCACATGAGGGGATTTCATTCATTTTTATGGCTAAATAGTTTTCCATTGTATACATTTACCACATTTTCTTTATCCATTCATCTGTTGATGGACACTTAGGTTGACTCCTTTTGCTATTGTGAATAGGGCTGCAATAAACATGGGTGTGCAGGCATCCCTTTGATATACTCATTTCCTTTCCTTTGGATAAGTACCCACAGTGGGATTGCTGGATCATATGGTAGTTCTATTTTTAATTTTTAATGAGCTTCCATATTGTTTTCTATAATGCCTGTAATAATTTACATTTTCACCAACAGTGCACAACGGTTCTCTTTTCTTCAAAGCCCCACAAACACTTGTTATTTCACATTTTTTGGATAATAATCATTCTAACAGGTGTGAGGTGGTATCTCATTGTGGTTTTGATTTGCATTTCCCTGATAATTAGTGCTGTTGAGCATTTTTTCATGTGCCTGTTGGCCATTTGTATGTCTTCTTTAGAGGAATGTCTATTTAGGTGTTTTGCCTACTTTTTAATGGGATTAGTCATTTTATGCTGTCTAGTTGTTTGAGTTCCTTGTATGTTCTGGATATTAGTCCCTTGTTGCATGAATATCTTGCAAATATTTTATCCCATTCTACAGATTGTCTTTTCACTCTACTGTTTCCTTTGCTGTGCAGAAACTTTTTAGATCAATATAACCCCATTTGTCTATTTTTGTTTCTGTTGCCTGTGCTTTTGAAATCTTAGCCATAAAACCTTTTCCCAGACCAATGTCCCAAAGCATGCCCCGTATGTTTTCTTCTAGCAGTTTTATAGTTTGGGTGTTACATTTATGTCTTTAATCCATTTTATGTTGCTTTTTGTATAGGTTGAGAGATGGGGGTCTAGCCTCCCGGGTTCAAGCGATTCTCCTGCCTCAGCTTCCCCAGTAGCTGGGATTACAGGCGCCTGCCACCACGCTTGGCTAATTTTTGTGTTTGTAGTAGAGACGGGATTTCACCATGTTGGGCGGGCTGATCTCGAACTCCTGACCTCAGGTGATCCGCCCACCTTGGCCTCCCAAAGTACTGGGATTACAGGCGTGAGCCACTGTGCCCAGCTTCTCATTAATAATTCTAAGCATGGGATGTCTTTCCATTTGTTTGTGTCCACTTTATTTCATCAGTGTTTTGTAGTTCCCATTGTAGAGGTTTTTCATGTCCTTGGTCAGCAAGATTTTTAAGTTGTCGTAACATCATTAGATACAGATTTTTTTTTTTTTTTAAACATGGTTAATACATTCCGCCTAGCTACGAATAGAGGGACTAGGTAACTTCAAACCTTCTTACTGCCTTAAGATAAATTTCATCCATGGTTAGATATAGACAAAATACTGCACTTGCCATCATTTAATCCTCTGGGGTTTGCAAGGGAAGCCTAGATGCTATGGTAATGTCTCTGAAGTACTATTCTTGTAATTTGAACAAGGTGCCATTAGGTGGTGCTTTTACTGTGGCCGCCTGGCCTGATTGAACACCCTGGCTTCCTGTAGGGGAGAGTTAACTGAGTTTTAGCTTACCTTTTCATTCATTTTATACTTTCTCTGACCAAAATGTATCTCTTCAGAATAACAGTTAAAACATTAGATAGTTCTGTATTCATAGAACACTATCAATTAATTGTAGTAGGATTAAGAGAAATACACATATGGCCGGGCGCGGTGGCTCACGCCAGTAATCCCAGCACTTTGGGAGGCCGAGGCGAGCAGATCACCTCAAGTCAGGAGTTCGAGACTAGCCTGGCCACCATGGCGAAACACCGTCTCTACAAAAATACAAAAAAATTTAGCCAGGTGTGATGGCAGGTGCCTGTAATCCCAGCTACTCAGGAGGCTAAGGTGGGAGAATCACTTAAACCCGGGAGGCGGAGGTTGCAGTGAGCGGAGATCAAACCACTGCACTCCATCCTGGGTGACAGAGCGAGACTCCATCTCAAAAAAAAATTAAATTAAAAAGAAATACACATACTTCAGTATAATTCAATTCAGTATCTCTTTTTGCTCTTCAATAATTATCAAGTATAATTTAATCTAATTCCTAAATTTTTTCTTTCTGAATTTTAACACCTTAATCAAAGGGTGGGTGTGCTTGACATGAAAAGTCTTTAGAGGTAGTACCTATTTAAGCTTTGATGCTTCTTTTTTTTTTTTTCAGTCATGGCTTACTGCAGCCTCAACCTCCTGGGCCTGAGTAGCTGGGACCACAGGTGCATGCCACCATGCCTGGCTATTTTAAAAATATTTTGTAGAGGCAGGGTTTTGCCATTTTGCCCAGGCTGGTCTCGAACTCTTGGGCTCAAGCAATCCTCCCACGGGCCTCCCAAAGTACTGGGATTACAGGTATCAGCCACCTCACCTGGCTTTGATGCATTTCTAATACAATAATGCTTTAACATTTACCACTGCTTGGGAGAAAGGTCCTATTTACATTCCCTTTGTTTTTTTGTTTTTAGAGACAAGGTCTCACTCTGTTGCCCAGGTTGGAGTGCAGTGATGTGATCATAGCTCACTGCAGCCTTAAACTCCTGGGACTCAAGGGATCCTCCCACCTCAGCCTCCCAAGTAGCTAGGACCACAGCACATGCCACCATGTCTGGCAAATTTTTAAATTTTTTGTAGAGATGAGGTCTCACTGTGTTTCCCAGGCTGGTGATGAACTCCTTGCCTGGCCTCAAGTGATCTTCCTGCCTCAGCCTCTGAAAGCACTGGGATTACAAATGTGAGCCACTGTGTCCAGCCTGTTTGTTTTTGATTTGTTGAGTGAATGAATGTCTTCTTCCCCACGTGAACAGCCAGAAAGAAAGAAAAAAGGGTAGTGTGGTAAAAACCACTCACCTGTGTAAAAATTCTAGCATGTTCTTTTCCCAGTCTGCAGATATCCTGTAAATCACATCCACGGTCACTGTGCCTGGTTACAGGCTTTAGGGGCTTACTGATTAACTTGAGGCAATGGTGGCCAAGCAACCCTCACTAAGCCAAAACTAGTTGTGTTCCTGCTCTACCATGAGTCTCAGCGTTCATAGAATTTAACTTAAAACAGAAAGCCATGATGCCTTTTAAGTCACTTTCCTTTTCAATTTAGGTAGTTATTAGTAAAGAATAACACAAAGCAAAAACAAATTTAAAAACTTAAAGATACACAAAAAATTTTGAGGTAGGCGTTGATTTTACAAAAGGATTCACCATCTTTGGTATTCCATGTATTCAATACATTTTAAAATGTGGTTGAAATTACAGGAATCTTTTGGTGAATTCATCAGCTGAATAAAATGACATATAGCCATAAACGGTATCCCTAACGCTAGGTCAGCCAAAAAACCCATTCTGTTTTTAAAATATTTCTAATAATGTGGTAATTTTTTCTTTAAACATGAAATAAGTTAGTTTTTGTTGTTGTTGTTTTTCTTTGAGACAGTCTCGCTCTGTCCCCAGCTGGAGTACAGTGTCATGATCATGGCTCACTGGAGGCTTAACCTCCCAGGCTCGGATGATCCTCCCACCTCAGCCTCCTAAATAGCTAGGACCACAAGGGCACACCACCATGCCTAGCTTATTTTTTGTATTTTTAGTAGAGATGGGGTTTCGCCATGTTCCCAGGCTGGTCTCAAACTCCTGGACTCAAGTGATCCACCTGCCTGGGCCTCCCAAACTGCTGGGATTACTGGTGTGAGCCACCGTGGCTGGTCTAGGGTTTTTATCATAGAAGTACTACATGCATGAAGTGAGAAGGATTCACACAATACGGCATGACATGAAATGAAAAGCCTTCCTTCCCTCTTCCTTCACTTCTATTCCCCAGTGGCAGTCATTGCTAATGGCTTCTGGTTTTCATGTCTTCTAATTGTTCTCATTGTAACTTTAAATAATATCCTTATACCTCAGTTTCTTAGGTTACCAATTTGTTGTCATTTTACTTCTCGTTTCCCATATGAAAAATAGGACATTGGCACATATACACTTCCTTCCATTTCTCTCATTTCATTTCCATTTTTAAATAGTTGCTTTATTATTTTTACATTGTCAAGGTTTATACCATTTTTTCTATAACTGTATTTTCACGTTTATTATAGTTGGTTATAACAATTTATTTTATTTTATTTTTTTTTTTTTGAGACAAAATCTTGCTCTGTCACCCAGGCTGGAGTGCAGTGGCGTGAGCATAGTTCACTGCAGCCATGAACTCCTGCGCTCAAGCGATCCTCCCACCTCTGCCTCCCAAGTAGCTGGGACTACAGGCATGTGCCACCATACCTGGCCTTTTTTTTTTCTTCTTCTAGAGAAGGGGTCTGATTATGTTGCCCAGGCTGGTCTCGAACTCCTGGCTTCAAGTGGCCCTCCTGCCTTGGCTTCCTAAAGTGTTGGAATTACAGGCATGAGCCACTGCCCCAGGCCTACCATCTTAACTATTTTTATGTGTAGAGTTCAATGGTATTAAATACATTCATAATGTTTTGCAGCCTATTTATTTATTTTGACAAAATTTTACACTTACAGAAAAGTTGTAATAATACAATAAAAAACCCCACATACTCTTGACTCAGTTGATTCGGATTGACCACTTGTTGACACTTTGCCTTTTTGCTTTATCATTAGACCATTCTCTCTATATATATGTATGTATTTTCTCTAAACCATATAAAAGCAATTTGCAGACATCATGTCCTTTTATCCATAAATACTTCAGTGTCTATTTCCTAAGAAAAAGAATGTTTTTTTACCTAACCACAGTATCTTTTTCAGGATCAGGACATTTAACATAGAAAAATCCTATTGTCAGCTGGGCATGGTAGCTCACGCCTGTAATCCCAGCAGTTTGGGAGGCCCAGGCAGGTGGATCACTTGAGTCCAGGAGTTTGAGACCAGCCTGGGAACATGGCGAAACCCCATCTCTACTAAAAATACAAAAAATAAGCTGGGCATGGTGGTGTGCCCTTGTGGTCCTAGCTATTTAGGAGGCTGAGGTGGGAGGATCATCCGAGCCTGGGAGGTTAAGCCTCCAGTGAGCCATCACTGGGTGGATCACGAGGTCAGGAGATCGAGACCATCCTGGTTAACACGGTGAAACCCCGTCTCTACTAAAAATACAAAAAAATTAGCTGCGCGTGGTGGCGTTTGCCTGTAGTCTCAGCTACTGGGGAGGCTGAGGCAGGAGAATGGTGTGAACTCGAGAGGTGGAGCTTGCAGTGAGCCAAGATCACACCACTGCACTCCAGCCTGGGCGACAAAGCGAGACTCCATCTCAAAAAAAAAAAAAAAAAAAAAAAACCTATTGTCTAATCTATAGCTCTACATTAAAATTTTGCCAGTTATCCCACTAGCATCCCCCAGCTTCTCCCCAAGACCTCCTTCCAGGATCCAATCCAGGATCATACATGACCCTTAGTTGTGATAATTTCTCTCTATTTTATTTTATTTTATTTGAGACAGAGTTTCACTCTTCTTGCCCAGGTTGGAGTTCAGTGGTGAGATCTCGGCTCACTGCAACCTCTGCCTCCCAGGTTCAAGCAATGCTTCTGCCTCAGCCTCCAAAATAGCTGGGATTACAGGCGTCCACCACCACACCCAGCTAATTTTTGTATTTTTAGTAGAGATGGGGTTTCACCATATTGGCCAGGCTGGTTTCAAACTCCTGACCTCAGGTGATCACCCACCTCGGCCTCCCAAAGTGCTGGAATTACAGGTGTGAGCCACTGCATCTGGCCAGTTGTGATAATCTCTTTAGTCTCTTTTAATCTGGAATAGTCCCTTGGCCTTTCTTTGTCTTTTATGACCTTGACTTTTTTTTTTTTTTTTAAGAACACATGTTGGTTATTTTGTAGACTGTCCTCAGGTTTTCTTATTTTTGTTTTGTTGTATTTTATAGGCAGAATTGGGGATGATGTCCCTCAGTTTGGGGCATGATCTGTCACAGGTAGATTTAGGTTTTCTATTTTTGGCAGGAACACCATAGCAGCGATGCCATGCTCTTCCCAGGACATCACAGTAGGAGCTACAAGATTTCCATTTGTCCCGTTATTGGTGATGTTAACTTTGGCTGTTTATTTAAGGTGGTGTCCACTAGGTTAATCCCCTCTAAAGTTACTAATTTCTCTTTGTAGTTAATAAGTAATTTGTAGATGCTTTGAGACTACAGAAATACCCTGTTCCCCATTAATCCTTCGCTCACTAGCATTAGCATCCATTGATGATTCTTGGCAGAACTGGCTATTGCTGTGATGGCTGCAAAATGGTGATTTTCTAACCCCATAATTCCTTCCACATGGATCAGTTGGTTTTCCACTGTAAGGAAGGGCTTTCTCTTCTTGCTGCCACACGGGAATGATACCTTTGAAGGGCCATATCAACATAAAAGGGGATATATTTGGCACTACAGCAATTCCAGTTGCTTTTCCAGCCCTCAGCCTCCAGGTCCACTCAGTGACAATGAGCAGCAATAGATATATTATGATTAGTCATGGCCAGGTGGGGTGGCTCGCACCTGTAATCCCAGCACTCTGTGGGGCTGAGGCAGGAGGATCACTTGAGCCCAGGAGTTTGAGACCAGCCTGGGCAACAGTGCAAAACTCTGTCTCTACAAAACATACAAAAATTAGCTGGGCATGGTGATGCACACCTGTAATCCCACATACTCAGGAGGCTGAGGC
Organism: Hylobates moloch; assembly: GCF_009828535.3. Taxonomy (NCBI): domain Eukaryota; kingdom Metazoa; phylum Chordata; class Mammalia; order Primates; family Hylobatidae; genus Hylobates; species Hylobates moloch. The sequence continues at coordinate 36,523,530 of NW_026652279.1, forward strand.
AGGAGGACTGCTTCAGCCTGGAAAGTTGAGGCTGCAGTGAGCCACGATCATGCCACTGTACTCCAGCCTGGGTGACAGAGCAAGACCCTGTCTCAAAGAAAAAAAATTGGTTAATTTATTTATTTATGTCTGTATGGACTCAGATTCTTATTCTACTCCTTGAATATTCCATTGCTATTATTTACTTTCAGGACCAAATTGTGCCAGATTTGGTTAGTGGGAACCCCTTCAAGTGGCTCTTGTGTCCTTTTGACACATCCTTGTCATTTTTTTCTTTTTAGCACTTCCCTACTTTCTGGTACAAGATATTCCAGACTCATTTTGTACATTCTCTGCCCTAGCCTTGAATTAGCAACTTCTGCAAGGAGCCCTGGTTCCTTAAAGGGAAGAATGATATTTAGAAATCAGGATCTGGGTGCTAGGTATGTTCATTGCCACTGGGATGTCTTGGCTTATAGTCACTTTTTTTGTTTGTTTGTTTGTTTGAGACAAGGTCTCCTATGTAGCCCAGGCTGGAGTGCAACAGCATGATCATAGCTCACTGTGACCTTGAATTCCCAGGCTCAAGCAATCCTCTTGCCTCAGCCTCCTATGTAGCTAGGACTACAGGCATGCACCACCACACCTGCCTACTTTTTTTATTTTTTGTACAGATGTGGTCTCACTATGTTGCTCAGGCTGGTCTTAAACACCTGGCCTCAAGCAATTATCCAGCCTCTGTCTCCCAAAGTGCTGGGATTACAGGTGTGAGCCACTATGCCTGGCCTTATAGACACTTTTAGTGGGCAGAGGGAAGGAATGTAAATATAAATATGTACATTGGTCTATCTAGGTCTCTATATATTAAAAACCATAAATTCATACTAATACGTCTAACTCCAGTTCCTCAGTATGGGGGTTATTCTTCTCTTCTTTCCTTAGTTGGAATTCCTTCTCCAACCAGGAGAAACTTGACTCTTATTCAATATATTTTGTTATTTGCTTATAATTCAGAAAGCAGATTTAGAATTGGTAATTCATACTCCTACAAATACCCAAATTTTCTATCTGGCATTTAATATTAATTGCAGTTATTTTTGTTTTAGAATGTGATACATAGTCAAAGTACTGTGTTCATAAGTTACTCCGGTTAGTTCTTTTTCCACTTTAAGTATGATTATGTCATTCATTTGAAATACAGCTAGGATAATTTGTTTCTCTTTGCATTCTATTTAGATTTTTAACTTTCATTTTTGTTGATTTAATTGTATTTGATTTTGAGTATACGTAAAATATTAACATGATTCCAAAAATTTTAACTATATGAATGGGTCTACTTACTAAATAAGAATTCTTAAATGGATAGAATAGTGGCTGATCCACTGAAGCACCTGGAAGAATAACCTTTTTGCAGCTGATGTTTCACTGGTTCGCCTGTTATTAGGGGGACGGCATTAGGGTCTATGTTGCTTCTCCTTGTGTTAAATCCAAGTAGACTTCCTAGTGGCAGCCTGTGTCCAGCAGGAAAAGCTCTGCCCTTTTGCCAAGGAAGTTGGGAAGGACAGAGGAAGCCCTTGTTTAGGTGGTCTTAGCATGGCTGCTGTGGGGTTTTCTTGTTTGCCAGATGACATCAGGTGTCCAGAGCTCATCTCTGGGCTCTGAGTTTTGAGGCTGCTGTGTGGTCCTGGGAGGCAGAACTTCGGCATCAATGTTTTCACAGCCTCTGATGGTCTTGCCACTCTGGGGGCTGAGCCATGTGTGACTAGGTCATGCCCTTGTGAGAATCCCAGCCTTGAACAAGTGTGAAGATGCACAGGTATGGAGAAAAAAAAAAAAAAAAAAACAGATTGAGTCTGTGGGAATGACTAGATTTCAACCCCAGCTTTCATATCAGCTCTGTGGTAGAAGAGACTGACACAGCCACGAAGACCTCACATTTCTAGGAATGACTAAATCTATACAGACCAAGGGTGCTGCCCAGATCCTAACCCAGGGAAATCAGACTTTGACAGCTCCAACTGGATCCTTGCTTCCTTGGCTACAAAGCCATTTCCATTTCCAGCATCAGTCACATGGCACAGCACTCACTGGAGGTCCATTCTGGAACTCCCACTACAAAACAGAAGGGATGGGCTCTCTCTTACTCAGAATGCCTGGGCTGGGCAGGGGTTAGAGACGCAGCTTTCAGGGCTGAGCTGTAGAGCAAGGATTCCACTTTAAACATGAAGACAAGTTAGCTGGGGAAAATAGCAAATGCAGTCAAAAGACTTCTTTGTCTTCCTTCCAACTTCCCTGAAGAAATCCTCATGTATATTTAAAATCCTCTGTTGTGTTTCGTGTTTACGCAAGCTTTCACAACTATCATCTCATCTAAACTTTACAAAGCCCCCCTGAGGCAGTCATGTAGCTGCACATGTGGGCTGTGGCCCATGGAACCCACAGCCATGCTGGCGCCTGGCCCAGCTCTCAATCCCTGTGGTCCAGCACATCGGGCCGGTTCAGAGGCAGGGGAAAGGAATGAGGCTCCTCAGTCTGCCCATTGGATTGCAGTTCATCAGCAGCTTGGGTATATTCTCTGATGTTTAATTAATAATCCAATAATTAACTTTCAGAAAGCCATCTTCTGGTTCGCATGTGTATGTAATCCAGGTGGAACCGGTCTCTGCAGGTGCACTTTGGGAAAAAGGGGCAGGCCGGGTCTTGCTTTGACCTACCCCTGACCTGCATGGACGGAAGCAGAATTTCTCACCTGATTGTTTTTCCTCCAGCTCCCAGAAGGGAGAAAAGGTGTCATCTCACATTGCAGATGCATTCATGAAGACTTAGCTGGTGACTGTTTGTGGCAAAAGGCTTCTAGGGCTGAGCTCATGTCATTGCCTCTGGCAGAACTTTCCAGCCTCTTACTCAGCTCTGCTTGCTGGATGCAGGATTGAGAGTATTTCCCACTCAAGTGCAACTTCCCCGCCTTTCTAGACAACCCCCTACCCCCACCCCCAACTTGCCCCCTACCTCGCTCAAGTATGGAGATTATTCACAGGAGAATGACTTCCCCTTCTGAACTAAAAACACCCACCAGGCAGTCATGGTTTTTCCAGCGTGGCGCGCAGGCCCCTGGGCTCAGAGGGACAGGAGTCTGGCTTCTTGTCCTGGGGGCTTGGGAAGGAAGATGCTAGCAATGAGGAGCATGGCAGAGGGATCATCCTGCGCCGGGCACCAAGTCACCGCAGCCCTGGAACCTGTCAAGCTGGCCCCTGCCAGGCTGAGGGTCTTCAGGGAGAAGAGGACTCTTGCCCTCAGGCATGTTTTATGCTGCCCTTTCTGAGGGACTGATTTGCCCCTTGCTTTTCTTATCCCCCTCATCCTCTATCTCTACTTTGCCATAGACCCAATGTTGGGTATAGGGTACATTCCATTTCCCCAGCCCATTATGTCTGTGTGATAGGATGTTGAATGGGATTCATGTTATGCTGGAATTGGTGACTGGGGCCCAAATCTGGGACACTAGATCCTAAAGAGAGCTACCCATGGTTGGGACCAGACCTCTCTCCTGGTGTTTAACAAGAGAGCCTGGAACTGGCCTAACCTTCAGCAACCATCACCCCAGCCCTTCCACCCCCTCCTCCCCTGGGCAACAGAAATGACTGGGTGGTGGCACTCAGAGAATCTTAGCGTGGACTTTGTGGGAGGGCCTATTTGGGGTGAGGGGTTCCTTCCTTCTGCCTTAGGGGAAGGAATTGGGGATGCAGACTCAGGAGAATCCAGTACTTTGTGTGTATGTGGAGGGGAGCTGACCTTCTGTCCTCATGTTACATGTCTGCCCGTACTGCAGACCGTGGCCCTGCCCCTCAGCCTGTCAGAGCAGGAGCTGAAGAGAACGGGAGAGCACGCAGGACAGAGCAAGAGCTCTCACGACGCAAGGGAGCTGCTTTGAGTTCTCCAGCCAGTCCTCTCCCAAGAGGCGAGCTCTGGGCACTAGCTAAAGTCTGAATGGCATCACAAATGTGGTGAGCCTGGACAAGGGACCTGTGAGAAGAGCAGGGACACACAACTGCTACTTCTTTTTTTTTGAGACAGGGTCTCACTCTATCACCCAGCCTGGAGTGCAGTGGTGCAATCTCGGCTCACTGCAACCTCAGCCTCCTGGGTTCAAGTGATTCTCATGCCTCAGCCTCCCGAGTAGCTGGGACTAAAAGCACACACCACCACACCCGGCTAATTTTTGTATTTTTTAGCAGAGACGGTTTCGCCATGTTAACAAGGCTGGTCTCGAACTCCTGACCTCAAGTGATCCACCCACCTTGGCCTCCAAAAGTGCTGGGATTACAGGCATGAGCCACTGTGCCCAGCCCCAAGCTGCGACTTCTATGTGGATGCCTGGGAGGCAGCGTGGCATCTGGGAAATATCCTTCGGGGGCTTTATTTGGCATTTTATTCTGAGGCTTTCCATCTCATCCTCTTCCCCTTCTCTCTGTTTTGGTTTCTTCCTTTTCCTTCTTTCTCTCTCTCTTGCTGGGCTTACGTAGTGTCTCTCTCTTTCTCCAAGAACATCAGGGTTACTCCCTTGGGGTCAAACCTACGCTCTTCCCACCCAGTCTCTGATGAGCAGACTGTGGGAAGACTTTGTTATAGTTTTTTGTCACGTGGTGAGAAAAGGTAGGCACACACCCCTAAATATCCTGAAACAAGCTGCCAGGGCTCAGTCACCAAACCCATTTTAAATCAGTTATATTTTCATTCTCAGGATAAAGGGTTTCCTGAAGTTTCTACCTGCTCTAAGTTTCTACCCTTGAGGCTGACTGACTAGTCCAGTGAGACCAAGGAAATGAAAGGCATTTCATACACCAGCAGGTAAACAAGCGCATATGCAAACCAGCCTTCAGAGTGTGAAAATGAAGGCACGCATGAAAGAGGAATAAGTTTTCTGTCATCACAAAGGCATTCATGGGTAAGGCAGATGTATTCGCAGTTACGCAAAGTCCAGAGTGTTAGAATTTGAAACCTGAAAGACTTAAACTTAGGGGCAAAAAGGGCAAGTAATGTTTAGGTGAGTGTGGGGCAGAGAAAAGCATAGATCTTACAAGTGCCGGGGGAAGCCCTGGCTGTGAGACTGGGCTGTCAGGTTTCTTCTCTCAGCCTCTGTCTCCTCAGCCGTCAGTGGGGGCCCCTCCGTGCCTGCCTCACAGGGCTGCTGCGAGGAGCAGAGCAGAGGGCTCCTGTGGAAGCTGACGGCACTCTCTACAGTATTAGTCTTTTTGTTGCTGAGAGTCACTGTTATTACTGAGGAACAGTAATAACAAGCCACGATAGGAAGTGGAACACAAGCAGAGACAGGAAGTTGGGACCCATCCTGAATTTCGAGATTAGGATCCTGGGAAACAATCCTGTACTCCCCAGGCAGGTCCTTTGGTACCATTTGCTCAAGGACAAGCCTAGATTGGCAGAGTCTTTGTTTCAAACCACGAGGACTGCTCTGACATTTATTGACTTTCAGGAGATTGCTCGTTTGTGGTTGGTGAAGGACAGGCAAGCAGTCATGTACATGCATAAATGAAGCTTATGGAGTTGGAGACTGATGGAGACACAAGGGGTCCCCTGGCCCATCAGTCCCATGTGGCTGAATTGAGATCCCTGAGTATTTCTCGAGGCCCCTCCTTGATCTGTGGATGTGTGATCCAGGAGGTGGAAGAGGAGCTGGGATCCTCCCTTTTGGTTTTGAGCACGTGCCGTTGGCCTCAGCCTTTGGTTCTAGATCCTGGGCACACCCATTGTTCTCAGCCATTCAGGAGCCATGCCCGGTGGACTCTGGATCTTAGATTTTCCCCTAAACTCTTGATTTTTCTGCCTTTTTATTGTGTTTATGGATAACATTTGCTCACCAGGTCCAGATTCATTGCACACGGTGACTCCTAGCTTTGGATGCCTTCCGCTCCCCACCCACCCCACCCAGCTGAGGACCATAATCACTGCTGTAGTCGTTTGCAGTCACTGGAAGACTCTGTTCATGCCTGAGTTTAGATTAATTACCAAACCTACATAAGAGCGTTCACAGTGTGAGTTGCTACTGGTTTTGTTTAAGATCATTTTAGTACATCCATGAAGTTATGGTTTTTTTAGTAAAGGGTTTCCATTTGAGTGTTTATAAGTGCCTTTGTTATTTGTGAATTGGAAAAATGAGTAAGGAATCTGTTTTTGTGTTATTCGCCTCTGATTCCAAACAATTGTCCAGTAATGCTGTAGAATCCTGGGGTATCAGCAGAGATCACTGTATTAGTGCTCAGTAAGGAAAACAGAAATAACTCCAGTCATTTTAAATAGGGAATCTCATCCACAGGGCTGATTGCAGAGGTGTTAGAAGGGCTGAAGGAGCAAAGCGCGCCCAGTAAGGTTGGCCAAAGGTCAACTGCTGGAAGCTGCTGTCCCTGCTGGGACTGGAAGATGAAGAGGGCTCATGACCATGAGCCCCAGGAGGTGAAACCCAGAATCTCACACTCACTTAGAAGCGTCATCTGTTGCTTCTGCCTGCATTCCGTGAGCAAGAACTCAGTCACACAGCCACACCTAGCTGCAAAGAGGCTGGGAGTCTACCTGACTCCCTGACTACTTGAGTGGTAACCAGAGGAAAAGGACTAGGTTTGTGAACAACGAGTCTCTGCTACATATGGATACGGGAATCACTGTTGTTACGAGAGAACAGTGATCCTTTTGTAGAGGTATGCTTCAAGATGTGTGTGTGTGCATGTGTGGGTGTGTGTGCGTGCGTGTGTGTGCATGCTTGTGTGTATACACACACACTTGCCCTGGCACAATAAGACAGGATTGTTTTTAAGCTGAGTTCTCCTACCTCCCTCCTCCTGTTCCACTCTCATGCCATCCCTGGCCCTCCCAATGGCCCCTCAGCTGATTTCTGTGTGTTCTGTTTGCAGGATGCCCTGGCCCAGCCCCAGCCCTGGTGGAAGAGCCAGCTGTTCGTGTGGGAGCCTGTGCTGTTTGGGACCTGGGATGGTGTGTTCACATCCTGCATGATCAACATCTTTGGGGTTGTGCTCTTCCTGAGGACTGGCTGGCTGGTGGTGAGTGCTGAGCTAGTGGCCTGGAGCCTCTCACAGGCCCAAGACAGGAAAGCTCTGCCACTCTTGCATTCTACAGTGCAGGCCACAGATTCCTGGAGCACAGATGATCCTGGAACATGAAACAGAAGCAAGCACAACGAATAGCTAGCATTGCTTGTTAAATGAGCATCCTGCGAACATAGGCTTCCGAAGTTCTGATGGAAACCTCACACCGTAGATTTAACTGCAGAATAGGAGCACAGAAGTCAGGGCTCATCATGGGCGGGACTCGAGATGGGTCAGAGAGATCAGATTGATGGCAATTTTGCCTCCAGCTTGTGGCCCTCTGTAGTTTTCCTGATATTCTTCACTTCATCTTGGGCCTGCCCACATGGTTGCCTTCCCCCACTGCACTGCAACCCTGTAGGTAAGACTGTGCATGGGGATGCTTGGTCAAAGGTGTGGGCCGCCTACCTCTAGGGATGGATTGCCTAGGATGGACTCTGCTGTGTGAGACCTGGGGGTCAGTTCATCTCCCTCTGTAGAAGGAACAAAAGGCCTCTTCTTTAAGTCTTATGCAAAAGTATCCTAGGACCTTCCAAGCAGATGTGTGCCTGGAGCAGGGATTCTCAGTGCCACACACAGTGCCATCTCATGCAGTGGGACTTCAGTAGACCACACAGGTGTGCAGAACAAAAGGCAAGCCAGTCACCATCTAAACATAGATGAGCACCTGCTGTGGGCCAAGCACTACTTAGTGCCAATGGGATCACAAAAGACAAGACGTGGCCTGGTCCCTCATCCCCTCCTCTCCTCCCCACCCCACCCTATGAGCTAACAGCTATGGTGGGTAGATATTGCATTAGGAGAGTTCTCAAAACAGCATTAAGTCCCTTGGGTTGGAACAGGCTATGAGTGCTACAGTCACTGAGGTGTCCAGGAAGGCTTCCTGGAGGAGATGCGGTTGAGCCAGGCTTTGAAGGGTGAGCTGGACTAGATGAGTGAAAGAGAGGAGGCCATTCAAGGTATAGAATCTACTAGTCAGGATTCTCCAGAGAAATAGGCCAATGCCAACAGGAGATGTAAGTATGTCAGGTATATATTAGCAGGTAAGGATTGATGCTGCAGTCTTGAGTCTGAAGGCTGGAAATGCAGGAAGAATTTCTGTGTTGCAGCCTGGAGGCAGAATTCCTTCTTCTTTAGGAAACCAGCCTTTGCTTGTAAGGCCTTCAACTGATTAGATGAGGCCCACCCATACTATGGAGGGTAATCTCCTTTACTTAAAGTCAACTGATAGTAAATATTAATCACACCTGAAAATCACCTTTACAGCAACATTTAGACTAGTGTTTGACTAAACAATTAGTTGCCATAGTCTAGCCAAGTTGACATATAAAATTAACCATTACACGGGCAAATTTCAGGAGATTTAAGCTCCTTTGTAGTGGGATGTACAGGATTCTTAGCCCCCATAACAAGTCTGGGCAAGGCCAGACTTTCCTAAGCTCTCATTCTATGCCACACTCAGATCCTCAGCTCAGATTTCAGCCTTAGCCACAGCCAGGGTGGGTCTCAGACCAGCAGTGGAGCCCTTGAGCATTATATTATGAACACTGGAACAGAGTACAACTGACTTCCAGGACAATTTTCCAGCTCATGTTAGGCCACCCAGCTCTTGAATTGGCTCTGCCCACTCCTAGGACTCTCTCCAGCACTCACAACACATGGAGTCTTGACTATCAGGAGTCCTCCTTGCTTTCTATTGCAAAACATGTGACATTACATCTCCTTCTTAGAAGTGCTGTGTCCACTGCCTCTCTGTGACTCTTGCTTTTCACACTGAAATGTTTCTGTCTACATGTGTTCATCTCCAGGCATGCATGGTTTGTTTATTTGCTCAACAAGCATTTAATGAACACCTATTTTGTGGAGGTTATGCTAAGCACTGAGAATATGAAGGGGAAGAAAACATGATCCTGCTCCGTATTAGTCCACGTTGCATTGCTATAAAGGAATACCTGAGGTTAATTTATAAAGAAAAGAGGTTTATTTAGCTCACAGTTCTGCAGGCTGTACACAAAGCATGGCACCAGCATCTGCATCTGGTGAGGCCTCAGCAAGCTTTCACTCATGGGGGAAGGTGAAGAGGGAGCCGGCGTGCCACATAGCCGGAGAGAAGGCAAGAGAGATGCCAGGCTCTTTTAAACAACCAGCTCTCCTGTGAACGAACAGAGTGAGAACTCACCCATTACTGTGGGAGGACACCAAGCCATTCACGAGGGGTCCACCCCCATGACCCAAACACCTCCCACCAGGCCCCACCTCCAACATTGGGGATCACATTTCGACATGAGATTTGGAAGGGATCCAAATCCAAACATCTAAACCATATCATCCTCCCCTGGAGCTCACAGCCTAGAGGTCAAAACTGGCTTGGAAACAGACTCAATATGACAAGTCCTGTGAAAAGTACTAAGCCCTGGCACTAGAGGAGCCCAGAGAAAGGGTTACAGGGCCAGCTTCCTGGTGAGGAATCCTAAACGCTGAGGCTTAAAGGATGTGCTGGAGTTCACCTGACAAAGATACAGAACGAGCAGGAGAGGACTTCCAGGCAGGGGAATCAACGTGGGGAAGGGTGGGGGTGGGGAGAGAACTTGTCGCTGCACGTTAGGCATGAAGTGAGATTAGGAGGCACCTCGTGAGGGCATCAGCAGCTCTGACTGTACCCTATAGGTGTGAGAGTCATTGAAGAATTTGTAGCCAGGACGCTTCCCTTCACTTAGAACGTCTTCCTGGCCTTGGCTGTCGTGGTGCTTGCTTGTCCTTTTTAGCTGTCCTGACTCTGTGCCCCCACCCCCGGCCCCCATTCCAATGCTGTGGGAGGAGGGGAGGCGGTCAGTGCCCCCAGCAGGGAGCTGGTGGGGCCTCCTCACCGAACCCAGCCTCAGTCCTTGCTATTCTGCTGCAGGGAAACACGGGAGTGCTCCTGGGCATGTTCCTGGTGTCCTTCGTCGTCCTGGTGGCCCTCGTCACGGTGCTGTCTGGCATCGGCGTCGGGGAGCGCAGCAGCATCGGCAGCGGTGGCGTCTACTCCATGATCTCCTCGGTCCTGGGTGGGCAGACGGGAGGCACCATCGGGCTGCTCTATGTGTTTGGACAGGTGAGGCCTGCGCCCGGGATGCTTCCCCTGCCTGGCCCTCTGCCACTTTCTTCTTGTCCATTTCCTCACTTGACCTGGTGAGAGGCGAGGGTGGGGACGATTGCCCCATGTGACAGACGAGCAGGCTGGGGCTCTGAAGGGAACTCAGCAGACAGCCAAGTCGCTATCCAGGGCCTGACCCCTTAGTCTAGCACTCCTTTCCCTCTGCCACTCCCGCCTCCTGAATGCCTGATATGACCAGCAGGGCAGGGCCTGGCCAGCACATTCTTGCTGTTCAATGTGGGGACCAGCATGCATGACAGTGGCTGAAGCCCAGGTGGCAGCCAGGTGGCCTGGGCCCTGGGGCGCTTTTTTACTGAAGACGGGTATTTTGCCTGTGCCAAAGGGCTTTCCTAGAAGCAGGCACTTCTCAAATGAGCTGGAGCTCCCGGGAGCATTTGGTAGCTTGGGTGGCCTTCACAGGGAGGCCGACAGTCCCTTGTGTGGACGCCCTGTCTGAGAGGGAGAATGTTAATGAGGAGTGTGCTTCATCAGAATGGACGAAGGCGCTCCGAAAACGAGCGAGTAGGGGGAAATCCTAAGGCTTTTTTAGCTAAAACACAGGCATGGTGACTTAATGCTGAGGGAACAAAGTACAGACATTAAGAAGCAGTTCTTTGTCAGCATTTCTTGGATTGAAAAAGGCTTTTATGAGAGTGCAAATGGTGGTGGGTGGTTGAAAAAACAGTTTAAAGAGAAGAATTTGTCTAAGTAAGAGTGTGCAAGAATCTCCCCAGAGAAAGCATCGGTTTTGTTTCTTTTATTTTTAGGCAGCCAGGAGCAGGGTGTTTCAGCATAAATACATCTGATTCTCGAACAGCACAGAGCTGCGTGTGTGCATGTGTGGGCGGTGGGGGTGCCTGTGTGTGTCTAGGACAGTGCAGGGAAGGCAAACGGATGGCCTCTGCACTCTTAAAAAGCATTTGCCTTGACTGCAGAAAGTTCTTTAAGTATAGTAGTTGGAGAGGGGAGTAATAAATGGTCAGTTTACTTTATTACCCTGGGGACTTGGTATATAAATTTTTTTTTTTTTTTTAACTTCTCTGTTATTTTATAGCCAACCAGGCTGCAAGGTAGGCAAAATCCTGCTTTCCCCCTCTTGGTGCAGACACCAAGTGAGCCTCTAGAAGCAGATGCCATGGATGGGCACTGGCGTGAACACCCCTGGACAAAGAGAGGGAGCTGGGCTGCTGAGAGTCCCACTTATGTGGGCTGATTTGGAAAAAAGATGTTCACAAATAACATGTTTTCTAAGTGCTGGCAGCCACAGCCTGAGACGCCACTGCACCAGCATCCCAGCTATTTTGCCGCCTTTCCACTTGGGCCTTGGTCCCAAACATTAGAGTCCCCCTGGTCACTGTCTCTGGAGTGCCTGTGCTTTGTTTGTAGCTGGCACGGGCCGGGAGTCCCTGATCAGGGTGTGGTTACTGTGTAATCCTTTTTATAAATTGCTGAATTTGGTTTGTTAACATTTTGTGGAGGATTTTTGTGTATATATTCATGAGGGATATTGGTCTGTAGTTTCCTTGTGATTCTTTGTCTGGTTTTGGTGTCAGGCTAATTCTGGCTTCGTAGAGTGAGTTGGAAGGTGTTCCCTCCTTCTCTGTTTTTTGGAGGAGTTTGTGAAGGGTTGGTGTTAATTCTTTAAACATATGGTAGAATTTTGCCATGAAGCCATCTGGTCCTGGGTTTTTTTTGATAGAAAGTTTTTTGGTTACTAATGGAATCTCTTTACTTATACGGGCATATTCTGATTTTCTACTTCTTCTTGATTCAGTTTTGATAGTTTATATCTTCCTAGGAATTTGTCCATTTCTTTTTTTTTTTTAATCTGGGAATTTTGTTTTGTTTTTTGTTTTTGAGACGGAGTTTTGCTCTTGTTTCCCAGGCTGGAGTGCAATGGCGTGATCTCAGCTCACCACAGTCTCCACCTCCTGGGTTCAAGCAATTCTCCTGCCTCAGCCTCCCGAGTAGCTGGGGTTACAGGCATTCGCCAGCACGCCCAGCTAATTTTGTATTTTTAGTAGATACGGGGTTTCTCCATGTTGGTCAGGCTAGTCTCGAACTCCCGACCTGAGGTGATCCTGCCTACCTCGGCCTCCCAAAGTGCTGGGATTACAGGCGTAAGCCACCGTGCCCGGCCATGAATTTGTCCACTTCATGTAGGTTATCTAATGCATTGGCGTATTAACTGTCTATAGATTTTCTTACAATCCTTTTTATTTGTGTAAGTTTGGTGGTAATGTCTCCCCTTTCATTCCTAATTTAAATAATGTCTTCTCTTTCTTTTTTCTTGATCAGCCTAGATAAAAGTGTGTTTGCAAAGAACTAATGATTGGTTTTGCTGATTTTCTCTATTGTTTTTCTGGTCCCTCATTCATTTCTGCTCTGACCTTTATTGATTCCTTCTTCTGCTTGCTTGGGTTCACTTTGCTCATCTTTCCCTAGTTTCTTAAGGTGACAGATTGGGTTATTGATTTGAGCTCTTCCTTCCTCTAGGGTGTGGTTGGGGTTTTGAGGCTCCCTATTCCTTGTTCTTATTAACTCCCTCAGCCCTCATCCCAGGGCATGTGTGCGTTCATTTATTTCTAATGATTGTCAAAACAGATTCCCTGATTTTACCCCCAAGCAGGAGTCAGCAAACTTCTATAAGGGCCAGATCATAAATATTTTGGGTTTTGAGGGTTACATGGCTCTGTCACAACTACTCACCCCTGCCACTGTGGCGTGAATGCAGCCATAGATAAATGGCATACAAAAAACGGGTACAGTTGTGTCCCAGTAAAACTTTATTTACCAAAATAATCAGCAAGAAGAATTTGGCCAGTGACCCAAAGTTTGTCAATCCCTTCCCTAGAGCATCAAAATTGAGGAGATATTAACACTTAAGTAATGATTTTAAAAGCTTGCAGGTCAGGCATGGTTGCTCACGACTATAATCCCAGCACTTTGGGAGGTCGAGGCAGGTGGATCACCTGAGGTCAGGAGTTCGAGACCAGCCTGACCAACATACTGAAACCCTGTCTCTACTAAATACAAAAATTAGCCAGGCTTGGTGGCGCACGTCTGTAATCCCAGCTGCTTGGGAGGCTGAGGCAGGAGAATTGCTTGAACCCGGGAGGCAGACGTTGCAGTGAGCTGAGAATGCGCCACTGCACTCCAGCCTGGGTGACAGAGCGATACTCCATTTCAAAAATAATAATAATAATAATATAACATAAAATAAAATAAAAGCTTGCAAAGGCTCGTCATTGCCCTGCATCCTACAAAACCCTTCCCCCTTTATCCCTCTCAGGCCTTGGTGGCAGGGTCTGCTCTGTGGGACCAAACTCTTTGTCAGGGGAGGAGATGATGGACTAGAGACTCCCCTCACTCCCTGCTCCACTTACCTGTGTGGGCCTGAGGGTTCTTGGGGACTGTTTACCCTGAACACCAAAATGTCTAGCTTCAGCCTACGCTGACACGTCAAAGAACATTCATTAGTGGCTCACATGCTTTGTGCTGGACTCTGTATAGAAACAGTGAATGACTGGAAAGTTTTTATGGACCTGATATAGGCCTGGAGTTTTTGTTATGGGAGTTAACGCATATTCAGGACATATGTGTTAATCCACCAACTCTTTAACCTTAAACCTGAGAGTTTGTGTCAGAAGGGGAGGAGTGTTGAGGGGCAGCACTGGTCCTCCAGGTAAGGTGGAAGGAAAATGCCTGTGATTGTCAAGGTGCAATTTTGCTAAAAGAATTACCTTGGAATGGAAGCATTACATCCTGAAAATAGCCACCTTCTCTCTTTAAAATGGTGAGCAATACCCACTGTGTCTTGTGAGAAGGAATTAGACTTTTCTCTGCGGAGAATGAAAAAGAAAAGGAATGCCTGGTCTAAGATTTAGGAGGAAATAGAAAACGTTTAACATATAATAAACCCTTAAGACATTTACACATTAAACAAACCACCAGGAATGTTTTCCAAGGAAGAGCAGCATTCAGGTTGGAAGGGGTACCGCCTCTGGGGTGGCTGGATTGCTCTGGGGAAGGCCGGGCAGTTGCTGAGTGTGTGGAAGAAGGCCTTGAGTCCGGGGCTGCTTCCCTAAACCTGGGCAGACAGGGCGATGATATACCCTGATTTAGTTTTTGCATAAACATAAGGATATTTTTAATATGTTTGCTTGTATTTTTTAATAAAATTCTTTGACAGTTACATAATGACATTCATCGTAGTCAGTTAACACATTGGAGACAATGAAAAGAAAGAGTTTTCTCTCACACCCTTGAGGTGATCCCAGTGTTCTCTTTTGGAACATTTCCCTCGGCTTATACACATGTATTTATGGATTTTTGAAGTGCTTGCTTGTTTTTACAAAAATGCGGAGAAGGCCAAGGCCAGGCACGGTGGCTCACGCCTGTAATCCGAGCACTTTGGGAGGCCAAGGTGGGTGGATCACGAGGTCAGGAGTTCGAGACCAGCCTGACCAATGTGGTGAAACCCCGTCCCTACTAAAAATACAAAAATTAGCCAGGCGTGGTGGCGCACACCTGTAGTCCCGGCTACTCGGGAGTCTGAGGCAGGAGAATCACTTGAACCCAGGAGGCAGAGGTTGCAGTGAACCGAGATCATGCCACTGCACTATAGCCTAAGTGACAGAGAAAGTTTCTGTCTCAAAAGAAAAGAGAAAAAGTTGGGGCGGGGACAAATTTCATACATTATTCCATGGCTTGTGGTTCTCACTTTAAGTAATAGATATATCTCTTGGTCAATGTTTTAAACCAATGCTTTTTAAATAGTTACTTAATATTGTATAGTATAAATACACCAAAATGTATGGCTCATTTCTATTCTCCATTCATTCTTTTTTTAATTTTTTTTGAGACAGGGTCTCAGTCTGTTGCCTAGGGTGGAGTGCAGTGACACCATCACAGCTCACTGCAGCCTGGCACTCCTGGGCTCAAGTGATCCCCCCACCTCAGCCTCCCAAGTAGCTGAGACTACAGGCGTGCACCACCATGCTTGGCTAATTTTTAAATTATTTTTGTAGAGACAAGGTTTTGACATGTTACCCAGGCTGGTCTTGAACTTCTGGGCTTAAGCAATCTTTCCACTTTGGTGTCCCAAAGTGCTAGGATTATAGACATAAACCACTGCACCTGGGACCTAGCCTTGTATTTTTTGTAGAGATGAGGTTTTGCCATGTTGCCCAGGCTGGTCTTGAACTCCTGGACTCAAGTGATCCTGTCACCTTGGTCTCCCAAAGTGTGGAGATTACAGGCATGAGCCACTGGGCCTGGCCCTCTATTCATTCTTTACTCTCCTCTGTATATGTAGTTTTTTTCCTAATAGTCTATATTTTTGTATTTTCTCTTTTCTTTGTAATCAGGCTACCAGAGGCTTATCTATTTAATTTTTTTTTTTAAAGATCAACTTTGGTTTCTTGTATTTTTCTTTTGTTATTTTTTCTTCTATTTCATTAATTTCATATTTCTTTATATAAAATACTTCTCTCTGTTATCTTTTTATGTTGATCTTTTTGTGACTCAAGTTAATACTTCATTCCTTTATTTTTCTTTTTAACTAATAAAATCATTTAAGACTATACATTTTATTCTTCTGAACACAAGTTTAGTTATGCCTCTTGAGTTTTTGAATAACACATTCTCTTTTTCATTACTTTGTAAAAAATATAAAATTTTATTTTTCATTTCTCTTGACTTTGCCAACATGTGTCAGTTATTTTTCTATTGCATTTTGGTTGATTTGGAAGTTCTACTATGCTTTTAGTTCTTCTGGTAGTGACAGTCTACCCTCAGAAGTCATAATTAAACTTATCCTTTTCTATCATAATTTTCTACACTTCTCAACCAAGACACATTATTTACTAGCTCCTCTACCAACCAAACATTAAACTTCTTTTTTTTTTGAGACAGAGTCTCACTCCATTGCCCAGGCTGGAGTGCAGTGGTGCAATCTTGCTCACTGCAAGCTCTGCCTCCTGGGTTCACGCCATTCTCCTGCCTCAGCCTCCCGAGTAGCTGGGACTACAGGCGCCCGCCATCACGCCCGGCTAATTTTTTGTACTTTTTTAGTAGAGACGGGGTTTCACCATGTTAGCCAGGATGGTCTTGATCTCCTGACCTTGTGATCTGCCCGCCTTGGCCTCCCAAAGTGCTGGGATTACAGGTGTGAGCCACCGCGCCCGGCCCAAATGTAAACTTCTATGATACATTTACTTTCCTACTCTCTGTAAACACCCCCACTTCTACCCCCAGACTCATTGTGAGAAGACGGTTTAATTTTGGATTGTTATTGCTTTCCTTAAAGTAAGTCTCTTTGGTCTCAAGCATCCTTATTTACAACTTACATTGCAAATTTATCTATTTAGCATCAACAAAGGATCTTATGATATTCATAGCTAGCTACTGTTTCCTCTTCTTCAGCAGCGAATAATAACAAAGTCATAATAATGAGGATAGCTATTATTATTATTATTATTTTCTGCCCAGGCTATAGTGCAGTGGTGTGATCTCGGCTCACTGCAACCTCTGTCTCCTGGTTCAAGCGATTTTCCTGCCTCAGCCTCCCAAGTTGCTGAGACTACAGGTGTGCACCACCGCACCCGGCTTATTTTTATTTTTAGTAGAGATGGAGTTTCACCATGTTGTCCGGGCTGGTCTCAAACTTCTGGCCTTAGGTGATCTGTTCGCCTTGGCCTCCCCAAGTGGCTATTGTTTCTACAGCTCTATGAGCCAGATATTGTTCTAGGACTTTACATAAATCATCTCATTTAGTTCTCACAGTAACCTTTTGAAGGTTACTATCATTATCTGTATTTCACGAAGAGGTTAAAACACTTTCCCAAGGCAGCCATGATTTGGCCTTAGATATTTTGGCTTTGCAGTTCATGCTCCTAACCACCATGCCCTTACAAGCCTCCTGAGGAGCTTCCCCTGCCCCCTACCCTGCCCCATCCTCTGTTGCTGGCATCTTTGGGCTAAAAAGCAATTTTAGGTACAAACCAGAAGAATGAGATCCACTGGAGTTACTGGGAACAAAAGGCAGCATTTATTTACAGCTTGGCTCACTTTGCGTGAGCAAATTGTTCTACTGCTAGAAAAAAAAAAAAATCAGTTTGGAAGCTTCAGATGCAAATGGTCCCATGGCATCATCCTCTGCACATCAGAGACATCAGGTACCTGGGAAAGTGGTGCCCATATAAATGGTATCCATTGCTACATTTTTGTCATTTATTTTATTTTCTTTTATTTTGCTCAGATAATTTTGACCATGAAGAGTCCTGTTGATCTGGCCAAATACTGATCAAATAACGTCACTGTCACACATCACACTCTTGGTGTTTAGTAAAGAGGAAGTTTGAGTTCTGAGATGAATGCAGGAAAACATTAGTCTCTCTCTCTCTCTCTCTCTCAGAAATGATTGTATTTCCCTCACATTTCTTGGGCTTTCCACCTCACTCTAATATGGACAGAAATGTTTACCATTATGGGATGCTGGAATAACTGTTAAGCTAAGTGTAAATTTGGGGGATGCTGATAAACATGATATGTGCCTAGTTGCAAAGTGAGCTGATCTCACTGAAGAGTGGGGCCTTGTTCAGAAGCTCCTTTCAAATCCAGAAGTTGTATTACCCTTTTGCCTTTACACGAAAGGGCTGGAACTCACGGAGCCTGCTTCCCAGAGCACGTTTTATATGATCAGCATATCACAAAGTATTTATTGAATGCTTGCAACATACTTAGCAAATGCAAGCATTTGAAGGGGTACAATCAGCATAAACAATTTTTTAAGATATTTGCATTCTTGGTGGTGGGGTGGGGAGACAAACTTACGTTCATGACATGATAATAGAATATGGAACCAGATAATTAATTGTATGGCCTTAGCAGTTAGCTTACTATTTATTCAGAAAAGGAGGTTGAGGAAAGTCTTCATGGAAAAGGAGGGACTTGAACAAATGAGGCCCTAATAGAATTTGTTCCCAGAGAATGGCAAGGGCAGGGCTACAGTGATGAGTGACCAGCTGGCTCTGGGGGCAGTGAAGGACAAACCCGAGGAGAGAAGAAGGCTGAGGCTGAGGAATTAGGAAAAGTGAGACTGATGTTATTTTCAATAATTTAATTTGAAATGATCTTTCAAATATTTCCCAAAAGATAAAATCATGACACTCAGGCAAATGTAAGAAAAACATGTGCCAAGGATTTCATTTCATTTTTTTTTTTTAAAGATTATATAACAAATACTCATAGGAAGCCTCACCTGGACCAGGGATTTTATTTAATTTATGAATTAATGGAGGAGCCAGTAAGATGTTAAAGAGCATCTGCAAAGGATGCTGGGTGGATAGAGGTCAAATTTGTAAATTCATAGACATCAGTTAATGTCTTACGGGACAACAAATCCTAATCTTTTGGGTTATATATTCCACTGGACAGAAGTTATTTGCATCTGTACTGGAAAGAAAATCCATAAGGTAACATGTAACTTTATTAAATCTGGGGCATATAATGCATTTCATCAACAGCAAATAGTGAGTAAAATGAAATACATTCACCTAGATAGTCCTTGGGTAGCCTTTGTCACATGTGACATTGAAAAAGATGTGCCACTCACTTTTTTTTCTATTGCTAAGTTTTAGATAATTTTAAAAATAATACTGACCTACAGAGAAATGAAGAAAAATCTGGTTTACTGCAGTGTCGTTTTAAGTCTCTGTAGATGGGAACCCCTGTGTGTTCTTGTTCTATATTTAGTTCTTGAATAACTCGGACCGAGAAATCCGGAGGCCTCTTTGGCCCAGTGTCCCATCTTCTTCCTCCTATAGTCTTTTCATCTTTGTTACCACTGGCAGCCAGCTCTCAGCTTGGGTTCCTCCTTCATTCTTTGGTTGAGATGTAGACAAGTAGAAATGGGGCCTGAGGCAGGTTCACGGGTGGGAAGGGCTGGTTTAACCCTGCGCTGGTCCCAGGCGCTGAGCCTCGGTGCCAGTGAGTGTGTCTGACGGGGGTGCAGGGTTCTCAGCGCCGGGCGGTTCTGCCCGTGGGTCCATGCCTTTCTTTCCTGCTGACTCTTCTACCTGGAATCGCATGTCAGTGTGTTGCAGGTGCCATGTACATCACCGGCTTTGCTGAATGCATCTCGGATTTGCTGGGCCTCAGGAATATCTGGGCTGTGCGAGGAATTTCAGTCGCAGTGCTTCTGGCCTTGCTGGGCATTAACCTCGCAGGTGTCAAATGGATAATCCGCCTCCAGCTGCTGTTGCTGTTCCTGCTGGCCGTGTCCACACTGGACTTTGTGGTGGGTTCTTTCACCCACCTGGACCCAGGTAAGCCTTTCGGAGTCCAGTATGTGTCCTTATGGATCTTCACTGCTTTGGAGATGTTTGTAGGTGTGAGTTTGCCAATCCCATCTCCCCCTAACCCCCATAGGCTTTACCATAGGCTTTACCTACAATTGGTGTGAACTGTTCCTGGATCAGGTGAGCGGCTGTGTCTTGGAGCAGCTTCATGAGGCTGGAAGCTCCTCTTCACACAGACATCGCCTAGCACATTTTCTATGTGTCCTTTTATTTTCTTTTTTTTATGTATATTTATTTGTTTATTTATTTATTTTATTATTATTATACTTTAAGTTTTAGGATATATGTGCACAACCTGCAGGTTTGTTACATATGTATACATGTGCCATGTTGGTGTGCTGCACCCATTAACTCGTCATTTAGCATTAGGTATATCTCCTAATGCTGTCCCTCCCCCCTCCCCCCACCCCACAACAGTCCCCGGAGTGTGATGCTCCCCTTCCTGTGTCCATGTGTTCTCATTGTTCAATTCCCACCTATGAGTGAGAACATGCGGTGTTTGGTTTTTTGTCCTTGTGATAGTTTGCTGAGAATGATGTTTTCCAGCTTCATCCATGTCCCTACAAAGGACATGAACTCATCCTTTTTTATGGCTGCATAGTATTCCATGGTATATATGTGCCACATTTTCTTAATCCAGTCTATCATTGTTGGACATTTGGGTTGGTTCCAAGTCTCCGCTATTGTGAATAGTGCTGCAATAAACATTCGTGTGCATGTGTCTTTATAGCAGCATGATTTATAATCCTTTGGGTATATACCCAGTAATGGGATGGCTGGATTGAATGGTATTTCTAGTTCTAGATCCCTGAGGAATCGCCACACCGACTTCCACAATGGTTGAACTAGTTTACAGTCCCACCAACAGTGTAAAAGTGTTCCTATTTCTCCACATCCTCTCCAGCACCTGTTGTTTCCTGACTTTTTAATGATCGCCATTCTAACTAGTGTGAGATGGTATCTCACTGTGGTTTTGATTTGCATTTCTCTGATGGCCAGTGATGATGAGCATTTTTTCATGTGTTTTTTGGCTGCATAAATGTCTTCTTTTGAGAAGTGTCTGTTCATATCCTTCACCCATTTTTTGATGGGGTTGTTTGTTTTTTTCTTGTAAATTTGTTTGAGTTCATTGTAGATTCTGGATATTAGCCCTTTGTCAGATGAGTAGGTTGCAAAAATTTTCTCCCATTCTGTAGGTTGCCTGTTCACTCTGATGGTGGTTTCTTTTGCTGTGCAGAAGCTCTTTAGTTTAATGAGATCCCATTTGTCAATTTTGGCTTTTGTTGCCATTGCTTTTGGTGTTTTAGACATGAAGTCCTTGCCCATGCCTATGTGTCCTTTTATTTTCTTGCTATTAAAAAAACCAGGGCAGGCGCGGTGGCTCATGCCTGTATTCCCAGCACTTTGGGAGGCCGAGACAGGTGGATCACCTGAAGTCAGAAGTTTGAGACCAGCATGACCAACAGGGTGAATCCTTGTCTCTACTAAATACAAAAAAAATTATTTAGGGAGATCTGTCTGATGCTAAAGCTGTTCCCTGAGGTGAGAAGTGGGGCCTGTTTTTGCACGATGATATGCTGTCTTTTTGTGACAGCAACTCTGCTTTTCCCCTTGGAGGCCAGCCTTGATGTGCACCTACACAGTCCTGCCTTTTAGAAAAATGTTGTGGGAAGGTCAGCATTCGGTTGGCATCCACTGATCTGGCCTTATTGCTTCTGAGCATGTTAAAATCTTCTGTTGGAAAATTGTCACTCCCCTGAACTTGCTGAGTATCCCCTACCCTCTGGCATCCCAGTCCCTCCCCAGGAACCTTCAGATGCCCCAATGATCCGGCACCTAAAGGGTTAACCCCGGGCCCACTCTAATGCTCAGGGACAATGTGATGTCCATACTGATCACCTGGAGCCCAGGCTTTGCAGCTTGCTAAATATTTGATGCATCTCCAGGAAGGAAACAGTGATTTTCTTTTTTTCCTGGCCATGTACCACCCTGAAGAGATGGCCCACGTATGGAGGGAGACTTGCTGGCCTTTGGCCCATCAAACTGTCAGTGAAGGAAAGACAGAGTCCACTCAGGTCCCTGATTCCTGGTACTTCCCCCTCCAGCAACACGGTTGCTGGAAGAGCTTAATTAGTGAAATTGCAAGGCCATGCTACTGGCTTCTTTGAAACCTCACACTAGCCTGATGTATTTTCCTTCTTCTTGATTAGAAGTTTTCTTGGCTGCTCTTCTAAGTTACTCCAAATATTTTTCCTTCCTTCTGGTCAATACATTAGTAGAGTGTAGTGTGAGATGAAATTTATTTTCATTCCCATAGCAACTGGCCCCTCAAGAATCTGTTTTTGGTATCACTGATGTTTCATATGGGATATTTTCTTTGTGGTTAAAAATCCAAACTGAAACCAAACTTTAAACCTTCAGAATGAATTTAACAGAGTGATTTCAACTCTTAAAAAATGAGGACATATACATAGACATTTGAAAAAAAAGACTGGAAGGAACTATGCCTAATAGTGACTATCTTTCTGTTGAGATTATATGTGGCTAAATTATCTTATTTCTACTTTTCCTTCAAATGACCAGTGTTACTTTTTAAAAAAAAAATTAATTCACTTTTAGAGCAGTTTTAGGTTTATGGAAAATTAAGCAGATAGTACAAAAGTTCTCACATACCCCTTTTCTCTCTCCCCCACCAGTTTCCCCTATTATTAATATCTTGTATTAATGTGGTACATTTACTGGAAGTGATGAACCAATATTGATAGGTTATTGCTAATAGTTTAGGGTTCACTCAGTGTTATACATTCTATGGATTTTGACAGTGTACAATGTTATGTATGCAGCATTACAGCATCATACAGATGAGTTTCACTGCCCTAAAAATTCCCTGTGATTTGCCTTTTAATGCTCCCCAACTCCTGGCAACCACTGATCTTTTTACTGTTTCCATAGTTTTGCCTTTTCCAGAATGTTGTATAGTTGGAACCATACAGTATGTAGCATTTTCAGTTTGGCTTCTTTCACTAGTAATGTGCACTTAAGATTCCTCCATGTCTTTTTCTGGCTTGATAACTCATTTCTTTTTATCACTGAATAAAAAGAAACTGGATGTAGCACTGTTTGTCCATTCACCTACTGAAGGACATCTTGGTTGCCTCCAGTTTTTGGCAGTTATGAATAAAACTGATATAAACATCCATGTTCAGGTTTTTGTGAGGATACATTTTTAATTCATTTGGATAAATACCTAGATGCATCATTGTTGGAGCATATGGTAAGACTATGTTTGTAAGAAACTGCCAAATTGTCTTCTAAAGTGGCTGTACCATTTTGCATTCCCACCAACAATGAATGAGAGTTCCTGTTGCTCCACATCCTCATCAGCATTTGGTATTGTCAGTTTTTTTGTTTTTGTTTTTTAGTAATTCTAGTAGATGCACAGTAATTTCTCATCATTGTTTTAATTTGTGATTTTCTAATGACATATGATATTGAATGTGTTTTTGTATGCTTATTTGCCATTTGTATATCACCTTTGATGAAGCGTTTGTCAAGATCTTTTGCCTTTTTAAAAAACTGGTGGGTTTTTTTGTTTGTTTGTTTGTTTTCCTATCATTGAGTTGTTTTGTTTTGTTTTGTTTTGCTTTGAGACAGAGTCTTACTCTGTCACCCAGGCTGGAGTGCAGTGGCACGATCTTGGTTCACTGCAACCTCTGCCTCCTGGGTTTAAGCAATTCTTGTGCCTCAGCCTCCCAAGTTGCTGGGATTACAGGCGTGCACCACCATGCCCGACTAATTTTTTGTATTTTTATCAGAGATGGGGTTTCACCATGTTGGCCAGGCTGGTCTTGAATTCCTGGCCTCAAGAGATCCACCCGCCTCAGCCTCCCAAAGTGCTGGGATTATAGGTGTGAGCCACCACGCCTGCCACCATTGAGTTTTAAGAGTGCTTGTATATTTTGGATTCAAACCCTTTATCAGATGTGTGTTTTGCAAATTTTTTCTCCCCAGTCTGTGGTTGGTTCTTTCATTCTCTTAACAGTGTCTTTTGCAGAGCAGAAGTTTTAAACTGTAATGGAGTCTATCTTATCAATGTTTTTCCGTGGATCATGCCTTGGGTTGTTGGGAGCTGTACCTAAAATCTCTTTGCCAAACTCCTAGATTTTCTCATTCTAGAAGTTTTGTTTGACATTTAGGTCTATGATCCAGATTGAGTTAATATTTTGTGAAGGGTGTAAGATGAGTGTCCAGGTTATTTTTTTATTTTTTATTTTTTTTGGCATGTGAATATCCAGTTGTTCCAGCATCAGTTGTTGAAAAGACTCTCCTGTCTCCATTGAGTTGCTTTTGTGCCTTTGTCAAATATCAGTTGACTGTATTTGTGTGTTTTTGGGTTCTCTTTTCTGTTCTGTTGCTCTGTTTGTCTATTCTGTCTCCAATACCATACTGTCTTGATTACTACAGCCTTATAGTAAGTCTTAAAGTTGGTTAGCATCTATCCTCCAACTTTGTCCCTTTTCACCAGTGTTTTTTTGTTGTTGTTGTTTGTTTGTTTGTTTGTTTGTTTGAGATGGAGTTTCACCCTTGTTGCCCAGGCTGGAGTACAGTGCTGCAATCTTGGCTCACTACAACCTCCATCTCCTGGGTTCAAGCAATTCTCCTGCCTCAGCCTCCCAAGTAGCTGGGATTACAGGCATGCACCACCACACCTGGCTAATTTTTGTATTTTTAGTAGAGACAGTGTTTCACCATGTTGGCAAGGCTGGTCTCGAACTCCTGACTTCAGGTGATCCATCCGCCTCGGCCTCCCAAAGTGCTGGGATTACAGGTGTGAGCCACTGCACTCGACCAGCGTTACTTTTAAAATCAGAAAAAAAGTTTTTTTAAAGTACACTTAAGCCTAACTTTATTTCTTCCCATTTCTTTAAATATAAAAAAGAAACAATTCCAAACAGTCCTGAAATGTATAATGTAAAAATGTAAAAAGTAAAGAATGAAAGTCTCCTCCTTCACTCAGTTTCTCCACTGCTTTCCAGAGGGAGATTGGTCCGTGTATTAGTTATCTATTATTGTCAAACAAATTACCCCAACATTTAGTGGCATCAGATAACAATAAACATTTGTTATCTCTGGCCTTTTCTGTGAGCCAGTAATTTGGGTGTGACTTGGCTGGCGGCCCTGGATCAGAGTCTCTGGTGAGGTTCAGTCAGATGTCTTCAGGGTCTGTGGTCATCTGAAGGCTTAATTGGGGCTGGAGGATCTCACTGGCAAGTTGGTATTGCTTCTTGTTAGGAGGCCTCAGTGGTCCATGTGGTCCTTTCCTGAGAGCTATTTTAGTATCCTTAAGACAAGGGGTAACTGACTTCTCCCAGAGCAAATAATCAGAGAGAGAGAGAGACAGGGAGAGAGAGACAAAGAGGGAGAGGGAGAGAGAGAGAGAACAGAGAAGATGAATTTTTTTTTTTTTTTTTTAAGAAGGAGTTTTGTGCTTGTCGCCCAGGCTGGAGTGCAGTGGCGAGATCTCAGCTCACTGCAACTGCCACCTCCCGGGTTCAAGTGATTCTCCTGCCTCAGCCTCCTAAATAGCTGGGATTACAGGCACTTGCCATCATGCCTGGCTAATTTTTATATTTTTAGTAGAGACAGGGTATCACCATGTTGGCCAAGCTGGACTTGAACTCCTGAACTCAGGTGATCCACCTGCCTCTGTCTCCCAAAGTGTTGGGATTACAGGCTTGAGCCACCATGCCCGGCCTAATTTTCACCTTTTCAATGGAGAAGTGTCAAAGAATTTGAAGGCACATTTAAAAACCACAATAGTTAATTTTAAAATCAGAAAAAAGTTGTAAATACACAAGTCAAAATATATTTTTCTCTTTATTTTTATTTTAAAGACAAAATCAATGTCTTTGTTTCATAGAAATATAAAATATCCTGAAATTTATCGAGTGAAAAGTGAGTTTCTTCCCTTCACTCCGTTTTCCCACTCCTACTCCCCAGAGGGAGATCGGCACATAGCTTCTCAGTCTATTTTCTATTTTTTATTTTTTATTTTTTTTGAGACAGAGTCTCGCTCTGTCATTCAGGCTGGAGTGCAGTGGCGCGATCTTGGTTCAATGCAATGTCTGACTCCCAGGTTCAAGTGATTCTCCTGCCTCAGCCTCCTAAGTAGCTGGGACTACAGGTGCCCGCCACCACGCCCGGCTAATTTTTTTGTATTTTTAGTAGAGACAGGGTTTCACCGTGTTAGCCAGGATAGTCTCAATCTCCTGACCTCGTGATCCGCCCGCCTCGGCCCCCCAAAGTGCTGGGATTACAGGCGTGAGCCACCGCGCCCAACCCCCAGTCTATTTTCTATACGTGCACAAGCTCACATGCACACGTGCATGTACATAAACACACACAGCACAGCTCTTTGTAAAAGTATAATTAAATTCCACATGGTTTTGCTACTCCCCACTCTTTAACATATCATGGATATCCTTCAATGTCAGTACATTTAGGATTTCCTCATTCTTTTAAAACACCCACATAGCATTCCATATTAGAGATTTAAAATACTTTATGTTTATTTATTTATTTATTTATTTATTTATTTATTTATTTATTTTTTAACAGGACCCTTTGTCTGTATTATACATTTTATATATGTCTTTTCATGTACATTATTTCATTTGATCCTCACAACAACCCTGTGAGGTAGGCCGGGGGGAAAATGTTAGATTCACTTTATAGATGACGAAGTTAAGGTTCAGAGAGGTTAAGTGACTTTCTCAGTTACCATATACCTAGTACGAGGCAGACAGAGTAAGAACCACTAACTTTTGTGGTTAGGGGCCCTTTCCTCTAAACCACATGGCTTCTGAGAGTATAATGTAACCCAAAATATTTTTACCGCTTCATCTTCATTTCCTTATTGTTAATTCAACTTTTTTTTTTTTTTTTAGACGGAGTCTCGCTCTGTCACCCAGGCTGGAATGCAGTGGCGCGATCTCGGCTCACTGCAGCCCCCGCCTCCTGGGTTCAAGTGATTATCCTGCCTCAGTCTCCTGAGTAGCTGGGATTACAGGTGCCCGCCACCACGCCTGGCTAATTTTTGTATTTTTAGTAGAGATGGGGTTTCGCCATGTTGGCCCGGCTGGTCTCAAATGCCTGACCTCAGGGCATCCAGCTGCCTTGGCCTCCCAAAGTGCTGGGATTACAGGTGTGAGCCACCATGCCCGGCCTGTTAACTCAACTTTTTATAGGATACGATAAAAGACCTAATTCTAAATTCATCATGTTAAATTTATGCTTCTCTATCAATGAAAACTTATGGCCGCAGAACACATTTTTTTTTGGAAAGCACTGTCTCCTTGGCTCTAGTCTAAAGGAACATAAGCAATATGAAGGACGCTAGAGGCCAAGGAAATTGAAGAGAAGTCAGAGGAAGGGATATAAAATGCAATGTATTAATGGATTTTAGTCCCTTTAAGCTTGTACTTTTGTGAGAGGGTTCAATGGAGAGCTTTAATGCAGATGAGACTTGAAGCTTTTGAAGAAGATCTAAGTCTTGATGAGGTTATTCAAACTCATATCTTGAATGCATAATGATGATAGGCCATGGTCTTCAAAAACATGGTACTTGATGCTCTCCCAAAGTGCTAGGATTTGAATGCCACAATACATATTGACTCATGTTTTTGTCCATTAATGGTCCGTGGGTTTCTTTAAATGAAGTCCATTTTAGAGTCCATAGATATCAGTGTTCTGCAAAACTGTCCGGGATCCGAGGCTCCCAGCGGATCCCACACGCTCCGCCCCCTAAAATACTTTATATTTAAAGATTAACTTACTGATGAGTGTTTAGGTTTTCCAGTTTGTTGCTATCACAAATATTGCTGATGTGTACATCCTGTACAAAAGTTTGAGCTAATTTCTGCAGGATCATTGCTTATCAATAGAATTCACAGGACAAAGGTCAAACAGTTTTAAAATTTTGTTAGGTTCTACCAGATTGCCTTCCAATAAGGTTGTTGCATTCTGAATGATCACTAACAGTAGCTAAGAGTTACTGATTCCCCATACCTTGGAAAATATTGAAGAGGCTCAATTTTTCAAGTTTCTGTCATGTGATGGGCAAAAAAAATGTAATCTTTTTCTTTTAATTTGCCTTTCTTGAATCATTAATGAGGATTCTTTTTTTTGTATTTTATTCCCACTTGTATTTTTTTTCTTTGAATCGTCTATACTCTTTCCCTGTTTTTGCTTTCTATTTTCCCTATTTTCTTTTCCAGATTTCTTTTTCTACAATCCTGTCAGGTGCTGCCAGCTTTCTCCAAATGTCTGGTAGTCCTTGGCTGTCCATCCATTGTTGGTAATGAGGCACCACAGAGCTGATCGGGAGTTCCATCCACAACCCAAGTGGGTAGCAGTTGTGACAGGTGGGCATCACGGTAGGGTGATTGGTGGCAAACTGCGTTGTTTCATTGGAAGTCTCCCAAATGTTCGTTTCTGCAAGTCTTTCTCTGGTATAGTTCGTATTATCCAGAGAAGAATTCTCTCATCTCCTGCCAGGGACATGCCTGGCTGCCTCAGTTCGGGGAGCAGAGTGGAGGTGGGCGAAGGGGCTGGCAGCCTCATAGTCAGGTGCAGACTGTCATTCATCAGATACTTTCCCCTGGCACACCCTTCCCTCCACTGTGTCCTTCCATCTCAAGTTGTCTTCCCCTGTCACCCTCACTCTATGTCTTGTCTCTCATTTCATCTCCAAACTTCCCATAACAGTGGGTCCTCCTCATCGCCTCATTTCCTCACCTCCTGACTTCTTGATCTGCAGCCTGGCAGCCTGGGCCCCTCTTCCTTTCTTCACCTCCTGTCCCCTCCTTCCAAAAACAAGCATCATTGCACAAGGTTCTCTGAAGACACAGAGCTTCTTCACTGTAAAAAGCTAAATAGCATGAAAACTTAATTTAAACAAGACCCTCTCAAGAATTTGTTTGGCTTAAAGCTACTAAAATGCCATTCTGTTGGCTCATATTTTCATTTATGTAAGATGAGTGTCATGCCAAAATGGTTTTATTGCCATAGAAGTCAGGCAAATATAGAGAAAATACATTTTAGAAAATAAAGTGACATGTGGCACATTTGAATTCTATGTTCTGCATTTAAAAGTGAAATCATGCCTCTCCAAGCTTAAGTTTTTGGTTATCTAGGAAGACGGTAGCCTGGTCTCTACAGGGTTCCACTCCAGAGCCTGCACTGCACACTCTCTGTCCTGCCGTGGCACTCTGCCATCTGTGGGAGGTGGGTCAGTTGGGCCAGGCCAGGCACAGTTCCATCTCACGCTGAATGTACAGACGGGAGCTGCTTCTGCTGGGTGAGGGAGGGGGCTTGTGCTTGGCTGTGAGGACAAGGTCACTGCTTTGGAGCTGTAAAAGGGATGGGGCAAGCATGCCTGCCTCTGCTGTCTGCTGAGATTCCTTTATCTCAGGTCCCATAATCTCCTGATCTTCAACCCCAGGACCTTGACTCATTTCTTACTCTTGAAACTTTTTGCACTGTTGACCACCTATGCTAATTTGAAATGATCTCTTCCTCTTTCTTCCACAATGCAACACTGGCTTAGCTCTCTTCTTGGTTTTCCTGTTCCCTGATGTGGGCAGGGAGGCCATGGGGCTCAGTCCTCTGCTATCACGTCGCTGTTTTTGTGCCTTTTTCCTCAGAAATAAACTTCCACCATCGCTGCACCAGTGGCTCTCCCCAGCTTCTCCAGCTTTCTTCAATATAGCTCTCATATCGCCAGCTCCTGTCGGATCTCTACCTGGCTATCTGGGCACCATCTTGAATTAAAGGCAAACAAAGCGAAAGCCCTCAATTTCTCACTCCTCTCTTTAGTTATCCTCTTCTTCCCCAGCTGCCCTTTCCACCAATTAATCAACAAGCCAATAATCAGCTTATCATCTGAATGCCTATCACCATTTCCCCAAGCCTGGAAAACTTGGAAAAGAACTTTTATTTCTCTGTCTAGCTTAAGCTCTTTTATCCTTTACAACCCCACAGTTCTCACCTTAGATTAGCAGATGTCATTTCCTCTGTGGGCCATTTAGATAATGTCCAAATCCAAATTTATCCCTTGAGGATCTTCCCTTTGGTTGTCCCCAGCCATTTCCTAAGGGCGACTGACACCTCCTATGCACTGAAGCCAGATCACTTTTCGTAAAACAGTGCTTTGTCTCGGTCACTCTCCAGCTTAAACAGCATCAGTTGCTTTCTGTTGCTATAGGACAAAACCCAAACCCATTCTGTTTGCATTCAAAGAGCCACATTGGCTATCCCTAAATTTCCCATTTGGTTGTATCTCCAATTCTGCCCCTTTCTGAACAATTCCCCGCAAAACGTGTTTATTCACTGATTTATGAAGCATATGAATACAGCTCTGCTTCTAATTCTGGAATTCTCTTCACCGTGCTTTGTTGGACCTAAGTTCTTGCTCTTGGCTGAAGTAGTTCGGGAAATTGTACATGAAGAAGGTATGGTCTGAAATCCAGCATCCCCTGTGTGGTCTTGAGCCATATTAGATGTTCTCAGCCTTGGTTTTCTCATTGGTTAAAAACAAGGATGAAAATCATATTTACATCTCCAGGCTGCCTTCCTGCCTGTCTCAGCGTGGCTGCCAGGCCCAAGGCCCGTGGAGATCCTTTGGGTGAGGGGCTGTAACAGTCTGCTTGGGACCCCAGGGACTTTAATGAGGGCATTTGGGACTCTGGTTCCTTGTTAAAATTTGTAAGGCTGGGTGCTGTGTCTAACATCTATAATCCCAGCACTTTGGGAGGCCGAGGTGAGTGGATGACCTGAGGTCAGGAGTTTGAGACAGCCTGGCGTAAACCCCGTCTCTACGAAAAATACAAAAATGAGGCAGGTGCGGTGCAGGCTTGTAGTCCCAGCTACTTGGGAGGCTGAGGCAGGAGAATCTTTTGAACCCAGGAGGCAGAGGTTGCAGTGAGCCAAGATCGTGACATTGCACTCCAGCCTGGGTGACAGAGGGAGACTCTGTCTCCCAAAAAAAAAAACAGTTTTAAAAATGTACTGATGAATGCTTTCAAGTATACAGGAAAGAATATAACAGATATTCATTTATCCACCACCCAAATTTAATGGATATTATTTTGCCAGTTTTGCTTCAGAGCTCTATTTAACATAAAAATAAATAAAGCATTACAGATGTAGTTTAAGCTGTACCTTCACTAACCCCCTCCTGTTCCCCAAGGGACCACTGTCCGGAGGCTCATCCTCCCCATGTGTTTTTATTTTTCTACCATATGTAGATGGCCCTAAGCGATGTCTGCTATTATTTAGTGTTTGAAAATTTTATATACATTGTATCATACTGCATGGATCCTTTCACTTGATAAATAATTTGAATGGTGAATGAATGATTTTGCAATTTGCTTTCTTTCAGCCAACATATTTTTGCAATTTATCCATGTTAATGCATGTCATGGCATTTCATTCATTTTAACTGTTCTTCGTGTAAGGGAGACCCAGAAAAGTTACTGAGTGGTGAAAGTGGCGTGAGAGGGGTTTGCACAAGGCACCCAGGGCTCCTGGCACTCCCCGTGCAGTTGGAGAGGCAGGAAAGACTTTTTAGAGGAGATTCTCTTGGAGCTGAGTGTTAAGGGAGACGGACGCAGAGGACTTGTCTGCCACCCAGCGGGGCTTGGGCTTTATTTTGGGGGCAGCGGGAAACCTGACTCAAGTTCATATTTTAGAAAGATTGTTCTGGTCCCAGTATGGAAACTGGCCCAGCATAGAGATGAAGAAAGGAGGCAGGACTCACTTGAGAAGCTGCTATGGCAACCCAAAAGAGCCAGGCAGGGCCTCTGGGGTGGAAAAGAGACGAGATGGGGGAGGGGGGTATGGGGTGAGGCCAAGAAAAGGGATGACACCTGGCTGGCTGGTGGCTTCACCTTGTGGGACTCGGGAGGAACATGGCAGCTGCAGCAAGTGTAGGGGAAATGGCGAAGCTAGTGTGAGAGGTCAGCTGAAAACAGTGGCCCAGAGCTCAGGGGTGTGGTCAGGGCTAGGGTAATGTGCCCCGCAGCGTGGGAGCAGGAGAAGCAGTGGGCTGGGCGAAATGCTTGGGCAGCGTATGCTGGTTTGGAAGCAGAAAGAGCCGTATTTGTTGAGTGAATTTAATTTACCAGAAGAGGCATTTTCGCTGTTCTATATATTTTTAAAAAACCTTTCTGACAAAATTCCAAAGTGGGTAAGCTAAAAATTAATATTCTTTACCCAGAAACACACCCAGAATCTCCCCAGGTGGCTGTTCCACTCGGGCTGCAGGGAACACATGGATGTTCTGGCTGCTCTCTGGGCCTCACAGCTGGCCTGCACCGTGGCTGTGGAGGGCCAGGCCTGGGGTCTTCCTAGCATGCACAGTGCTGGCCTATTGTAGGTATAGAGGAAATATTTGTGCAAGGAACGAACACACTGCGTGGAAGATTGTGATACCTGACTCAGCGGCCTCTTCTGCCCGGACGGGTGAGGATGGCTCATCCATGGGTGCCTGGAGGGAGCCCTCCACGCCCCCATGGGGAACATCTGCCTGGGTCCCCCTTGGATGGGGCTCTGTTATCCTCCTGAGATGAAGAGCCAGCAGTTAGCTACCACCAAAATTCTGTAGAATCGTCCTCCCAGCAGGGCGTGTCCCGGAGTCTCCTTTGCGGCTCCCTTCACCATGTAGTGGAAGGGCATCTGCATGGCTTTGCCAGGAAGGGTCTTCTGGGCTCCAGTGAGCTAGGGCAGCCTGGAAGGGCCCTGCAGTGCCTGGGATGGCCTCTGTGTGGAGTTGTGATTCTGACTGTTTGTTTTCTGGCCTCTGATGGCTGGAAAGGTTCGTCCCAGGACAGCTGGCTCAACCCTTCCTCGCTGCCCACAGAGGTACTAAGAGGAAACACTCTTTTGTGTAAAATGGCTGTGGGATCCTGACATTCACATTCTCCTTCTGGGCTGCTGGGGTGGGTGGTGCTACACAGCAAGGCCTTCCGCACACTCTCATGTGACCCTCATGATGATGGTGGGAGGCAGGTGGGCTGGGTTGCTTTCCCCTCCTCAAAGATGCAGGAACAGTGACCTAGAGAGGTGAAGTAACTTCAAAACCCAGGCCTCGGTCTCCAGCCCCCTTCCTGGCCCAGCAGAGAGGAAGAAAGTCTCAGAATAGCTGATGAGTGGTTTAAGTGGGGGCCCCAGCCTCACAGCCTGGCCTCCATCCTTGGGGTTCTTAACCCTGTCTGCACATCAGAAGCACCAGGGGAGCCTCAGGTGTGGAAAAAAATATCCCAAGTTCCACCCCAGACCGAGTAAATCAGCGCTCTGGGGTGGGCCTGTTGGTCTGTATTTTCAAGCGCTCCTGGTGCTACTGTGCAGCCAGGGTTGAGAACCTTTGCCTTTCAGCCTCTACTCATGCAGGCTCTGCTCTGTTATCTGCAAAGATGGGCACCCAGGCTCAGTGGAGGAAACCAAAGCAATCCAGGCCAAGTACCTCAGCGCTCAGGCTGGCAAGACCCTGGAGACAAGACTGTCATCCCCTTTACACTGGGCACGGGCTCAGGGCCAGGACTGGAACTCTTCTTCAGTTAGCCCCTGACGTAAGGACTGGCTCCTTTTCCTCCTGTATTTCCCACTCGACCTGCACTCAGCTGAGGGCCACAAGTACAGCAAACACCTGCTTAGTTGTGGGTATGGATGTGTGTGACGAACTGGGAAGGAGCAACAACTCTGTGTCAGGCACTTTGCATAGATTATTCTATTTATCTTTGAAACAACTGAGTGAGATGGGTGAGATGGTTATTCCAGTTTTACAGACAAGGAAGTCAAAGCCCCAGAGAGGTTGTGCAACTTTCTTGAGTTTGCATAGTCCGTGGCTCAGCCAGGATTGAAACTCAGAGGCACCTGACTCCAAAGCATGATTCCTTGGTGCCCCCGGCACCTGCTGGCTCTGGGGTGCCCTTGGAGGAAGTTGGTGAACTCCTTACTGCTTCCTTTCTCCTTTCAGATCAAGGGGGTCTGAGAACCTGCCAGTCTCCGCTGGGCCCGTTCATGCCTGGTTAAAACTATTAGAGGTGAGCCTCTTCAAGGGGAAGCAGGAAATGAGGTGTGGACTGTGAGGACCAGGAGCTGAGGCGGCTAAAACATACCTCCCCAGTGCCACCAGGAACAGAGGCCATAGACACGCTCAGCTCAGGACCAAACTCAAGTCCCAAGTCAGGCGGGGAATGGTGTCCGGCCAGGCAGGGGCGCTCCCAGCTCAGCCCATAGGGCCTCAGCAGCACCTTCTGGAGCACACAGGCTGAGGCCAGCTTGGGAGCCCAGCTGCTCGGCCCCAGCCCTCTGCATCCTTGGCCTCAGGCAGTCTGACCCCAGCATCAGGGAGAATTTCTGCCCCTTTCTTGGATGATTCCTTGGAAGGTTGTGTTAATCAGAAGTACAAAGGGATCACAGGGCCCCTAAAGAGGCAGCAGACCTGCTAGAATTTGTGGCCACAATGAAAGACATGGGAAGCACCAAGTAGCATTTCTTTTTCTTTTCTTTTTTTTAGTTTTTTGTTTTTGTTTTTTGTTTTTTTTTTTTGAGACAGAGTCTCACTCTGTTTCCCAGGCTGGAGTGCAGTGGCACGATCTCAGCTCACTCCAAGCTCTGCCTCCCAGGTTCACGCCATTCTCCTGCCTCAGCCTCCCGAGTAGCTGGGACTACAGGCGCCTGGCTAATTTTTTTGTATTTTTTTTTAGTAGAGACGGGGTTTCACCATGTTAGCCAGGATGGTCTCGATCTCCCGACCTTGTGATCCATCCACCTTGGCCTCCCAAAGTGCTGGGATTACAGGCGTGAGCCACCGCACCCGGCTTTCTTTTTTTTTTCTTTTTTTTTTTAATTTTTGAGACAGGGTCTTGCTCTCTCACCCAGGCTAGAATGCAGTGGTGTGATATTGACCCACTGCAGCCTTGACTTCCCAGGCTTAAGCAATTCTCCCACTTTTCAGCCTCTTGAGTAGCTGGGACTACAGGTGTGCACCACCATACCCAGCTAATTTTTGTATCTTTTGTAGAGATAGGGTTTCATCATGTTGCCCAGACTGGTCTCGAACTCCTGGGCTCAAACAGTCCACCTGTCTTGGCCTCCCAAAGGGCTGGGATCATAGTCATGAGCCACCGCGCCTGGCCCCAAGTACCATTTCAAACCTTTATTAGGTTTCTCCTGTCTTTTTTCTTTTTCTTTCTTCCCATCCCTTTCTGACTCTTTTTCCTCTTCCTGTTTTTCTGGTTCTGATCTCTTTCCCTCTGCCTGTATCCCTAGCTGGACCCTTGGGATGAGCTACTGGATAGGGGTTTCTGGCCAGGCCTGGGATCTTTCCTTTTACTGCCCTCATTCCTCTTTGTGAATCACCATTATGTATATGTTAGTTACCACCCAGGTAGGTACTTGTTGTATTGCAGATGCTGATAATGAGCAGGCGTTTGGAGGATCCGGAGTGGGTAGCATTGATGATTTAGTCTTGAAAAGTTTACTCATTCGCTAGGTCTAAGCGCAACGTAGGCCAATTACCATGTCCCGCCTGCCACTTGGCTGTGACAAGAAAGTTCTTAAGACCAAAAACAATCTGAATCTGGAAGTCCTTGCTGGTGCTAAGGGAGGGATGAAGCCCAGGAGGTGGAGTTGGGGCTGGTGGATCCGCACCACGCTCCTGTTGCTTCCACCCTCCGTTGGCTTTGTCTCTGGTGACGTGATCTAAGGGACCCTGCTGATGGGATTGATACTGGGATTGCAGAAAGGTGGTTTCACTGGGGGCTCCAGGAGTCCCAGGTGCCAGGGTTGCTCCATGAGTGGCCTGTCTCAGCAACATGAGAGCCTTGAGGACAGGAATCTACCTCAGTCAACTCTGTCCTCCAACACCAGCACAGGGCTTGCTGTGGGCAGGGGCTCAATAGGTTTGCTAAGTGAATGAATTAAGGATGAATCAAAAACAGTAAAAGAAGTACAAAAGAAAGGCTCTGGAACCCACATGGAGGTGTGGAGAACCCTAGCCCCTTAGCTGCTTATCTGCAGTCGCCTGGGCGATGGATACTCCCCAGGCCTCCCTCCAGAGAGGCGCCAACCTTCCTGTGTTGGCAGCAGTTCGCAGGTATTCCGTCTGCACAGAATGGCAGAGGATCGCACAATGCCTGTGTGGAGGCCCAGCCCAGGGTGGGGCCAGCTTGCAAGCCCAGTCAGACCGTCTTGGGAAGAAGGAAGGAAGGAAGGGTTGCAACTGAGAAGAAACTGTGGCTTTGAAAGTTTTCCTCCAGGGTTTTTTTGTTTGCAAGGAAAGGAGATGCTTAGGGAGGCATTATATACTGGACAAAAGAGTGTGGCTGGGTCAGTGGTAAAATCAGAGTGCATGTCTTTCCCACAGCAGGTTGGCAGGGATAGCTTTGTCTGCAAATGCCCATGTGCTGGGAAGACGTTGCAGCCTCTGGAATAACAGCTCTGTGTTCCTTAGACTTTTTTTTTTTTTTTTTTGAGAAAAGTACATGTGCTTCATATTACCTGTGTCCACAGCACAGATGTAAGTGAGTAAAATTTAAACAAGGATCCAGAGAGCTGGGATGAAGAGTCTCTTGACCTGTTCTTTCTGACTGTGCAGGTTTGAGAGAAAGACCAGGGATCTGGCAGTGTTGGCCAGACATTCCTGCAGGTCAATTGGAATCCGGTTGGGGATTTGCTGATGTGAAACACGCATGGACAGTCACAAAACCAAACATTCGGGGCCAAAAAGCAAGACCGACTTGACTTTAAACAAAATCCTCCTTTGCTTCTGAGCTACATGCTAGGCAAGACAAATTTAGGGAAATAGGAATATGGATTTCTATTTGTTAAAAAAGATACAGTTGTTTCTCATCAGGCTTTTCCAGTTCTAGCACATAGGATTGCAGTGACCTCATTTTTGATCAATGGCCAATGCATTCAACTGTCTGCTGGAATAATCTATTAACTGGGCACCTGCCAATTGTCTAGAATAGGAACTAACTTAGGCATATGTTTTAAAAAGTGATAACATTGTTATGAGCTCTGCCGAGACAAGAGGATGGGAAGCCCGAGCAGGTCAGCACTGGCTCTGAAGTCAGTTTGGGATAATAGACTGTGTTTTTCAGTAGACTCACTGCCCTGTGACTGACCTCCCTCTCTACCTGCATTAATTACATGGTATATAAAGGCAAACCAACAAACCACTTAAGAGTCCCGGAACCTGGGCATGTGGAATCTGGATGAGTGACCTTCGCTGGGTCACACACAGCCACTGTTGGAACCCAGTTCTCCCAGTTCCCCACCCAGTGCTCTCTGCCGTGTACCCCCATGCAGCTCCCTCTGAGTCCCATGTGACCACCTGTGTTTATGATGAGTCCTCACTCACATCTGTGTATCGATTCTCTTGCAAAGAGGCCCCTTATGGCACTGGCTGGTGGAAGAGGCAGCTATGCTGTTTGACAGCCTGCCAGCAGGCTAAGTTTGCCACTTTTAGGGATCCATGTCTTAATCCTGAGTGTGAAAAGACTTAAGGTGTTATAAGCATCACCTGCTTCATCTAAACTCGCATCTGCAACCAGTGGCGATTGAGAGATGGCAAAGGCTGTGGACCTCAGGAAGCCATGAGGAGGACCCCCTCAGCAAGGCCCAGGACTTGTAGACCTTTGGATGGAAAGAACTTCACTTGCAGATAGTTATGTGTAGTCAGATGCTGCTTATCTGTAATAGTGAGGACAGTGGTAGCTAACCTTTATTGAGCATTACTATATGCCAGGCACTGATTTTTTGTACTTTATATGTATTAATTCATTTAACTCTTACGAAAGAAGTAGATACTATTATTCCCATTTTACAGTGGGGAAACGGAGGTGGTGAGAGGTGAGTACCTCACCTACCATAGGTAGAGTTGAGAACCAAGTCGCACTGGGTGCAGTGGCTCAGTCCTGTAATCCCAGCACTTTGGGAGGCTGAGGTAGGAGGATCACTTGAGCCCAGGAGTTGGAGACGAGCCTAGGCAATACAGTGAGACTTCATCTCTAGAAAACATTTAAAAAATTAGCTGGACATAGTGGTACATGCCTGCTGTCTCAGCTACTCAGAAGGCTGAGGCAGGAGGAATCACTTGAGCCCAAGAGTTCGAGGTCACAGTGAGCGCTACAGCCCGGGCGACAGAGCGAGAACCCTGACCCTAAAAAAGAAAGAAAGAAATAGAATATTACCAGTACCATTGCTTCTCTCCAGTTGCATCTCCACAGCAGTCACTCAGACTTTTGGTTATTCATGTACCTACTTTCTGTTCATAGAGTCAAATCTGAGTCCCAGGAAACGGCATGTGTCTGGGCAGCTGGAGGGGCCGTCATAGGCCTGGGGTTCTAGATGACTGGAGAGAGTGCTTGGGAGAGCGAGCTGCTCTGTATTTTGCTTCTAAGCTCCTCATTGGCTACCTCTAGCCCTCAGGAGTGGGTCAAACCAGAACACTGCCTGGGGGCCGGTGGCTCACGCCTGTAATCCCAGCACTTTGGCAGGCCAAGGCCTCCATCTCTCACACCCATGTCCGGAAATACCTGGTGCTGCCAGCTCCTGAGACCTCTGAGCATTTGGAGGGCTAAATCAGATTGGTTCTCAGATTTTCTCTCTGCTGACTTGACATTCCATTTTCTTGGGTCTGTGTCTGCACCACTGGACTATCTACTTTTTAACTTCCGAAATTTTGTTGCTGTGTTCTACTGTTTTCCCCATTCTTATGGATTTATATCCTTTAAAAAACTTCTTTGATGGGTGCGGTGGCTCTTGCCTCTAATCCCAGCACTTTGGTAGACCAAGCGGGGAGGATTGCTTGAGTCCAGGGGTTTGAGACTAGCCTGGGCAACATAGTGAGACCCCCACCTCTAAAAAATAAAGTTCTTTGATATATATTGGTGGGATGTGGGGAGGGAACACAATTAGGTACATGTATTCAGTCCGCCATCTTAACTGATAAGTCTGGTATTAATATTTTTCAATGACAAACTAACCATACTTAAAATTTTTTTAATTAGAGAATTTTATTATTTCCTCTGCAAAAAGTATCATTCTTCATTTAGAAAGGTGTATTAGTATATCTCTTTGTAAGAGATCATCGTCTCTCTTGCTCTGGCAAACTTTACAGTCCTAGATTCAGGACTGTGATCACTGTGGATTCTACCCCTGATTCTAGGGACCATTTGTGGAAATCTGAATAGTGCTTTGTAAACAGATTTCTGAGTCTTTTTGAAGCCATTTGGGATGATATCATGGAAGAGATATGAAGAAGGTATTTTCTCTTGGTGGGTTGCTGCAATATGATTTCTGACATAGTGTCATCATAAATATTTGAGACTACTTGTTATCTTCAGTAGGTGTTACCTTATGGGCTGATACTTAATCACAGCAGTCAGAAACTGTGAATTTGCATGGTGACACCCTTCCAAAGTGACTGTAGGAGCTTTCCTCCCTGACTTTTGAGGATTTGCAAACAGCAGAGAAGCAAGTTTTAGGTATTGCTCCAGGGAAAATAGTGATTTCATGCTCAAAATATGTGGGAACAGTATCTAAAGAAAAAGCTTAAGTTGTCTAAAGAGGATCTTATAATAGTTGGATACACTTATAATTAGAAAAGCCCATTGGGGGCCCAGGCACTGTGGCTTACACCTATAATCCCAGCACTTTGGGAGGCCGAGGTGGGCAGATCACTTGAGGTCAGGAGTTCGAGACCAGCCTGGGCAACATGGTGAAACCCTGTCTCTACTAAAAATACAAAAATTAGCTGGGCGTGGTGGCACATGCCTGTAATCCCAGCTACTTGGGAGGCTGAGGCAGGAGAATTGCTTGAACCTGGGAGGCAGGAGCTGTAATGAGCCAAGATTGCGCCACTGCACTGCAGCCTGGGTGACAGAGTGAGACTCCGTCTCAAAAAAGAAAAAAAAAAAGGAAAAGCTAATTTGACATTGGGGCTTACTAGGAACAAATATAAGCAGAGAAATGGCCTACTTGGAAATGAAACCTTAGATTGAAACGAGAAAATGTATTTATTCCTGGAAAGATTTTCCACAGTGAGTTGTCAAGTTGTGTCTTGCTAACATTCAGTCCCTTACTCCTTCATTTCTGCCGTCCTTCCTTGGCTCATGTGTCTCTTCATCTCTGTATTTCTTTGTCTCCTCTCCACCTGTATTTCCCTCTCTCCTCCACTCTAATCAGTTCACTGAAAAACTTTTCCTGAGTCCCACTATGTGCAGACCCAAAGCTAGAAATTGAGGATACACACAACAATAAGGCACAGTCTCTCCCCAACCAAACAATCACCATTTCCTGGGTCAGTATTTTAAAGGAAAATATGCAAGTTGCAGGTGAAGGAGAGTGGAAGAACCTTGACCTTGGGGTTTCTGAGATGTCTTCAAGGAGAGGGTGATGTGAGTGTACCCCAGAGGTCACACAAGGGTTCACCTGGTAGTAAACTGGGGATGGTGATCCCAAGGAATGGGGACAGCATATGTGAACACTCAGCACGCATGGAAGAGTTCAGAAAGTGCAGGAAGGTAGGTGTGCTGGGGCTGAGTGTGCTGGGACAGGGTTTGGGGACAGAGGGCCAGAAGGGTACAAGGCCTTTTCAGGTTCAAGAGAGAGTTCTTTCCATTTCCCTGAGGTGATGGTGCTTCAAAGCAAGGAGGCAGAGGGAAGCTCAGGGAACTCTCAGCTTCTAGGGCTTCCAGGATCGGCTTGTATCACAGGCCTTGGTGAAAAGCGGAACAGTAGCTTGTCTCTGTTCAGATCACAGCCGTTATTTT
The DNA here is from genome assembly GCF_009828535.3 of Hylobates moloch. Classification (NCBI taxonomy): domain Eukaryota; kingdom Metazoa; phylum Chordata; class Mammalia; order Primates; family Hylobatidae; genus Hylobates; species Hylobates moloch. The sequence goes on from NW_026652279.1 coordinate 36,563,965, forward strand.
TCACTTATGTCAGGTTTATCGGGACATGGCCCCACTGAAGGTCAAGGAGCATCGGTATTTATAATTAGTGTATTTCCTTCCAGTATTCTTGCCTTGCATATTTGTATTCATATATGTGAGTAGATAGTACCTATAACTTATAATTTTAACTTATTTTTATTAAGAACAATACATATTTAATTTAAAAATATGATGTCTAAAAGCTATTTCCTTATAGCCTTTTTTTAATCCTTTTTTGTTTTAAAACATAATTGAGCTTACATAGTATATAATATTTTTAAAGTTAAAACTAATGTAGCAACATTCAGAAGTCCCAGATGGAATGTACTATAAACAGAGGCTTGATGACATATCTTGAGAATTTTCTTAGTCTCTCTAGTTAGAAAAGCAAACAAACAAACAAACAAAATAACCAGAAATAAGTTTAAAATTCAACATGCATTTTAAAGATACAGAAATCATAAAAGCTGAGCAAAAGGTCAATAGGCTTTTCTTTGAAGCAGGGAAGGGGTTGAATCGGATTTGCTCTTTGGAGCCCTGCCTGGAGTTAGGGTAGGCACAAATGGGGAGGGACTGAGGCTGGGGCCCTTCAGACGTGGTTGCAATTGTCCAGTCTAGAGAAGACACAGCCTGGACTGATGCAGTCGAGGTGGGGTAGAGATGAAGACCAGATGCAGTTTGGGAGACAGTTTCGTGATCTCATTCTCTTGATTTGTTTGTACATGCCTCTTAATTGTTTCCATTCTTGCTCTTCTCATCCCACCTCCCATCCCATCTTTGGTCCACCACTGCCATTGGGAACATACACACACACTTGTTAAATGCAAACAAAATTTGTTTTAACCAATGAGAACTTTGACTGATTTTTTGTCTCATTATTTTATAATCTAAAACAATGATGAAAAAATTAAAAAGGGTCCAAGATCCTGCCATAAGTATTTCCTTTCCTTGCACCACTGGCTACGTGAGTGGGTGCACACATAGACCCATGCATGATCACGCACACGGATGGCCTGGCCCTGAGATACTGGAGAGAAAGCAGCCGGCACCATGTCTGGCACATGAACTCAAACACTTCACTTCCTCTGGTAAACCTTGGCCAGCCCCATTCATGATTCAGTGACAAAATGCCTTCTCACTCTGAACTAAATTCATTTGCATGGTTTCTAGCTTGGTTCATATTTTTAGTCCTTTTCCACACATGGCCTCTCCCATTGGATGGCAGACTCCCTCATCACAGCACTACAGCTCAGCCACATGCCCCGTGAGAGCATGATGAGGCAGCCGCCTGGGGTCTCTGCCTGGCCCGGGGCCTGGATTATCTCTGTATGTGGCCACCATTTGCATGTGGAAATCACGTCTGGCTCACAAGTCTGTGGCCCAAACAATAGTCTCTTTCACTCTGAGCATACGGTCTAGGGATGTGAAGGGAAATTTCCCTTGCTTCTCTGAGAATATGTGCCACTTTTCTGAAAAATTAAAAATAATTGGAGTTACGAAGTTGGGTTTTTTTTTTTTTTGCAAGAGTAAACGATAATGATTAAGAAAAGTGGTTCATCAACTGTTACCCTGCTCTTAGTCCTTTCAAACTTATTTCTTTTTTTTTTTTTTGAGACAAGAGTCTTGCTGTGTCACCCAGGCTGGAGTGCAGTGGCGTGATCTTGGCTCACTGCAAGCTCCGCCTTCCAGGTTCACACCCTCCTCCTGTCTCAGCCTCCCGAGTAGCTGGGACTACAGGTGCCCGCTGCCACACCCGGCTGATTTTTTGTATTTTTAGTAGAGACGGGCTTTCACCATGTTAGCCAGGATGATCTCGATCTCCTGACCTCGTGATCCGCCCGCCTCGGCCTCCCAAAGTGCTGGGATTACAGGCGTGAGCCACCACTCCCGGCCCAAACTTATTTCTAATAAGCCATCAGAAAATTATGTCAGATGTCTACATCAATTCCTGCATCAAAATCTCACAGTGTCCTTATCAGACATTCTTTATCAAACAGCCTGGCTAAAATTAATACTTTTCGAAACACTGAGTATATTTCTGCTTGTAAGCAGAGAAGAAAGTAAAGTGGAATAATTTATTAAGATGAGAAAAAAGTCCTGGGTCAATTCACATTGCTGTACATTTCTTGAATTTAAGATTTGAAGGTGGTGTGGTGAGCAAGGAAAGTAACGCAGTAGCCCCCACCCCACCACCCACGGTTTCGCTTTCCATGGTTTCCATTACCCGCAGTCAACCACAGTCCAAAAATACTAAATGGAAAATTCCAGAAACAAACAGTTCATACATTTTAAATTGCCGGCCATTCTGAGTAGCATGATGAAACCTTGCACCGTCTTGCCCAGGACGTGAACCCTGCTTTGTCCACTGTGGCCACACCGTACACACTACCTGCCATCAGTCACTTAGTACCTGGCTTGGTTATCAGATCAACTGTCAAGTAGCAGAGGGCTTGAGTTCGAGGCCAATAATAGCCAAGTGCTATGTCACGATGCCTGCGTCATCCGTCTCACTTCTTCTCGTCACGTAGGCGTTTTATCATCTTACATCATCACAAGAAGAAGGGTGAATACAGCATGGTAAGCTATTTTGAGAGAGAGACGTTCACATAACTTTTATTATAGTATATTGTTAGAGTTGTTCTATTTTATTATTAATTATTGTGGTTGATATCTTCTTGTGCCTAATTTATAAATTAAACTTTACCATAGGTATGTATATATAGGAAAAAACATGGTGTATATAGGGTTAGGTACTATCCTTGGTTTCAGGCATCCCCTGGGGGTTGTGGGATGTACCCCGATGGATAAGGGAGGGGAGGGGGGATACTGTAATAGCTAATGTTTATTGAGCATTCTGTATGTGCCAGGTGCTACACTAAGCATTATACATCTCACTATATCCTAACGGTATCCATGGGGTCCCTGTGCTGTTATTGTCCCCATGATAAAGATGAGATAACTGATGTTCAGAGAGGTTAGATTGCCCAGCAGTTATCCAGCTGGTAAGCAATGGAGCCAGAATTTGAGCCCTGGCTTCTGACCTCAGGGTCCATGTCCTTAACCATCAAGCTCACATTGTTTCCAGCTGCCGGGGCCGCCTGCTCTTCACTGACTGAATTAGCAAGCAGGACACATAAGTCCCATGTAGGGCATGGCATTGAAAATGCAGTTTGCGAAGTTGCTAACTAGTGAAGTGAAAGGGGACGGTAGTTAAAGTATTTTGCACTGGGAGACTTGAAGCCAGCGTTCTCTCTACCACTGTCTGTGGGACCCTAGGCCAGCACCCTAATATCTGTGGGTCTTCAGTTTCCCCATAATAAAACTTGATTTTAAAATTCATCATCTGGCCGGGTACGGTGGCTCATACCTGCAATCCCAGCACTTTGGGAGGCCAAGGTGGGTGGGTCACCTGAGGTCAGGAGTTCGAGACCAGCCTGGCCAACATGGTAAAACCCTGTCTCTACTAAAAATACAAAAATTAGCTGGGTGTGGTGTCACGCGCCTGTAACCCCAGCTAGTCTGGACCTCAAGGCCAGTAATAGCCAAGTGCTATGTCACGATGCGTGTGTCATCTGCCCCACATTGTCTCGTCACATAGGCATTTTATCATCTTACAGCATCACAGGATTCTCCTGGTGAGGCAGGAGAATCGCTTGAACCTGGGAGGTGGAGGTTGCAGTGAGCCAAGGTCACACTACTGCACTCCAGCCTGGATGAGACAGCGAGACTCCGTCTCAAAAAATATATAAATAAATAAATACATAAATTTCATTATCTCTTAGAAGTCAGTGGGCTGCCCAGCCAGGGGCAGAACTTAGTGCGACACTTGCCCAACTCCTCGTGTTTGTCTTGTACTTCCCAGCATGGGAGATGTGCCCTAAATGAAGAAGCACAAGAACATGCTATTGAGAAGAGTACTTCAATTGGGGCCATCCTTTGGTGTCTCTGAAAGTAACAAAACAAGACATCAGAAATAGCAGAAGGAAGCACTGGTGGTAGCTGAGAGAGTTTGATAGGCAGCTACAGAAAATCCCCATACCTTGGATGTTGAGGGCACGCAGTGCTGAATAGGAAATGCAGAGGTCATTGTTTTTCAGGCTGTAAAAACCTCAAGCACAGGAATCCCATCTTATTGCCGTTTTATCCCGGCATCTTGGAAAGTACCGGGCACATGGTTGGCTCTCGGTTGCACTTTGCTGAGTGACTGACTGGGAAACACACCAGAGTGGATCAGCATCCAGTGAGGCAGATGGATGGACACAGTCCTAGGAAACGTAATCTGTGCAGCTTGTGTAAGTGTGATGAGAGTTGCAGGAGGATGGAGTTGATGGAACAGATTGTCAGAGCACTGTCTCCAAAGAAGAGGAGTGGCAGGGTGGACTGAGCGCCTGGCTGCACACACACCTGTTCCGCCTCCCTTTCTTTCTTCCTCCCATCCTCCCACCCTATAGGTAGTCATCAAAGCCTACGGGGTGCCAGGAGGTAGGCTTTGTGATACAGCGGAGAATAGGATAGCGATGGTCCCTGCCCTCATGAAACAGGGAATCCATGTCAGCAATATGTGCTTTTCTGGTTAATGCTATCAGAACACATGCTTCTTGTTAGCCGTGTGGCTGTAGGCAAGTCACCGAAACCCTTTAAGTTTGTTCATCTGTCTAATGGAAAGAAATACCCTCCTGGAAGAGTGTTTTTTAAAGGATTAGAAATAATATGTCCAAAGTAGTAATTTTTTCTTTGAGTTTTGCGGGGAGGGGTGGTTCCTTCTCCCTCTCCCCCTGCCAACTGTTTTCTAGAAAATAAGCACTTACTGGATATTGTAGAGAATAATTTTGGGGTTTTATTATTTTGAAGATGGTTTCTTCTGTTAAACTTCTTCCTGCATCTTCTTGAACTGGCAGAAATCAAAATGCTAGACTTTTAAAGGTATGACACTCTAGAATCCTGATTGCTAAAAATGAAAAACATTCTAAAGTAAATAAAATAACAAATTCAAACAGTAAATCTGTAATGACTGAATGAGCACCATTTTAAACTCACATGTACCAGAGGTGATCGTGGTACGAGGAATGAGCATGGTACATTCTGAAGTTCCTAAAGTGATCAAGGGACTTCTGTTATGGCCTAAAGCAAACAAACAGCCACCATACAAACCTATATACATTTCTATTTTTTTTCCCTCAAATTTCTACGTGAAGCAAAAGGAAAGTCAATTCTTGCTTTCTCTGCCCCAGTAACTCTGGGTGGCAGCCAGTTTTCGGAGCAGTTCTGGAGCAATTACTCTGCAATCCCAAATTCCTAGTGTATGAACAAATCTGCTCATACATTATCAGGGAAGAAATACTGGAACCCGGATTTTAGTCCAGGCTCTGCCACTTTCTCAATCCTTGACCTTGGGGAAATCACCTAAGCGTCAGTTTCCTCCTCTAGAAAATAGAGAATAATAATATCTGCCTCATAGATTATTTAGAGATTAAATGAGCTAATAAAATGTATTTCCTCAATTCCAAGTCACCATCAATTTTAATTCACACCAAATTTTCAGGTGGAAAAAAGCATTACATTAAGTCCTCATGTTGCTTGTAAGACATCCAAATTTCAGAAAATCAAAATGTTTTAAAAAAGTTATACTCAAAATGAGCAACTACTATAAATACGATTGCCTTGGCAAAGGAAGATTCTAAATAAATGGAAGACAGTCTTATTATCGTGGTCATCCTCCCTGGGCGGAGGATCTGCAATCTGTGCCTAGGTTTCCCTGTTGCTACCACTCTGCTAAGCAGCCTGAAGCAGGGCTGCCCCTTCAGCATTTCTGTTGAGACCCACCCCACCCCCTCACAATCCCAGATCAGATGCCAAACCCAGTGGGGACTGGACACCATGATGAGCCCAAACCAATCCACGCTGAGCTTGGCATCTGATGTGGGATTCCCCACCTTGCAGAGAATCAGAAAGTATCTCCACAATTTCTTTTGGACCGAGCTGTTCTTCCCTTTCCATGAGTTTCTTTTACACCTGACCTAGAGCCTCTCAACCATTTTCATGTCACTGCACAGCCATAAAATGATAATATTTGTACAGCACTCAAGGGAAAAGTGAGGAACAGTTGGGCCAAGAGGCCAATGACTTCACCATCTGGAACCCATTCAGGGCATTCCAGCGTGGCCCACCTTCTCCAATTAGCCTCCTCAATGCGAAACAAAGAGGGGGAGGAAGAGGAAGAGAAAAGAAGAAAACTCTGGTAATGTTCACTGTTTTTTGCTTTAGAATTATAAGGGCACTTTAGTTTTTCGAATTGTCTTTATAATAATGGTCTTGTGCAGTGATCAAAATACCCTTGGGCTTGAAGTGCCATAAACAAACAAGTTGTGATACATGTGTGTGTATCAGAATCCCTGAGGAAACTTGGTGTGTGTGTGTGTGTGTGTGTGTGTGTGTGTGTGTGTGTGTGTGCGCGCGCGCATGTTTCCTAATAGCCTGAGGCCTGGGAATCTAGATTGTCAGAAGTGCTCCAGGTAGTTTTTTATCATGATTTTTAAGTCAGATCTGGGAACTACTGTCTTCAAGGCCCTTGGAAGGTTTCTCCTGGCACCATACCTTTCATGTTCTGCATTGCTCGTTCTATTTTCCCCTGTAAAGGTAGCCTTTTTGATGCAACAGTCCAAACCTTGCCTTGCGGTGCCCTTGTATATGTGCTCAGTCCTGTCCCCTAGTGTACAAGAATCACACTGCAAGGAGTAGAGAATCAGCTGATCTGTGGGACCAGAAGCTCAGCCTCTTAGGCTTGCAATTTTCCTTGAGAACAGTGTGTCTCAGCGTTTGGTTTGGAGATTTCCTGTATCAGAATTATCTAGAAACTCATTAGAAAAACAGTCTGATCCATACTCTCAAATTTTGGACTAGTAATCTACATTTTAGATAAGCATACTGGAAATTCTTAAGTACATTCAGATTTGGAAGCTACTACGTATATGGGATTTACTAATCCTATGGATCTGTAAAGGGTCAATTTGACTCACGCATTGTTACCTGAGTCAAAGACAGGCCCCTTACTGCAAAATAACCATCCACGTACACAATGGACTCCCTGGAGTAACCAGCCTTGCTTCCAATATGACTGTTGGGGTAGTAACCAGGAGAAGGTGCTTAGGCCCCAAATTCTGTCACTGAAGCCAATGGTATAATTAAAGCTCAATGTGATGACTTGAATACAACACATCCCACCCTCATTTTAGTTTCATCTGGCAATTGAGGTGTTTTTGCTTTGGCCATTATGGGTCTCCCAATCAGAGTGGAGCTTCTAGAATAAGTATTTTTAACATAGAGTCCTTGAGCCCCTGAAGTTGCATGCAAAATTGTATGTAAATAAGTGTATTTTTCTAGGACAGGGTTCAGAACTACTGCCAGATTCTCAAAGGCATTCTTGACCTGACGGGGGAAAGATTAAGGATTAGAACAGAGGTATTTTTAAGGGTTAGAACAGTGAAGAATTATAAACAAAGGCTCATGTCCAGGTAAGGATTTCTGAGCACCTGCTCTCCCTCCTCTTTTCTTTCTGCCTCATCCTTTCTTCCTTTATGCTTGTCTCTCTGTTTTTTCTCCCCAATCCTTTTGTCTCTCTTTTTCCCCTCTGCCCCCACTTTGCCATCTCCCCATCCCTCCTTGCCTTCCATTTCTTCTCTTTCTCTCCCTTCCTGGCCTGAATAGGAAGCAAAGCATGTTCTTTGACTTGTTCCACCTGTTGAATATTTTCAATATTCCACTTACTTTATGTTGGTGGTTCTTGTTTGTAAAACTATGTGAGTTGCACATTTAATATTTCTCTGGCTAGGTGAGGAACTAATGCTTTAGGCATCCTTGTTCCCTGACTGTTTGGATCCAGCTGTTGTTAGAAGGCTTTCTGTGGGCAGTGGTCCCCATCACCCCTGGCCAGCAGCAGGCATGCCTTAGGCCTCCCTCTTGTTCTGAGATTGATTCTGATGAAGAAAAACTGACTGACCAGAATCCCAGACCCCTGGCTCTGAGCCCCTACCCTGATCCCACAACCCAGCCGTCTCTATTGGATTATTCTCATTTGCTGGCTTTGGCTTGGGGATCAGAGAAAGGAGCCATGGGCTGAGGAGGCCATGGGACCTGGTCAAGGTTGCAGAAGGAAGTGCGAGCGAGCGCTGCCCAGCTTCAACCCTTGAGTCTGCTCCCGCTCTGTGACTCTGTGAGCAGGAGGGATGGGTTGGCCCTGCTCCCTGGCTGGGCGTTCCGGGGATAGATGCCTGACACATGAAATCACCAGCTGGGGAGGGCCCTTCCACACTTCTGAGCCTCGCCCACCTCAACCCTGAGCAGCTGGGAGTTCCGAGGAAGCGGTGGGTGACCGCTGAGGGGTGGGCTGACACATCCCGCCTGTGCCCCCCGCTGCTGGTTTGTGTTCCTCTCACTGCACGTGGCAGGTGTCCCCTGGCTGTGGGGAATTTGCAGATTACTCTCCATGTGACTGTAGAAGGGTCCCTGAAGGCACTTCTGGCTTCACCATTTTGGGGGTACCTCCTGGGGTAGGAGGCAGGATGGTGGGTCTGTATAAAGCACAAAGTGGGAGATGTGCCCTCAAGTCACTCACATTTGGGTGGGGAGCAAGGCGGCCAGCTGCAGACCCAGAGAACAAGGTGGGAAGTCCTGGGCTGACAGTGGGCGTGCAGAGAGTGGGCTCTGTGGTGCGAGGAGCCTGTGAGTGCTGGCTGAGGGTCGGGGGTGGGAGTGAACCCAGAGGTGGAGCTGGCAGGAGAGTGCCGCCTCCTGAGGCTGACAGGAGATCATGCCCCAAATTGCAAATTTGAAAGTTAAATAATATACAAAGGACCCACGTGGGCCCCCCACCCTACTCTTCTCCCCGCTACCCTCACTCCAGGGCCCAGACAAGGCCAGTGCTAGAGCTTCCAGGCCTGCTCACAATCCAACTTACATGTCCCTCTTGCCTGGATCTTCATGCTGCCTGGGGACTGAGGCATCCACCTTCATCTTCAGGGATGTGTTTTGAAGAAATATTGAGGCCTCTGCCATCGGGTTGACCTAACCCCAACACATAGGTGCCCACACCCCAGGCCAGCACTAGGCAATGGGGCAGCCTCTAGACATCTCCCTGGGGATTGCATTTGCCTTTAAATCTCTGGACCCCATAGAGGGTTGGCAAGTGGCTGTCATTGTTGGCCTGATGTGAAAGATTGCATCACATATACTACAGTTGTCAGAGACATGGCTTTGGAGTCAGACCTCCAGGTTCAAGTTCCAGCTCAGCTCTAATTTGCTGCATAGATTTGGTCAAGGTAGGTAACCTCTCTGACCTGCTCTCTTTGTTTCTGAAAAGCAGTAATAATGCCTGCCTCACTGGGTTGCCAAAGTATAAAATAAGATAATGTTTATAAGAGGCCTAGTGTCATGCCTGGCACAAAGTAGGTGCTCAATAAATAATTATTGTCATTATCATTGCTTGTCTTGGAAGAATAGGTCCCTGGAGGCCGTGGGTTATACTCTAAGACAGTGCTTCAGGATCTGGGGATCTTGTTAAAATGAAGGTTCCAATGCCACAGGTTGGGGACCATACTTTGCATAGCAAGGTAGTTTCCTGGGGCACCTCCATCACGTTCAGTCAGGAGCAGCAGCATCCTTTCTCCTCCTCTTGCTCTCCCCTGATGCTTTCTGGGTTGATCAGTCATCAAAACACTTCCCAGGCTGTCCGGGCCAGATATACAGCAGGATGTGTGGTCACTGGACCCATCCAGCACCCCAGTGACTGCAGCCACCTGGGGATGAGGAGGGGATCCGGAGGGAGGAGGGAACTTGTCTCTGACCTTGAGGATTCCTAATCTGATGGGGAGATGGTACAAACACACCTCACTCTCCATAAGCGCCTGCAGAAAAGGCACACAACGGCTTGCAAAGGAACACACAGAGGCACAGGAAGGGGCCACTTCTGGTTTTCTCCTCTCAGAGCCAAGAGGCTGAGAGCAGAGTGCCCCTGCCAGCCCCACAAAGGGAAGCGGGGAGCAGCCTGAAGCTGCAAGGTCAGGTGATACGGCACTAGCCCAGGGCAGCCCGGGTTAAAGGCATACTCATTCAAGGCCAGCTCTCATTTAGTGGGACCGCAGGTTAAACACTGCTCCTGGGCCTTGGGTCCCAGTGACCAGGAAAGTTTTGAAAATGAGAACATGTGTTGAACCTAGGACTAGGACAACAGCGCCCTTGATTTTGGGGAAGTCTTCCCTGGAAGTTGGGCGTGCTTGGTACTGAGACCCTGCCGTTTGCCTTTCTTGAGAGCTTTGCTGCAAATTCTCACACACCTTGCCCTTGAGTAAAACTCCAAAGATTCCAGACGTCAGCAAACTCCTGAGCACAACGGTCCTTTCCACCTAAACCCCTGAGCACACAGTGATTTCTGCCTACATTGGTGACTGGTGGGCAGATGGCTTGCTGGGCAGCTTCCCCGCCTCGCTTCTTGTGGAGGAAGGACCTCCCTGTGGTGTGAAGAGGTGTTCCCTGTGGCAACAAACAGAGACCTTGTCTCTACGAAAAATGTAAAAACTTAGCTGGGCATGGTGGCGTCCGCCTGTAGTCCCAGCTAGTCGGGAGGCTGAAGTGGGAGGATCACTTGAGCCCTGGGAAGTGGAGGCTGCAGTGAGCCGTGATCATGCTGCTGCACTCTGAGGGAGGCCACAACTAGTAGGCAGGGCCTGTGGCTCTGTCCTCACCTTCCACCAACCTTGGCCAGGAAGCCCCCTTTATCCTCTATTCCCACATCTGTACGGCAGGGAGGAACCCAGGCCTTAAGCAAGGATGCAGGGTACCATCTCTGAGGATCCCTGGGGAGGGTGCTGTGGAAAGAAATGGCTCGAGTTTTTTTGTTTTGTTTTGTTTTGTTTTTTATTGTAGTAAAATATCCATAGCACACACTTTGCCATTTTAACCATTTTTAAGTTTACAATTCTGTGGCATTAGTTACATTCACACTGTTGTGCAATTGTCCTAACCATTTGCTTCCAAAACTTTGTCATCACCCCAAAAAGAAACTCCGCCCCTAGTAACTTCTGTTCTGTGATACTTTCTGCCTCTCTGAATTTGCCTATTCTAGATATTTCATCTGCAGTAGTTCCCCTTATCTACAGTTTTGTTTTCTGCAGTTGCAGTTATCCACGGTCAACAGTGGTCCAAAAATAGATGAAAATAGTATAGTACAATAAGATATTTTGGGCCAGGCGCAGTGGCTCATGCCTATAATCTCAGCACTTTGGGAGGCTGAGGTGGGAGGATTGCTTCTGCTCAGGGGCTTGAGACCAGCCTGGGCAACAAAGTGAGACCCTGTCTCTACAAAAAAATATAAAAAATTAGCTGAGCATGGTGGCGCCAGCCTGTAGTCTCAGCTAGTCGGGAGGCTGAAGTGGGAGGATCACTTGAGCCCTGGGAGGTGGAGGCTGCAGTGAGCCGTGATCATGCCACTGCACTCCAGATGGGGTGACAGAGCAAGACCTTGTCTCAAAAAAAAAAAAAAAGAAAAAAGAAAGAAAAGAATAAAAAAGATATTTTGAGATGAGGAAGAGAGACCACATTCATAAAACTTTTATTACAATATAATTGTATTTTATTATTAGTCATTGTTGCTAGTCTCTTACTGAGCCTAATTTATAAGTTAAACTTGATCACAGGTAGGTATATATAGGAAAAAACATGGTATATATAGCGTTTGGTATTATCTGCCATTTCAGGCATCCACTGAGGGTTTTGGAATGGATGCTCTGTGGATAAAGGGGAACTACTGTGAAGGGAATTGTATATTTGTCCTTTTGCTTCTGGCTTCTTTCACTTAGCATGAGGTCTTCAAAGTTCATCTGTGTTGTAGCATGTATCAGAAATTCATTCCTTTTTATGGTGGAATAATATTCCATTGTATCGACATACCACATTTTGTTTATCCATTCATCTGTGGATGGACAGTTGGGTTGTTTCTATTGTTTCTTATTATTAATGTTTTATATTTTTTGCATGTCCCCTGGGGCTAGGTGCCGGAGACACCCCAGAAAATAAGAGAGCATGGTGCCTGCCCCCACCTGGCTCATAGTCTAGTGGAAAAAACAGGCAAGTAGCCAGCCAGTAATAGCAGAGAGATGGGGACCCATAGGACATACTGGACAAGGGCTTGGCCACACTGCATTCTGGTCTCCCCTGAGCGGCTGCTAACTTTGTGATGTGGGCGTCTCCTTTCTCAGGCCTCAGCTTTCCCATCTGTAAAATGGACTTGAGGCTAAAGACTGCTGTGATGCTAACTTTCTACAGTTCTATGATACTGAATCTTTAGCCATGGGATTCTGAAGGAGGCCCTGCTTTGTTTCTTGGGTAGGACTTTGGGTGGGGGAGAGCTGCCCACGGCCTCAGAACTTGGTGGGGAAGGGGTCTGAGCATGTGAATATTTTCAGCCTGGTGCTTGGCAGGAGGGGGGCTCTGCTTACATATCTGTGTGTTGATACTGACTGCCCCTTCCCTGCAGGGGCCACTTGACCTCTCACCCTCTCTCAGCTGCCTGCCTGGAGAGGATATCCAAGCAACAGTGGGGCAGGGCAGACTTCTTGACCAGCTTGGAGCTGTGCAGGGGCAGCTGATTTGAGGGGGCCATGAGTTGAGTTAGGATTATTTTGGGGGTGTCAGGGGTCAGGAGTTGAAGCATGGGAAGTGGAATGCCAGAGGCAGAGACAGCCAGAAGGAATAAGTGGTGGCTGGGAGGAACCCACAGCCAGGGTGGAGACTTCCCGTTAAAACCGCCCCTTATCCTGGCGGGAGGGAGAGTGCATTCCTTTCCCCCAGGAGATAAGGAGGCCAGATTTTCCTTTCTCAGGGCTCCTTTCTAGAGTAGGCTAGTGGAGGCTCTGTGGGCTGGGCTGGGGCGGGGTCTCTCTGGACCCCTCTGCAGGGTCCCAGCTGGACCAGCTGGAGCCCCTGGCACTCGTCCAAGACTCCCTGCAGCCTTGGAAGAGCATTGCCACAGCAATGGCAGCACAACGTTTGAATCCCAGTTGCCTCTCTGTGCCTCAGTTTCCTTCCCTGAAAAAAATCCATCTACCTCATAGGGTAGTTGTGAGGCTTCAATGAGTTAATACGGTAAAGCACTTGGAACAAATGGTATGCAGTGGAAGTGGACAGCACTGTTCTCACCCCAAGACACCTCTTGTTTCCTGGGGCCCAGGTGAGACCCTAGTGTCTCCTCAAGTCAGATTCTTTTCACATTCTTGGGCATTTGACAGCTCTTTCCGCTGTAGGCCTCTCTAGGCAAAAATCTCATCTCAGCTTACTGACCCCAAGGCCATTATGAGAAAAGGTTCATTAAGCATTTAAAATAGAGCCCGTGTTAGCAGATGGAACAATTTCTTGGTTATTAGAAACCATTCTTTATGAAGAAAAGGCTTATCTTTCCTTTCACAAATGAGGAATCCTTAGCTAAGAAAGAGCCCCGGGACTGCCCTCCTAGACCGCAGGAGCTGCTCTTGTTACGGGACACTTTCAGCCACTTCCCTCCCAGGCCAGGGAGGCTGCCCTGACATCCCCCAACCTGGCCCTTCATCCCCTGGGTTGCCCAGCCCTGGGGGTCCTTCCCACTGTTTCAGGACAGCCAGTCCTCCCACAGGGTGGAGGCCCTCCCCATGGCCAGGCAGAGGCTCTAGGCTGCTACTCTCTAGGCGGGCTGGGCGGGACTCCCCTGGCCCTCTGGGCAGGTCCAGCCCCACTTCAGATTTCCCTTCTGGCCACTGCTAGAATGCCCAGCCCTCCCTCTGTGTATTTTCTCTCTGGGTGGGGTCTTAGGCTGGAAACCCTGTGCACATCCTCTCTCCACCCTCTCTTTGCAGGACCAAAGTCAATAGGGCTGAAGCCAGAGAGGAGACTGTGGTCCAGGCTCATGCCCAGAACTCTTTGGGGGCCTCTTCAAAACCTATCATTATTTCCTCTTCCAAATCTCCAGGCAGTGATCAATGCAAAGCAATACAGCCCGATTCAGTTTAATTTCAAAACAGTCCAACGCAATACAGCCCGATTCAGTTCTATTTCAAATCACTTTTATTGAACACCAATAGTTGTGCCAGGATTGTTATGACCCAGTTCAATGGCAGAGCCCAACAGACTGGGACTTGATACTATCTGGACTCCAAACTGTGCTCTCAATTAGGATTACTGTTCCCCTTTTGACTCTGCGTGTCTTTTGAACAATTGGCTCCAGCTCTGCACTTCAGTTTCCTCAGTTGTTAAAATATGCCAATGAATTAGACCATGAATGTTTCCTCATCTCTATGCCCTTCCATGTAATCTCTCATTATCGGCCAGTAAGGTTTTATTAACATATGAAACTGTGGTAGTGAGCTTGTTTCACGGTTCTGGAGCACATCCTGTATCAACAACCACAGGGTCAGGGAAGGGAGGAGGGCATGTTATGGAAGCTGGTTTGGGATTTTACCTCTGCCATTGGAAACCAACTGTGTCTTTGGGCAGTGTGTCCTGAGAGGCCTGAGAGTGGGCTTCTGGTTGGGTAGACTTCAGAATTAGAAGGGTTCTGAAAAATCATCTTGTACTCTGCTATTGAGAGTGCGATCTGCAGGCAGGAGCGTGGCATCTCCGGGGAGCTCATTAGGAAGGCTGGGTCTCTGGCCCATGCCAGTCTCGCTGACCCAAAATTTGCGTTTCAAAGCTCTGAGGGAAAAGGGCATGTTTACAGTCCCACAGTGAGTCCTTGCATAACCAGGGCCCGAACCCAGCTGTCCTGATTCCTGATTTTGCCACTGTTCTTGCCTTCCTCCACCCAGAGATCTTCAGGGTCCTCTGCCTGGAAGGGGGCCCTGTGCTTCACGCCGGGGGAGGATAAGCATGGCGGGGACTTCTCCCAAATCTATGCTCCTTGAGTTCAGTTTTGACTGGGCTCCTCCCTGATAACCCGTAACTGCTTCACCCTTTGCAGCTCCCAGAAGAAAAACCCCATCCCCAGCCCAGGCAGGCCGGGTCTGCTCTGTTTAATTGTCCATCTCTGTGCCTCTTAGCACATCTGGGGCTGGGCAGTATCTGAGTGAGTGTCCAGGCGAGGGTGGGGCTTCTTGGGAAGGAACCCTTGTGGGTGACAAGTGACAGGATGGGGCCCGTGGACACTCCCCTTCCTCCCCTTTCCGCAGACCCCCTGGCTCAGGCAGTTTCGGATTGGCTGCAGATCCTCGTCTCCGTGAGGCCGCGTCTGGCGAGGTACAGGTGGTGAGAGGCGCTGGGCTGTCCAGAGGCGGCGCACGAGGCCGGGTGCGAGGTCTCCCGTTCGCGCCGCGCCCACTTCCTCTGCCGAGGAGCCTCGCGCAGTCTCCGGGGCCTACCACTTCCCCCGACGCCCCTGGGGCGTCGTCGTGCGGGTCCCTTCCCAGAAGCGGCCTCTCCTTTCCCTTTCCTCGCAGAACCGCTCTTCCTGCGCCCTCCGAGCCCCACCCTCCTCGCTCCGTCCCGAGCCCTTCCTCCGCGCTGGCTATTCTCGGTGGTTGCGCCAGCCTCTCCCATTGTCCATTCCCGGGAAAGGGCTGTCTGGCTGGTCGTCGGTCGCTGGTCCAAGGGTGGGGGACCCAGAAGAGAGCGCCGCCGGAAGCCCCTGCCAGGGCAGCAGGCCGCAGCCCGCAGCCCGCAGCCTGCAGCCCCAGCATCATTTTTAGAAATCTCGCTAAGTTAGTCAACAGTGCAACCTGACGCCCACAGGGAGGGGTATGACTTCCCGACTCTCTCTTCTAATTTCAGCAGCCCACAGCGGCGTAGGGGGGATGTCGGGGGCACCACAGGTGCCACCCAGAGCCCCCCAGCAGCCAGCCGCCTACCCAGGGCAAGGGTCCCATGCCCGGCTGCTGGGCACCCCAAGCAGCCCTGCTGGAGCAGCTCTCGGTCCCACTAGTGACCCCCGCTGCCTATCTTTGGCTAAGGGGAGGAGTGTAGGCTCCCACGAGCACCCCTTGGGAGCAGATGGTGGGCCCTGAAGAGCCACAGCCCACTGGCCACATCACAAGAAGCCTGAGTTACCTGAATTCCGGGTGGAAAGATCAAGCCTTTCTGCAGACAGAACTTCAAGGACTTTCCCTCTGCCTGTTCCTGCCTGGGTCTTGTCGTCATTTGTTCTCTCTCTTACCCGCACCCCACCCCCCCTTTTTGTTTTTGTTCTTCCTAAAAGCATACAGCGCAAACTGGACCAAAGTATTTTTATTCCGTGGATAGAGAAACAGATGTTCAGGTCAAACCCAGATCCATTCACACGCAGCAGCTGCAGGCCCCAGGCATCCCAGGCCTTTGAGAGTTGAAAGATGTCAGATGACAGGACCCCAGACCACCAGGCTTGGTTTCACCAGCAGAGGAATCGAAAGCCCAACAGAGAGGCAAAGCGACTCTTCTGAGGTCAAGAAACAAGTGCTGGAAATCCCTGAGGAGGCTAGACGTGGTGGCTCACACCTATAATCCCAGTGCTTTGGGAGGCCAAGGTGGGAGGATTGCTCGAGGCTGGGAGTTTGAGGTTGTAGTGAGCTACGATAGTGCCACTGCACTCCAGCCTGGGTGATAGAGCGAGACCCCGTCTCTTTAAGAAAAAAAAAAAGGAAAGAAAAGAAAAAAAAAGGAAATTCTTGGGGAATGACTTTGGGATGGATTACAGAGGGTCAGTGTGGTAGATGGAGACCTGAATTCACTCAGATGTGGGGTCCAGGATGGGCTGTGTCCTCCCAGCTGTGTAAGCTCCAGCCAATCGCATCCTGGTAGGCACATGGTGTTCCACAGGATAGGACTCCTGCCTGCCCTACACAGATGGGGCCGGGGGAGATGCCGTGATCTCTGTGGGCGTGTTTCCTGGGGCTGAAAGGCAACCTGTGCTGTAAGGGGGTGCAGTGCCAGGGCCTGGGGACCCACCTCCTGGAGAGAGAGGCCTGGCTTCTGCCACCGGGAGAGGGAGTGGGTGAAATACAGACAGATCTGGCTATGTAAACTCGGGCAAGATTTTTCACCTTCCAGAGCCTCCGTGTCCTCAGTTAGTGGTTGTACAAGTATGACATTGTAAGGTCTTGGTGTTCAGTGGCTGGCACATAGGAAAGGTTCAGTCACTGGTGGCTCAGCATTATTTTCAGAAGTGAGGTTGCCCTGTGATGTCCCTGGGGTGACCTGCACAATCTCTGTGCACACAGTCTTGGCCATTGCTTGGCAAGGACTGTGGCATGAAGACATCATTGGCTACGTCACTCTCAGGGCTGCTGTCCACTCTGAGGCAGGGCATGGTGGCAGTCAGGGCTTGGAAAGTTGTAGGTGCCTCCTGGCGGGACAGTCTCAGGTGCAGATGTAGCTGCTAGAGTAGAGGTCTCGAACCTAAAGGTCCATACTCTCCAGAGAGGCTTCAGAAATCTGCCCTCTCCCAAAATGGTGTGCAGAATGTGGTGTCTATGCGGACGGGGACCATGGTTTTCATCACACTCTCAAATGGGGGCAACTAAAAGAATTAGGAATCTTTGGTCTGGGCATCAGCAAGTCAGGCATTAAGAGCCACTGTCGGAGGGCATGGCAGATGGCATGGACCTCAGCCCTACCCTGGGTGTGACCCACTGACCTCACACCGTGCTTAGCTAGCCAGTACCGGCCAGTCAGAGACATCAGTGCCTCCCCTGGGCACCCACTCTGCATAAGCCCAACAGAGAGTCAACCATGCCTCAGGTCTGAGTGGGCCACCAGGTTCAGGGTGTGGGAAAGAGACCCAGGCCCCAGCAGGCAGGATGGGGACCAGTGAGCAAGACTCTTTGGGGACTGGCTCAGGACTGGGGATCCTGAGGTGGGGTGGTGATAGGTGAGGGGCGCAAGTCATAAGGGCCTGGGATGATACGGGCAGAGGAAATGAGGCAGGGTCCACTGTGCCAGCTTTGGGGTCTCCTTTTTGTCCACTGGAAAGTGGCCCATGTGAGGGATGGGCCACCAGATCCAATGCCCTGCCTCAGTGGGCTTGGTCAAAAGAGTTAGAAAATTCTCCCTGAATAAGGCCTGGGACTGTGGGCCATGGAGGTACAACTGGGGGTGTTCTCACCCTCTCTCTCTTTTGCTCAGTTTCTTTCTTTCTTTGGTCCTTACTTTATTTTTCCTGTCTTGTTTACGTTTTTCTCATAAGCCACTCAAGTCATTTTGGGAAACAGAGTACAAATGGAAAGAAAGAAAAGCTCTTCATACATAGAAAAGCTGCCTGGAGAAAGTGGGCTTTCAATTGTGGGATGTTTTGTTTGTTTTCCTAAAAGGTATTTTTTGATGACAAGTAGATTATGTTCATTTAAAAAAATTATTTTGTCACCCAAACTGGAGTGCAGTAGCACAGTCACAGCTGACTGCAGCCTTGACCTTCTGGGCTCAAGTGATTTTCCCACCCCAGCCTCTTGAGTAGCTAGTACCATGCCCTGCTAAGTGTGTGTGTGTGTGTGTGTGTGTGTGTGTGTGTGTGTGTGTGTGTGTGTGTGTGTGTGTGTGTGTGTGTGTGTGTTTTGTAGAAGGGGTCTTTCTGTATTGCCCAGGCTGGTCTAAAACACCTGGGCTCAAGCAGACCTCCCACCTCAGCCTCCCAGAGTGCTGGGATTGCAGACATGAGCCACTGCACTCAGCCCATTAACTTAAATGTTGATGTTTTGTAGAAATAAAAAAAAGAAAGTAAAAGAATTGCCTGTAATTGCATTATACAAACAACCACAGTTAGTATTTCGGTGTGTTTTCTTCTAGCTGTTTCTTACATGTATAGATTAATACACATTTTTTTGTATTTATACTATAAATGGCATCCAATTTTCTGAATTAGCATATATTATGTATAACATGGACAGTTTTCTCTCACACTAAAAACTCTTTATAAGCATTTAAAATGTCTCAGTTCCACATAGACATTTAGAACCTCCTCTGATTTTTTTATTTGTTATTTATTTTTAAATTTTAAAAAATTGAGATGGAGTCTTGCTCTGTTGCCCAGGCTGGACTGCAGTGGTGCAATCTTGGCTCACTGCAACCTCTGCCTCCTGGGTTCAAGCAATCCTCTCGCCTCAGCCTCCAGAGTAGCTGGGACTACAGGCACACCCCATCACGCCCGGCTAATTTTTGTATTTTTAGTAGAGATGGGGTTTCACCTTTTGGCTAGGCTGGTCTCAAACTCCTGACCTCAAGTGATCCGCCTGCCTCGGCCTCCCAAAGTGCTGGGATTACAGGCGTGAGCCACTGCACCTGCCCCCCGCCCCCGATTTTACATTATTGTAAACAAAGCATTGACACATATTTTTTCCATAGTGTTCTTTGCAAAGTTAAGACTATTTCGTTGAGCAAGGTTCAGAACCGAGCTTGGCTTCAGCCCAGAGCAGGCTGGGCCAGCAGTAGTGTGAGTGTGAGCGTGAGTGTGAGTGTGCACTTTGTGAATGTGGCAGGGCTCCATTTCTCATTGGCCCTGCAAGAGAGGGCAACTGAGGCAGGCCCACGAGGGAGCCAAGTGACTCATTATCTCAGTCTGTGGGTCTTGCTGAAGAGACGGGCAGAGAAAAGGCTTCCCAGTGACTCATCTATTGGGCCTGAAATCCCTCTGAACCTTCAGGCTGGCCAGGGCAAAGTCCTTCAGGCCCAGTGGCCAAATATTCCCATGTCAGGGCCGCCCTTGGGCCGTTGGAGATGAATACGCCTGATGAAGTGTTTTCTGTCCTGCGAGGCGGGCCTGCTGGGCACACACAGCCCTCCGCTCAGATGTGCTTTCCGACGTGCACATCAGTCCAGCTTGGCTGAGCTCAGTTCCAAGGCAGGTTGGGCTGGTTTTCTCCTCCTTAAGACTCATCAGTGAGGTCAGCCAGAGGATAAGCTAAAGTTAACTTAGCTATTATTGCTTTTTTGTTAATGAGGGGAGGGCCAGCTGCAAAGACGCCAAACCATTCAGAAAAGTTGTACAGCACTTGGGATTGAATATGCCAGAACAAATTCTGTGTTCAGGCAAAATAAAGCAATTGACAATGATTTAAGTCCTGACTGGACTCCCAAGGGTCCCTTGTGCTTCCCTGAGCTTTCATTTCATTATTTGTTTAAAAAAATATTTTTCTTATGAAGTTATGAATCTTGGAAGCTGTGTGAAGTGCAAGCGACCTCAATAGACTCATCAGAGTGGCAGGAGCCTTCTTTTGTGGATGGAAGCTTGGGCTGTAATTAAGCTCCGAGCGGGTGGAGGATGAGGCTTGGGGAAATTCTGTCCCTAAAACCCTGGAGTTGGCTATGGAGTGACAGCTGAATACCCATCCTACGGGACTACAGGGGTTGAGGGAAAAGGAGCAGGGATTGGCTTCTCTTGGACGACAGTTAATAGGAACAAACCAACTCCTTCTCAGAGATGAGATTCAGAAGCAGAGGCTGAATATCCTGGGTGTTCCTGAAACCAAGAACACTTGACTTGTGTCTTAAAATTCCACAGCCCACTAGCATGTTCACAGATGCTGTTCAAAGTGACCTCTTTTGACAAAGAAGCAATATGCCTGCAGGGTTGAAACCACTTGAAAAAACTTTGTTAAAGTCGATGTACAAAAATGTTTAAAATGCTTTGAGGAAATGAGATCTGAGATGTTCCTGCTATAAAGTAGTCTGTGAACAAGTCAAATTGAAAGTGTGGAAGCGAGATGTGCCCATAGGCTGAGAGATCTAAGAGAAAGGTTCTTTTCAGCATGACCCATATTTGCAACCTACCTACTGTGCACCAGTGCAGTGCTTGGCTCTGGGGGATAGAGACCTGCAGACCTGGATTTTGTGCCTCAAGGAGTTTAGTTGGGGAAAGTCCTACTGTGGCCAGACCTAGCGCCAAGAGCAGTGAGGAGGGAGGAATAGATTCTGATTAGGGAGTGCTTATAAAGCCCAAAGGAGCACCATTTGGGCTGAGCTTGAAGAGCTGGCCCACTACGATGCTTAGAGATGCGGGAGAAGAGTCTGGAAGGCCAGGAGACTGCCTAAGGAAGGCACGGGGGTGGGTGTGGGTGGCCTTCCTCAGGGTGTGGCTGCTGGGGAGGAGAAAAAGCAAGGGATGAGAAGGGAGCAGTGGCTGTTGCCAGGTTGTGGAGGCTTTGATAGGAGTTTGGACTTGATTCTGTTGCTATTAGGGACCCGTGGAATGTTTTCAAATACAGAAGTAACTTGCAAATATCGATTAATTTTTTAAATGGAAAACAAACACATAAATACATGCTTATTGGAAGATATTACAGGTATATGAAGCAAAAGATGAAAATGCTCCCCTTCCCAGAAGTAACCACTGCTTCCTTTCATGTTATTTCATCCACCTGTGTCTATGGGATCGGCAGTCAACCCTAGAAGTGGGAAGGAAAATGGTTCTGCAGACCTGCTGTGTCACTCTGTGTCACATACATGCCCCTACCTTTCCAATATTTAAAGTAATATATGAAATAGTACTATAATCTAGGGAAATGTGTCCTGTGTCTTCTCACTGGGCTCACGTTGCTCTCCATTGCATCATTTCAGCACATGGTTTCATTGGATATTCACCCGAACTGCTACAGAACAACACGCTGCCCGATTACAGCCCGGGGGAATCTTTTTTCACTGTCTTTGGGGTTTTCTTCCCAGCGGCTACAGGTATTGTAATCTGGGTTCTTTTTTACTCTCAAATTAGGGGTATAAGTTCTTGGTTCCAAAATTCAGCATCATCATTGGCCTGCATGTGCTCTTGGTATGTATATCCAACTTTAGATATGGGCTTAGCTTTGACTAAAATTCTGTTATTTTATTTATTTATGTATGTATTTTGTAGAGACAAGGTCTCACTGTGTTGCCCAGGCTGGTCTTGAACCCCTGGCCTCAAACATAAAAGTCTATTATTTTAAGAGTTTACTGAAGGCCCTCAATATGATTTAATCGTTCTCACTCCTTACACATTGACACCTTTTGTTCATAGAAAGGATACATATCTCATAGGGCTGAACAGGACGGATTCCTCAGCAGGACAAGCTGCTCTTTTCACAGATGGAATAAGTGCATGCCTGGAATAGAAACTTCCCTTCCCCCTACCCGTACCAGCACATCTTCTTCCAGAAGGCAGAGAAACACTATTGTCTTGTCTTTTCTTGCTATATCAGGTGTGAGCCAAACCAGTATCCCAGGGGTGTGGAGTGAATCTCCTTACCCTCCCTTCCCCAAGTTCCTGCTCTACAGTGACTCCCACAGCCAAGGTCCCTGTAGGGCCCCTGCCCCATGCTTGGGTCCCTGGACTGGAAGGCAATAAGCTAACATGTTGACCAGATGCTCCATAAAAAATAACATTTGCTAGTGACTGGGCTTGTCCCCAGGGAACAGACTCTTAATGGAGAAAGAAAAGCATTTCACTCTTGATCAAGAGAGTGTTGATGCTGCCTTGTCTCCTTGTCTCTCTCCCCTTTCCCTCTGCCCTCCTACACATGGCCATTTCCTTACTTGTTGTCCCCACCCCAAATGGGATAGGGACAGAAAAAGAAGGAGAAGCTACTAGAGTGTCTAAGATTGAGAAGATTGTCCATACAAGTGTTAGCAAGGATGTGGAGGCACCAGAACCCTCATGCACTGCTGAAAGGAATGTAAAATGGTGCAATGACTTTGGAAAAAAGTTTGACAGTTTCTTAAAAATTACATAAAGCTATTCCATGCCTAGTTATCTAGTGCAGAGGATCAAAAGCCTGTGTTCATATGAAGATTTGTACATGAACTTCCAAGCAGCTTAAATTTTAATAGTCCCAAGCTGGAAATAGCGTGAATGTTCATCAACAGGTGAGTGCATAAATAAACTATGATGTAGCCACACAATAGAAAACCACTCAATAATAAAAATAAATAACTGGTCAGGCGTGGTGGCTCACACCTGTAATTCTAGCACTTTGGGAGGCCAAGGCAGGTGGATCACCTGAGGTCAGGAATTCAAGACCAGCCTGGACAACATGGTGAAACCCCATCTCTATTAAAAATATATATATATAAAATTAGCCTGGCATGGTGGTGCATGCCTGTAGTCCCAGCTACTTAGGAGGCTGAGGCAGGAGACTCACTTGAACCTGGGAGGCAGAGGTTGCAGTGAGCTGAGATGGCGCCACTGCACTCCAGCCGGGGCGACAAAGCGAGACTGTCTCTAAACAAAGAAAAAGAAATAACTATCAATACACACAACAATATACGTGAATCTCAAAATAATTATGCTGAGTAAAATAAGTCAGACCAAAAAAAGAGCAAATAAATATGATTGTATAAATCTCCATTTATATGCAGTTCTAGAAAATGCAATCTATAATGACAGATGCCTGGGAATGGGAGTGAGAGGAGCAGGAAGGAGGGATTACTAAAGTGCAGAAGGAAACTTTGGGGGGATGAAAAATATATTCCTGGCCTGGCATGGTGGCTTATGCCTATAATCCTAGCACTTTGGGAGGCCAAGGCAAGAGGATCCCTCAAGCTCAGTAGTTTGAGACCAGCCTGGGCAACATAGTGAGACTCTGTGGTCTCTACAAAAGATGATTAAAAAGTTAGCTCTGGCCGGGCGCAGTGGCTGATGCCTACAATCTCAGAACTTTGGGAGGCTGAGGCAGGTGGATCACCTGAGGTCAGGAGTTCAAGACGAGCCTGGCCAACATGGTGAAACCCCATCTCTACTAAAAATACAAAAATTAGCTGGGCATGGTGGCATGCCCCTGTAGTCCCAGCAACTCGGGAGGCTGAGGCAGGAGAATCACCTGTAGTGATTCTCAGCTACTTAGGGGTGGGAGGCAGGTGGCAGGAGGACTGCTTGATCCTGGGAGGTCAAGGCTGCGGTGAGACTTGGTCACGCCATGATACTCCAGCCTGAGTGACAGAGTGAGACCCTGTATCAAAAAAAAAATTGTGTGTGTGGGTGTGTGGGTGTGTGTATTCCTGATTATAGTGATGGTTTTATGGGTATATTCGTATAGCAAAGCTTTTCAAGTTGTTACACTTTAAACATGTACATCTTATAGAATGTTAGTTATACCTCAATAAAGCTGTTAAGATGAAAAAGACAATAACTTTAATCATCTTTAATTGATTTTCCTCAATCCCACTTTTCCTTATAGAAATAGCCTTTCCCTCATAGCAATAGCCTTTCCCTCTCCTCTTCATAGCCAAACATAACATGGCTCCCCATGTCCATTCTTGTATCCTCTACTCAACTCTCCCAGTCTCTCCTTTGGGAATTGCAAGCCTGTCTCTCCAATGACATGGCTCTTTCACCAGTGACTTCCTTGTTACTAAATGCAGCACGCATTTTTATTCTCTCACTTTATTTAACTCTCAGCAACAACCCACTTCCCCTTGCATTTCTCTTGCCTTCCACGATGCAGCCTTCTCAGCTCCCTCCTACTCTCTGACTTGCCTTTATAGGTGCATCCCCTCCGCCTGCCCGTCCAATGTTGGAGATCTTCAAGCTATTCCTAGGCCCTCGCATCTCTTTCTCAACTATTTTCCTTGGAGTCTCACCCATGCTTATTGTTGAATAACCACCCTCAAAACTGATGACTCCAAAATTTACACTTCCAGCCCAGACTTCTCCTCCAAGCTTCACATCATACATTCAGTTGCCCATGTGACATGTTCTCTTGGGTATCTTGGACTGAACAAGTTTGAAAGAAACCCATCTCACCTACCCCTCAACTCGTCCTCCTCCTGTACTCCTGATGTCAGTAAATGGCACCTCCACCCAGCCAATTGCTTATGCCAGTGAGCAGACCTCCCTCTTTCTTTCCAGTGCCCTCTAAGTCTTGTCAATTTTACCTCCTAAGAGTCGCTAGATTCTCTCTACTTCTCCTTATGTCTACCACCTGACCACTCTGGTCCCAGCTTCATCTATCACTTGTATCACTGTGTCAGCCTCGTGCCTGACTTTTCTTAAGGCTTGGCCATGGAAATGAGCCTGGAACTAGGGCTTGGAAGTGGCAGGTTGAATCCTGGTCCACAAATCCAGATTTGCCAGAAATAGTGCATCGCTTTCATTTTTATAAAACAAAAAGAGTCAGTCTCCGACTCTAAGCCTTCATTCTGCCAGGATGGCTTAAAAGTAACAGCAGTAATTCAGCATGCCTCCACCTGCTCCTGCCATGCTCTGCACTAGTTCCAGGGGCTTAGGGTTTTAAACAGTACCCAGACATGGTTGGGGGGCTCTGCAATTCCTTATCTGTAAATAGAACCAGGCCTTGCCATTGTTCTGTCCATAGGGCCTTTCAGGTTTGTGCTGCCTCTGAGCCACGTTCAAGGACCGGAAATCTGAGATTGGGAACCCTATGCTTAGGGTCTATGTACTCCCCAAACCTTTCCTTCTGGGGGTCTTACCGGCTCCCCACCAGTACTGCCAGGGAGTGGGGGGGGGGTCCCAGGTCCTCATTTCCCCAGAACCTGTGAACAGCCTCTCTCTCTCCCTGCCCCCGACTCCAGAACGAATCTTCTGTCAAATATGGGGACACTCCTGTCCAGGGCCAGCTTTCCGGGTGTGTGACCTATGCATTTATACTGTCCCCACCTTGAGAAGGGCCTCGTGCTTGTTTTAAGGCTTTGCTCTTGCTAAAATTCTTGGGCTGGGCCTGGTGGCTCACGCCTGGAATACCAGCACTTTGGGAGGATGAGGCGGGCAGATCACTTGAGCCCGGGAGTTCGAGACCAGCCTGGCCAACATGGTGAAACCCCATCTCTACTAAAAATACAAAAGTTAGCCAGGTGTTGTAGGGCATGCCTGTAATCCCAGCTACTCAGGGAGGCTGAGGCAGGAAAATCACTTGAACCTGGGAGGCAGAGATTGCAGTGCGCTGAAATCGTGCCACTGCACTCCAGCCTGGGTGACAGAGCAAGACTCTGTCTCAAAAAATTTAAAAAAACTTAATAATTTTTGATTCTGCATTTGTATTTTTATGTGGCCCCCACAAACTGTGTGATAGTTTTTCTCCTTGTCCGCCCATGTTCTCCCAGCGATTTTGCTGTTTCTTTTCTGTTTCCCTCCAAAAATCTTCTAAGGACCTAGGCTTTTGAGAAACAGAAGCCAAAACAGTGCACAGGCAAATTCTGCTTCCTCTCTGCCTCCTGTCTCCCACAAGGCAAGAGAATATAGGTCAGCTTCCTCTTGAATGGACAGAAAAGGAAAGGGGAAAAACAGAGGGAATTAAACAAAGTTAACATCTGAAGATGTTTCCCGGCCGCTCTTCCTCTCTCCTTCCACACCCAAATTGAAAACCATCTGAGTGTTCCCTGGGGCCTGGCAGTGTCCCCACTGAGTGAAGACCCCTGGGCCGAGATGCCAGGTTAGCATTTACCCTAGAGGCAGGGCAGAAGGCCTCTTTGCCTGGTCACACTGTGCAGGGAATGTCCCGGGCGTCCTCAGGTGCACCAGGGGGTTGTCTTGGCAATGTGGCCCTGATGTGCTTCTCCACCCTGCTCCCACGGCTGGCTTTCCTGAGAGAGAGGATGCCTGGTGTGAGTGGGGGCAAGGGGCGGTGAGCCTGCCCTCCAGCTTCTCCCTCCAGGCAGGAGTTAGCAGCAGCCTGAGGCTTGAAGATGCCACCCAGTAGCCCAGAGTATGAGCTGGATTCACTTGTGAGATCAGCTAGTCCAACTCCCAAGCTTTTGTCTCTTTAATCCATATTTCTTTCTTTCTTTTTTTTTTTTTTTAAGACAGGGTCTCGCTCTGTCACCCAGGCTGGAGTGCAGTGGTGTGATCTCGGCTCACTACAACCTCTGCCTTTTGGGTTGAAGAGATTCTCGTGCTTCAGCTTCCTGAGTAGCTGGGATCACAAGAGCATGCCACTATGCCCAGCTAATTTTTGTATTTTTGGTAGAGATGGAGTTTTGCCATGTTGTCCAGGGTGGTCTCGAACTCCTGACCTCAAGTGATCCACCCGCCTCAGCCTCCCACCTCCAAAAGTGCTGGGATTAGAGGCATGAGCCACCATGCCTGGCCTATATTCCCTTTTGATAATGATACTAAAAGCCTCATAGACACTGGACATTCTGGCTCAGAGATGGAGTGTTGTTGTCCTTCCGCTGAGAAAGCTACAGCTACCTAAGACGATGAGTCAAGATTTATTTTCTGTGGTTTAAATTACGAGTATTATTTTGAAAGCTTTCAAATGTAAAATGATAATAGTGCATAGATTGTAACTACACAGGCCTCTCTGCCCCACCCCTCTTAGGGGACCTGCTTTCCTGTCCCTCTCACTCTCCATTGGCGCAACCCAGGTGAAGAATCATTGATCTGATCCTTTATTTTACCAGCTGGGGAGGAGGGACGCAGAGGAGCTTATGAAGGACCCCACAGAGGTCACGAAGCTGATTAGTGGACAGAGTTGGGCCATCACCCTGCTGTGGAGAGCTGCCCTCCATGTCCCTGTCTCTGTTTTTCAGGGCCCCAATTGTAAACACGATAGGCAGGACGAATGGTTTGTATGACTTGCTGTCTCCTGGCAGATGTTCGGGTAAGCTATGAAAAGCATGGATGATTGGCAGTTTCCATGGTGATAGATTTGCTAAGGATTAGCTCCGAGTGAGTCATGGCTGGGGCTCCCTCCAACGCCATCCTCTTCTGGAACAAGAGAATCTCCAGGCTGTGGCGAGGAGAGAGTTTTGAAGAACAAACCCTTCTGTCCCCCAGCCCCCCATCCTCCCGTCAGAGATATGATAGTTAAGTTACTTCAGATATTTTATCCCAAGGGCAGGCAGCTTCCTGGGAAGAGTGGCTGAAGATTCGGTCTGGGGGCTCCTCTGGATTTAGGAAGCTGTCCCCCTGCCCCCTCACTGCACTCTTCTCCATTACACCCTGTGCTGGTGGCTGCAGGGGTGGAGTGGGGGGAGCTTGGAGTGGACGCTGTACTTGCTTTGCTTCTTAAAGTGCATTCCTTCTCAAAGTGCATTCCTTCTCCAAGCTCCACTACCAAACTTTCCCTGAGAAGCAGACATCTCCTCTCCAGGGTTTCACACACACCATGTGGATGCAGCCACTCCAGGGATCCAGGAACACGATTCAGAGAAACTAGGAAATGGAAATTCACTGAGAAGAATATCAGTCATGTGAAGTCCTGTAACCCTTGTTCCCAGATTCTAAACTCTTACTGGAAGGGATAAGGGCCTCTTTGGCCACAGTCAACACATGGGCCTGTGGTTGACCACACCCAGCATGAAAAAATGTGGTAGGAAACCTACAGCCTTTACCGAAACATCCACAGTCACCTTCCTTTTCAAGAGCCCAGCTATTTCTGTGATTCCCTTTGACCTCCCTGGGCCTGACTCCTCTCTCCTGCTCATGTACACACCCTGGGAAGCTCTGGGAATTTGCTGGGCCCTCCAATTGGCTGGCTGGCTCCAGGCCCCTCAGCCCAGCTGTTAGTGCTCACCCCTCCTCTGGCCTACTTCCCCCATTCCCCGCTCCCAGGCATCCCCTAGGTCTCCTCACAAGTTATGTGTCTTGTGAGTGAGAGGACAAGAACCTGCTGGATCAGAATGGGGTCCCCATGTTTAAGGACTAGAGAGCCCCAAGTACGGACAGTCTGAAGACGGGGGCTCACTCCACACCCTACATTCTGATGGACTTATGAGCAGAAACAGGAGACAAGAAGGAAGCTTTGGCTGGGTGCAGTGGCTCAAGCCTGTAGTCCCAGCTACTCGGGAGGCTGAGGCAGGAAAATTGCTTGAACCTGGGAGGCAGAGGTTGCAGTGAGCCGAGACTGCATCACTGCACTCCAGCCTGGGCGACAGAGTGAGACCCTGTCTTAAAAAACAAAAAAAAAGCTTAGGCCGGGCACAGTGGCTCATGCCTATAATCCCAGCACTTTGGGAGATCGAGGTGGGCAGATCACGAGGTCAAGAGATCAAGACCATACTGGCCAACATGGTGAAACCCTGTCTCTACTAAAAATACAAAAATTAGCCAAGCGTGGTGCATGCCTGTAGTCCCAGCTACTCGGGAGGCTGAGGCAGGAGGATCACTTGAGCCTGAGAGGCGGAGGTTGCAGTGAGCCAACATTGCACCACTGCACTCCAATCTGGCGACAAAGCGAGACTCCGTCTCAAAAAAAAAAAAGCTTTATAATTATTATACATGTCTATTTTTTGTAATTTTATTTATGGAATTAATTTATAATTGTTTTATCAAAATAATTATACATATCAACAGTTTTTATCAAAACAATTATAAATATCGACAATACTTATTATCATTATAATAACCTATTATGTCAGGCACTAAGCACTTTATGTATAGTTTTCTGTTTAAACTTCTTCACAGCCTGAGTGGTTCCATCAGACACAGGGCTGCCACGAAGTGGTTGAAGCCTGGGCTTCAAGGTCCCTCACTTGCGTGAGCTCCTTCCAAAGCCTTGTTCCTAATTTTATATTCATAATTTTGTACTTTCAAAAAAATTTCAGGCCGCATGGAACCTAGATCCTCCCACAGGTTCTATTAGTTACCCATTTTACAGATGAGGAAACAAAGATATAGAGAGGTTATTTCTCCAACGCCAGTAAGCAGTAAACCCCATTGCTTCCCATAAAGAGAGAACACACAATGTTGGTGCCGCCCCTCCTCCAGAAGCCAATAAATCTTGCCTGGGTCCTGGAGTTGGAAAGTTGCATTATTTGATACTGTGTGTCCCAGCAGGATCTCCAAAACATTGAGAGGGAGGGAAACTCACAAGAACAGAGCAAGAAAGGTTTAGAGATTTCTGCAGGAACAGCTAAACAAACAAACCAGCAAGCCAGGTATGGGAAAGGAATGGGGTTTGAAAATCAGAAGGAAGGTAAGGAGAGGCAGACCAGTCTTTAGGAATCTGAGGGATTTCTGAGTAAGGAGTAGAGCCCATCTCTCCTGGGTGAGCATTTATTTAGCACCCAGAAGGTTCCAGCCACTATGCTAGGTGCTTATGAATATCTGTTCCAACTTCACCACAGCCCTGCAAAGCAAATAGTATAATCCTCATTTACAGGTGAAGAAAGCAGGGCTCAGAGCCACATTGCCTCCAAACAGTAATAGATCCCTTTTTTTCAGTTAAAAAAAAAAAAAGGCAGCAGATGAGACTTGGGCACGTTAGTGCACATGTAGTCTACCTTCATAAGAAAGAAAAATAAAGTTATGAACTTAGAAAACAGGCAGCAGAGAAACGATTAAGCTATAAATGGAAAGAAAAAGTTGAAGAGTTTCTAAGGACACAGATTTGGATTGAAAAGTCCCCAGGAGGAATCTTGGAAGTTCCTTGAGAAAGAGTAACTAGTCCTTTATGAACTAACAGGAACTTGAAAAGCCTAGAAAAACTGTTGGGCTTTTCTTTTCTTTTCCTACTAATCTTCATTTTCAGGAACAGAAAAGGAAATTGGGGTGGGAAGTGGGCTTGTGGTAATTGGTGAAAAGTAAGGACTTTGATCAATGTGTGCCATTGGGTGATTCAGGGGGCAGGGAAGAAAAGAGATGACCTGCCCACTTGCAAATGTTGGTAAGTGGTCATTGACATTTACACTGATAATTTTACCCAAGCATATATTTTTGAGAGCTATAGGGGGTTGATTCATCTTCTGGCCATCTATGTCTGCTGTGAGACCAGACACCGGAACTAGGTGCTGACCCCAAGCCCCTTGTTCACCTGGTGCCATCCATCAAAACTGTAGGCGTAATGTCGATGTCTAGGTGGCTACAGATGCCACTCGAGGTGTAGCCTCATAAACCTAAGCTGGTCAAGTGATGGCTGACACCTTCAGACTTGCATGTTAAAGCTGAGATCATAAAGATGTGCCTGAAGGCCCCAGGACTGGGGTGGAAGACCAAGCCAGAAGGCTTTCCCCATATTAAGGAAGCTGTTTACCTAAGTCACATGGTAACAGTGTGCAGACCAGACAGATCATCGTTGTGATGCAGGGAGAAAAAATGTTTTTGGGTAAAGCAATTAACTGCTTCCTGGAACTGGCATTTAAAACCCAGAAATGCCATCAATCCAGCACTGTCTAGAGATTAGGAGCTGGTGATGCAAGTGCCTGTGGGGAAACCAATGCACAGCGCCGATTATAACCGATAAGCTCAGCCTTCCTGTGGGTATGTAACCCCACATTAATCATGCAATTACTGTTTCAGAAGGGGAAATCTATGAAGAGCAGGGGTGTTAGGAAGAAATGGAGAGGCTGTGTGATGTAGTGGAAACAACACTGACTTGGAATCAGGAAACTTGAGGGTTAGTGCTGGTTCTGTTAGCAATTAGCTTGGAACACTTGAATCAAATGGCTTCCCTTCTTTGGGACTCCGTTGCCTCATCTGTGAAATAAGAGGTTAGAGTAGATGATCGCTAGGGTATCACCTAGCCTTAAGAATCATGATTCTAAATAGCTGTTTTATTTTTTATTTTTATTGTTTTTGAGACGGAGTCTTGCTGGAGTGCAGTGGCATGATCTTGGCTCATTGCAACCTACGCCTCCCAGATGCAAGCGATTTTCCTGCCTCAGCCTCCCGAGTAGCTAGGACTACAGATGCATGCCACCATGCCTGGCTAATTTTTTGTATTTTTAGTAGATACGGGGTTTCACAATGTTGGTCAGGCTGGTCTCGAACTCCTGACCTCAGGTGATCCACCCACTTTAGCCTCCCGAAATGCTGGGATTACAGGTGTGAGCCACTGCATCCAGTCCTAAATAGCCAAATTTAAACAATTTTTGGAAGCCCGCCAAGAAAAGTGTCAAGACCAAATAGTAATTATAAAATGGGCATTGAGTGTTTCCCAAACTGTGCTCTGTGGAACTTTAATAATGAAGAAAGTGTTTCATTTCTTTAAAAAAAAAAGGGTTCAACGCCAAATAAGTTTTGCGAAACACTGTGTGCTTATTTCTTTTCTTAGAGATGGACAATGAATATTAGCATATTATAGGCACTACAATAGCCCAGCACTGAAAACCTCTCTAATTAAGGTTTTCCCAACCTTATTTTCAATTGTGGAACTTTTTAAAAAATATAGTATTTGTAAAACACCTGGGCACTAATGCTCTGGGAAATAGTATTTGTTCTATTATGCCAACCCTAAATGTAACTCTAACCTTAACGATAGTGTTTTAAAATTGCACTGGATGCAAAAGGAAAGCAAACTAGAGGATTTCTGTAACATTTAACAAAGATGGGGAAAAAATACTAAGTCAAAATAATTTTTCTAGCTCTAACTAGCGAATGAAACATTTATAATTCACCAAAGCTAGAGAACATTGCCCAAGAATCGTGTGGTAACACAGAGGTAGAATTTTGGAAATGACAGCCACAGTGAGTGAGCTCCTATAACAAACGTGCAGGCCAGGCACAGTGGCTCACGTCTGTAATCCCAGCACTTTGGAGGCCGAGGCAGTCAGATCACCTGATGTTAGGACTTCGAGACCAGCCTGACCAACATGGTGAAACCCCGTCTGTACTGAAAATACAAAAATTAACCAGACATGGTGGAAGGTGCCTACAATCCCAACTACTTGAGAGGCTGAGGCAGGAGAATCACTTGAACCCGGGAGGCAGAGGTTGCAGTGAGCCAAGATTGCACCATTGCACTCCAGCTTGGGTGACAGAAGGAGACTCCATCTCAAAATAAAAATCCAAACAACAAAAAAAATGTACACTTTGCCATGGGAACCACCCACATTGCCCCAGCAGGAATCACCCATGAGACTTCTTGTCTGCAGTCCGAGTTGCCTGCATCTCCTTGTCTCTGGCTCTTTGTGTCTGTGATATGATCTACTCTCTGGCTTCTCTGTTTTGTCTCAAAAGCCAACTTTCTGGCCATATCTGGGCCTGGCTCATTCCTGTGTCACGGTCAGTCCTTTCTCCTCCCACTGACCAGCATCCTAACGTACTGCACATCAGGCAGCCTACACAGAACCTGGGCGAGGAGGAAAGGGGGTTTGTTATGGAGACAGTTAAGTGTTTGGAAGCAGGAAGCAATTAGGATGAATCAGTCACTTTCCTCCACAGAAGCATATATTACTGTGGCATTCTCAGGGGTCTTCATAGGTTAACTTCTGTATAAATGATCTGAAGGAAGGTGTACAAAATGACGTGACAAACTGTAGGAGGTACAACAATGGCGAGGAATAAAGAGCACTATGTCATGATATGGTTTGGCTCTGTGTCCCCACCCAAACCTCACCTTGAATTGTAACAATTCCCACGTGTCGTGGGAGGGACCTGGTGGGAGTGAATTGAATCATGAGGGTGAGTCTCTTTCCCGTGCTGTTCCCATGGCAGTGAGTAAGTCTCACGAGATCTGATGGTTTTATAAATGGGAGTTCCCCTACACAAGCTCTCTCTTGCCTGCTGCCATGCAAGACGTGACTTTGCTTCTCCTTCCCCTTCTGCCATGATTTGTGATGCCTCCTCAGCCATGTGGAACTGTGAGTCAATTAAAGCTCTTTCCTTTAAAAATTACCCAGTCTCAGGTGTGTCTTTATTAGCAGGGAGAGAACAGATGAATACAGCAGGTCCTGGGCATTCTTTTTTTTTTTTTTTTTTGATCCAAATAAGACCTGTACATGATACAAAATAAAACAGTACAGGGGCTTGAAATACAAAGCAATAGTCTCCCACCCCACCTTTCACTATCCCCAATACTCCTCCGTAGGGACAACCACTTTAGTCATTTTTAGTACTTTGAGAGCTGTGTATAACCAAGCAACATGTGTATACCTATAATTTGGTTAATCAAAATCAGACATCATCTGTTGACTTCATGCTAGGAAATATGAGAGTTAGCTTTCTTACATGCTCCCTCATCCACTTTCCAATGTTTGATAGTTATATTTTTATTTTTAGTTACTTTGATGATTACATTGATAATTTTAAAGAATATACTTAAATCTCGGCTATTCTATCAGTTTTAGGTTGCATCCCTTCAGTTCTTGCTGTTGGCATGGGAAATTGAGATTCTGTGTTGTGTTTTAAGATTAATGTATTAGAATTATATTTATTTTATGTGTCTTTATTTTTATAAGGAATGCTTTAGTTATTGTCCTAATTTTAAGGGAATCTACATAATCCTTTTGTACTTAAGTTTTTAGAGCATTATCAGGAAAGCTATAGATAGCAAGTTGATTATTAGCAGGTGAGTGGGCAAAATCCCAAGAAAAATGTAGTTTACAACTTCAACTGAACAGATAGTTTTTCTCTTGCACACACATGCACACATACACACAAATACACACACACTTATTAAAAATATTTTTTGCCTTAAGGTTACAAGTCAACTATCTTTGGAACTATGAAAACAAACTGCTTCATATTATTTGACATTTCTTTGGTCTGCTTAGCAAACACTTAGAAACTCAACTTTATAACAAGATACAAAATAATTAACTTAAAATTTATTGCAACTGCTATATAAATATTTGCTAGTTTTTTTCCATAGCTACCTACCACATTTAATGGGTAGCTCAAAAGGCATGGCTTAGATTACCTTTTAAATTTGCTTATTAAACTAATTGAAGCTTGTAACATTCAAGTCAGGCCTGGTGAATGACCATGGGACTTACATATTTTTGTTTTCTACATTACTATGATGAAAATATTAGTGCTTTTTCTTTTCCCACTCCTTCTCTTCCCTCTTTTCACTTCCGAATATCAGTTAGCTATAGCCTTCTTTTACATTGTCAAGATAAATAATATTCATATTCTGTGTCATAACTATAGTTGCATTAGTTCATTCTGGCACTGCTATAAAGAAATGCCTGAGACTGGATAATGTATAAAAAGGAGGTTTAATTGGCTCATGGTTCTGCAAGCTGTACAGGAAGCATGGCAGCATCTGCTTCTACGGAGGACTCAGGGAGCTTTTACTCATGGCAGAAGGCAAAGGGGGAGCAGGTGTCTTCATATGGCAAGTGCAGGACTCGGAGAGAGAGGGGGAGGTGCCACATACTTTTAAACAACCAGATCTCATGAGTCACAAGAACAGCACAAAAGGGATGGTGCTAAAGGTGCTAAACCATTCATGAAGGATTCACCCTCAAGATCCCATCACCTCCCACCAGGCCCCACCTCCAGCATTGGGGATGCCAGTGAACATGAGATTTGGGGGGGGGGACACAGATCTAAACCATATCAATAGTTATGTCCTGTGTGCTCTGTCTATGGGCCAATTTTAGAAGTTAAAGAACAATAAGCAAATACACGACTATGACTATGCAGCTGTTGCTCACTGAAGAGCAAAGTGGTGGGCTAGAATTTCATTTTCTTCACTGTGATTCTCGTATAGTCCTTGTGTCATTTAGGAGAGAAAGTTCCTATACCATGGTCAAATGGGAGAATTTTTCTAACATTTTATTAGTTGTTTAAAGTCATGTCACATTTTGGTTTGCTTCATATTTAGACCTTAACTTTCTTTTTTTAATTTTTAAATTAAATTTTTATTTTTTAATTTAAATTTAAATTTAAAATTTTTTTTAAATTTAAATTTTTAAATTTAAATTAAAAAATTTTTTTTAATTTAAATTTTTAAATTTAAATTAAAAATTTTAAAATTGACACATAATGGCACATATTTTTGGGATATGTAGTGATACATATAATGTATAGTGCTCAGATCAGAGTAATTAGCATATCCATCATCTCAAACATTTACCATCTCTTTATATAGGAGACATTCAATATCCCCCTTCTAGCTATTTGTAAACCTTAACTTTCTTGTTCACTTTTCCTGGAGTTTCAATAACTCTTATGTTGTTGCCAAAATGTGAGTCAGTATATCCTTAAAATCATTCAATTTAATTATATTGCCCATTGTGCTGAAAGCATTTCCTCTCCAGAGGCATCCCTCCAGGAGCCTCCATTTTTTGCTTTAATCCCTGGTGGTTTCTCTGCTGTACAACCCTTATTCTGGAACTTCACTCCATTCCTCAGTTATCACCACTGATTTCTGAATCTCATGTTTTCCTCCTTCATGGTTTACATCGTCATTTTGCTGGAATACATACTTTAGTATCTTCCTCAGAAACACTATGGGGGAAGTAAATTTTCTGAACTCTTGTCTGTTTAACTACTCAATTGGTAATCTAGCTAAAATCATAGTTTCAAAATAATTTTCCCTCAGAATTTTAAAATCAGTGCTCCATTGTTTTCTAATGTTCAGTGTTGCTGATGAGAAGTCTGATGCCAGTCTAATTTTTGTTGCTCTGCAAATGTTTCAATCTTCAGAAGCATTTAGGATTTCTCCTGAAATAGCACAATGATGCATTTAGGTATAGATTTTTTTTTTTCATTTTTTGTGCTGGATACTTGGTGCAATATTTCAATCTGAAGACTTGTGTCTTCAGTGGGGGGAATTTATTTCTTTTATCTATCTGGTTATTTTCTTTTGATTCTCTGTTCTCTCTTTCTAGATATCCTGTTAGTTGGTTGTTGAAACTCCAAAATTTCTCCTCTATTTCACCCATATTTTCTATCTCTTTATCTTTCTGTCTTAAATACTGGGATATTTACTTACCTTTATCTTTCAAATCTTTTTGTTTGTTTGTTTTAGAGACATGGTCTCACTCTGTTGCCCTGGCTGGAATACAGTGGTGTGATCATAGCTCACCACAGCCTTGAACTCCTGGGCTCAAGGAGTTCAAGATCCTTCTGCCTTGGCCTCCTGAGTAGCTGGGATGTGTGTACCACCATGCCCGGATAACTTTTATTTTATGAAGAGATGCTGTGTTGCCCAAGCTGGTCTCAAACTTGTGGCCTCAAGGGATCCTTTTTTTTTTTTTTTTTTTCCTGAGATGGAGCTCTGTCACCCAGGCTGGAGTGAGTGGCATGATCTCTGCTCTCTGCAACTTCTACCTCCTGGGCTCAAGTGATCCTCCCACCACAGCCTCCCAAGTAGCTAGGATTACAGGCGTGCACCACCACACCTGGCTAATTTTTGCATTTTTAGTAGAGACAGAGTTTCACCATGTTGGTCAGGCTGGTCTCGAACTCCTGACCTCAGATGATCTGCCTGCCTTGTCCTCCCAAAATGCTGGGATTACAGGTGTGAGCCATTACACCTAGCCTCAAGTGATCCTTCTGCCTTGGCCTCCCAAAGCGCTGGGATTACAGGCATGAACCACCACACCTGGCCCTTAAATCTATTGCATTTTTAATTTTAGTGATCATATTTTTAATTTCCAAAAGTTCTTTCTTGTTCTTGGATTTTTTTTTCACAGCACCTTGTTTTATAGATAGAGTATTCTTCTTGGATGTATCTGGAGTTACTAATTAGTGTTTTCTTCCAAATTCTCTCTGTATCCTGATTTATATGTTTCTTCCAGCCTGGGTTGTTCTGTTTCTATTTATGCATGTATTTGTTTATTTGTTGCTGGTTTTCATCACACATTGGGTGACCTTGGTTGCGGGCATGGATTTCCCCAGCTGTCGCGCATTTAGGTCTGTCTCTCCGCTGGGGCCCTACCTTGATGAGAAGTTTGTGAATACTGTTGATTCTTGAGCAGGACTTCATTTGGGGTGCAAACGTCCAGCCCTGGTTTTCCTCAGTGTATTGAGATCTTGTAGAGAAGCATTCCGAGGCTTTCTTTCCTTCTCTTTTCCTCTGTATTATGTTCTCCATTTTCTATGTTCTATGTTCCAGACATTCACGGGAACCTTTCCTCTACTTAGGGTCCCCCTCCCAACTTCTCTTTGCTTCTAGGAATTTATCTACTTTTCCCCTTTACTATGCTTTTAATAGGATCTTGGAGAGGAGGGAATGAGAGGAAAGAAACTGTGCCTAACATGCTGTTAAAACAACAACAACAACAACAACAACAACAACAAAACCTTAGAAGTTTTCACTTTTCAAAATGGTCATTGTAGAAAACTGAGAAAATATAAACAGTTAAATAAAAATGACCTGTTCTTTTATGACCCAGAAATAACATTGTTAATGTTTTAAAACATGTTCTAGTTCCTTTTTCTATATATTTTTATAATAATGGGATCATACCATGTGTTCTGTTTTCTAATATGCTTCTTAAAACTAAGCAAAAGCTTCTAAACATCTTTCCATGTCACAACATATCCCTTACAATATTCTGAGACCTAGTATTTATTGAAAGCTATATCATCACTTACTTAACCAACCCTCTATTTTTAGACATTAGGTTGTTTCTAATTTCCACTATTCTAAACAAGCGTTTATAAACATGCTGGGCTAAATCTTCCCTCATAGCCTTGGTGAGGGAAGGCTACCTACGTTGGGTAAAGTCCTCGTAGTGGAGTTGCTGGGTGACAGCATATGCACCCCATCCGCGGGCCAGCATTCAGGGTTCTCTCTGAAATACACCCCCCTACTTTCACTTTCTGATTCCAAACTGTCACTTCACTGCACTTCGCTTGCATTCTGTGAAGCATTATGGCAGAGGCATTAAGAGCATAATTTTCAGAGTCAGACAGACCAGGGTTGAATCTTAGCTTTGCCACTTATTAAATGTGTGACCTTAGGCTGTTTTAATTAACCTCTTTGAACACTTTTCTATAATATGAGGAAATAATTCTACTTTTCTGATGAGGTTGTTAAAAGAATTAAACAGGATTAAAAAAATGCATGTAAAGCACTTGACACAGGCCCAGGCAGGTTGAAAGTGTTCACAAATCATGGTGTTAGATTCATTCCCATCCCTAAGCCCATTCAAATCCCTCTTCCAAGGCCACATTCAAGATACACCCCCTCCATGGGGCTTTCCTGACCAGGGCAGCCCATCACACTGAGTTGTTATGGCACTTGTGGGCTGGATCCTCATCCGATGTTCAGAACACCCTGTCTTGTTGCTTTCATATATTTGTTTGTATGGGAAGAGGCAACATCCCCACTTCACCATGCAGCACTGTGCTGTGGGTCCCTCATGGATTAATTAATTTTCATTAGTCTTCTTGCAGAAGAGAGGTGATGATGAAAAGGAGCTTGTGACTCCATGTCAGTGGCATTAGGATTGGTTTTTTTGAAGTTTATTTCAAGCCCTTTGGTAGCTCAGGGGCTTGGAGGGTGGTACCTGACCCCAAGGACACAAGAAGCTCCCATGGAATCAGCAGGCAGCAGAGGCAGGGAAAGCCGCTGAGCAGGAGGCTGCCAGACCTTTGTAATGCTGAGCCTCTCCAGGGCATTGTCCCAGCTCAGCACACAGCGCAGGACCTCTGTGTGCCTTGCAAGCCGCCTTCCTCCTCCTGGTTGCTTTGGGCTGAGCGGTAGGATGCTTTTGGAGCTGGGAGAGCTTTCCTCCTGAGCCTCCTCCAACCCACAAAGGTCCCTTTCACGCCACAGGGATGCCTCCCTAGTTGCTAGGGGAGATTGAAAAGCAGCCTGTGCGCAGAGCTGCAGCTGGAGGGCTTGCCGTGGGACAGCTTCCAGGAGAGGGTCCCGGAGGAGAGGAAGGGGCAGCCCTGGGGAAGGCGATGCGTGGAGAAGGCTGCTCACCCCATTCCCCATCTGGGTGTCTTTCAGGAGTCATGGCCGGCTTCAACATGGGGGGAGACCTCAGGGACCCTGCCGCCAGCATTCCCCTGGGCTCCCTGGCAGCTGTTGGCATCTCGTAAGTTCCCCTCATGGCAATCAGTCTGAGCTAGAGAGTGGGAGAGAAAACCCCAGGCAGAAGAGGGATTGCCCCTTTTGTTCTGAGAGTGCCCCGACTGTGACCAATCTATTTCATATTCCGATCCTTCTTTTAACACTCGGTGGGCTGGAAAATTCATGTCTGGTGGGTTCAGACACTGCCCTTTCATGCGCCCTGCCTGGGAATGCTGCCTAGGAGGAGTGTCAGGACCCAGATCACAGATCAAATCCTTTCTTTCCTTTCCTCGGCCTCCCGCCCCCATCCCTCCCCCACCCCCATTTTGAACTTGGGGATTTTTTTAACCACCGAGTTTCCAGGATCACTAGAGGGAGCGTAAAGATGAAGAGTTTTGCAATCAGACGAATTCGGGCTGCATCTCAGCTCTGCCGCTGATGGGCTGCATGACTCTGGACAATTTACTGAGTTCTCTGAGCCTCCATTTCCTTTCCTGTGAAATGGGGATAATGACACTATATGTGCTTTATAGACTGCGGGGAAGAGAGAAGGCACACAGAGGAAGCTCAGCACCCAGCTCTTCTTCTTCCACCAGTGAGCCTCCCCTCCAGCTCCCCCAGGCCGTCAGGCCTCTGGGGTTTTAGTTCATACTGTGCCACCCACACAAGCAGGCTGGGTAACCTTGAGTCTATTTCTGACCTTTTAGAATATTGTTTCTCTCTGTACCACAGGAAGAAGCTTCTCTGCCCTTCACTGGGTGGGTGTGAAGAGGCAATGAGATCAGAGACCAGAAACAATGACTTGAGAAGTTAAAAGGGCCTGTGTTATTCTAACCACAGTATTTAGAAAATATTAATGTCTCTGTTTCACAAACACTGAATTTGCTCTTAGCTTATTGCAGTGAAACCATTGCTATCAGCCTGGCATACAGTATCAGGGTATTTTGTGCAAAACAAGGCAATAACATTGAGAAGAAAATGAAGACAACAGAGATAGAGTTGAGTGTTGGGAAGGAAATAAAAGAAAGAGGCTTCTGAATGAGGACCCTGTCTTGTTTCTGGTCCCAGCTGGGAGGTTCCAGGAGGAACCCTTGGC
Source organism: Hylobates moloch (assembly GCF_009828535.3). Taxonomy (NCBI): domain Eukaryota; kingdom Metazoa; phylum Chordata; class Mammalia; order Primates; family Hylobatidae; genus Hylobates; species Hylobates moloch. Next base: position 36,604,600 of record NW_026652279.1, read on the forward strand.
CCACCCTCTCACTATCCAGATGGGAATGAGGAGACCACAGGAGCCTGGGTCTTGTTCAAGGTTACAGGGCATCTTGGGGACAGAGCCAGGCCTCTGCTCTCTGCTTTTTGACTTTAGTTTCCCTCTTTATTATCTGATCCAAAGATAACAGACCAGCAGGACTTAGAGGCCCGAAGGATCATCAGCTTGTTCTTTTGCTGGAGGAGGCTGGGGTGTGAGGCTGCGGGGCAACCCTGACCTGAATCCTGGCAACCTAGAGGAAACTGGGCCTCCCGCTTCCCTACTTGGAATGCCCTTTGTATGTTTTTCTTTTTTAATACAAGAAAGAGAAAGAACAGTGCTCACTTCAGCAGTACATATACTAAAATTAAAACAATACAGAGATTAGCATGGCCCAAGTGCAAGGATGACATGCAAATTCGTGAAGCGTTCCATATTTTTATATACATTTAAAAGTAAAAAAAGAAACAAAACAATGGTACCCCGTTTTTGCTAAGAAATATGTCAGAAGAGAAATAGTACAAAAAGTGTCCTCCCAAGCCAGCTGGGGAAGCTTCATGACTGGCCTTTCTCTCATTCTGAGACAAGTTCCCTTTGGAAACAGAAGGTTGAGTGGGGGGATTGGATGGGGCTGGGTGAGGTGAGTGGGGGTCAGCTCTGCTCTTGGGTTTTGCAGGTGGTTTCTGTACATCGTCTTCGTCTTCCTCCTGGGCGCCATCTGCACTCGAGAGGCCCTTCGCTATGACTTCCTGATAGCGGAAAAGGTGAGTGAGCCCTGTGCTACTCCAAGGGCTCAGTCTGCCGGAGTCATTTATTTGTTCTCACCAACAAATGGCCAACTCCCCTTGCAGTACTGTCTAGGAATCCATACAGTCTTTTTAAAATTTAACTAATTTATTTTTTGAGACAGGGTCTCACTCTGTCACCTAGGCTGGAGTGCAGTGTTGCAATCTCAGCCCACTGTAGCCTTAACCTTCCAGGCTCAAGCAATTCTCCTGTCTCAGACCGCCAGGTAGCTGGGACTACAGGGGCGTGCCCTCATGCTGGGCTAATTTATTTTTAATTTTTTGGTAGAGATGAGGTCTCATCATGTTGCCCAGGCTGGTCTTAAACTCCTGGCCTCAAGTGATCCTCCCGCCTTGGCCTCCCAAAGTGCTGGGATTACAGGCGTGAGCCACCACACCCAGCCTCCGTATAGTCTCTAGCCCAGGAATGAAGTGTTGGGTTGTGGTGGGGAAGAGAGATGATGGAAAAGGTACAGGCTCTGCTTAGGGATTTCTAGAAACAGATAACGATGCCCAGAGACATTCACGAATATGAGGGGCTAGATAATGGGGACATCTCTTCCTGTCGAAAATCAGGACAGAAATGGAAGAATCTGCTCACCCCAAATTCCCAGCTAAGCAAGCGCCTCACTTTTGCTAATAGCTTCACCTTCCACGATGAATCGAATGTGCTGCTCAGAAGTGGCAAGTGGAGAAGGAGGCTGGATAGGCAGAGGTGGAGGGAGCGGGAGGAAGCCCAGTGCCAGGGTGAGGGCCGAGGCCCTCCTTGTCCCTGAGGTCCTTGACCCCTTTGGCTTTCCTGAGAATCTCAGACATTCCGGGTTGATCTGGCTGCAACATCTTTGTTTCTAGAGTCCGCACCCTGCCAGGAGAAGATTAATGAATTCCTGGCATTGGCTGGAAGTCATGTGACATCACGGACATTTATTTGGCATCCTAGAATCCACATGAATAAGATTTCCAGATATTTTTCTGGAAATCTCCAAAAACTCCTACCCTCCTTTAAGTTCTTGGAGAAAAAGTAGACCCTGAGATTCCCATCGTTTTTCAGAGAAATGTAGTTGGTTAGGGAGTTTTTCTGTTAACTTCTGAGCATCGCTGCTTATATTTTATGTATTTTAAAATTTAATATTTTAACTTTTTAAAGACAGGGTCTCACTCTGTCACTCAGGCTAGAGTACGTGACGTGAACATGGCTCGTTACAGCCTCAACTTCCAGGGCTCAAGTGATTCTCCCACCTCAGCCTCCCAAGTAGCCAGGACTACAGACATGCACCACCACACCCAGCTAATATTTTTTTTTTTTTCAATTTTTTGTAGAGATAGGGTTTCACCATGTTGCCCAGGCTGGTCTCGAACTCCTGGCTTTAAGTGATCCTCCCTCCTCAGCCTTCCAAAGGGCTGGGATTACAGGCATGAGCCCCGATATTTTAGGATAGAGTACCTTCTCTTGGTGTGAGGCTTTACAAAGCAGCCCTGCTGATCTTCATGGAGGGCCAGTGCCTGGGGCAACCTGGGGCAGGAAACTCTGAATTTTCTTTTGAGAGATATGTTTGAGCTTGGTTTTCACATTAGCACAGGTTTCTTTTTAAGGCTTGTAGGAACCCAAGCAAAGGTGATTATTTGTTTTCAAGGGTCTTGCCCTTAGTATAAAAGCAGGTTTTTTGGAAGGCAGTGCAGTTCAGTTAGTGAGAGAACTGATACCCACCTTCCAGTACCCAAGGTCACAGACCCCCAGCTGGCAAGGTTTGCTCTCAGGGCAGGAATCTATAGCCCTCATTTGTATCTACATGCACGCTTCCATCTGAAGTTTCACTCCCAAGGGCCTGTTCTCTAGTTGTGGAATGAAAAGCTTGGCTGCATTACAGGAATTGAAGGCCTCAGGGAGCAGCCTGGGTGAGGCTGGTTTGACCGAGGGAAATGCTTCCTGCTCATCTGCAGCCTGCCAGTGGCTGGCCAGCTCTGCCTGCTTCTAAAGTTCCTTTCTCGTGCTTTCCTTCACAGAGGTCCTTCCACCCTTTAGAGACTCTGATCTGATTATCCCCTGGGCAGCAGCTCTCCTCCCTCCTCTTCTTCCCCTGCTTTTCAAGGGAATGATCAGAGTAGGTATATGGGAGGGCAGGCAGCTTTGTATCTAAGGAAGGCCACAAACAGCAGTAGGGTAAAAACAGCCCAGAGACAGCACGTGAGAGCCTTTGTGGGTGGAAATCCCACACCTAATAATAGGCACACAAACCAAGGGAGCCTCTTTGGAATGCCACCTGTCCCGACAGTGAGCAGGTAGGCAAGCACTTAGCCAGCTGGGGGCACCTGCTGCATCAGGCCCAGCAATGACACTTGGGAATGTAATTATGCACACACTGGGATGAAAGGTGGAGATTTAGTTTTTGGAGAGGACAAGAGACTGTTCCCTGGAATAGGCCATTGTAAAGGCTATAAAGGAACAAAGCTACTGCTCTTGGTTCTCAGTAGAAATGGGCAGGTGCAGCAAGTCAGTAAGCAGTGATGGAACCGACCCTGATGACTTCAAAATAGCAGCACCTGGGTCTTCTGGTTCCCACTACCCACCCCCTAAAGGAGACCACACAGGAGTTTCCTCCTACACCTTTTCTGCTTTCCTGCTCACTGGTGTGGCTGCTCGGGACTGACTCTGCTGCAGTAGCAGGTACCGTGCTCAGGCAGTAGATTGGGCCACAGATGTTTTTACTGGCAGTACCTGGAGAATTGGAGGGTGCAACCTACAGTGGTTGGGAGGTGTAAGTGCGGAATCTCTTTACTTTGGTCACTTGACACAACCGGCCACCCTGATAACCTGTTCACCTCAGCTCCTGTCTTACTTGTGGCTTCAGTTCTGAGCCGGCGCATCTCTGAGCTTTCCTGGGCCTGAAAAAAGGCCTATTCTGTATGTGTGCCCCACGCATCACCTCTGGACACTGAGACAGGGTGGGTCTCTGACATACTCTCCTTGGCGCTTGTTCACTCACAGCTCCCCAATGCACTCCTCTCTCTTTCTCTTGGGGGCTTTCTGCCAGAACAATCGTCTTCAATGACTGCAGGCTGCCCTGGATTCCTTTCTACTGATCTGCAGCTGGTCAGTTAATCTGTTTCTTTCTGGGTTTCCTACAGCTTCTCTGATCTATTTCTAATTATTTGGCTTCTCAACTCACAGTTTCTCTAAGAAGCGTCTTTTTACTTTTTTTTTTTTCTTGAGACAGAGTTTCACTCTTGTTGCCCAAGCTGGAGTGCAATGGCATGATCTCAGCTCACTGCAACCTCCACCTCCCGGGTTCAAGTGATTCTCCTGCTTCAGCCCCCCCCCAAGTAGCTGGGATTACAGGCACATGCCACCACACCTGGCTAATTTTTTGTATTTTTAGTAGAAACGGGGTTTCACCATGTTAGGCTGGTCTCGAACTCCTGACCTCAGGTGATCCACCCGCCTCAGTCTCCCAAAATGCTGGGATTACAGGGATGAGCCACTGCGCCCGGCCATGTCTTTTTACTTTTTATCCCCACCACAGAGGAACTTTCTCCCAGCTCTCAGGTGTATGTGCGTTCTTAAACGTCTTGTATACAGTGGTGGCTCTGAGATAACCCGTGAAAGCACGTAGTAAGTGCTAATTATAATACATTTTACCTGGCACATAGCAGGTGCTAATTAAATTTTAACTCCCTTCCACACTCCTTATGGGCATACCCTTACAGATCAAGACATTTATTTTAGGAACACATTTTCTCCCCACAAATCCACCATATTTAAGAGAAAAGCCAGAACAGTCAATCTCAGTATTATTTAGTTAGAAAAGGAATTGTATAAACACAGTGTTAGTTGGAGTGAAATTAAATAGATTAAATGTTTCAGAATAAACTTGTATACAGTCCAGGAAACAGATGTTTATTACAAATAAAAAATACCAAATACCTTAGGAGCCCTGGGGCTTGCTAACTAGCAAAATAAGAGCAATCTAAGAAGGAAAAATATCCCAAAAGTATTGTTGTTAAGACTAGAGAATCTGGGTGGCTCATGCCTGTAATCCCAGCACTTTGGGAGGCCGTGGTGGGCAGATCACTTGAGGTCAGGAGTTCAAGACCAGCCTGGCCAACACAGTGAAACCCCCATCTCTACCAAAAAATACAAAAATAAGCCAGGCGTGGTGGTGCACGTCTGTAGTCCCAGCTACTCAAGAGGCTGAGGCAAGAGAATCACTAGAACCCGAGAGGCAGAGGTTGCAGTGAGCCAAGATCGTGCCACTGCAGTCCAGCCTGGGCAATAGTGCGAAACTCTGTCTCAAAAATATAAAACTGGATAATCCTACAGAGCAAACTCTGATTCCTGGATTTAATAGTCATGGTTTCACATATTCAAGAGGGACCTTGGAAGCTCGTGACACAAGCTGTACAGGGAAGATGGGGATGGGACAGCGCTGGTGACTGGGGAGTGAGCCTAGTGGGCCACTCAGCACCTGGGAGTGGGTCAGCCTGAGTGTCCTCTGCCCTCCAGTGTGGACACAGTCCTGCCTCTCAGGAAGGAAAGCAGACTAGGTCTCATTATGGAAAATGGCTCTCAAGTGAGAGGTAAAACTTGACTGAAAGTTGAGATGTTGATCAATTCATGGAGCGTGGAGAGTGTTAGGAAACTCATGACTCTGGAAATGAGATGTGGGAGGAAAAAACCAAAGCGTTGTTGAGACTCAGCCTTATTAATACACTTGGGATTGTAAAGGTTTTTAGGGTGCACTCCCCAGTGATGTCAGGGGTCACCGCAATTAGATGAGACAGAATGAGCCCCTTGCAAATGACTTTAAATCCAGTCCTTCGAGAGAAGAGAGCAGCCAGTGAATGAGTGGAGTCCCTCAATGACTGAAGCTCAAGTGGGAGCTGGGAGAAAATACTAACAGCAGAGAGTTGGAAGTAATTATTTTCATCAGTAGTTACTGAAGAAAGAAAACAGGGTAGCTCACACCCCATGTAATATTTTGGAAAGAGCTTTGGGGTTGGGGGATGGCTCAAACAGGTGTATGCCAGAAAAGAATCACTGTTTATTTAAAAAGAGCTGTTGACACACCTCTGCTCAAATAAATTCTCACTTCCACCTCCACTGGCACATTTAGCAAATTTTCAGTCTGACATGAATAGAGAAAATGATTAAGTTCTGTGAGGGCCGGGCGCAGAGCTGTGTGTCTATAAGCCTTGCTCTGCCTAGCACCATGCCAGGAACATAACCTGTCGTCAGGAAATGCTTCCTGAATGGATGGATGGATGGTTGGATGGTTGGATGGGTGGGTGGATGACAAATGACAGAGATAGGATTTAGCCAGGAGAGAGATGGAATGAAGTTTTTATAATTTGTCTAGATGTGGAGACCAACATTTCATATATTATTCAGAAAATAGACTGAATAATAGTTTTATATTTTTTTTAAAGTGGTAAGTGAATGGATCATTCTACACAATTGACAAACTGGACATAGGTTGCTACACTTGGCCCTGTCTGACCCCAGCTCCTAGGGCTCTGAAGGAATCCCAGGGTGTGTCTGTGGGAAAGCTGGCCAAAGACGGAAGCCACCATATCGTGTACTCATGGTGCCAGAGGCTCAACCCAGTTCCTGAGGTCAGTCCAACACTAGGAGGATGTCAGGCTGGGGCATTCCCACTCATTCCTGCTCTGAGTAAATAGACAGGCTTTAAATGAAAAAGAGTTGTAAAAATTCAAATATACATAACGTTTTAGGTAAGAAGCAGTGAAATTTCTGCAAGGAGATGCCATGCCTGACTCTCCCAAAGAATTTTTTGAGGGGAGAATGAAGTGGCTACAATGTGTTGTGCCCAGGGGTTCTCCACATCGGCTGCACATTAGAATCACCTGGAGGGCTTTCTTAAAATCAACCACATCTGTGTCTCCCTCTACACTAATTAAGTCAGAATTTCTGGATGATTCTTATGTTTAGCCAGAGTGGAGAACTATTGACTTAAATTTTCAAAAGGCTCTTTCTTGATAAAATTTCATCATAGAATCTGGTTTTTAAAAACTAGTCAACATAGGATGCATTTGGTAGAGAAGACAGAAATAAAGATAATCAATGAATGATCACATCTCAGAATGGATTGAGGATTGATAATGGATCCAGCTTGTCTAACAGTTTTGTAAGGCACCTAGGGCATGATTACAGCAAAGTCGTGAAGCTGCACGAATTCAGCCGTTGAGCTCTGCTTGCCAGATTCTGCATGAGGTGCTGGGGGAAGGGGGCCAGGATGCATGATACAGTTCTACCTGTGAGGTGCTCAGGATGCTGGCAGGATAAGCTATGAGCATAACTAACTATCCCACAGGATGGAAAGTAACAAAATACCATCAGATCACATAAAGTGATGGAAACACTAGTTGACATTGATTTCCTGTAGTAATAAAACGGTGAGTGTGGTGGGCAGGACAAACCCAAGAAACCTGTGATATTGAAAAAAGAGACAGGCGAGATTCTTTGGGGATAAGCATGAGATGATAAAGATAGGGGAAAGGAATCAACACTGAATTAAAGACAAGGTGGGCTCCGTAGTGGACCTTAGTCTTATTCATCAAGCCTCTGACCTTCCTGACCATTTGGGGGTTATTCCACCAATGGTCTTGAAGGGAGAGAGTACCCCCATTTTGCGTAATAGAAACCCAATGGACCAGACCTCTCTTGCTTGTCCCTTTGCAGCCCTGGTAGGGCACATGACCTACACTAGGCCATTGCGTGCTCACATTGTAACCAATGAAGCAAAGATAAAGAGCTGGTGAGAATCCGTCCACAGGGCAGCAGGGGTGCTGGCAGCATCCTGGCCAAGCTGTTCCTGGGGAAGGGGCTGGGTATGCCTCCAGGCTTGGTCCTGCCCTTTTCTGAGCCTCATCCTTTAGCCTCCTGATGATTCTACAAACCACCAGTGTCCTACAATTATATTCTTTTTCTAAGAAAATTTTTTTCCAGTCAACTGTCCTGACTGATTTATCAGTCAGTCAAATTATTCCAGTGATAATTTATGAGCCAGGAAAGAAGTCTAGCCAGTGGGTTGTGTTCAATTTAGCTTGATGACACGAATCCGGTGCTTTGCTGACGCAAGGAAGTAAAAAATGGGGCGAGGAGAGCCTTCATCAAGAAGGGTGTAAGTGACAAAGCTGAATATTAACTCTAACCTATCTGTAAGCATTGGACACATGAGTACTTGGAATGTACAGTTCTAGCCATTGTGCCTAAAGTAAAGTAGAATGGAAAAGGCACCTCAAATAAGAAAACAAAGATGCTTCCCCATGGGTACAGATGAGGTCTGGCCCAGGAGGGTGAATTCATGAGTGACAGCTTGGGACCTGGCTGCACATGGCAAGCAGTTATGCAGCCACCCAGCCCCTTAGCACTTTTAGCACTGGGTCAGCTAGTAACATCTTGGACCCTGATCTTTTGCAAGTTGACACCAAGAAGAACAGCGGTGCCCTCTTATTCTATCTGTTGGTGCCTTGTGGTTCATGGATCTCATTCATTCATTCATCATTTATATTTTTGTGTTGGGCACCAAGAATTCTAGGGTAAACAAGACAGAAGACCTGCTTAAATGAAGCCTCCAGATTAGTGGAGGGGGTACCATGATAGGTGCTGTCCTAACGTCATGTTGGGGATGCTATGGAGCACTGAGAAGTGACTACTGTAGTCAGGGAAGAGGGGATGCCTCACAGTGGAGGTGAGGTTGGTGCTGAGTTTTGTAGCACAATTAGGAGTTTAACAGACAATGAGTAGATTAGGGCGTGTGGACAGAGGCTTCCTACAGACAGAAAAATCATGCTGATCAGACTCTCAGTATGCAGGGTGTGGAGCTAAAGAGGTCACAGACCATGAAGAGCCTTATATGTCAGGACAGTGGGAGCTTTTGATATGTCTGCAACAGAGACATTGTGATCAGATTTGAGTTTAGAGAACAGAGGCTTAGGGGATGATTCAGAGTGAATCATCTGAAGATTTAAACTCATCTTTAAGGGTAAGCTTAAAGGCAAGAGGCCAATGAGCATTATGGTTGGCCAGTTTGTTCTCAAAGTGTGGTCTCTGGGAACGCGTGTAGAATCCAGATTTCTGGGCCCCACCCGAAGCCTACTGAACCAGGAACTCTGAGGAGGGGACCCAAAAGTCTGTGTTTAGCAAGCCCTGCAGCTGAGTCTGGCAGACGCTTCATTTGAGGACCACTGTGCAATCCATATGAAATGTGGTGGTGGATTCAGCTGAAACCATGGAATGAATGGGGGTGAGGCTGGGGATGTGGAAACTGTATCCCAGAGATCAGATCTAGAGGACTCAGTGGATGATTGCATGGGGTGCAGGTGGGTGGGTGCCGGGGAAGTAGAAAGGCACAGGAGCAGGTTCGGGCACTGGCGAATGAAACCGCTTCTCACACAGGTATCCCTCGTGGGCTTCCTGTTCCTTTTGGGCTTATACATCTCGTCCCTGGCTTCCTGTATGGGAGGACTTTATGGAGCTCCCCGTATCCTGCAGTGCATTGCCCAGGAGAAAGTGATCCCTGCACTTGCCTGTCTGGGACAAGGGGTGAGTAATCCTCTTTTTTTGGTTTGTTTTTTGAAACATGTTTTGCTGCTAACCTCATTGTTAGCCCACCAATTGGTTAAGCTTTTCTGATCAGAGCCTCTGGTCAATTTCTTTGGGGTGACACAGAAAATAATGCAGAGGTCATTTCTTTCAGCCCTGTCCTCTGGCTGGCTTAGGTTAGGGCTAAGTAGATGAAGCATCTTAAATGTCACAGCCACCCAGCCCCTTAGCACTTTTAGTACTGGGTTAGCTAACCAGTCCTAGTAACATCTTGGACCCTGAGCAGCGTGAAAATGCAGTGCCCCATCCTTTAATAAGAACGAATTCAGGATCCTCCAGGTTTAGCATAGAAGAAAGCATGTTTTGGTCAGGAGGTGAGCTGGTCCTTGCAGCTCTAACTCTGCCCTTGAGGTTCACCTGCCTCTTGCGGGTTGCTGTTTGATGATTTCCTACACCTCTGGCCTCTACAATTCCTGTTAACCATCACGAACCAACCTTAACTGATACATAAAGGACAGCTCAGTTGAGACATGGGTGGAGTGATTAAAATAGACATTCCTAAAGTCCAGGGGAGGACCAAAGAGACATAAACAGAGAATCCCATTTCCCACTAATATGGTTTGCAAGCTAGAGTTCATTTTTGTCTTGTTGGGGGTACCACAGAGGGCCTCCCCACCCGCTTCCAATTTTCAGCCTCTCTCTAGTTAAGGGAACACATCGTTGCAACTTATCCTTGATTTCTTCCTTTACCTTCCTCCAAAAATGCAGTTTGCTTTTGGACATAGTCTGTTTGAGATCCTATTAGACATTCACTGGAAATGTTGAATAGGCAGTTGGATATGTAAGCCTGGGTTTCAGGGGAATGTTTTAGGCTGGAGATTCAAATTTGGAAGTTGTCAGTATAATGCCGGTATTCAAAGCCGTGAGCCTAGTTGAACTCACCAAGGGAGGGAGTACAGATAGAGATCTGAGGATGGAGCCTGGGGCTGCTTTAAATGTGGAGTTTAGAGACGTGAAAAGCCAGCCACAGAAACCAAGAAGGAGCAGCCAGTGAAGAGGGAGGCCAATCAGGAGAGGTGAGGTGAAGAAAGTGTTTCGAAGAGGATGGAGTAGCCAACTGGGTCAAAGAAGACAGGGACTGAGAAGTGACTGTTGCTTTTGACCCAAGAACTATGTCAGTGACTGTGATGAAGAGCTCCCAGGAGAGGCAGCTAGCACCTTTTTTCCACTCCTGTCCACCCGCAGGTCACCATACCCACCTCCATTAATAACAGGTGTGTGTAATGTGTGTGTGTGAGCATTTGTGGATGTTTAGTGTCAGAATTCCCCTCCTCCAGCCACCAGTGATTCTGCTGTGTCTTCCGGAATCTGCCTCTCCCTGGGAAGAATCAACTTTGCATTTCTTTGATTTTCTATGCTGGTATTAAAACCCAATGAAAGACAAAAGGAGAAAATATTTGGGAAGTCAGAGTTCTATAATAATGCCCCATGTTCATAGTTATTCATACGGCTGGGCGCAGTGGCTCATGCCTGTAATCCTAACACTCTGGGAGGCCGAGGTGGGCAGATTGCTTGAGCCCAGGAGTTTGTGACTGGCCTGGGCAACATAGCAAAACCATGTCTCTACAAAAGATACAAAAATTAGCCATGTATGGTGGTGTGCACCTGTAGTCCCAGCTATCAGGGTGCTGAGGTGGGAGGATGGCTTAAGCCCAAGAGGCAGAGGTTACAGTGAGCTGAGATCACACCACTGCAGTCCAGCCTGGGCAACAGAGCCAGACCCTGTCTCAAAAAAAAAAAAAAGTTGCTAATACAACTAGTATCTGTGGAGCTTACTGCATGTCAGTCTGTGTGAAGCATTTCACATGCATAAACTAATCCCATGAGTAGGATATTATTATCTCAAGTTTATAGATGAACAATCACATGGGGAGAAATGGCTGAGTCGTTATGAGTTGTGTTTCTAGCCTATAACTTCTGAAATCTCTGAAACGTTCTATCTGAAATTTTATGGTCCTGCTTGTTATTTTTGTTGCTGCAGAAGGGGCCAAACAAAACACCCGTGGCTGCCATCTGCCTGACCAGCTTGGTGACCATGGCCTTTGTTCTTGTGGGTCAAGTGAACATTCTGGCCCCCATCGTCACCATCAACTTCATGCTGACATACGTCGCAGTGGACTACTCTTACTTCTCCCTGTCCATGGGTTCCTGCAGCCTGACCCCGGTGCCTGAGCCGGTGCTCAGAGAGGGCCCAGAAGGCCTCCACTGCTCTGAGCACCTGCTCTTAGAGAAAGCTCCCAGCCACGGCTCTGAGGGGCCTGCCCAAAGAGTCTTGGAGGGCACGCTGCTGGAATTCACCAAGGACATGGATCAGCTCCTCCAGCTAACCAGGAAGCTTGAGAGTAGCCAGCCCAGGCAAGGAGAGGGTAACAGGACCCCAGAAAGTCAGAAGAGGAAAAGCAAGAAGGCCACCAAGCAGACCCTACAAGATAGCTTCCTCTTGGACCTCAAATCCCCTCCTTCTTTCCCTGTCGAGATCTCTGACACGTTGCCCACTGCCTCCTGGGAGGGGCAGGAGTCCTGCTGGAACAAGCAGACTTCCAGGAGCGAAGGGACTCAACCTGAGGGAACATATGGAGAGCAACTTGTTCCTGAGCTGTGCAACCAATCAGAGTCCAGTGGAGAAGGTGAGTGCTCTGGCATCACACTGGGGCCTCTTATTTGGGGATGACCACTGATTATCCTACCTACCCAGTTATTGTGAACCAGTTATAACTGGGTTTAAAATCCTTGTTAATTTTGTGCAATATTTATTTAAAAAATTATATTCAGGTATCAGCTGAATTATTTGTAATTGTACTCTGTTATAGATAGTTATTTTTAAACAGAAATTTCTATCTACTCCTGTATATTAGACCTGGGAGCCACAGCTAGTAATTGGGTATCAATCTCTTTTCACTCAAAAATGAACTGAAGTGTAAAGCCAATGTGACTAAAATCAATCTCTCCTTACAAGAAAAGTGGAAATGTGTTGTGATAAACTACCTGTTAAGGACGCAATATGTTTTCTTTGTGGAAGATGAACCTCCCAAACCAGGCAAGAGGGGATGGAAAGAAGGTGGCTCAAGCTTTGTTTTCTCAAATCTATAAACACAGACACAGAGAGACACTCACAGAGAGGCTTAATAGAGTATGAGAAATTCTGAAAGTGAGAACTCTTATTTTCAAGGACCTACCGTATTCTAGATGCTTTACATCTATTACTTCATGTAATATAACATATATTAGCATTTTCCATTTTACAAATGAAGACCTTGTGTCCCCATGAGGTCACAGAGAAGACTCTGACCTGATTCTTGGCACAGCTGGACATCACCCTGCATTGTATTGTCTGTATTTGAGGCCCATGTACTTTCCTCTACATTATGCTCTCCCTGGAGCTATATACAGACAGGTGTGGGCAAAGAGGAGGAGACGAGGGACATAGAAGGAGGGGTCTAAAAAATAGGGTTTTGGCCGGGCGCAGTGGCTCACATCTGTAATCCCAGCCTGACCGACATGGTGAAACCCTGTCCCTATTAAAAATACAAAGAATTAGTCAGGTGTGGTGGCTGGTGACTGTAGTCCCAGCTACTCATAAGGCTGAGGCAGGAGAATTGCTTGAACCCGGGAGGCGGAGGTTGCAGTGAGCCAAGATCATGCCACTGCACTCCAGCCTGAGCGACAGAGTGAGACTCCATCTCAAAACAACAACAACAACAACAACAACAACAACAAAACAAAACCCAAAAACCTAGTGTTTTACGTTCTCCCAGAAACCTGTTTTTCCTTCTTTGCCTCTAAATTGCTGGGAACCTTTTAATTAAAATTAAAAATTATTTTATTTTAATCAATGTAATAAGTGTACAATTTAATAAGCCAAATAATATTAAAAGTCACATAATCAGAAACAGTAGTTCCTACTCTTTTATACCACCCCTTTTACCCTTCTCTACTTCCAGTCCCATTCCCAGAAAATCCCACTTTGAACCAAAACTTTGCTTCTTCTGTTAATCTGTCACTAAATAATGTATTTGCATTGCTACTTCTTGATATGTCAGTTTCTGACATTGTCTTTTGAGTTCCTCTTACGGTAAATGAGGATTTGGTGTGATCTCAGCTCACTGCAACCTCCACCTCCCGGGTTCAAGCAGTTCTCCTGCCTCAGCCTCCCAGGTAGCTGGGATTACAGGGACCCACCACCACACCCAGCTAATTTTTGTATTTCTACTAGAGATGGGGTTTCACCATGTTGGCCAGGCTGGTCTTGAACTCCTGACCTCAAGTGGTCTGCCCACCTCAGCCTCCCAAAGTGCTGAAATTACAGGCGTGAGCCACCACACCCTGCCTGGATTTAACTCTTATATGCCATTCTGACTTTTCCTTATCTAATGCCCCCAGAGTAGTTATCCCACAGTTTTTTATTAAATTAAAAGCTAGTGTTCTTGTTATCATGATTAAGTAAATATTGCTCAGTTCTGAGCCGTATGTTACACTATGATTACATTTCCTTTTTTGCTCAACTTTTGCTGTTTCCTGGAATTAATTGCCTTAGTTTTTTCTTTGCTTGGTTTTCTGTCATCATTTTTCTTTAAATGCTTTGGCAGATCTGTCAAATGCCTTTTTGTGTTATTTTCAAAATGCTCCAATTCTTCAGAAATATGTTCTTTTCTTTTTTCCCCTCTGTCCTGCGGCTCCATCCTTCTGTTCCACTCTAGACTGTTTGTTTGCTAGGTCTGCTACAAAGCTGTTGTCTTAGAATTCCTCTTGTTACCACACTTCTGTGTCAGATCCAGGAAACAAGAGATTTCTTACAAATTTCATGCTTTTACATAGTTTTTCTTTGATAATTCCTCACCCCCATCCCTCCATCCCCCCTCTATTATCTTGATTTTGTATCTTCTTAAATGTTTCTCTAATTTTCTTTCTCTTCTCTTTCCTATTGTTCATTTATTTGTTGTTTTTTTCTGGGATATTTCATGGATTTTCTCTCCCAAGGCTTCTAATGATTTTTTTAAAGTGTTGGTTGTTGTATCAGTCATGATTAGTTTTTGACTGAGGATAACAAAATTGCAAAATAATAGTGACTTCGTCTAGCTCATACACAAAGATCCAGAGGTGGGCAGTCCATGGCTGCCATGGCAGCTCCATGGTCCTGAGTGACCCATGCTCCTTTATCATTTTCTTTACCATCATCCTTAGTATATTGTTCTGTGATCCAACATGTGGTTGCCGGGGTCGTGCCATTACATCTATATTCCAGGCACTAGAAAAAGGGGAGGAAAAAAGGGCAAAAGGGTGAGCCTCTAAATTGAGTCATTTGGAGGAGGCTTCCTCAAAAGTCCCATTCCAACTTCTCATATTTCACTGGTTGGAATTTAGTCATGTGATTACAACCAACTGCAAAGAAGGCTGAGAAATTGTTTTTTAATTGGTCATATCACTACTTTACATAAAATTATGTGGTTTTTCTTCCTAAGAAAGGAGAGATAAGGTAGCAACTATCAGTCTATGCCATAATTATCCAGTTTTTAATTTCCAAGACCTCTTGGTTGTAATCTAATTTGTCCTTGTCTTTTTTTTTTTTCCAGTTTGAACATCATCTTTTTTTTTTTTTTTTTTTTTTTTTTGAGACGGAGTCTTGCTCTGTCGCCCAGGCTGGAGTGCAATGGCGCAATCTCGGCTCACTGTAAACTCCACCTCCCGGGTTCACGCCATTCTCCTGCCTCAGCCTCTCTGAGTAGCTGGGATTACAGGCGCCCGCCACCACGCCCGGCTAATTTTTTTGTATTTTTAGTAGAGACGGGGTTTCACCGTGGTCTCGATCTCCTGACCTCGTGATCTGCCCGCCTCGGCCTCCCAAAGTGCTAGGATTACAAGCGTGAGCCACCGCACCCGGCCTGAACATCATCTATTTTTGTTCTATGGGTACAATGGCTTACCTTCTCTCCCTGATAATATTATTGATCTTCCCCCTTTAAAATTTTTTTCTGAGGCTGGACATGGTGGCTCATACCTATAATCCCAGCACTTTGGGAGGTTGGGGCAGGAGGATCACCTGAGGCCAGGAGTTCAAGATCAGCCTGGGCAACATAATGAGACCCCATATCTACAGAAATTAAAAAGGAAATTAGCTGGGCATGGTGGCATATGCCTGTAGCCCCAGCTACTCCAGAGGCTGAGGTGGGGGGATCTCTTGAGCCCAGAAACTCGAAGTTACAATGAGCTATGATCACTCCACCACACTCCAGCCTGGGTGACAGAGCAAGACCCTGCTTCTAAAAATAAAAAAAAAAATAATTTAAAAAAGTTTTTATGTTCCTTTCACTGTTCCTGTTCTCTTTAATTCTTTTCTCTTTGGTTTGGGCTCTCTCTCTCTCTCTCTCTTTTTTTTTTTTTTTTAATCTTGGAGGCTTTTACTAAAATGTCCATTGATCTTTTGACTTCTTTTTGTACTTAAAAGTGAAGCACTGGCTGGGCACAGTGGCTCCCACCTGTAATCCAGCACTTTGGGAGGCTGAGACAGGAGGAATGCTTGAGCCCAGGAGTTCAAGACCAGCCTGGACATCATAGTAAGATCTGGCCACTACAAAAAATTAAAAAATTAGTGGGGTATAGTGGCACATGCCTGTAGTCTCAGCTACTTGGGAGGCTGAGCTGGGAAGATAGCTTGAGCCTGGGAAGTTGAAGCTGCAGTGAGTGGGGATCGCATCACTGCACTCCAGCCTAGGTAACATACTGAGACCCTGTGTCTACAAACATTTTTTTTTTTAATGAGCCAAGTGTGATGGCACATGCCTGTAGTTCCAGCTACTCAGAAGGCTGAGGTGGGAGGATTGCTTGAGCCTGGGAGGTTGAGGCTTCAATGAGCCATCATCACACCACTGTACTCCAGCCTTGGTGACAGGATGAGCCTCTGTCTCTTTTTTTTTTTTTTTTTTTTTTTAAGTGAAGTACTAAAAAACTGTTTAGAAGAGCTTTGTACCTTAGCAGGGCTTGTTAATTGGGGCACCTAACTGTAGAATAAGGAGGAGTGGGCTAGACTTTTTACTGGAGGACCTCCAAATGCGAATATCTAGAGGTTTTTCTTTTGGGCTCTTCAGCGTGTTCCTCTAAAGGAGAGTTCTTTAATCCCTTGCCCAAGGGACACACAGATAGGTACGGGCATTCTGGGCACAGGATGAGGTGAGTAAGTTGGAGAAGGGTCCCACTGTTTAGGGTATAGATGTTCATTTAATTCCCTGGCTTCAAGTTTCATTTCCCCACTCTTTGCTGTGCCTGTTGTGCCAAGTTTGGGCACTCTCTGGCTTGATTGTTTCAAAGGAAAGCCCCCTTGGGGAGGGAATTGGGCAACAGAAGGGTTGTTACTTGGCTTCATAGGCAGAGAAAAGGATCTTGGTGTACAACAAATATAGACCTCCCACCAGCCCCCTATACCTTACCACTGCATGGGATGTGGTGCTACCTGGTCCTGAACCTGGTCTGCCAGAATGAACTGGGCTGCTCCCTGCCAGCACCCTCTCTGGATGCCCTAGGGCTCACTCTCCTCTGCTGTGCTCAGTCTGTCACCACTGTCACCTTTCCATCTTCCAGGACTTGTTTTTATTTTTCCTTCTCATTCTCTTCGTGTTTGTGGGTTTATGTCTGTTTCATTCCTTTTCTGTCTTCTCATTGGGTTTTCAGGAGAGACGTGGACAGTCTGCAATGTTTAATCAAGGAAGTGGTCGCTGTCCAGTTGCCTAGTCTTAGAAATGTCATAGGTGTTGTTGACCATTCCCTGTCTCCCACTCCCTGCTGCCTTTACTTTGGTGCAGACCCTCACCATCTTGTACCTGGACTCTTGCTGAGTCTCCAAGACTCTCCCCCATCCCATTTCTCCTTCATGCTGCCCACTGAATGATCTTTCTAAAATAAAACTCTCATCATGTCTCTCTTACTTAAAAATGCTTGCTGGAATTTAACCCATTCCATGTGAAGTCCCAGATAGTGTGTGCGATGCAAGGTTCTTCACAATCCAGCCCTAACCTACCTTCCTGGCCACTCTTCTCATGACAACCCATGCACTGTACGTTCTACTTTCACCCAAACTGATGTCCTAAACACACCATGTCCTTTATTCCTTCCTGCCTTCATACACCCTGTTCTGCCTCCTCTGATTGCTTCACCTCCCCCTTCTCCATCTGGAAAACTCTGACATCATTTAAAATCCATCTGACTTTTAAGACCCACTTTCACCTCTTTTGGAGAAGGATTCTCTGATGTCTTTCACTGTGCAACCATAACATTTGATTCATATTAGTAATATAAACTATTATCTCATATTTATATCAGATCATATTTATATCACATTTGTTTACACATTTGTCTTTAGGTTATTTGTCTATCTTAAGGAAATAAATATTAATCTCATTTCTTTGCCACTAGATTGTCAGATTCCTTTGTTTGCAAACTATGTCTTTTCACCTCTGTACTCATCACAATATTCCCACACAGTACACATAATGTAGCAAACACTCAGTAAAGCCTACTTGAATTGATGAGCAATTGAGCAAATATTGGCTAAAACATTGAAGCATTGATCAAATAGAAAGAGTTAAACTATTATAGGAACCTAATCGTTGACAAACCAGATGCTATAAAATAATAATAATCAAATCACGATGGAATAAATATTCCTGAGAGCATGGATTTTAAAAATTAACTTGAGGCTGTATTTTATACCTTATATACACAAGAATTATTTATTTACAACAGCTGTGCAAGAGAGATATTTTTAACTATGTAGACATCATCAAAGACAAGGTATCTGATTAAATAGAAATAAAAAACATTTGCACAACACAGTGTCACAAAAGGAAACAATTATTCTGACAAACACAACTGATAAAAGCATACCTTCCAAAGCATATTATTTTTAAAAACAGGAAGGTCAAAATCCAGATTTTACTGAAAAGATGTCAGGTGAGATAAATACAAAGTTTTACATTTGAAAAATCAATGCCCACCCATTCGTGTCCATTCAACAAATGAATTCTTATTGTTAAGTATTATTAGTAGGTAAAAATAGCCAGCAATTACTGAGCACATCCTATGTGCCTTGCACTGAGATTAGCATTTAATATGAATGATTTCACTGAAGCCCGGATTCAGGCATTGTTCTGTCTTTCTACAGACGATAAAACTGAGGCTCAGAGAAGTTAAACACTTGCTCATGATAGGAGACAGTCAGAATTTGAATCCAGATCAGTCTGACTGTCAAACCTGTGCTCTTAACCACTACACAATGTGTATGCCACCACTTGCAATGAGTATTTGTTTTGAACTAGGCCATGATATTGATTAAATGAACACAAATTAAATCATCTTTAAGATATCATTAAGCTATGCATGGTGGCTCATGCCTGTAATCCCAGCACTTTGGGAAGCCAAGACGGGTGGATCACCTGAGGTCAGAAGTTCGAGACCAGCCTGACCAAAATGGAGAAACTCCATCTCTACTAAAAATACAAAAATTAGCCAGGCGTGGTGACACATGCCTGTAATCCCAACTACTCGGGAGGCTGAGGCAGGAGAATTGCTTGAACCTGGGAGGTGGAGGTTGCAGTGAGCTGAGATCGTGCCATTGCTCTCCAGCCTGGGCAATAAGAATAAGACTCCATTTTTAAAAAACAATAATAAATAAATAAATAAATATATATATATATGTATAATTGCATATCTATTAAGCTATAAAAATTTAAATAAAAATAGCAGATTTGTGATAATTAGGCGTATGTACACATTGCTAGAGGCAACATCAATTGATTCATTCCTTCTTTCCTGTTGATTAAAGTTTTTCATCAAATTTGAGAAGTTTTTGGCTAATATTTTTTCAAATATTTTTTCTGCCCTTTCTTTTTCTCCTGTCCCTGTGGGACTCCCATTACATATTTGTTGATATACTTGACATTTCCCATTAGGCCTCTGAGACTCTCTTTTTCTTCCACCTTTCCCCCTCTGTTCTTCTCTTTGGATCGTTTTTGTCTTGAAGTTCACTGATTCTTTCCTCTGTCATCTCAAATCTTCTGTTGATCCCATCTAGTACATTTTTTCATTTCTGTTACTATGCTTTTTAACTGTAGAGTTTTCATTTGGTTCTTTTTTATAGTTTATATTTCTCCCTCTCTCTCTCTCTCTTTTTTTTGAGACAGAGTTTCGCTCTTGTTGCCCAGGCTGGAGTGCAATGGTGCGATCTTGGCTCACTGCAACCTCCACCTCCTGGGTTCAGGCAATTCTCCTGCCTCAGCCCCCTAAGTAGCTGGGATTAAAAATGCCCACCACCATTCTCAGCTAATTTCTTATTTTTAGTAGAGATGGGGTTTCACCATGTTGGCCAGGGTGATCTCAAACTCCTGACCTCAGGGGATCTGCATGCCTCAGCCTCCCAAAGTGCTGGGATTACAGGCGTGAGCCACTGTACCTGGCCTACGGTTTCTATTTCTCTGTTGGTATTCTTTATTTTTAAAGTCATTGTCATCCTAATTTTTTTCTCATTAACATTATATTTTTCCTTAATTATTTAAAAATATTTTTAACAGCTGCTTTGAAGTTTGAAGTCTTTGTCTGCTAAATACAACATGTGAACCTACTCAGTTAGTTTCTTTTACTTGATGTTTTTCTTTCCTGAGTGTGGATCACAGTTTTCTGGGTTTTTTGTATGTCTTGTAATTTTTGGTTGAAAACTAGACAATTTAAATAATGTAGCAACTCTTTATTCTGATATCTATTTCTGAGTTTTTGGTTTTTTGTTTATTTTAGTAAAATTGCCTGGATTTCAACTGTGGCATCTGCCTCCCCTGTGGTGTATGGCTGCTGATATCATTAGTATCTTTTTATTCTTATTTTTATTTGTTTAGCCTTGCTTCCTAGGAGGTTGCCCCCTGTGTCTGCATAGCCCTTAAGGCTCTGCTGTCTGCCAGTGGATCTGTGTGTCACTTGGGAAGCACAGTCAAAGTCGGATCCAATTAGTTCCCCATTCTCCTCTGGGTTTTATGTTTTGCCAGGTTCTTTCAGGCCTCCCCAGGCATGGGCATAGTTTTCTAGTCATCCAGGGAAATGTGGGGAGGTTATCTAGTCTTTCAATGGTGCTTTCATTTCCAGGATCTCCCCATTAAATTTCTGCTGGTCTTCTGCTCACCCTAGCTGGGTCTGCACTTTCAGGCTAGCAAGGATTTTCCCCATTCATTTTTCTACTGTGCTCATCATATTTAGCCTATAAAGCCACAGCCTTTTGCCCTGGCTTCAAATCAACTTTGCCCCTCTGACAGCAAACTGCTGGTTTCTGATCAGCTTCATGCTTAATGGGAGCAGCTTAGGCAAGAAGCCTACAGGCTTTCGTGTTTCTTACCCTCAGCTTTAGAAATTTTTGAAAAATAAATACTTCTCATCTGGTAAATTTCTGGAGCTCTGAATTAACTGTTTTGGATTATTTTGTCTAGTTTTATACTTTTGTGTGTGTGTGCGTGTGTGAAGAAGATTCACTGACCTCTTCATACTGCCATGGCTAGAAGTCCCTCTGGTTCATTCTTTGTGGAGAATGATCTTTCAGGATGTAACAAGAAACACAAAACTGTTTAATTGCCCTGATTTAGTAAGTCTATTTGAGGGAACTGTTTATCAAGGAAACAGCCCCAAATCAGCCAAACAACAAACCAAAAAATGTGTACAAGATTGTCATAGCTGCATTGTTTGTGCTAATGACAAATTAGAAATAACTTAAGTGCTCAGCATTTGGAAAGTGGTTAAGCAAATTATAACATCAACATGATAAAATACCACATGGAATTTAAACATGATTCTGTGTGGACTATGGCAATATACATTATCAGTTTATACATGCTAATTAGAACTATGTGTTTACTTATTCTGATAAAGATATGAAGTGAATTTTCACAGAGTGTTTAAGATTTAAGTAATTTCTATAAAATTACTTAAATTTATTATTTAAAAATTAACGTAATTGGGGTTTCTTCCTTTATGCTTAAAGAGTTTATATCTGCTGTGAACATAGAACTTAGACATATCACTAGATTTTAAAAGTCAGTTTAATATTTTGCATTATATTTGTTATGTTTGACATTTTTAACATGCACGATGCATGCTTGTTTGTTTTATGAGTAGAGGCTTGATAAATAAATTTGCCTGCCTAGTTGTAACTTCCTATTTCTAGCATGAGAAGCTGTCCCCTGCCCCTCTGACAAGTTTGTACAACTTGCTTTTTCCAGCAAAATCTGAGACAAGAAAAAAAATTCCTTTAGTCACTTTGGAAGAGTTTTGAAACCCTAGCTATTCAGAATTACGAATAATTGTCTATTTTATAGTACCTATTCAAAGAGTCATTGAGCATCTTTGCATAAATTCTCCCTTACATTGCTGATATATAAAATAGCATTGTGGCTGCCTAGAGGACAAACCTTTCCTACTACTTCTGCCCAAGTTCGTCAGAACACACACACACACACACACACACACACACACACACACACACACAATTCCCTTTAGGTTCAGTAAAATTGAGGTTGTATAAGATCAAGTGTTGTAAAAGGGTGAGCTTTAATAGGTGACAGATCTCAGAGAGAGGCAAAAATATAAGTTCTTAACCAATAGTGTTTCTTCTTTTTTTTTTTGAGACGAAGTCTTGCTCTGTTGCCCAGGCTAGAGTACAGTGGTGTGATCTTGGCTCACTGTAACCTCAGCCTCCTGGGTTCAAGCAGTTCTCTTGCCTCAGCCTCCCAGGTAGATGGGATTACAGGCGTGTGCCACCATGCCCAGCTAATTTTTTGTATTTTTTTTAGTAGAGACAGAGTTTCACCATGTTGGCCAGGATGGTCTCGATCTCCTGACCTCGTGATGCGCCTGCCTCGGCCTCTCAAAGTGCTGGGATTACAGGTATGAGCCACTGTGCCCGGCCTAATGTTCCTTCTTAATAACCAAGAGGGCAACTGTATTTTACTAAGCCTATGTTTGCCATTAATTAAATTGTTAAAATTAAACAATTTTTAAAATAATTATGTTATGATTGCCATTAATTAAATTGTTAAAACTACACAATTTAACATGCTGAATAGACATAGAAGGCTTTTGCTGTTGTAGAGCTTACATTCTAGTAGGGGAAGACGTATGATAAATAAGCAAATACACACTGTGATGTCAATAAGTGATAAGTACAAAGCTAAACAAATAACCAATATAATTAAATTGTTAAAACTATACGATTTAATTAATGGCAATCATAACATAATATTTATTTTTTGAAAAGTAATAGAGCCATCCATTCAGATCAATCTTGCAGACTTTATTTTAATCCATAATTATTAAGGAGACTTTACTGAGCACTTCCTATACACAAACTTCTAAATGCCTAGAGTTGGCATTTAGAAAATAAAAGAGGGTCTTTATCCCTGAAGGTAGAGATGTATAAAAAGATAAGCATAATACTTGGAGGCACATGATGAATGCAAATAGATGTTGAGAGAATGAAGTCTTCTCAAGGTGTAGAATGATTTATTCATTCACCCACATGTGTGGATCACCTCGTACATTCCAGACACTGTCCTAAGTGCTGGGGGAACATGCTGAATAGACATAGAAGGTTTTTGCTGTTGTAGAGCTTACATTCTAGTAGGGGAAGACATACGATAAACAAGCAAATACCACACTGTGATGTCAATAAGTGATAAGTATAATGAATAATAATAAAGTGGAGTAATGGGATAAAGAGAGACCAGGGTGGGGAGGAAGATGCACTGTTTCAGATAGGTTTATTAGAAAAGATCTCACTGGGAAGATGATATTTTAATGGAGAACTGAATTGCATGAAGCAGTGAGCCATGCAGAGAGGTAGAAGAAGAGTTCCAGGTAGAGGACCTGGCATGTAAAAAGGTCCAGGTGGGAACTGGACTGGCAACTCATCAAGAATGGCAGAGGCCCAGTAGTGACTGGAGAGCAGTGAGCCAGGGAAGAGAGATGAGAGGGGTCCAGTGAGGAAAGTGGGGGGCAGTGCTGTATAGGGCCATGTGGGCCATTGTGAGTGTGATGAAAGGCTCTGAAAGTTCTAGCTACAGCTACAATGTGACCAGAGTCAGGCTTTAAGAAGATCACTGGCTTTTAGAGGTAAGAGAGAGAGCCAAGGCCAATTTGGAGGTATATAAATTAGGGTAGGCTAAACAGATAACCAAAAAATGTTATTTACTTGCTTTACAGTGGAAGAAGGGTGTTCCAACTCTGTGGGAGCCCCTCTTCCATGCATCCACTCAGGGATCCAGGCTCCTGCCATTTGTATGACTTCACTATGCCCTCGGACCTAGTCATGTGCAGAGTCAAGACTGAGTTACCACATTCAGATTTCAGGCAGAGGAAGGGGAAAGTGCACAGAGAAGAGGCACACATTCTCTTAAAGACCTTGGGCCAGAAGTGGCACTCACTGCTTCTGTTCACATTCTGTTGCTGAGAACTTAGTCACATGGTTATACCTAACAGTGAGAAATCCTGGGGACTGTACTCTAGCTGTGGTCTGTACCACAGGAGCCCGCTGCAGTAAATGGATGAAAGATGAAAGTGGGTTGGACTAGGATGGGAACAATGGAGGCAGTGAGGAGTCATTGTATTCAGAATATATTTTGATAGTAGAATCAACAATGTTTACAGATGGAATAAGTATAGGTGTGAGAGAAAAAAGGCAGTCAGGATGAATCTTACATGTTTGTGTTAAATGGTGGTGTTATTTATTCAAATGAAGATTTGAGGTGAATAGATTTCTGTGTTAGTCATGTGAAGTTTAAGGTGCTTATTAGCCAACTAATGGGTGATACTGAGAAGACAATGAGCTATTCAAAACTTAAGTTCAAGGGAGAGGTCAAGGATGATGTAAACTTGGAGTCATCAGTGTATCAGTAGCATTTAAAGCCATGAGACTAGAATAAATCTCTTAGGAGTGGGTATACATGGCAAAAAGGAGTGCTGAAGACTGAATATTGGAATACTCCAATATTTTCAGGCTGGAAGGAGGAGGCAAGCCAGCAAAGAAGACTGAGAGAGTGGGCAGTGACAGAAAAATCAAGAGAGTGAGGCATCTTAGAGGAGAAATTGTTTCAAGAAGGAGAAAGTGATCACATGTATCAGATGCTGCCTGAAAGATCAAATGGGATGAGGACTAGGAGTTGACCACAGAATTTGAAAAGATTCAAATCATTGGCAACTTTGGCAAGAGTAGTTTTAGTGGAAAAGTGGATACTATCATAAGAGTGGGTTGGGGAAATAATGGGATACAGAGACTGCATAGGCAATTCTTTTGAGGAGGTTTGCTACAAGGGAGACACAGAAATAGGGCAATAACTAGGGGTGACCTGTAGACATTTGTTTAGGTGGGAGAGATGACAGTATATTTGTATTTGATGGGAATGATTCATTTTAGGGGACAGAAAAATTGATTATGTGAGAACAAAGTCCTTGAACAGGCCAAAAGGGATGGGATCCTTGCACAAGTGGAGGGATGGGCCTTAGTTAGGATCAGAGACTGTTCATCCACCGTGAAAGGAAGGAAGGCAGAATAGAGGGTATAGATGCAAGTGAATTGGCTGATTGGGTGATGAGAGAACATAAAAAGTTCTCTTTGGAGAGGAGAGCTTGTAAATTTGTTCTATCAGAGAGTAGGAGGATGAGTTGCCTAGGTATGAGGCTGCTGAGTAATGCTGAAGCATGGGAGCAGATGTGGTAGGTAAGAGGTTAGGGAAAGCGGGAGGTAGGTGATGGAAATCAAAAACATACTAAGGCAAATTATCTAAAGGTCCCTCTGTAGACTATGAATGGTTGGAATGAGGAACAGCAGAGCAAATGAGCTTAACATTGTTTTTAAAGGCGGTTATGGGCTGAGAGTAGATTGCTTAAAGTCGTGATTTAGGAAATGTAAGGTTACTGGTAATGACACACTGCAAGTGCAGCTAAGAGAGTTGATGGTTGGGATGAGTGAAAGAAAAGATTATTAGTAAGAGGATTTCAAGGAATCGTGAAAGAAGGGCTTTGGATGAGTTGTTTTTGTAGAAGTCACCAAGGATGACAATGGATGCTGATAGAGAAAAAGATGGTGAGCCAGGGGCTGAAATATTTAACAAGCAAGAGAAGAATGACAAGTTGGTAAAAGACTGTAATGATAAAGGGTAGGGTGTGAAATAGTCTGATGGCAAGTGCTTCAAAGGGGCTAGGTCATAAAGCAACAGTGATCAGAGAGGATGGGAGACTTGGACTAGGAATACTTAGTGAGTTCTGCTACATGCCAAGCCCTAGGCTCAAGATGGATGTGGACTCTGCCCCCATGAAGCATATAATCCAGTGGGCATAGAAACATGTAAATAAGTATACAACTACAAATGATGATAAGTGCTGTGGAGGAAATGGGTCATAAGGAAATATTAATGGTATGAGGGAACATATTTAGATTTTCCTGTGGAGGCTGATTTCCCTGAGGAAGTGATAACTGAGCTGAGACCTGAGGGACACATAGGAGTTAGATAAGCAGAGGGCTAGGGGATCCATGAGACGTGGATCCCAGATAGATTCCAGGAATCAACACGTCAGGAGTGGTTGAGGTGGGGAAGAACACTGGTATATGAGACAGGATGTGGACCGTAGTGAAGAAGGAAGGGCTGGGCAGAGGAGATGGCACAGTCAAGACAGTTTGGCTGAAGCAGAAATTTGATATTGGAGAACAGAGAAGGGCTACGTAGGGAGCTTTCTACTATATTTCCTGAGCAACAAACTATGAAGGTTGAGAACACCTGAAGTTTTAGTGTTGAAATGAAGTATAAACATACAGCGAAGTTAATCCAACATATCATTTGTTTGAAACATTATTGTGGTGTTCATGGTGATTAGACCATATTGTTAAACAATCTAGATGCATTTTCATAGTTAAATTGAGCATTTCTGCAGAAATAGAAAGTCAAATACCTCGTGTTTTCACTTATAAGTGGGAGCTAAATAATGTGTACACATTACACAGATTGTGGAGTAATAGACATTGGAGACTTGGAAAGGTAGGAAGGTGGTATTGAGAGGTGAGAAATTGCCTAATGGCTACAGTGTACACTGTTTGGGTGAGGCTTACACTAAAAGCCCAAACTTCACTACTCTGACATTAAAAAATTATTATTATTTTTAAATTGAGCGCTTCTGGAACCAGCTGTAAACTGAGAATGCAGAGCTGAATAGAACATGACATAGCTCTGAGAAGCCCTGTTGTGCCTGAAAGGATGAGGCAGGACCATGCATTTGTTTATTGCTGGGCCCCTTTCCCCTCAGCCATTTCAATTGCCAGAGGAAGGAATCAGAGGAGCTGTTCTGCCTCCATCTTTCTCCTTCATCAGTTTCTGGTTGATACCTGAGACAGGTCTAACATGAGCTAACTTTCAGAGTCAGAAGGTAGCAAAGACCATCTCTCATTAGACAAAAGCCAACCTGCCCCAGCAGTCCCAGTGGTCACACCTGGGAGCCAAGAATACCAGATGTCTAGTTCTCCCACTCTAACCTCTTACATCTGAAAAAGAGGGGAAAGCTGAGTTTCCAATTCCCCCAGATGACATATCTGGACAGATGTGCCTTGGGCATCAGAGGACCTTCCTCTCCACTCTCTCTCTCTTCCCTTTCTTTCTCAGATCCTTGGCTGGTGGGAGGCCATAAACACTTCTTTCTGCCTTCTCCAAGAGCAAGCCCTGGGAGATGTCTTTTAGGCTAAGTTACAAAATTGGGGAAGAGGAGCTCATAGGTATTTTCTCCTAAAAAACAGTAGAGAGTTGATAGCAATTTGGCAGCCAAATCTTTGGCTATTTTTTAGATTTCTTCCTGAAGTCCAGGCTCCAAGAACAAGATGTCTGGAGAAGATCAACTTCTTTCTATACCCACATGTGCAACCCCTGGGTCTCCCTGTTGGGGGTGAGTAACTTCATCTTGATCTCAGTTGTTCTTGGGACAGAGTTCAGATGGACACATGTGTGATCTTGGGCTGAGGGGGAGGAAAGATGGAGGGCCTACTTAGAAGCAATGTGATTTGCCTGTTTTATTAGAATTTAGATGAGACTACATATAGCAAGATTACATTTAACGAACCGCTTATTTTAATCAATAATTTCCTTTTTAAATAATTGTCTATGATAACTTCTGGGTTACCAAATTTTAAGGTACACCAAGTTATCATACTTTCATCCTAATTTGTTTCTTATAGGGAAGGATGGGACAAGGAGATAAGATAGAATATCTAGTTGAAAGTTTTAATTAAAGAGTTATTTTCAGAGGGTATCTGCCCAAATATCTGCTTAAGTGAGGTTTTTTGAATTATTCATAAACTTCAATTCAGACTTTTTCAGTGATCGGAAGTTGATGAGAGGGAATGTTGTTGCTGAAGACATTAGCCTTGTGGCTTGCTTACCATGTAGAAAGCCATTAGGTGATTTGCTCTTCCTACTCTGTTTTCACAGGCTGTTGGGTCCCTTCTCATCATGTTTGTGATACAGTGGGTGTATACCCTGGTTAACATGGGTGTTGCTGCCATCGTGTATTTCTACATCGGCCGGGCCAGTCCAGGGCTTCGCCTTGGTAAGCAGCAGAGCCATTTTGCCACTGGTTCCCTCATTCTCTTTACCATTCATTGGAAAAAAAAAAGGTTTTGAATTATCAATTGAATGCCAACACTGATTCAGATGTGAATCCCATTTTCAAATAATTTATAGTCTCAGAGGGGAACTGTGACAAGCATGTGAATGATTACCAATAAAAATAATAACTTAGTGTGAGGTTTATAAGATATGTAGAAGCAAAATGGATAACAATAGTCCAACAGCTAGGAGTGAAAAGAACGTATACTGTTGTAAGTTTCTTATAGTTTGTTAAATACTATAACATCACTTGATGATAGATGGTGGTAAGTTTAAAATGCATACTATAAACCCTAAAGCAACGTAAGATAACACAACAGTTATAGTTAAGCCAATAAAGGAGATAAAAAGTACTCAATCAAAATAAGTCAGAAAAAGATAATAAAGGACAAATGAGACAAACAAAAAACAAATAACAAGATGGTTTATGTATATGTAATCCCAGCCATATCAATAATCACACTAGATATTGGTGGTCTAAACACCCTAATTGAATGCCAAAGATTGTCAGATTGAATGAAAAAGCATGACCCAACTATATGCTGCCTACAAGAATCCTCCTTTAAATGTAAAGACACAAACATGTTAAAAGGATGGAAAAAGATACATCAGGCTAACACTAATGAAAAACAAAGCCAGGGTAGCTATATTAACATTAGGCAAAGTAGAGTTTTGAGAAAAGAATATTACAGGGATAAAGAGGGTCATTTCATAAAGCTGAAGGGAAAAACACATCAGGAAGACATAACAAACCTTAACGTTTATGCACTGAAAAACACAGCTTTGAAATACACAAACCAAAACCTGATAGAACTACAAGAAGAAATAGAAAAGTTCACAACCGTAGTCAGAGATTTCAATACCTCTTTCCCAATAATTGATAAAAAAGTATACAATCAGTAAGCCTATAGAAGACTTGAATAACACTATCAACAAACCTGGCCTAATTAACAGTTAGAGAACATTCTAACCCAAAACAGCAGAATATATGTTCTTTTCAATTATACATGAAACATTTACCAGGAGAGACTATATTCTAGTACATAAAAAATATTTCAATAAATTTAAAAGTATTCAAGTCAATTCAGGAACAGAGTATGCTCTTTGACCGGAGGGGTGAGTAATTAGAAATAAATAACAGAAAAATATCAGAAAATCCTTGAATAAGCCAGGCACAGTTGGCACACACTTGTTGTCTCAGCTACTTTGGAGGCTAAGGCAGAAGAATTGCTTGAGGCCAGGAGTTTGAGGCTAGCCTGGGCAAAATAACAAGACTCTTGTCTCCTAAATAAAAGAATTAAAAAAAGGAAAGAAAATCCCCAAATATTTAGAAACTAAAGAATATTACATACCCCTAATTAAAATACAGAAAATAAATAATCCATTATTCAAAGAGGAAAGCAGAGTGAAATTACAAAGTATTTTGAACTGAATAAAAGTGAAAATGGAACAGCAAAATTGTGGGATGTAGCTAAGGGAAATTTATAGCATCAAATGCTTACATTAGAAAAGAAGAACATGTGCAAATCAATGATCCCAACATCCAACCTAAGAAACTAGAAAAAGAAGGGCAAATTAAACCAAAGTAAGAAGAAAAAAGGAAATAATAAGTCAGAATAGATCAGAGTAGAAATTAATAAAATGTAAAACAGAAAAAAATAGAGAATGCAAATGAAGCAAAAAACTGATTATGTGAGAAGATCAGTAAAATTGATAAACCTCTAGCCAGACTGATCAGAATAAAAGAAGAAGCACAAATTACTGATACCACGAATGAGTGAGATGACATCATTAGAAATCCTATAGATATTAAAAGTGAAATAAAGGAATAATATAAACAACTTTCTCTTGATAAATTGACAACTTAGATGAATTGGACAAATTCCTTGAAAGATACAAACTATCAAAGTTCACTCAAGAAGAAATAGATATGGGGCTATTCAGGTAATCTATTAAAGACATTAAACTGGTCATTAAAAACCTTACCAGAGAGAAAAGCCTCTGCCTATGCTTTACTAATAAATTCAACCAAACCTTTAAGGAAGAAAAAATACTAATTCTATACAACCTCTTTGGAAAACTATAGACTAACATATCTCATGAATATAGATGCAAAAATTCTTAACAAAATTTTAACAAATTGAATGCAATAATATGTAAAAAGAATAACACACCATGATCAAGTGGGTTTATTCCAGGAATGCAAGGTTCATTTAGCATTTGAAGTTTATCAATGTAATTCACCATATTTACAGATGAGAAAAGGAAACTACAAAGCATTTCTGAAAAAAAATCAAAGAGTAAATTAAAGAAATAAATGAAGAGATATACTACGTTCATGAATTGGAAGACTTAATATTCTTAAAATTTTAATTATCCCTCAATTTGTATATAGATTTAACATAATCCCAGTCAAAAATCTCAGCTGCCTTTTTATAGAAATTGTCAATCAGATTCTAAAATATTTATATGGAAATGCAAAGGACCTAACAGCCCAATCAATTTTGTAAAAGAAGAATAAGGTTGTAAGACTTGCACTTTCTGATTTCAAGACTGATTTTAAAGCTAAAGTCATCAAGACAGTGTAATGTGGAAGAGCTAGACAAGTGAATCAATGGACAGAGTAGAGGATTCAGGAACTGACCCACACATATATGGTCAACTGATTTTTGAAAAAGATTCAGAGGTAATTCAGTGGGAGGAAAGAACAGTCTTTCAACAAATGGCACTGAAACAACTAGACAGCCATATGCAGAAAGTAGACTTCCATCTATATATCATACCATGTAAAAACATAACTCAAAATGGATATTAGAACTAAATGTGAAACCTAAACCTATAAAATTTCTAGAAGGAAATGTAAGAGAAAAACCTATGCAACTGTGAGTTAGCAAAGATTTCTTAAATACAACAAAAGCATGAAAACATTTATAAATTGGACTTTATAAAAATTAAGGACTTCTGACCTTCAAAAAATACTTTTAAGGCTGGGTTTAATTTATAGTGACAGCCGATCAGTGGATACTTTTGAATGGGAGTGGAGTAAGGATACATGGGAGAGAGATCTTATGAAGTGGCTTGAGGAAACTTTTGGAGGTGCTAGACACATTCATTATCTTGCTTGTGTGATGGTTTCACAGTGTACACATGGTTGGATGTGTGTATATATGTATACACATAAACACACACAGACCAAATTGTATACTTTAAATATGGCACTCCTTGATTTAATGATGGGATTATGTCCTGATAAACCAATCGTAAAGAATAATTGTAAGTCATGGACTGTCTTTACATGCAGTTTGTTCTGCAGATGTACCCAGGATTTGTTTTAGTCAGGTGTGGTAAAACACACAGACCTGGAAATGACTGTCATGAAGGAGGAAGATCGTTAGAAACAGGAAGCTTGGCATGCCATGCAGGGCCACGTGGGGATGGACCAGGGTTAGTCATGGGGCAGAAGAGGAAGAGGGGAGATCATGGCCTAGAGCCTTTTTTGGGTTTTTGTGGAAAGGGATGAGCAAGGCAGGGTAGGTAAACTGCGTAAGGCTAGGATTGAATAATTCCAGTAATTTTAGCAGACTCTGGGCTACAGGGATGAACTATAGTTGTCTCGTCCTGGTGTGATTTAGGGCGGGGTAATACTGGCTTGGTGTGGGAGAGTTAGATAAAGAACTACATTAAGGGGAGGGCCCTGGATTGGTTGGTTTTATATCAAAAGCCCACCCACTGGAGAATTGTTTGCTATTCAGTATCTAGGAATTAGCTAGACTCTCCAAGATCAAGATCCAAAATGCCAGGGCATCCAGAATATAGAAAACAAGAAAATATAGCCAATAAACAGTTTATTGCATATCAATTATCCCTTAATAATAAAGCTGTTTAAAAATACATTAGAGAGCCCTTTTCAGCAAAATCCTATGATGCTCCAAGTTAAAATAAAGCAACTTGTTACAACTACTAACTAAATCAAATAGCCCATAACTATTTAGGCAAACTAAAAAAAAAAAAAAAAAAAAAAGGTTTGCCAGGCGAGGTGGCTCACGCCTGTAATCCCAGCACTTTGGGAGGCTGAGGCAGGCAGATCACGAGGTCAGGAGTTCAAGACCAGCCTGGCCAATATGGTGAAACCCCATCTCTACTAAAAATACAAAAATTAGCCGGGCATGCTGGCAGGTGCCTGTAATCCCAGCTACTCAGGAGGCTGAGGCAGGAGAATTGCTTGAACCCAGTAGGCAGAGGTTGCAGTGAGCTAAGATCAAGCCATTGCACTCCAGCCTGGGCAACAGAGTGAGACTCCGACTCAAAAGGTTCTTCAAAATTAGAATAGTCTGATGCACTTCAAACACTTTGAAAGAAATGCACTTCAAACATTTTAAGTCGTGTGTATTAAAAATAATGATTTAGAAAAACAGTAATGTTAAGAAGAGGTCCTTATGTTAGCTGACTTCATGGATAGAATATATTTTAATTAACAATGATTACTTCAGTGATTGCTTCTTTATTTCTTAAAAAGTAGTTTGATCTTAAGAAATTTCAATTATTTCCTAGAAATCTATTCATAGGAAAACATGAAATCAAATTTCAGGCCAATGTCCATCTAAAATTAAAATAATTTAGAATCTAAATTATCACACTTAAGTAGGGTGAGTTAATAAAATGTTTATTTTCTTCCTTCTGACAATCTCAAAATGTATTAGAAATCTTCTCTTTGCAATTGCAAATGCAGATCTAAGATTTGTCTTCCCTTTAGCCATAAGGGCCTAAATGAATTGAGGAAACACGTTATCAGCTGCATACTGTTGATATTTGTGGAGATTCTTACATAAGCCTCTTAAAATAATGCTATTTTCCTGATCATATATTGAACATTATCTAATCAATCAATTTTCAATTATATGCATGTATAATTTAGAAAAGCATTTTCTAAAATCACGTTTGATTTGTTTCTCTAAAGTTATATATAATTTACTATGTGAATTTTTTTAAACCTACACCAAAGGAGGAATGGATTTTTTTCAATTGATAAACCCTATTCAAATCAGTGTGTTTGATGTCAGGATTATTTGGCTAGAATCAACAACAACGTCACTTCAAACTTCAGCTCTAACATTTCTACATGTGGAACTATTTGATTCACTTAACACCTGTTAAAAAATTCTTAAGTGCCAGATCCTGTGAGGTACTGTGATGATTATAAGGATGAAAAAGACATGTTCCCTATTCTCAGTATATGGTCTAGTAGAAAATTTTACAGCGTGTATTCAACACTTCTCAGTATGAATCTTAAAAAATTTATCAAAGTTTTTTAATTCTTAAGACTAAAGTTAGCAAGTCTTCTGCATTTGTCTTTGTAGCACTTTATCCAGTTTTTTGGGAGTGATTTTGGAGTTTGGAAATAAATTTTTGAAAGATTCACATGAGTAAAAGTCCTTAGTAGGCTGCTGTCATGGAGGATTACAATGACTATTATTTGGTTAGACTGAAAAAAGGAAAACATTTGTGTTAATTCTGTGCGTGTGTGTGTACTGGGGTATGCATTCACCCTATTAAAACTGAGCTTCTAGATGCATATGTAGAACCTTCAAAAATGGTTATGTATATGTCTTCCCTGC
Source organism: Hylobates moloch (assembly GCF_009828535.3). NCBI lineage: Eukaryota > Metazoa > Chordata > Mammalia > Primates > Hylobatidae > Hylobates > Hylobates moloch. The sequence goes on from NW_026652279.1 coordinate 36,638,285, forward strand.
AGGATCAGCCTCCAACTTCAGCTTTTTCCGGTGGATGAGGTCTCTCTTGCTCCCCTCCTGCAGGTCTGTGCCAACTTGGAGCCAGTATCAGAATGGATGAGTGTCCAGAGTCCTGGGAGGTGCCAAGGGTGTCCCATTCCTGGCTGGGCTGGGCTTGGGCCTGGATTGTGGCATGAGAACCTAACAACTGGGCACCTCTGGGAGACTCAGATGTTGCTCCTGTCTGCACTCCACCACACTCAGCCCCCAGATTCGGCTCATCAGAAGCTTCCTCTAGGCTCATGTCCTCTTCCCTTCTTATCCTCAGCCATCAAGAACAGAGGCTTTATTTAGAATCTGGTTGCTGGAGTGATAAGTCACTACTCTCAATGAGTTTACAGTCTAAGACACATTAACATCAATGCATAATCACACACAAGATTAAAGCCTAAGGGAAATGTAATGCCAGGACGCATATTCTTCCATCTGAGTCAGACGTAGTTGACATGACTAGGTTGGGGACAGTGCAGAGGCCAAGTATAGAAATAAAGTGGAGATCCTGGAGGATTTCCCTGGGACCTCCATGGTCAGATATACAGGAAAGGGGAAAAAAACTTTCCTGAGAAATAGAAGCCTCATAGAGAAGGTATATTTCACATGTGCCCTAATCTCACTCCTCTTCCACTCTTGCAGTACCACTGCTTCTTACCTTTTAAGGCCCTGGGATTCTGGGGAATTACACCCACCCTTCCGTCCCCTTTCAATATTAGTGAGGAGCTAGAGCTGCAGGCTAGGAAATTCCAGGCAGAACCCAACCAAGTGTTCATTTGGTTGTATTTTGTTGGTTTGTTTTTGAGACTCTAGATGTCTGGGTTGTACTTGCTAATATTTCCACCCTCCATGTCCAGACATTGCTAGTGGATCATGGGATCCTTTCCCATTGATCCCAGATGTAACTTCATAATCCTTTTTTCCCCTCATTTTAAAAATTATGGTAAAATAGGGAGGGGCGTGGTGGCTCACACCTGTAATCTCAGCACTTTGGGAGGCCGAGGTGGGCAGATCACCTGAGGTCGGCAGTTCAAGACCAGCCTCGCTAACACAGTGAAACCCCATCTCTACTAAAAATACAAAAATTAGCTGGGCATGGTGGCGTGCCTGTAATCTCAATTTCTAGGGAGGCTGAGGCAGGAGAATCGCTTGAACCCGAGAGGCAGAGGTTGCAGTGAGCCGAGATCGTGCCACTGAACTTCAGCCTAGTCAACAAAGTAAGACTCCATCTCAAAAAAAAAAAAAAAAGTGAAATACATGTAACATGATATGTACCATCTTAGCCATGTTTACGTGCAGTGTGCAGTTCAGTGGCATTAAGGACATTCACATTGCTGTGCTATCATCACCATGCCCATTAAACACTCTCCATTCCCAAGAATCCTTTTTAAGACAACTCTTCTCAAACAATTGCCGATCTATTCAAGAAGGCACAAGAAATAAAGCCTTCGTGCTGGAGCTTGGGATGACAAGAAGCAGTAGCAAGGGCTATAGAAACCAGCAGGGAGAGGGCCCAGGGATGGAGGCTGGGGTGCATGGGGAGCACTCTGTCATCTGCTTACTTGGGCCAGCTGGGCTCAATGTCTCGTGGAACTGCAGAGAGGGTGAGTGATCTTTCTGCCTCTTGTCCTGTCTGATGCACAAGGTTGGGTGAGCCAGGTCACAACACTTCTTCACTGATCTCTTCTCCCCTACAACCCAGTCCTGAGAAAGAGTAGAGTTTAAATGGAAATAGATTCTGTGTAAAACTGCCTACAGATTCTGGAGCTGCAAGTGGTGTGTGGGTGGGACTATTTTTTTGCCTTGCCTGATTTACAGGAATATTTTTAGTCATTTCTGGTTTTAAAGCCTAAAAATGCTACGGGAGGTCACCAGTCCTTATGTTGTACTCTGAATTCCTAGGATTTCACCTTGGAGGTCACAGCAGTGCTATGTAGAAAGAAGAATGTACTAGGGGGAGATTATTCTTAGAAAAGGACAGTACTTTGGTTGGAGTAGAATCAGTCCACACCATTCATAACACAAACACCAGGCTCTCTGGGCTGTGAGGTGGGCGGCAGAGGCCTCAGCTAAGTCAACATCAAACTTATTGGCCTCACCATGGCTGCTGGGCGATATATTGGGATGGTTATTCGGGAGGTTGAAAGAACCAAGAAAGGCTGGGCACAGTGGCTCACACATGTAACCCCAGGATTTTGAGAGGCTGAGGCAGGTAGATCACCTGAGGTCAGGAGTTCAAGACCAGCCTGGCCAACATGGCAAAACCCTGTCACCAGGCATGTGGCAGGTGCCTATAGTCCCAGGTACTGAGGAGGCTGAGGCAGGAGAATCACTTGAACCTGGGAGGCGGAGGTTTCAGTAAGCTGAGATCGCACCATTGCACTCCAGTCTGAGCAATAGAGTGAGACCATGTCTCAAAAAAAAAAGAACCAAAAAATGGTGATTTATTTTAAAATAGAGATTAGCCAGATGCACTGGCTCATACCTGTAATCTCAGCACTTTGGGAGGCTGAGGCAGGCGGATCACTTAGGCCAGGAGTTCGAGACCAGCCTCGGCAACATGGCAAAACACCATCTCCACTAAAAATACAAAAGTTAGCTGGGTGTGGTGGTGCACACCTGTAATCCCAGCTACTTGGGAGGCTGAGGCATGAGAATTGCTTGAACCTGAGAGGCAGAGGTTGCAGTAAGCTGAGATCAACCACTGCACTCCAGCCTGGGTGATAGAACGAGACTCTGTCTCAAATAATTAAAATAAAAAATAAAAATAGAGATTGGTTGCTGTGTTTCTGCTTTGTAGTTTTGAGTTCCCCTCCCAGTCCCCAACTATAACCCCCAAAATGCTCTTCAAAACCAAAGAAGAAGAAGAATGTAGGATGTGTTTTGGCAGAAGAATTTGGCTAGGTTACTTCCTCTGTTATGCCTACAATTCCCACGAACTATGTGAAGTTGAGCCTGTCGTTGAGAAGTCTTTGTTTCTTGAAGCACTAGCAACTGTCCAAATGAGGATTCGAGAGTCATTCTAGACTAGAGAGTGAAGTATTTTACTTCTCCAGACTCAGAAGAATGTAATGGTTTCACCTAAAAAATCAAAACAAAAGCATTAGCAAAAACACTTACATATTGACTGGTATGACATTTTTGTCACCTCCTAACCTTTTTGGAGATTCAGCCTTTATAGAAGTTAGTTCAATTCTCAAGAACCCTCAGAGACCTATATAATTTATACATGTTCTCAACAACTGGCTGTAATGCCATAGTCATGTGATCTGAACTTCTATAGCAGGACATTTGGCCAGAGTCTGTTGAAACTTTCTGTTTAAGTTCCACAGATCTATAACATTAGATTTCTACCTTTTCGCAACTCTCAAATATATTCCATATTCAAACAATTGAACCTTACTACTCATAAAGTAGATGATTCTTTTAGAGTAAAAATTTTAAGAGGAAATCCGTGTCTAAGGTATGACTTAAGGACCTAACACAGACTATAGGAACTGGAAGAGACCTGGGAAGATGAGAAAATAGAGACGAAAGAAGGTAAAGAGGCTTCTGGAGGCCACCTAGCTGATTAGGGACAGAGCTGTGACTGGGTCTGCCTTCTGTAGCAGCTGCCCGGGCAGCCAGCCTGAGCTTTCCTCACTCCTTTCTTCCTCTTAGCACTTTCCCTATGCATCCCTAACATTTTTCTTTCCCAGTTTATCCCAACCGCAACTGTATGCAGAGACTCCAGTGACAGTGGAATCCATATGGGACTTGCTCTTCACTTGAGGCCACCTTGGTGTCAAAAGCCTTTGCAGTCCCTCTTAGCTGCTTGCTGTGTGAGCCTTAGCTCTTGAAATCACTCCTTATTCAACTTTCTTTTCAATACATCTACGAGAATTTTCTCTTTCCACTCTTGTCAATTTTCCAGCCTCTCCATTCCATTATTTTTGACAAAAAAAGCAAAGAAAAGCTACAGAGCCCCAACATGATACCACTTGGAAGGCAAAACCTCTCTTTGTTGGTTATTTCCTATCAGGTAGGTACAGCTTTATACTTTTCTACTTAGGGAGGGTAAATATCACTCTCTCTCTCTCTTTTTATTTTATTTGATACTTTGTATTTCTCATGCTTTGAGTTCATATATATTTGTACATATACCTTTCAACAATTATGTTTTAGACATTTAAATACATGTGTGTTTACAAATAATTTCTTTATGCCCAGTAGACTCACCTCTGTCTCTGTTCAGTCTCTGTTCTGACCTTCTCACCATCCTCTGTGTCTCTCTCACTGCAGGAGCTTGCGGTCCCCTCAGGAGCAGATCATCTTGGCGCCGTCCCTGGCTAAGGTTGACATGGAGATGACTCAGCTCACCCAGGAGAATGCAGACTTCGCCACTCGGGATCGCTACCACCACTCCTCCCTCATGAGCCGGGAGCAGCTGATGCCTCACTATTAGATGCAGCTCTGGGACCTTCCTCTTTTGGAGCTGTCCCATGCACAGTGGACCCAAGCCCAGAACCTTCGTGGGGCTGCTTCTCCAACCTGAGAAACTCAAGGCCCATCCTCCCGCTGTCACTTTGGACAATGGAAATCTACATTTTCTTTTAGTTTTTTTTTTTGAGCAGAGTCTCGCCCTGTCACCCAGGCTGGAGTCCAGTGGCACAATCTTGGCTCACTGCAACCTCTGCCTCCCGAGTTCAAGCAATTCTCCTGCCTTGGCCTCCTGAGTAGCTGGGATTACAGGCATGCACCACCACACCCAGCTATTTTTTGTATTTTTGCTGGAGACAGGGTTTCACCATGTTGGCCAGGCTGGTCTCGAACACCTGACCTTGTGATCCACCCGTCTCAGCCCCCCAAAGTGCTGGTATTACAGGCGTGAGCCACCATGCCTGGCCAGAAATCGACGTTTTCTTAGAACATGTGGAAGAAGGAAAAAGACAAAAAAGGAAATCTGGATTCTGAGGACCACGTCTCACCCAGGGTGACATAAGGAATGGTGCCAGCCTCTGCAACACAACACCCAGTCTGAAGAGCTCTACACAGGTACTAAGACTAGCAGGGGACACCAAGACTCCCAGGTGTGGAGAACTAGAACTGATCCACAACCAGATTGCTTGTGCAGAGGGCCACAATAAGTGTATGTTTTATATTTTATTGTATTATTTATTTTTGAATAAATAATACACTCACGCAGTTCCACACCCAAAAGATATATAGAGTGAAAAGTCTCCCTCCAATCCTTATTCTCCACCTGCTCAGTTCCTGTGTACCCTGGCCTAGAGGTAACCACTGTTCTCATCCATACATCCAGCATTTCTTTATGGATATACAAGCAAATGGGAATGTAGAGTCTCACATTCTCTCTTTATACACAAAAGTTAGCATGTTATACACATGTTCTGCACCTCGCTTTTTTCCCTTAACAATCTATCTTGGAGACATTTCATATCAATTCATATGCCATTTCTTCATTTTTTTCATTGTATAAATATGTTATAATTTATTTCACCAGTTCCACAATGATGAACATTTGGATTCTTTCCAATCTTTTGCAATGACAATCAGCTCTGCAGTGAATAATCTTGTACAAATGTGCAAGCATAAAGTGTATCTCTAGGATAAATTCCCAAAAGTGGAATTGCAGGATCAAAAGGTACACGCATTTGTAAACTATTATTGTTTAGTGGGGGTCTTTTTAATTAAAGAATTAACATGAATTGCCTAATGGTGACTCATATTCTCAAAAGAATTTGTGGTCCTCAACTCCTGGAATGCCTTTGCAGCTGTTTTGCAGCATGAAGGGCATGAGGGGACAGGACTCTTTTGGTTTCCTTATGAGCTCTGCCTGACATTCATCACAAGCACCCAGTACCAGGGGCAATGGCAGTAGCTTTCCCCAGAAAAGTTTAGCACTTGGCCCAGGGTCAGAGGCTTCGCCATCGAGCCACGGAGGAAAGTATTGTTAGATCACTTCTGGCTCCTTCTATAGTGGAGGTTCTCATGAGTCAGTGTGTTAACAGTCACCTGGGATGCTTGTCAAAAGTGCAGATTTCAGGCTGGGTGTGGTGGCTCACGCCTGTAATCCCAGCACTTTGGGAGGCCGAGACGGGTGGATCACTTGAGGTCAGGAGTTTGAGACCAGCCTGACCAACATGGTGAAACCCCGTCTCTACTAAAAATATAAAAATTTAGCTGGGTGTGATGGCGGGCGCCTGTAATCCCAGCTACTTGGGAGGTTGAGGCAGGAGAATCGCCTGAATCTGGGAGGCGGAGGTTGCAGTGAGCTGAGGTCACACCACTGCACTCCAGCCTGGGCAACAAGAGTGAAACTCCATCTCAAAAAAAAAAAAAAAAAAAAAGTGCAGATTTCTGCACCTCACTCCTAAACTTTTATTTGGCAAGTCTGGGATGCAGTCCTAGACTTTACATCTTTAACAAGTGCCTCAGGTGATTCAATGCAGGCAGTCCTTGGACCGCATTTTGAGAAACGCTGAGCTGTTGAATGTATGGGGCTTAGCGTGGGTGAGGGCTGGGAAAGTCAGGATGAAGGGTCAGCTAGATCCTAACGTTCTCTCCTGGAAGATGAGGTTTCATTTATGATTACTGTTCTCACAATCTGGCTTTAGTTAAATACCAGATTTCTGAGCATCATTAGAAAGCAGAGTCTGAGTTGGCAGTAGGCATGTAGGAAGGAGAAATGCTGAAAAAGGTTGTAGCTATGAAGGGCTAAGTTGGGTGACATTGGAGGACCTTTTTATTTATTTTTGAGACAGGATCTCACGCTGTCATCCACACTGGAGTGCAGTGGCATGATCATAGCTCACTGCAGCCTCCACCTCCTAGGCTCAAGTGATCCTCTCACTTCAGCTTCCTAAGTAGCTGAGACTACAGGTACACACCACCATGCCTGGCTAATTTTTTTGGTATATTACCCAGGCCCTTTTTAAGAAGAAGCTGTTCTAGTTTCCCGTGGCTACGATACCAAATTACACAAATTGGATGGCTTAAAAACAACAGAAATGTATTCTTTCACAGTTCTGGAGGCCAGACATCTGAAATCGTAACACTTAGGTGAATTTGAGGTGTCAGCAGGGCTGAGCTCCCTTCAGAGGCTCCACGAGGGATTTATTCCCTGCCTCTTCCAGCTTCTGGTGGCTTGTGATCACATCACCCAAATCTCTAGAGCCAACATTTTCAAATCTCTCTGTTCCATCTTAAATCACCCTCTCCTCTGTGTATATGAAGTCTATCTCTGTCTCCTTTCTGTGAGGGTACATGTGATTGCATTCAGGGACCACCCAGATAATCCAGGATCATCTCCACATCTCAAGAGCCATACTTTAATCACATCTGCAAAGGCTTTGCCAAATGAGGAAGCATTCACAGGTTCCAGGGAATAGGACATGGGTCTTTTGGGGGGCCCTTTTTCAGCCTATCACATAACCTTTACTCAATCTGCTTTTTTGAATTCTACATAACAAGCTTAAAAAGTAACCACTCTGTTTAAGCCCTTTGGGGGCCCTCATTGCCTCCCCATTGACAGGTTAGGTAAGGACATAATCCAACCTTGGCCAAGAGCACCTGAGATGGGGTCTCAGGGCTTCCAGAGATGGTTCCCCTTTCTCATGGATATCGTTGGTCCACACATGATGCCTGTATGAGACTCATGGAGTTTCCAACTCTTCTAGCCCAGGAGTTGCCTGCCTTACACTGTCCTGGATTGTGTGACAAAGAGTTTAAGCCACTTCAATCCTGGGGTTTCTACTCATTGCATGGGATGGATTGAGAACAGAATCAGGCACTGCTGGCCTTAAGCACCAAGTGCAGGAGCCACCTGTCCTTCCAAGGCGTGTGCTTCAGTTGGTGCTTTGTCACAGTCATTTATTGGCAATAGTTTAATAGAGAAGGGAAGGCTTTTGTGGAGACTCCTGACTTTGCTTCAGAGAGGACAGCAGAATGGTAGGGAATAGGTCAAAATTCAGGTGTGGTCTCATTTGCATTGTTGCCCAAGAGCTTCCTGGAAAGAGTACAGAGCTCTGTGGGCCAAGTCTTGTGGCCTAGATATCATGACTACATGTTGGGCCTAGAGCTCAGCCTGAGGGACCATAGTTGTAGTGACAGCCTCCAGTAGTTCCTGGAGCAGCAAGAATAAGGTCTCTTGTTTACAGACGATGTCCCACACTCCTCAGCAGTGTTGAGAAGAGGTTGTCTCCAGCACCTGCCTAGGAGACTGGTCTCAAAAGTCTATAAACCAGTAATCAGATGTCACTGACTGTAGGATACAAGTGGAATGATATTCTACTAGGAAACAAGCATTTCTAAAAAAATTACAAAAATGTAAACTGGTAACTGCGATAAATGCTTAAAGGTGACATCTCTGATGGTGTCCATCAAGACTAAGCTTGATTCTCTTCATTTCAAGACCTCTGGGTCAGTCCTCAAATCTGTGTCCTGAGGGCTCAAGGTAATCACAGCAATTGGCCCTGACTTTTGAGTGGACAGATCCTTATCTTGTCTGCTCCTTTCCTTTTGTGCTGTTATGACTAATCTTTTTTTTTTTTTTTTTCCTTTGAAACATGGTCTTACTCTGTCACCCAGGCTGGAGTACGGTGGTGCAATCACAGCTCACTGCAGCCTCAACCTCCTGGGCTCCAGCCATCCTCCCACCTCAGCCTCCCAAGAAGCTGGGAGTGCACCAGCATACCCAGCTAATCTTTGTAATTTTTGTAAAGATGGGATTTTGCCATGTTGCCATGCTGGTCTCGAATTTCTAGGCTCAAGTAATCCTCCTGCCTCAGCCTCACAAAGTGCTGGGATTACAGGTATGAGCCACCACACCCGGCCATGACTAATCTTAATATATCTATTTTTGCTCATTGTCATTTAGTGGACCTGGAGGCCGAGGGCGGGAAGAGCAACTGGAATTGCTGTAGTGCCAAATATATCCCCTTTCATGTTGATGCCACCCTGGCCCAAGGTATCATTTTTGTGTGGCAGCCAGAGAAATCTTTTCAAAAAGAAGCTGGAGCTCTAGTCTTGTGGCTGCCAGTTGTTTTCAGGTCCTGGCCTTTCCTGCCCCTAGGCTCATCTCTATCCAGGACTGCCTGGGAGTCCAGTTCCAGTCCAGTTCGGAGGTAACAAGCAATGTTATTGTAGCTTTATGTAAAATAACCAGAAAATAGAAATGACCCAACTCTCTATTGACAAGAATGGATCAACATCCTGTTGCATCCACGCAATGGAATCCTAGTGAGTATTAAAGTACTGACACAGGAAACCATGTAGCTGAATTTTAAAGCACTGGGTAAGTAAAGGAAGCCAGGCACAAAAGATGAAATACTTGAAGTTTTATTTGTTTGACCTCCAGGAAAGGCAGTAGCACAATGACAGAAGGCTGGATCTGGGTCTGGGAGGGGATCGATTGCCAAGGGCATAACACAACTTTTTGTGGTAAGGAAATTCGTCGTCGTCTTTTTTTTTTTTTTTTTTGAGATGGAGTCTCACTCTGTCACCCAGGCTGGAGTGTAGTGGTGCGATCTCAGCTCACTGCAGCCTCCGCCTCAGAGGTTCAAGTGATTCTCCTGCCTCAGCCTCCCAAGTAGCTGGCATTACAGGTGTGCACCACCATGCCTAGCTAATTTTTGTATTTTTAGTGGAGACAGGGTTTCGCCATGTTGGCCAGGCTGGTCTCTAACTCATGACCTCAAGTGATCCTCCTGCCTCAGCCTCCCAAAGTGCTGGGATTACAAGCATAAGCCATTGCGCCTGGCTGGGGAAATTATTCTGTAACTCGATTTTGGTGGTGGTTTTATGATTATATCCACTTATTAAACTCATTGAATTATACACTTAAGAAAGTAACCACTCTGAAAAGGATAGTACTGAGTTTGAAAACCAGCAGTTTGAAAAGATGGTACCAAGGTTAAAAACCAAATGCAGTAGAATATCCAAGTATCCAGGAAGATCACCCTCCTAACGTGATTGATTTTATGGAAAAGAATAAGAGAAGAATGGAGCATGATAATTCAAACATTATTTTCCACATTGGGGACACCAAAATGAATGGCTCAGTCTAGTGTAGGAGGCAGGTGCTACACAGGCTGACTTTCTAATGAGGTCCAAAAAGCTTGTATTTCACTCCAGCTAGATTGTGAAAATAGTAATAGTAACCAGGTCTTAGCCTGGGTTTCTCAGAAAGTGGAAGCTTATGAGTTACCCCTTGATTGGAGAGTGCAGCCATGGAAGCAGGATGAGAGGAAAGAGGGGTAGAGCAGGGGAGGAGGGCTAGCAACCACTTAGTATCACATGCAAATGATGCTTCACCTCAAAGGACTCTGCTGAGAAACCACAGGAACCCTAGGGGTAGGAAGGGATCAGAATTCATCTACTGGCTTCTGCTTCCCATAACTAAAAGTTAGCTCTGGGTGGGCACCAGCAACCCTGCCATTGTGACCTGCACGACGTGAGTGCTTAGCAGGCTGCAGCAGTACAGCTGGTATATGTGACAGTGAGACCAGCAACATTTTCTAAGATAGGGAGAGGGGCAGATTCCTGGCCTGAATTTTACCAAGAAGTCCACAGTTATAGGTGATAATGTCTGAATGAGTGAAGGTTGTATCAGACCTTCTGGGCCCATGAATGTCTCCCTTCAGACCAGTCTATAGATTGATCCATCCAATGATCCATCTACCCGCTCACACACCTACCCATTGACCTACTCAGCCATCCATCCATCAGTCCATCCACCCATCCATCCATGGCTGGAGCAACTGTTCTCATAACTTTGTAGATGGGTGTCTGAAACCACCTCATCCGAGTCAGGTACACCTCACCAGCCTCAGAGCTCTATCATGTAAAAATATGATCACAGGCCATGCAGGTATAAGCAGACTCCCCAGCCACCACCCTCAGACCTTAAGGATGAGTACAGCCCAATGCCAGAGCATTCTTAAACTCAGGTGAGGAACCAGAACGGCAGTGATTTTCTCAGCTGTCTCCAGGAGTCATGCTAACAAGTCCTCTCACCTATGTAATGGGGGTATCCTGCACAATTATAAATTAGTGTGGGAGTTTGAGGTCCAGGATTCCATCATCCTTCCTTCTCTCCAGGTTTCTGACTGAGGAGATGGGAAACAATGTGTCTGTTAATGTATTAATACCAGGATGAGGGTGCAAAGCTTTTGTTAAGAGCTGTAGTGGAGAATGCAGCCAAGGTCAGAGGGTTGACACAAGTCCTCTAGAGTCTACCTTTATTCCTCTTAAGTCTAAGAATCCAGAGACCCCATGAGGATGGATGAGAAGCTGGCACCAAGAGAAAGAATGCCCATCTGGGTGGCGAGGGCAGCTGGTCTCGTCACCCCGTAACAGATGGACAGAGACCATGTGGTGGCCACACATTACCTTTCAACTCAGGGCCCTGCCTACCAATGCAGAGTGGTCCAGGCACTGGCCAATAAGATTGCTCCCACCATGGGGAGGAGCAAATACAGGATGACAGAGGTGGAGCATGGGGCAGAGTGTTCCCTCTTCTTTGTCATGGAGGAAGGGAGTTGGGTGGGAGTTCCATCCTCTCCATGAGTAGAGGAGGGAAGTAAGGACTGAAGAAAGGAGTCCAGTGGTGGTGACAGCAGAGACAGTGGCAGAGCCAGGGTCCATGGATGGGCAAAGAAGCCCCTAGCCCACTCTGACAATGGTCAGGGAGGGCTCCCTGGAGGAGGAGGTAAATGACCCGCACCCAGGCAGTTAGCTGCAGAGAGGACGGCCAGGCATCTCCACAGAGGGGACAGCGTGATTAAAGGCAAGGAGATGAGACACAGTGTGTGGGGACTGGCCATAATTTAGGCTTTCAGGAGCCTATGGGCTGCAGCAGCCTGAGGCAGGAGAGGTAGGTAAAGTCGGATCCTGAATGGGCTTGCAGGCCACCCTATGTGCCTAGAGAATGAGGAGGGAAGGCTGGAGAGTGAGAGCAAAAATCAATCCTCTAAATGTTACGGGGTTTTATTTTTTAAATGACTTTGCATGATCCAGGATCAGGAAAAATCCAGCTTCTGGTCTCCTCTTTACCTGACACATTCGTTGGTTCCTGTTTCTGCCCTCCTTGCTACACTGGAGAATGGAGGGAGGGCCAGCAGGGGGCTTTCCACCCCTGAGACTAGGCCAGTGGGAGGAGAGGCTGAGGAGCCAGCCCAGACCCCTGGGAGGGGCAGGGGGCAGTCACTTGCAGTTCTCAGAGCTCCCACTCTATGCTGAGCTCCAGCTGCACTGGGGGCCTGTGGAAGTGGTCTTGGGGGAGAGTAGAGACAGGAACAAAGTGAACAGTACACCCAGCCCCTGAAGTGTTACTTTCTTGTGGCTGCTACAACAAATTTGCACACGTTTAGTGGCTTAAAGCAACATAGATTTGTTATCTTACAGTTCTAGAGGTCAGAAGGCTGAAATGGGTCTCACTGGCTAGAATCAAGGCGTCGGCAGAGCTGGGCTCCTGCTGCAGGCTCTGCGGGGGAGTCTGCTCCTTTCTTTTTCCAGCTTCTAGAAGTGTCCGCCTTCCTTGATCGGGCCCTTGCATCTTCAGCTCCAGCAGGCAGCAAGCACATCTCCTCTGGCCTCTTCTTCTGCCATCTTACTTCCTTCTCCGGCTTTCCTGCCTTCCTCTTCTGCTTTGAAGGACCCCTGTGATTAGATCGGGCCTGCCTGGATAATCCAGCACAGTCTCCCCATTTCAAGATCCTTAATTTAATCATAGCTGCACAGTCCCTTTTGTCCCATAAGCGACATCTTCACAGGTTTTGGGGATTAGGACTAGACCATCTTTGGAGGGGCATCCTTCTGCCTGCCATATGCGACTTGGGTGCGTGTGGGAAATGGCTGGAGCGTAACCACAAAGCATACAGCACGCAGCCAAGCAACATGCTACAAGATGAATCCACAAGTGCCGGGGAGACAACCAGTGAGGAAGAAGCCCAGGAGACTTCTTGGAGGAAGCGAGTTTAGAACCGGGTTTGTGAGAGGACATGGCAAGGCTTCTGAACCAAGAGAATGAGATGGACAAAGACACATGGGGCAGAAGGCCCCAGGCAGGAGAGGGCAGGCCTACCTGCAACCCAGGCCTCTTCTTTCTGACTTTTACTTTTAAGTGAGGTCACCTGAGAAGGAGGTTGGTGTAGCTGCAAATTCATGGGAATTGGGAAAGAAAATCTCTGTTTCCACCTTAGCTCTGTCACTTACTAGCTCTGTGGCCTCGGGTGGTCTTCTTAATCTCTGAGCCTTGGTTTCCTTCTCTGTAACATGGGGATTATAATCCTACCTTCCTCCACGTGGAGTTGTGAGTACTAAAAAAGTGAGACCCATTTTTTTTGGAGGGGATAAAGATGGGGTGTTGGTGGGGGATGTGGAAGAGCATCTCTAGAATGTTCTCCTCCCACCCCTGCTCATTCCATGCCACTTACTGTGGGCAACACCACAGGAAAAAAACAAAAAGCCATGAAAACTGCAGTGTGTCTTGACACCTGCTCACCTGGAATTTTGGAGCACAGTGGGGTTCTGCTTCAGGAGGTCACGCTGTATCATGTGAGACACAGACACAGTGGCGCATCCTCACTAGCCAGCACTAGGAAGCCTGCAAACCCAAATCAGAGAGAGGAGAAGCTGCAGAGCTGCCGCTCAACTGCCATTTCAGCTCTGCCCACCGCCCCACCCAGCCACCCCCTTAGCCTATCAAATTTATTTGGCCACTTCCGTATACCACTCCTCTGCCCAGCCGTCTCCCTCCCTTTCCAGAGCCTTGGACATTTTTTATTTTATTTTATTTTATTTTATTTTATTTTATTTTATTTTATTTTTTATTTTATTTTATTTTATTTTATTTTATTTTATTTTATTTTATTTATTTAGAGACAGGAGCTCACCCTGTCACCTAGAGTGGAGTGCAGTGGCACAGTCATAATTCACTGCAGCCTCAATCTTCCAAGCTCAAGCAATCCTCCTGCCTCAGCCTCCTGAGTAGCTGGGACCACAGACACTCACTACCATACCCAGGTAACTTTAAAAAAAATGTATTCTTGTAGAGACAGGGTCTCACTCTGTTGCCCAGGCTGGTCTCGAACTCCTGGGCTCGAGCGATCCACCTACCTCATCCTCCCAAAGTGTTGGGATTACAGGCATGAGTCATTGCACCTGGCTGGAAATGTTACTTAAACCTACCTTGCTCTCCAGTTCTTTTGAACCATGGCTTACCCGAGAGTAAACAACTCATGCCTTGCTCTATCTTATCCCCTCGAGGTCCTCATAGGCATCTGAGAGGAGAGGATCCGCTGTGGAAGTGCGCGGGCTGGAGATTTTTCTACATTGCTTGCACTTCTCCATCGGCAGGGGGACTGCGGAAATCTGTGCTCACCGAATACTGCTCAGCAGTCCTGCATCTTGGAGATGTACCTGGGCTCCTTTGGGGAGACTCACAGCAGAAACAGATGCCAGTTAGTCAGCTTGAGGCAGGAAGGAGAGGCTTAAGCCCCTGACTCTTGATAAGGCACTCTTCTTGGGAAGAAGGCCACATCCAAGTAGAAGGCAAAGCAGATGGTGAGAAAGGCCCACCAGCATCAAGGGTCTCCAGCTGGCTGTGCTTCCGGGAATGCAGCCCATTCTGCAGCATCATGGCTGGCACCTGCTCCCTGTTCCCAACCTCCAACCGGCCAAGGGTGAGTGGGGGATGCAGACTCACCACCATTCGTTGGCGTGAAGCGGGACACAGCCACCTTCTAAAAGGTGCAGAGTGATTCTCTAAATGAGAGTCTCTAAAATATTGGAAAGCCTGTTTTTTTTTCTGTTTTATCTTGTTTTAAATAACACACACCAGTGCATGTGTACATGTGTGCACTTTCTTGTTTCTGTTAGAGAAGGTTGGACTCACCAAATGTGAAGCCTGGCTTAAAATACGGGCCATGTGGTATAAATCAGATTCACTTTGGGGAGCTCTGAGGGCAGGTGGCATTTCAAAGGATTAGCAGTCATGCCCCAGCAGCCAGCAGGAGGGCTTGACGAGTGCTGATCTGTGCAATGTGACATATACCATATGTATTAAGAGGCTGATGATGATGGAGAAAATAACACTGGCTTCAAATATGAACCCCAAACTGAAAGTCATAAGGATAAATGCTCTAAATGGCAGTGTCAATTTCTATTCTACTTAAGCTGCTTCTCACATAGGCAACTCAGTGTAACTCTGTGTGTCTGTGTCAGTTAGGCCAGACTTGCTGCTGTAACAAATGGCCCCCACATTGCTGTGACTGAACACTATAAATTTATTCCTAGTTCATGTTACGGTCCAATGCAAGTCAGAAGGGAAGGAGTTTTTCTTTACACTGTCATTCAGGGGCCTGGGCTCCTTCAGTTGCATGGCTTGAACATCTTCTATGACCCCAGAGTCTTCCCCTGAATTCTCAGCACCAGCTGGCAGGTGAGAGAAGAGGGACACATGGAGGAACCCAGAAAGGGTTTAGGGGCCAAGGCTGAAAGGGCTCCTGTCACTTCCTCCTTCATTCAGTTGGCCAGAAGTAGACATATAATCTGTCAGACCGAAAGCAGTCTGGGAGTTACAGAGCAGCTGTGTGCTCAGGAAGAAGAGGACTGAGTTTGGTGGGCATCTGGCCAGTTCCTGCCACCATGCTGCTGGATGGGAAAGCTGGATGAAGTTCCTTATTAAGGGCAAATGAGTGAGTCTCCTGACTTGACTAGGTTTGTGCCTTCAGAGCTCTGTCTCCTGCGGTGAATCACACACTCAAGCCAACAATTCTGCCATTCTTCAAATCATGCTTGGGATTCCATTTTTGGTACTCTCTTCAGAGCCTTTGAGTATTCTAATGAATGGTAAGTTTTTATCCTTTGAGAGTTCTTTTGATTCCTAGAAGCACCAGAAATCATTTGGAACCAAGCCTGGGAATAAGGGGACTGATCAATCTAAATCACCTTCTTTGGGTCAAAAACGAGGTGTGACCATAAAGTAAACCAACTCTTGAGGCAAATTCCAAAGATGAGATACCCATGCAGCACATTTTGAGGATTGACTGTGTCACTGGAATAATTCTGTGAGGCTTCCCAAGGGGCTGATTTGGAAGGAACGACATTCATTTAGATGCAGTCATGTGCTGCATGATGACATTTGGGTCAGTGGCAGAACACATATATGACAGGGGTCCCATAAGATTGTATAAGATAATTCCTATCACCTAGTGATGTTACGGCCATTGTAATGTCATAACACAACACATTACTCATGTACTTGTGGTGATGCTGGTGTAAACAAATCTACTTCACTACCAGTTGTATAAAAGTATAGCACATATTAATACAATTATATACAGTACATAATACTCGATAATAAACAACCATGTTACTTGTTTGTATATTTAGTATACTATACTTTTTATTGTTATCTTATTTTTTGTTTTTCTTTTTTTTTTTTTTTGAGATGGAATCTTGCTCTGTCACCCAGGATGGAGTGCAGTGGCATGATCTTGGCTCACTACAACCTCTGCCTCTTGGGTTCAAGTGATCCTCCCACCTCATCTTCCCAAGTAGCTGGGGTTACAGGCGTGCACCACCACACCCAGCTAATTTTGTTTTGTGTTTTTAATAGAGACAGGGTTTCACCATGTTGGCCAGGCTGGTCTCAAACTCCTGACCTCAAGTAATCTGCCTGCCTTGGCCTCCCAAAGTGCTGGGATTACAGGTGTGAGCCACCACACTCAGCCTTTTTATTGTTATTTTAGAGTGTACGCCTGCTACTTATTAAAAAAGAGTTAAGTGGTGTAGAAAAAAGAAAAATTAAATAAATCTGCTAAAACATCTTTTTAAAATTTAAAGTAAACCTAATCTGGTATTTCCAGATTAAAAAAAAAAAAAAAGTTAAGTGTAAAACAGAGTCAGGCAGGTCCTTCAGGAGGTATTCTAGAAGAAGGCATTGTTATCACAGGAGATGGCAGCTCCACGTGTATTATTGCCCCTGAAGACTCTCCAGTGGGGCAAGATGTGGAGGCGGAAGACATTGATAGTGATGATCCTGACCCTGTGTAGATCTAGACTAATGCGTGTGTTTGTATCTTTGTTTTTAACAAAAAAGTTTAAAAAGTAAAAACAAGTAAAAAAATTTAAAAGTAGAAAAAAATTAGAAAATTAGAAAAAAAGTAGAAAAGTAGAAAAAAGCAGAAATCATAAAATAAGGATGTAAAGGATATAAAGAAAGAATATCTTTTTATATAGCTATACAGTGTGTTTGTGTTTTAGCTAAATGTTAATACAAAAGAGACAAAAAGTTAAAAAAATTAAAAGTTTATAAAGTAAAAATGTTACATTAAGGTTAATTTGTTATTGAAGAAAGAAAAATATCTTTTATAAATTTAGTGTAGCCTAAACACAGTGTCTATATAAAGTCTACAGAGTCATGCACAGGAATGTCCTAGGCCTTCACATTCACCCACCTCTCACTCACTGACTCACCCAGAGCAACTTCCAGGCCTACAAGATCCATTTACGGTAAGTGCCCTGTACAGGTGTATCTTTTTAAATCTTTTATACTGTATTTTTACTGCACCTGTTCCATGTTTAGCTAAACAAATACCATTGTGTTACAGGAGTCTACAGTATTCAGTACAGTAACATGCTGTACAGGTTTGTGGCATAGGAACAGTAGCCTATGTCACACAGTGTAGGTGCATAGTAGGCAGTACCTTCTGGGTTTGTGTGAGTATACTCTATGATGTTCAAACAGGAACACAATTGCCTAAGGATGCATTTCTCAGAACGTATCCTTGTCATTAAATGACACATGACTGTATATACATTTTGATAAATTGAGTGTGTGTGTGTGTGTGTGTGTGTGTGTGTGTAGTGGATGACTTTGTAGTTTAGGTTCATACACTATCATTTATTCATGATCTGTGTTGGTCTTTTTGCCCAATCAACTAAATCCGCAGGAGTAGAGGTGTATCTTCTGTAAGCAATCATCTCAATTTACGGTTTTAAGTATTCTTGACATGCCATCAGCCTGTATAACCCATCATGGATTTGTTCCATCACTCACTAAGTATGTATTGAATGTCTATGTGTGCAAAGCTATTTTGCTTGATTCAGACAAACTGTGATACTAGATGACAGCAACTGCTTCCCTAGCAGCCTGAAGCTCAGTTTGTAGGTGCTAGCAACAGAGTGTTCTAGGATGAAGAAGCAAGAATCGGGCACAGACCTCTTGGATGGCCAGTATGAGAGGAAACTGGGCTTGGAATAGGCTGCACTTGATGGTTCAACTGAAATGTTCTGAGAAGAGTGATTACCCATAAAATTTTCTTATTGGCTGAAGAACACTGGATCAGCTCTTCCCTGGACTGGTGTTTTGCTTTTCTGGATAAACCCAGTGTCTTGGAATATCATCACATGTATTTCAGAAATTGCTTCTGTTACCCCAACCTCAGATTATCTTTTTCTCATGAGCAGTGAGGAGGAAGCATAAGAGATAAGGGTGGACCCTGCCATATAGCTACAGTCCAGGAAGGAAGTTGGGGACCTCCTTGTACCATCATACGACTGCATTCAAAGATGAGGAAGTAAAGCCTTATGTCTGAAAGTGTAGTCCTCAGATCACTGATAAAATAAAAAATCATCTGGGATGCTTGCTAATATGCAGATTTGGGGCCCTTCCATTTAAGCAACCCCTCCCCAGGTGATTCGTTAAAGCTCGAGAAGCACAGGTGGAAGGGATTTGGGCTGCCCTGAGTCTGTGACTAGCTGTCTCCATCAGCTCCAGGCTCTGCAGTGAGCAGCAGGAGTCCCAGACCAGAGCTTCATGTGATAGTGCCAGTGAGACACACTGGTCCACACTGCGGTCCAATAAACCACACTGCAGTGAGGCCTGTCCCTGTGGGTCACATTGATGAGCTGGAGACAAAGCACTTCAGAGCCTTGTTTTACTAAGGATGGTGGAGATGGGCTGCATCATCTTGATGTGCATGTGTGCATGAAGTTTGTGTTGGCACCTGTGGGGTCTATTTCTCCGTAGATCTGGGGATGCACATTTTGTTCTCTCTGCCACTGACTTTTACCTCCCACCCCAGCCCCCAACTCCTCCCTTCTTTCCAGTCTCACCTCTCTGGCTGCTAGGACTCCAAGCCCTGCCTAGACACCAGTCCAGAGAAGAGCTGATCCATGATCAGGGAGCCCAGGCAGGGCTTGGAGCCCTAGGAACAGCTAGGGTCTTGCAATTCATAGCCAATCCTTAAAATTAAATAAGAAAATCTTTATTGACCTTATGCTAGCCACCCACATTCATTATCTCATTTGATTCTCAGAACAATGCAATGAGGTAGGTACTCTTTTCCCCCATTTTATAGAAGAGGAAACTGAGGCTCAGGATAAGTAAATAAGTAATTTACTGAAAGTCCCATAGCTAGGAAGTGACAGAGCCAGATTTGAACTCAGATCATTCACTGGTCACTGTTTACGGGACCCATGGAAGCCAGCCCAGCCCTTGTCTTCTCTAAGTCCCCAAGTGCTCCTCCCCCTCCTGCCCTTCACCCCTCTTGCCCCACTGTCTAGAACAGGTGTTTGCAAACTACAGCCCCATGGGCCAAATCAAACCCATGGCCTGCTTTTGTTTTAATTGAGTGAAACTCACATAACATAAAATTAACGATTGTAATCACTGCCTGTTTTTGAAACGAAAGCTTTATCGGAACACAGCACATCCACTCATGCATTGTCGGTGGCTGCTTTTACACTGCAGCAGCAGAGTTCTGCAGCTGTTGTGACAGGCACCCATAGGGCCCACCAAGCCAAAAATATTTACTATCTGGCCCTTTACAGAAAATGTTTCCTGAGCCCTGCTTTAGATGATTTTGATCTATTCTCTTTAGACAGGACCTGGGCCCTGGGGAACGTTTTCTCAGACATCTCTACCTCTATTAAGAAATGCCTGCCCTAGTCAGGCATGGTGACTCATGCCTGTAATCACAGCACTTTGGGAGGCCAAAGCAGGCAGATCACTTGAGGCCAGGAGTTCGAGACCAGCCTGGCCAACATGTCAAAACCCCATCTGTATTAAAAATCCAAAAATTAGCCAGATGTGGTGGTGCGTTTGTAATCCCAGCTACTCGGGAGGCTGAGGCACGAGAATTGCTGGAGCCCAGAAGGCGGAGGTTGCAATGAGCCAGATCATGCCACTGCACTCCAGCCTGGGCAACAGAGTGAGGCCCTGTCTCCAAAAAAAAAAAACAAACAAACAAAAAAAAAAAAAAAAACATGCCTGTCCTCTCTAAAGGCAAACTCTTCCCCTCTGTTTGATGCCATGCTGCCATGCTCCTGTGCCTTACGGACCATCTCCTCAGCGACTCCTGTTTCCCCCTCCTTTCTCCGGTCTCTACCCACACACGGGCCAGTCCTGGCAAATACACTGGTACCTGATCTGCCAGGTGCCACCCTGTTCTTTCCTTCTCCTGACAAGTGCCTGGTGTATATAGTTTGTATCTGGATATTCCACTTTCCTTATATTTCCCCCTTCACCTTCTACGATCCAACTTCTGTCCTTCTGCTAGCCTTTTGGACACATCTCCATGTGGATGCCTTGGAGTTAAAATTTAAGTCGTCTACCCAGAGGCCTCAGTCTTTGCTATTCCTGTGTTATCTATCTCATTGCCTCAAATTAGTCACTGTGGAGCCATCTTCACCTTTCCCTCTTTCTTTTTCTCTGTTCTGCTACCAAATTCCATTGCCTTTTAAGGAAATCTCTCTTGGGTTTCTCCCTTCCTCATTCCCACTGTCAATTCCTTGGTCCAGCCCTTCATCACCTCACATCTGAATCACTACCATGGCTTCTAACTGGTCTACCTTCCTCTCTCTTTTCTGATCTGTCGCCTCTGTCTCACTGTTCAAATACTGAGAGCTCAGATAGAATCCAGGCCCTTGGCATTTACCTTCCCCATTCTTTCCAGCCTCCTGTCCCCCTCTCCCAATATTCCCTGAGCACACCTGGTCCCCATAGGCCCCACACCTGTGTAGTACTCTGTCTTTCATGTATAATGTTCTCCTCTGTTTTCTTTGCTTGGGAAACTCCTAAACATCTCCCGGGAAAGAGTTCTAATATCTCTAAGAATGCTTTCTCTAGCAACTCTCAATGTCCTTAGAGCACTTGGTTCATACTTATGTGAAATAACTTCCCTTACATCACACATATTTATGGATCCATTTTTTCTCCTAATCTGTTGGCTGGACAAGGGCAGGCACTACATATATCTTCTTCATCTTTGGATAGCCAGAGTAGGTGCTCGCTAAATGTTTCTTCTAAACATTTTATTTTAGATTCAGGAAGCAGATGTGCAGGTTTGTTACATAGGTATATTATGTGATGCTGAGGTTTGGGCTTCTTAGGATCTCATTGCCCAAATAGTGAGCATAGTACCTGATAGGTAGTTTTTCAACCCTGGCCCTCTCCCTTCAATAAATATTTCTTGAGTGACCCTTTGATCATGTCCCTCTACTGCTGAAAGCCTACACTGAGTCTCTGTTTCCTAGTGCAGTAAGTTTCAGTTTCAGGTGTGGCTGCACATTAGACCCACTTGGGAAGCCTTGGAAGAATACTGATGTCTGGGCCCCACAGCCAGAGATTGTGATGGAGTAGGGGGGTTCCAGGCACTGGCATTTCGTGAAAGCTCCCCTGGCACGTGTGATGTCTAGCCAGGGCTGAGAATCACCAGTTTCATGTAGTTTTCAAGGCTCTCATTCATTTCCCCATCTCCCCAGGAGGCTCTCAGGAGCTCTTGCCTCAGAACCCCTCTCACATGTTGCTCATCCTCAGAGCCTCCTTGCACTGTAGACCCTTCCTCACTCATATCACTCTCTGTCATTCAGGCTATACTTCTCCCCTCACCCAGGTGGGAGTGCCCCAAGGGCAGGGAGCCTGTAGCTTTGTATCCCCAGAGCACTGAGACAGGGCTGCCAGTGTGGTGGGCGCTCACAAAGAATCTGTGGGCTGGCTGCTTGAGGTCTCACGTTGTAGAAACCATCCTGGTGAGGCCTGAGGAAACAACACATTTCACAGCATGAGCCTCAGGACATGAGGTTTGCTTTGGGTGGATGGGGAGGAAGAACTTGGGTGGGAGGGTGCCCTGCCTATCTTCACCAGTGTGCGGACTCCAACAGCCTCCATAAACTAACAGATGATCCATGCTGGCAGAGAGTGAAGAGTCTTAGATTGGCTCTGATGGTCAGCAGACATGGACTCCTGTCTCCTGCCCACACTGTCGTCAGATCCTTGCTATATGAGGTTGGGCGGTGTAAGGTAGAGGATGAGGCGCTGGCTGGTGTCTGAAGACAGGTCCAGACCTGGCGTTCTGTGCATCCTTTGTGGGTACATGACTTCCCTTGAGGGGTCAGAGTCTACCCCAAGGTCCCTTACAGCTCATTCGGTGGGTTTTTCTGTTGCTCATCTAGACCAGGAGCCCCCAGCTAATGCGAGCCAAGGGCCACCTGGAAGGGGAAAAACATGGCACAGGCCACATGTTCCCACTTGCTCATGCAAAACATAGACCTTTGGAGATTGGACATTTTGAGACATTTCTCTTTTGTGGCCCACAGTGGATCAGGGATTCGGGAGCTGTCATGTCTAATGAAAGTCACAAGTTCAAAATTCTAAAACAGATAAGTCAGGAGCATCACATTGTTGCTGTTAATTTTTTCTGTAATAAGAGAAATAAAGACATTATTATTATTATTTAACAGGGTCTTGCTCTGTTGCCCAGGCTGGAGTGCAGTTGCGTGATCATGGCTCACTGTAGCCTTGAACTCTTGGACTCAAGCGATCCTCCTGCCTCAGCCTCCAAAGTAGCTGAGACTACAGGTGCATACCACCATGCCTGACTAATTTTTATTTCATTTTAGTTTTGTAGAGACAGGGTCTCACTATGTTGCCCAGGCTAGTCTTGAACTCCTGGGCTCAAGCAATCCTCTTGCTTCAGCCTCTCGAAGCATTAGGATTATAGGCATGAGTCACCACACTTGGTCATTATTTTTTGCATGACACCTTAAAAATTTTTTTCCTCATATCCATCATCTCGTTCGATTGTTACAGTTACCCTGTGAGGTAGTAATGCCTGCCAATGACAGGCATTACTGTTCATATTTTACAGATAAGAAAACTGAAACTCACTGAGGTTAACTGATTGGCCTAAAGTTGTAGAACTAGACAATAGAGAAGCCAGAAGGGAGACTCGTGTTCTGTCTTGTACTTCAGAGCCCTTTTATGAAAACATCCCACTTGGCCATGCCCATCTTTCCAAATGGAAATAGTTTTCTTTTTTCCTTTCCTGCTTATAACAGTAATACATGCCATCAAAAGACATGTACATGAATTTTAACAGCAGTGTATTTGTAACAGCTGCAAATGGAAACTACCCTAATACCTATTAACAACTGAAAAGAAAGTAAATTGCGGGATAGCCCCACAATGGCCACCACCTCACAAGGACAATGAAGAGTCCATGCCTACATGCAGCAAAGTGAGTGAAGTCCTGAGCAACAGTAGAAGCTAGACACGAACTAATCCATATGACTGCATTTTACTTCCATAACATACAAAACCAGGGATTTGGTCTTTTATCAGACAGGAGTCCATGCTGAGAGAAGTCAGGGCAGTGGTGACACATGTGGGGGAGAATATTGAAAGGCAACATAAGCAACTTTTAGTCCGAGATGTGGCTACACAAGTGTGTTCAGTGAGCGAGATTCTTGGAGCTCTGCATGGCATGTTTATGGCATTTCATGGGCACTTTTTTCCACGGGCATTGATATGGTTTGGCTTTGTCCCCACCCAAATCTCTTCTTGAATTGTAGCTCCCGTAATCCCCATGTGTCATGGGAGGAACCCGGTGAGAGGTAATTGAATCATGGGGGTGGGTTTTTCCGTGCTGTTCTCAAGATAGTGAGTAAGTCTCACGAGAGCTGATGGTTTTATAAAGGGCAGTTCCCCTGCACACACTCTCTTGCTTGTGGCCATGTAAAATGTGACTTTGCTTCTCCTTTGCCTTCTGCCATGAGGCCTCCCTAGCCATGTGGAACTGTGAGTTCATTAAACCTCTTTTTCTTTATAAATTACCCAGTCTCATGTACTTCTTCACAGCAGGATGAAAATAGACTAATACAGGCATCGTATTTTAATAAACAGTTTTAAAGAATTACACATACTCTTACAAGAAATTCAGACAACACTAAAGAATGCAAACATTTTTCAATGAATTTTAGAACTTAACACCAGAGAATGTGAAAGTCTATTCCACAAACCTAAGAAAAATGTATTTGGTTCTATATCAACAGTCACTTAAGGAGAAGAAACAGAAGAGGGAAGGAGAAAAAAATGGGGATGAATTGATTGGAAGAAGGGCAGACTGATGGAGAGGTAGAGTGGCTGGGCCGGGAAGCACTTGGTAACACAAAGGGAGACTTGAAGAATAGAGACTGAGAGACCCAGAAACAGGCTCAAGAAGAGATACCTGCAAACAGAGAGCAACAACAGAAAAGCCAACAGAATGAGGGCCCAGCGGGCTGGAGAGGAAGAAGAACACATCCAGACTCACAGAGCAAGTGAGGTAGAGAAGTGTGTGGACATTGCACCTGACTGTCAACCTGGACTTGTGAGGAGAGGAAATCATTGCTGCCTTTTGAAAGTCAGGGGAGCTTTGCAGTCATGTGAAAACACTGCATTTCCAGTGACTCCATCAGAGCCTGGCGCTTGGGACGTGTTCAGCAAATATTTGTTGAGTGAGTGACTGATGAACAGATGACTGAAAACTCAGGTCCCTCTACCTGCAATGGGAGCTCCACCTCTAGACTTTCTGCTCCTTCCCTGGGGCCCTGGACACTCTGCCCAATGTTGTGGCATCCCAGGAATTTCCCTGCTTGCTGTGGGGAGGATGTTTCACACTGGAAGGTTTTGCAAAATAGGACTGCTTTATCAGAATCCTGTTGCACCGGAGAATGTTCCTGGCTCATTGATGTTTACAATGTGTAACCACTTTTATCAAAGGAATGTTGTTTGTAATGGAATGGTCCTCTCAGATGGGCAGACAAGAAACGGAAGGTCATTTGAGGACCTGCCCCAAGCTGTGTTAAGTTGGAGCTCCAGGTTGCTGTGTGTGATGTTTGGGAGCCTGGCCAGCCCATGAGCAACGCTTCCTCCCTGGAGGAGGTTCCAGCCAGTTTTCAGAGGAATTGCGGTGTTTATATTATCACCTTGGACCTGCAAGGCAAATACCCCTGGAGCTCAGCACTGGTGGGTTGAGAAGCAGCAAGGGCGCCCCATGCCCGGGGTCCAGCAAAGAGGTCAATGCAGCCTGGACAAAATGACACTGGTCCTGACATTCCAGAAAGGAGAGAATAAGGCTTCTTCTGGGGGGTTAAAAAATAGGGAGATGGGTTTATTCGTTTCGTTCTTTGGTGAAAATCCCAGTGCACCTGCTTCTTGGAGCTCTGAACAAAATAGTGCAGATATAGCCCATGTGCCATGGAGGGCTGGAATTCTGCTCTTCTGTGACATCTCTGGTGCTGTGGGGCCAGCTCTGCAGTTCCTGTCTGCAAGAGTTCTTCATGTACCTTGGGGCAGAGAAAGGGACTGAATGGGAGGCAGAGATGGAGGCTGAGGCAGGAAGGGAGGAGGAGTCAAGAGAGGTCACAAGATTCTGTTCTTGTGGGAGGGAAAACTGCCCTGCAGCAGGAGAGGGCTAGGTGCCCCAGCTGTGCCCAAGGATGCTGGTGAGCAGAGAGGAGCAAGTGGGAGAGCAGCTGATGCTGCAGCATACTCTCACTATTGGTTTATCTTCACCAGTCCCCATGGGCCCGTGAAAGGCTGGGCATGCTGGGACATTTCTCCATTTCTCTCCCTCTCTACAACCATTTCCAAATGTCTTAATGATAATGGATAGGATTACGCCTCCCCAAAAGATATGTTCAAGCCCTAACTTCTGGTATCTGTGAATGTGACCTTATTTGAAAATAGCGTCTTTGCAGATGTGAATAAAATGAGATCAGACTGGATTATAAGGGGTCCTAAATCCAGTCACAGTGTCTTTCTAAGAATACCATGTGAAGACAGACACACACAGTGGGAAGAAGACCACATGATGATGGAGGCAGGGGCTACAAGCCAAGGAACAGCAAGCATTGCCAACCACCGCCAAAGCTAGGAAGAGGCAAGGAAGAGATCTCTCCTGGAGTCTTCAGAGGGAGCACGGTTCCACTGACATCTTGAGTTCAGAATTCCAGCCTCCACAACAGTGACAGGATACATTTCTGTTGTTTTAGGCCACCCAGTTTGTGGGACTTTGTTACAGCAGCTCTAGGAAAAGAATACACTGGTGTTTCTCAAAATTTCAAATCCCTCAGGGCCACCCTGTCATTCCCTCCACTCACAGCAAGTAGCCCCTCTTACAAGTCAAGTCCCCTACTTTGCCAAGAAAACTGAAGTCCTCAGAGGGAAGTCCAGGCCCTGCAGTGTCCCATGCTCTCCTCTTTTCCTCCTCCCAGGCTAGTCTGTCCACCTAGGCTAGGGAGTCCATCCCGTCCTGCTTCTCAGAAACCTTATCCCATCACCTTTGACTTTCTCCCTCCCACCCAGACCATTTCCACGTCCAAATGTTCCCCCTAAAAACAAGAACTCCCCTCTACTCATTCCCCTGTAGTTACTGTCCCAGCTCACTCTCCCCCTTCAGAGCCACACTCTCTTGAAAAGTTATCTCCACCAGCTCTGCTTCCTCAGCTCTCGCTCCTCCCACTGTTCTCCATGTGGATTCTGCTCTGAACACTCTTCTGAAGTCACTTTTGTTATGATCACCGGTGACTTCCATGTTGCTAAAACGAATGGTTATTTTCAGTCTTCACCTCACTTGACCTTTCGGCAGCATTGCACACTGTGAAGCCAGGATCTCCTTCCCTTTGCTGGGGTGATGTAACCTTCTCCTGGGTTTTCTCCTATCTCTCAGTGGCTCCTTTCCAGTCTTTTTTCTGGCTCAGCCTCCTCTCCCAGCCATTTCATGTTGTGTTCCCCAGGACTCATTTTCAGCCTGTCTTCTCTGACTATGATACTCTCTTCCCTACTTAATCCCAACCCCTTGTACTCCAAACCTTAAACTTGGACCTCTCCCCTCAGCTCCAAGTCTGCAGATTCAAATAGTTCTTGTCCACCATTCCCTCTCCTTGTGAATGGTACCACCATCCATCCAATCATGCAAACCAGAAACCTGAGAAACCTTGCCACTCTCTCTCTCTCCCTCATCCTCCATGTCCGGCAACATGTCTGGTGGATTTTACCTACTACCATCTCTCACATCCATATTCTCCCCTGAATTCACTTGTATTACTCTTATCCAAGAATTATCACTTCCCACTTGGACTCCAAGAGTCCGGGCATGAGTTCTTGTTTCTTTCTAAATTATTCCTCTTATCATAGTTAGAATGATGATTTCCAATCCCAAATCATGTCACCCCTCACCCTTTTACTCCTCCTCCTCCACCTTCACTATACTCTACCTTCTCTACTTAACACTTTATAATGACTTCCTTAAACTCTTAAAATAAATAAAAAATCCTTAAAATGAGCTGTTAGGTCTCCCTGATTTAGTTCCTATCAAAGTCTCCAGGCTTACCTCCTTCCATGCTCTTCCTCACTCTCTACCTCAGCCACAATGGCTCTCTTCCAGTTCTTTCCATGCATCCCACTTCCTCCTGCCTCCTTTGCATATACTCTCCCCACTCTGCTTTGCCTGGTTAACAGCCTACACAGCTTTCAGATCAGGGCTCAATTTCATGTCCACAGGGAAACCCAACACACCCTCCTGAGTGCTCTCCTTCGGGCACTTACATATGGCAAGTTTACATTTATACTCTTAATTACTGTCTATCTCCTCCAAACCCTTAAGCTCTACGATGTCACAGACTTGCCCAGCACTCAGCACAGTGCCGGGCACAGTGTAGTCACTCAGTAAATATTTGTTGAATGACTAAATAAAAGAAAGTCTTAGGTTGGATTTTGAGGATATAAAGATGAATAAAGCACAGAGCATCCCAGAAAGCACCTTGTAGATTGAGAGTGGGAGGGGACAAGCAGATGAGAGGATGAGTAAACAGACTCAGGGTTTAATAGGGTGATGAGCAGATAACAGAGAGGCTGGCCAGATGCCCCAGTGGAGACAGTGATCAGTGGGCCCAACCTACCTGTCCCTAAGTGAAGCTCAATCCAGGTGTCTATTAACTGATCTGTCAGCCCTCAGGGACCCATAGTCACCAGAGTCCTGAGTGTCCCTAGGATATTACTGCTGTGCATCTGCCACTGCATCCCAGCCATGGCAATGCCAACTTGTGTGACCACAAATCCTGCACAGGCACCATCCTCAGGAACTGGGCCCACCATGGGGCCAGGTTAGAATGCAGTGTTATAAAAGGCCCTGGCTACAATAAGGGCATCGTGCAGAGCACTTTAGTCAGAAGAGTTCCTGGTGCCTTCTGGCCAGTGATCTCATCATATCCTCAGGCCAACCCCAAGAGGCAGCAGAGGGAAATGATTTTTCTCCCCACTAGGCAGCTAAGGAGACAGATCAATAGAGATCACCTTGGCCAAAGAATGAGAATAGCTTTGGAACAGAACTTAGAGAGAACCCAGGGTCCTCTCTGTCAAGTCTACCAGTCAGACCAATCAGCAGAGGAGGCCTCCTCAAGCTTCAGGTCTGCTGTGGTAGGAACCTGCACAGTTTGTTCACTTTGGTGTGGAAGGACATTTCATGGCCCCTTCACACCACTGAATGTTAGATTAGGTGGGCCTTGAGAGATCATGTGATTCAACACCCTCATAAAGAAGGAAACTGAGACCAAAAGATGAACATTTTTACTCTCCTTTTCCTTCCCTGCCATACTGATATCTAGAGGTAGGGCAGAGATTGTTAGCAGTCTACCCAAATCCCTTCTCCCTTTCTTTGCCTCTGTGGTTAGACTACATTTCCCAGCCTCCTGTGCAGTTGGGTGAGCCATGTGACCATGCTCTCTCCAGTGGAATGTAAGAGGAGATGAGGCGCTTCCAGACCGGGCCCACCAAAACCTCCTCTGCTCACACCACCATGTTCTTTTCACCTCTGGCTGACTGGGATGCCAATTCCCAGAGCAACTTTGGAAGCTATACTAAAGTATGGCAGAACCACCATAAAGTGGATTCATAATGTGGATTCTTGTTCCTTTAACAGCCTTAGACACTGATGTTCAGCTCAATAGGCTGTGTGAAGAAGCTGTCCCATTGAGCTGAACATCAGTGTCTAAGGCTGTTAAAGGAACAAGAATCCACATTATGAATCCACTTTATGGTGGTTCTGCCTTAGGAGGAGAAGAAAAAGAGCTGAAATCCATCTACAGCTTTATCAATCCTTCCAAGTTCTCCCTGTGTGTCCCTCTCCTAATCTTCTGGTTAAGCCCTTTCTAGCTGGCAGTTACCCTGAACTCAGTCATTTCTCTTAGAAGGCAGAGAGAAGATTAGAGAGAGATAAGCCTGTGGTACTTAAAGTGGGGTAGGATTGGGGGTGGGAGAGGATTGGTGGGAGGTGGCAGGTACATGTTTACTCCTTGGGTCTTAGTAGAGAAGGCAGATTATCTCATAGGATCCCTGAATCCACACTAGAAGCCTGTAAGGGCCATTCTACCCTTAAACCTTTCTGCTTGCCTGGGAGTGCAACCAGTACTATGTGACATGGTCTCCTTGGAGGGGAGGGAGTGGCAGTGACCAGAACCTCTGAGCACAGTCCTAGTCTGTTGGGGCTTGTCTGGCTGGGTCTGGGCAGCTGTGCAGTCCTGCCTGTTAATGTGAGAGCAGCATCCAGAGAAGTTGAGCTCAGGCCATGGGAGCAAACCAAGTCAGTTTCAGGGGGATTACTGTTTGATACTTTCTTGGAGGGACCTGGAAGTTCTGTGTTAGAGCCCTGGAAAGCTGATTTGTTTAAAAACAAAGCAAAATAAAACCAAATCTTTACTCTTCATTCCCTCATTTAAGGTGAGTTTGTTTATACACAGCCTCCTTTATGTTTTTTTGCCAAATGACTCACTTGTACTGAGTCACCAGAAAGTGGGCCTAGGCCCATCTGCAGCTGCCCTGGACACTACGATCTCATTCTCCTGGAGATGGGTCATGGAGATCTGGAGACAGAGAAACAGAGAAGAGCAGAGAAATGGGATGGAGAGCCCGGCCTGAAAGTGAGGTGCATACTCATATTTTCACGAGCATTTGGTTGTCAGACAGGGGCCCCCAACAGAACTGGCAAGATCCCCAAGGAGCTGCAACATTTGATTCTGTTGCAATACTATTTGTTTCCGTTTGCGAATTATTGCAAACTCTGAATTAGGAGACCAGAATTAATAATATCACATGGTCATTCACAGATCAATCATTTCGTTTTCGGGTCTACCTTCAGAATCTTGAGCAAGATATTTTCCCATTTGAGTCCCTCTTTCTTCACTTAATGAGGAGGCATACAGTCCTAAACTTTAGACATTTTATTATT
This sequence comes from Hylobates moloch, assembly GCF_009828535.3. Taxonomy (NCBI): domain Eukaryota; kingdom Metazoa; phylum Chordata; class Mammalia; order Primates; family Hylobatidae; genus Hylobates; species Hylobates moloch. The sequence continues at coordinate 36,668,869 of NW_026652279.1, forward strand.
CATTTACTGGGGAGGGAGAGGTTATGGAAACAAATGGAACTTTATTTACCAAGAAAATTTGTTTACATGAAATCTTTGAATCTTTCCCCATAGGTTTCCATTTAAAATTCTGTGATCTCTGGGCATCATTTGGTTTAATTTGCGATCTGCAGTTCTTTTCCTGATGATGAGTTTGCCCTAGCCTGCCTGAATTCACAGTTTTCTTTTCCCTGCAGCCTGTTTGGGTGTCCTCGCGGTGACATCTCTGCAGAACTCTGGTGTGAGCCAAAGGCAGTGGTCGGATGGGAACGGCCGGCATCCAAGCTTGAGAGGGCGTGGGGGATACTCGGATTCTCGCGTTGGCCGGAGGGTGAGGTGTTAGGTTTGGCAAACATGAGCTCATCACCAGCCCTGGGGCCTGGAGAAGGGTAGGTGGGGGTGGGAGTGGGGGCACTTCAAATCAGTAAGGGCGGTGACAGCGCGGGCTGGGAACCAGGGGACCGTTCCCTTTCTCTCTCCTATCAAAGCACTTGGGATAATCTAGTCTGGTGCTAATCACATTACCCAGGACCTGCTTTTCACCTACTTCTTGTGCGTTTAAGGAGTTGGGAAAGTGGTGCCCGATTCAGAAGACTCTATGCGGAGCATGTGTGTGACAAAAGTTGCAGCACCGTGGCTCCGCTGACCTCATCCCGCTGTCCCGGGCCGGGCCGCTCTCCAGGCGCCGGGCCCCAGCCCCCTTCCTGCCCTCTCCCCGCCCCCGGGCCCGCCGCGCGGGGGCCGGTGATGTCAACTGAGGAGGAGCCGCCCGCCAGCCAGCGACCCGCCCGGGCTAATTAGCATGTAGCGGCGCCGCGGGCCGCCTCCGCCCAGCCAGCCCGGCCCCCGGCCGCCCTCCCGCGGCTCCCGACAACTTTTGAGGCGGGGAGCGCGCTAGCAGCCTCACTCCGCTCACTTCCCCGGCCCCGCGCGGCCCCGCCGCCCGCTGCCCGCTGCCCGCTGCCCTCGCCCCGCGCGCCGGGCATGTGAGCGCGGGCGGGTGCCGTCACCATGGCCTCGCCGCGCGCCTCGCGGTGGCCGCCGCCGCTCCTGCTGCTGTTGCTGCCGCTGCTGCTGCTGCCGCCGGCGGCCCCCGGGACGCGGGACCCGCCGCCTTCCCCGGCTCGCCGCGCGCTGAACCTGGCGCCCGTCGCGGGAGCGGGGCTGGAGCTGCAGCTGGAGCGCCGCCCGGAGCGCGAGCCGCCGCCCACGCCGCCACGGCAGCGCCGCGGGCCCGCGACCCCCGGCCCCAGCTACAGGGCCCCTGAGCCGGGCGCCGCAACACAGCGGGGACCCTCCGGCCGGGCCCCCAGAGGCGGGAGCGCGGGTGAGTGAGAGCCGGGAACCTGGCGCCTGGCCAGCCTGGGCTGGGGGCGTGGGCGCGCCCCGGGCTGCATCCCCAGCCGTAGGCCCCTCCGCGCCGCGCGACCCAGGGTGGGGGCTCCTTGCCCGGCGTTTGCGGGACCCTGAGGGTCGGCGGGTAGGGAGGGACGCTTTCGCAGTTGGCTGGACTGAGGGGTGTGACCATCCCGTTCTCCCCCAACCCTTTGGAAGAAAACTTATTTCCTATGGGGTACCCTGTATCTCTTCCACCCCACTTTAAAAAAAAAATGGAAAGGAAAGGAAAGGGAAAAAGACCCCAAAGCATCTCTCCCACCTCCGATATCTGGCCAGCCGGTCCCCAGTTTCATTTTTTCCGCTATACAGAACTGGCCTCTCCAGGTACAGGGCTCGACTTTCTCATCTAAATAACTGATTTTTAAGGGGTTCTAGGACGGGATATTGTAAAGGACAAAGGATGTACGTAGTTTGAAACAAAACGCTCTACTGGTTCGACTTAAAAGCAAAGGAACACGGTTGGGGTTGCATGGTTGAACCCCTGCAAGGCACAGGCTGATACAGGACCATCCCCGAGCCTCTTCCCTCCCCTTTCCTTTCCCAGTAAACTGTTGCTCCGTGGTAGCCACCGCCTGTCCCACGAAGAGAGAAGGAACTGACCTCTTCTCCCTGCCACCTTTGTATCCAGTTCTTTCTTATGATCTGGAAAAATATGCCACATACTGAGTGGAATTCTAACCATAATACCATTATGACCTTGGGAATGGTGTCTCTTTGAGCTCACTTTCTCCATCTGTGAAATGGAAGTGATGATCCCTGTTCCTTCTAGCCTCCTAGTGATGATGTGACAAAATGAAAGTAAAAATAAATGGAAAGTGCTTTGAACAAAGTCAGCAACGTGGTGGTGTTAGCCTTTGCCTTCCTGTGAGTGACACAGGGCATATGCTCTGTCCGGGCTATTCAAATAAGCTGGGTTGCTTGCAACACTGGACATTGATTTGGAGTTTCCCTGAAAGTTGAGTTTTTTGTCTGCATAATTGACAATTCGTTTAAGTTTCTCATATCATGCAGACTTCCTGGCACGCGAATTAGCTTGCTTCCTCCAACCTAGAGGTGCTTCTTAGAGTTAAATAAGAAAAAGTCTGGATTTTTAAAAATCAAGTTCTCCTGTAAAAACTCAATTTCATATTCAACAGTATTCCCATTATCGCAAAATGCCTTATTTTGTGAATTTTTAAATCACTGGCATAAGATTGAGAAACCGAGGAACAGTAAGAAAAGGAAGAGGAGAGATAAGCTTCTGAAGACTTGTAGGAGACACATCCCGGAGTAACTCTGACTTTAGATTACTTACAGCATACGCTGTTTTGCTAACTTCCACGGGAAGGAATCAAGAACATAAAACAACATATTTCCCGACTTTCTCCAACTGGAAAAGCAACTGAGGAACACTGTGTAGTATTTTGTGAGTTTTTCTAAACAGAAGATAAACTGCAGAGAATTGAGAACATTTCAGAGGAGACACCCAAGAGCCGAAGGCAGATTTCTCTGGGTAGTAGTCAGGCTGTCTTAGCTGAATGGCCCCCATCTTGTTGTTAGGGGATAGGTGGGAGGGACACTGACTTGCAGGGGCCCTGGCTGGATGGGGCAGGCAAATGAGTATCTTTCCTTCTCTTAGGGGTGGGATCTCCAGAGAGAGGTAGGTATTACAGGTATTACAGAGAGATAGGGACAGTGGAGGCTGCTAGCTTAGAGCACTCAGCTGGTAAGAATTGGGGAATTATGGGACCCAAACATCCCTCACAGGTGTGGCAGGTAACACTGCTGGTCTTGGTTTTGTGGCTTTCCCAGTTTGATTCCTTTGCAGAGGTGAGTGATGGAGGCTTCAGGTATATGAGGTACTGGAAGGAATACATGTGAGAGTCCCAGAAAGCAGCGAGAGAGTAGTTGGAATAGTGCACACCTTCTCTTACCTAAGTAGGCTCTCCTGGTGCCCCACAGACACCACCCAAGGAGTGCCTCCTCTTCAGTGGCTCAAAGGCCCAATCTCTGAAGAGATGTTAGAAAGGTGCGATTAGAAGAGATGAAATGAACACCTGTTGAAGCTGCTAGAAGCTACTCATATGGCCAAGGATCTAGGCATGACCTGTGCTTGTTTTTCTGATAGTGGCTCAAACAATGTCATTTAGGGGTAAAAAAGAACACATAAGAAAACCAGTGTTGAGTGATTTCAGTGAGTCTGAGTTTTCTGATAACAAGGATTGGGGGCCTTTTGGATTGGTCCTCATGTATCACTAGATGCTATCACTCATTTCACAAGGCAGCAAGGTCTCAATGCTGAGAGGGCCTCCACAGGTCCTCTAGTCCACACTGTGTCCCATGCAAATGTCTGCCCCTCCAGCACCCCTGACAGATGGTCATCCCGGCTCTCCCTCAGCATTTTTGTGTTTGGGGAGGCACCACGCTACTGCCACTAACAAGCCCTGAGTCTCACAAGTAACGTGCTCCATTTGGTTGTTGGGGAAGCTGCCTGCAGGCCTTTCGTGCCATGGGGATGCTGGTAGTCAGGGCCTGGCCCCTGGGACTTCCAAATACACTGATGTCAGCAGCAAGGGCCACAGATGTCCTTTTCTTCCCTGTGGGCCATTTCCAGCTCTTCTCTTCCTGGCAGAGTTCAACTTCTCATTGCTGGGTAACCGCGTTTGCATTCCATTATGTGGATTGTTTGCCTGTATTAGACTGTAAGTCCCTGGAGAGCAGCTCCCTGTTTATATAGCCATTGTTAAGCTTTAGCGCCCACCCGTCACCCTGCTGGCTGTTCAGCTGATGTTTATTGCTGGTGTTTCAGCCAGTGGTGATAAGATGCTGAGACCTAGAGGTTTTCTTTTTCTGCGTGTGTTTTTCTACCACTCAGGACTTCTGAGCCACAGTTCTAAGCTGAATGCAAAGTTTATATGCCTTAATTTTGTGACCCATATGCTATGCTTTCATTGTGAGATCTGCAGATGAGAGGGAGAGAAGGCTTAAATCATAATGAAAATCAATGCAGAAGGAAAGAACTTTCCCACCCAAAGGGGAAATGACGCTGAGTAGCTGAGCAGCCAGCCCGAGAAATAATAATCTTAGAAAAATGCAGCTCCCTAGAGGAAAGGAAGTGCTTTGAGCTGAGCCCCTTCTGAGCTGTTAAATAGCTGTCGCCTGAATTGCTCTAACTTTGTGGGCCAACTTCGTCATTTAGCTTGGCTGCTGGGAGAACCATTACAAGGTGCAGCGGGCAAGAGGCAGCCCCTCAGGGAAGGGAGAGTGGCTTTCCTCCAGAAGGCAGCTGCCTCACTCCTGGCGGAGGCTCGGGGGTGGTGGTAGTGGGGATTCCTGAGAAGCCTGTTTGCTTTGATGGAGGGTGTCCCAAATAGAAGGGGGGAGGCGGGAGGGGGCAAGGGACTCTCCGTGGTGCATGAGTGTTTAAAAGCCACATCCTTTTTACCTTGCAAGAACCCTTTTATTGCTTTCCTCAGCCTGTGTGCACATGCTGAACTGTTATGTTTTGCCAGAGACCCGAATGGTGTGGACTGAGGGAGACTGAAAGGTATTTGCTGCCCAGCTGGGCAGTTTCTGCATCCTTGTCCTGGAGGCTGGGGAAGGAGCCTGTGCCCTCCTGGTGATCCCTCCTGCCTTCCAGTAGCCCTGCCCAGCTGGCTGAAAACAGTGTTCCTGAAGTTAACTTGTCCTTGTCCAGAGACACTCAGAAAGAAAGCAAAGAACAGATGGCAGTTGTGGTTTTGTTAGCCACTTACTGCCTTCTTCAGTGGCTTCCCTCTGTCTCCAGTGTCCTTTTTGTATGAATGGGAGGTTTCAGCTGCCATAAATGTTCCCTTCCAAGAATCCTGGGGAGGCAACAAGGAAGGAAACTAGTTTTGGGGTCTGACTTTTGACTCCCTGGCCTTTGAGCACCTATGTGTGGTCGGTGCCTTCACACTCCTTGTCCATTTAACCCTCAAAACAAGCCCATGAGGGATGTTATTTGCGTTTTACAGTTCTGGAAACAGTAGCCGGGAGAGGTTAGATCACACCGTAAATGGAGGCAGCAGGATTTAAATAGATTTTGACCAAATCCATGTGCTTGTCCCACAATATCAGGAGGTCTCAGTTTTCTCATCTGTAAAATGGGGTGCCAGTTGTCCTAGATCTCTAAGATCCTCTCCTGCTCATCATCATTCTTCCTCCCTCCCTCCATTCCTTGCTCTTGCTTTTTTGTAGCGATTAGGGGCCAGCATTGGCGTGGGGAAAATATGAGGAGATGGCAGTGGCAATGAGGACACCTATTGAGTAAAAATTTTTTAAAAATGTTGTTTGAAATTGCCTGAGACAAGACCACAAGTCTTTAAAATGACATTTTATATAGAGATTGTAAATTATGCCCTACTCATATGCCAATCCATAGGTTATTGATGCCAGAGGTTGCTGCATTAATTATAAGCCAAGCTGAAATGAATTGGTGACTTTCTTAATGGGCCCTCTCCTGGGAACGTGGAGCAGTGGCTGACATTGTGAGGCAGTTGTTATGAATACCTGCCTAGTAGGAGGTGAGGTGAAATGGTGCTCCATGCAGATGCTGTCAAATTGCTTTCATTTGAACGTCTATGCTCTCTTCTACCCACTCACCATTCATCGGGCATAGACAGAAACAAAGACGTTTCTATCCTGTTTTTCACTCTTCTTTTGTTGGAGTGTGGCAGATGTCTCTGTTTGTGTCACATTGAACTGATTTGTAAATCAAGATATATTTACAGAAGCCTTGCTATGTGGAAGAGCCGTGCCAGGTGATGTTCCCCCAGGGAACATTCAGTCTTGTTGGAGCACACACATCAAGATTGTAAAAAGCAAAATAATGATGCATGAGTGATTCACAGCTGAAGAAATGCCACAGGAAATCATACTGACCAAAGGAATGGTGAAGGTGGAGATGGGCTGCTGCATGCAGACGTGGAGACCACTGGGGGCTGGATAGTCCAGGGAGACTTCAGTGGGAAAGAGGGGAGTTGATTTAATTTTGAAAGTTGACTGGGATGTGGATAGACAGAGAGGTGGAGGATGGGCTGGGCACGATGGCTCACACCTGTAATCCCAGCACTTTGGGAAGCCAAGGCGGGTGGATCACTTGAGGTCAGGAGTTCGAGACCAGCCTGGCCAACATGGTGAAACCCTGTCTCTACTCAAAATACAAAAATTAGCTGGGCATGGTGGCATGTGCCTGTAATCCCAGCTACTCAGGAGGCTGAGGCATGAGAATCGCTTGAACCTGGGAGCCGGAGGTTGCAGTTAGCCGAGAATGTACCACTGCACTCTAGCTTGGGCAACAAAGTGAGATAAAGTGAGACTTCATCTAAAAAAGAAAGAAAAAAAAAGAGAGGTGGTGGATGAATGGCATCCGCAAAATCCCAAATATTGGAAAGCCCAAGACTTTTCAAAATGGAGGTGATCAACAGCCAGTAAGGCTGGAGAAAAGGACTTGAAGAGGCTAGTTAGGCTCCCAAATCAACTAGTCATTGAAGACAAGACTGGAAAGGAGGATTAGACCTGATCGTGGAGGGCTTTAGAGGCCTATTAAGGTGTTTGTTTTCATCCCATCCACACCAAGGAGCCCCTGATGGCTTCTGAACAGGGAAAGCATAATTAGCTTGTTCATTTCTGCTTGGAGCTGGGGCCTCATAGATGCACCACATACATATCTGTCCTCACTACAGCCCCGTAGTTGTTTAAGAGACACTGGAATGCTGGTGGGCATCGTATTGATGTGTTGGGAGGAAAGACTGAGGACAGAGCATGGGTTAGAGTGGAGGTAGTGGAAATTGAAAGGGAGAGATGCAAGGGCCACTTAAAAGAGTAAGGCTGGAATACTAGACTGCCTGGCCACGGGGATGACGGGACAGAATGGAGAGGAGCTCTTTGCTGTTAAAGGGGCTCCTTCAGTTTCAGCCTTTCGGTGTAAAGACTGAATGTCCCCTTGGAAGTATTCTGTGGATGGTTGAGAATGTGGAACTGAACTAGAGGGAGGCCAGGGCCACATTCAGCCCTGAGGGGCAGTAGTTAAAGCCACAGAGGAAGAGGAAATCAGCTCCAGTCAGGTGGAGAACATCCAGTGTGGATGGTGGGGAGGAAGGGATGCCAGCCCAGCATGAGGGCGCAATGAGAGGTGGGGGTGGCTTGCAGGTTGGCTGTGGATTGGCAGATAATCTGAATGTAGCATGGTTTATGCATCATATGTGGAGGTCTGTGATGGTCCATATAAGTTAACATATTTCTGCTTTCTACCTTGACTTGTCCTCTCACCTGGAAACTATCCAAGTTAAAAGGCAGAGGGAGACTGGGGAGAATGAGGTCTGGGGAAAGGCCACTGGCCTCCATTCTGAGCTGTTTAGTGGGACTCCTAAAAGTGCAGGAAGAAGCCTGCCTACCGTATGATAGGCATGGAAGGCCTGTCTGTGGCAAAGTTTGATGGTGAAATAAAAGAGGAAAATCAGAGAGAATCAGAATCCTTGATTCTCATCCCCTCACCCTGTGTCAACTCCTGCCTCTTCCCATGTCGGGAGTTAGCAACACCATGCACCTAGTTCCTTAAGCTAGAAGCCTAGAAGTCACCCTCCATTCCTCTCCTTTCCTCACCCACTACCGTGATTCTTTTTTGGCAACTCAAGGTGATTCTGTTTCCAGAATACATGGTGAATCTGCTCTCCTCCCCACTGCTCTTTTCTGTTGTCTGCATCCACTTATGCTCTCTCTCTAATCTGTACTCACAGAAGCCAGAGTGATCGTCTTAAAATGTAACTCAGGTCACCTTACTCGGAGGCTTAATACCCTCAAAGAGCTTTGCATTGTACTTAGAATAAAATCCAGACCCCCTAAGTTGGAATATGAGGCCTGCAGGATCTGACTGGCCACCTCTCTCACCCTCTCTTGCTCTGCTCCCCACTTACACCAGACAGTTGTTAATACATGCCAAACTCATTCCTGTCTTGGAGACTTGGCACATGGAGTCCCCCTGCCTATAGCAGTGAGAGCCTTCCAGGCAGGGGGAGCAGCCAGGGCAGATGATCTAAGGCAGGACCCAGCTTGCCTTGTCGCAGGATTGGCAAGAAGGAAGGCCAGGGTGTCTGGGTCACCCAGGGCCGTGAGAACCATGGTAAGGAGGTCGATTTTCCTCTAGGTGCTGTGGAGGGTCCTGCAGCAGGGTCTGCACCACCACATGGTATGGGGCTCTGGTTGCAAGGTCCTTAAGGAGCTGGAAAGACCATCTGCAAAGTCTACAGAGGCTATTAAAAATGGACAGTTTCCTTTTGCTTAATATTTTAGCTCTGAGGTACTCGAACTTCATTCTAGTTTTTGTGTCATGTAAATGTTTTTGAGGAAAGCTCACAGGTCAGATGGCATGGCAGGCAGGCAAGACTGCATTCCCAATTCCTGGGATGTCTCAGGGAACTCGAGGGAGGATCTGACCTCACTGAAGACCCTGAATAACAGGAGCCCCCATCTATCTGTGCAGAGAAGGTGCTGAAGGCAAAGAAATGGATTTGATAAGTTGACAAGTTTCTTCTTAATGTCTCTGATAGGCTGGGAAATGAAGATGGGGGAGGAAGAAAAGTGACAAGAAGAGGGCAGAGGCCAAGGTCAAGCTCTTCAGGTGGCCCTGCAGTTCCACCTTGGAACTGAAGAATCAAATTGGAGGAAGGAGTAGCAAGAGTCAGGAGAGAGACGCCTGCTTGTCATCTGGGGGGATGTTCCTCGTGCAGGGCTGTGACTAGTGATTATCATATGTTGGGCTAGAATTGAAAACCACTCCATTTTCCTTTTCTGGGTGGTAGGAGATGGAAACAGCTTTAACCTGGGGACGGGTTTCACTCCTGCCGCCTCCCTGGCCACCAGGACCTTTATTATGGCCATGTGGTGAGACTTTTTCAGGGATCATCTTTTGCCAGGGTGTGGACGAGAGCCCTGCTGGTGTTGCAGTCACAGGCCACAGAGGTCCCGGCTTGGAAGGGTCAGACAGTCTCAATTCAAACCCTAGCAGTGCCACTTGCCAGCTGTAGGACTGTGGTAGGTTATTTAGCCTCTCTGTGCGGTCAGTTTGTCATCTGTCAAATGGGCTATTAATAGAAAGAGGCCTGCTCGGAATGGAGAAGTGCAGTATAACACCTCTAAAGCAGACGGCTTGATGCCTGGGCAAGAGAGCTCTAGAAATGCTAGCAATGGTGATGCTACTGAAACCAGTGCCCATTTACACTGGTCATTGTGTTGACAGCAACCCCCTCACCGCACCTTGCCTTCCAGGCATTTTACTGGACAGCAGGCAAGCTCCCTGCCTAGGGTTCAAGTCCATGTTTCAAAGACCTCTGTTACCTGGTCTTCCCCTCGTTGGACCCCTGCCAACCTCACCCCTTGGTATCCCTAGAACTCTCTCTTGCTTCTTAGCCTTAAACATGGAGAGGAAAGAGCCAACTTGCATGATTTGAAGTCAGAAAAACCAAGTGCAACAGCCCTCACCTAAGGTCATCTGAGGAGACCAGATGAACACATAGAAAGCTATCAGGATTGAATAAAAGCAGTATGCCAGGTGTGACCACAAAATAAGAAGCCTTTGAAAATCAGTCACACTTGGACCTCTGTGGTCGATGAGTATTCTTCAAATCAGAACCTTTGGGGGTTATCAATACGTGCTTCACAAGTGTTTGAAGGAGTTGAGAGCCACCCTCAGAGTGTGTGTGAGCCACACGAGCAACTCCCTGGTGTTTCTTGCAGCAAACCTCCTGGATTGAAAATGGGGTTGCGGATCTCCATCTACTGCATCTTTCATCAGATCGTCTTTGAAGTTTTGTGTTTCCAAAATAATCCAACATCATTATCAAGGGATGGAAATGTATCATTATTCAGGAAACTCAAGAGAATAATATTCTGCAGGCTCTATTGAAAACTAGCCAATTGGGTCGGGCACAGTGGCTCACACTTGTAAACCCAGCACTTTGGGAGCTGAGGCAGGAGAATTGCTTGAGGCCAGGCATTCAAGACCAGCCTAGGCAACATAGTGAGACCTCATCTGTATAATTAAAATATATATATGTGTGTGTGTGTGTGTGTGTGTGTGTGTGTGTGAGCAATAACAGTGTTGATGGAATAAGTATTGTCTTATTGGGACCTCTTTGAAGAGGACCATACCCACTTGGGTAGGGGAATTCTTGTGGTTTGTTAGGAATTATTTCTAGTACAGTCATGCTTTATGGTAATGGAGTGCTACTGGCTGTAGCTGCTGTTAGAGTTGGGGAGAGATGCGTGGAGCTCTGGCGGGGGTTGGAGGACCTGTGCTTAACCCCTTCTGTTTTCTGCCTCTGTGGCATTGGATAGCTGCCTAATGTCCCTAGGCCTTAATTTCCTCATATTAAAAATGAGGATAATAAAGACTTTCCTGCTTCTAACAAGATTTTTGAGGAGGAGCAAATATAATTATGACTGTGAAAGCACTTACTGGACAGAGCAATGTTTTAGTTGTGATATAGTGAACTGGCTATGACCTTGGGCAAGTCATTTAACTTCTGTACCTGCTTCCGTATCTGTAAAATGGAGACGATAACTGTTTTGTTGACTTCAGTGTTGTTGGAAGGATGAATGGAACTGATCCACATGGACACGCTTTGCAAACATGCGTGTGCTGTGTACATGTTAGTCATGAATGCTTCCTGGGAACACATCAGGCGTTATGTCTCTAAGAGAGTCAGGCATCAGGAAGAGGTAGATGTGGAAGGATGAGTGGAAAATTGGAGAGGAGTTGGAGAAAGGGAGAACGTTTCTGGGAAATCTCAATAGCCTTTTCAGTTGTTCGTCTCTGTCCTGTCATCTGTCTGTGATTGCCATGGCTAACGCTTTGCCACCTCTTCTGCCTCCCACCAGGTGGGATGTCCTTCACAGCTCTACCCTTGACCTTCTGCCTCCCCCTCAGTTCAGTGAATATTTACGGAGCACCTGCTATGAGCCACAGTCTCTCATAAGAGACCTAGGATTGCGAGAGAATAAGCTAGAATTGTGTAACAAGATAAAATAGTCCAGAGGGAGAGAGTTGTTTCTGGGGAATACTTCTTGGAAGGGGTGATCTCTGAGCTGATTTTGCCAGGAGGCCAAGGGGAAGGAAGTAGGACAGTCTAGGTAGAGAGAACTGCGGGACAAAGGCTTGGAAAGAAAACACAGTGTGGCTTCCCCTGTTTTCTCTGAGTGAGTGCTTCCAACTACAATCCAGTTCTGTGCCTTCAGCCATCTGCCAGCATTCACACAGGTTTAGTGAGCTTCACTTTAAACCAACAGGTAACAGTTATAAACACAAACACATTATCTCTTCCTCCTCCAAAACCTGACCTCCCTTTGCTTGCTAATGGTCCCACTAATCTCCCAATAATGCACTCAAACCATCATCTTCGTCTCTTGCCACCTTTTCTTACTTGCATGAAATCAGCATGGACTCCTCTCTCTCCCTTCCTCCCAGCCCTGCTTCCTCCCTTTCTTCTAAATCTATCAGAGCACTGAATTCCATTTGGACAGTGAGTTACATAGGACATCAAGATGTCCTATCCCTGTTTGTGTCAGGAAATTGCAGTTTGGATCCCAGTGTCCTTAGTGAGACATCCCCGAAGCCCACAAGGAGGAAGCCTAGCTCTGTCCTTTCTGGCTTTTGCTTTCAGTACATGTTAGCCTTTCTCTGGAGCTCTCAGTTTTGCTCTTTCTTATTTCATTCTTTCTCTATTCTGTATTTTTTTAAACTGGATTTTCATTGCAGTCAGACGGACCTGGGTTTGGATCCAGTTTTACTATTTGCTGTGTAACCTTGGACAAATTACTTAATCTCACTACACCTCAGTTTCCTTATCAGAAAAGCAGGGATAATAACGGGAGGACCTCATAAGGCTGACGGGAGGACCTCATAAGGCTGTCGTGAGGATGGATTGAGACAGTCTACGTGAAATGCTGAGCACAGTGGCTGGCATGGAGTGGATGCTACCTATGTTTTGGCTGCAATATAACCATAATAATCATTATTATTGTCCTGTCCTGGTATGTCTTTTGAAAAAATTCCGTAACTTTCTTTCTTTTTGTCTTATTTCTCTTTTCAGCTCCCTTCCTTTCTTCCTCTTTCTCTGTTTTATCTTTCTTAACTGGCTATGGTATACAACTGATTTTTTAAAATACTGGTTATATTTGAATAGAATGTCAGGTTTCCCAATCTTGATTTACAAAACGCATTAGCAGACTTTACATTTCTCTCTTAACTAGATTTTAGCTTCTCCCCTCAGAGGCCCTGGAGCTCCCTCCCATCAGCCAGCGCAGGCCTCAGAGCCCTTCGTGCTGAAACATCACTCCACGGCTCCATTTTCTAGCAGTCGTCAATGCTCCAGACAAATTATGTTTCTATGATTTCCTCAGAGTCCTGGGCCGCTTCACAGAGGTCTGTCGAGTAAATTAACTGCAGAGCTTCTGAAAGTCAGCCGCCAGCTGTGTGGACACCGGGGCCCGGGCCCGGGCCGGGCTGCCCAGTGCGCACACCCCCGGGAGCAGGCCCGTTTCCTCCCGCCCCTCCTGCGCCCGCCTCTCCCCCCTCTTCCTCCTCGGAACCAGGATGTTTTTCCTTGCCTTTTTATTGTTTCGCTAACCTGGCAGGTCTCCTTTGGTGGAGCCCTGCCACCCAGCTTCCTCTCTGGGTGTGATCGAATGTGACGGTGACAACACAGGAGACCCGGAGGCCCGCACCACCCCGCTGGCACCCTTGGCCTTCGCGTCCAGAGGGGACTGGGAGCTACCGGCTTCAACTTCTTTCTGGAAACTCCCCCTTTACCGAAGAGCCTCCTCTTCAGCCACTGTGCTGGATGTTTATTTGTCAAAGGATGAGAGGGGCAAAGAAAATGGAGGCAGCAAGGAAGGTGCCTCCAGAAACAAGGTAGACCCCCTTTCCTCCCTGCAGAAAGCCTTTTTGTTCACTTATTTAACCAACTGGGAATCTTCTGACCTTTGACCCTAGGACTTTTCCTCAAGGCCTTGAAAAAAAAAAAAAACCTATAGAATTCTTTTTAAAGCAAAGAGCTTGAGGTCACTCCAAGGTCCTTCATCTTTCACTCCTGCTGGGACAGGCTGCATCCCTCCATGCCCGAGGCCACCTCAGAGCCAGTTCTATTTCTGGAAGGCTGACCCTGACTTGGGAGCTCCAGGCCAGGCCTCCCCTGGGTCTGGGTTCAGTCCAGCAGACGTCTGTCACCCGGAGAAAATGCTCAGCTCAACAACAGCCCACCCCTCACAGGGAGGGGAGATAGATTTTACTTTCTTCATTGCTAGAGCGCTTGCAGGGGAAGCGTTTTAAAAATCTGATCATCAAATCTCAAGTCCAGCACTTTCCAACATGCTTGATTTTTCTTAGGGCTGCTTCTTTCAGGGCAAGAACAAGGAAGGAAACGAAACTCCCCGAGAGCCCTGGACAGTCCAGATCGAGGGCTTAGTCTTTTGTTCGCACAAACTCATTTGGCTTCTAAACGTCCTCCGCCCAAAATCATTACATCCGCAGCAGCATTTCAAAACACAGCCCAGAGTGGCCTCGCTGAGTGGGCGGCTGCTTTTCTGGGGAGGCCGCAGCCACCTTCCCACAGGCCCCCAAGGTTCTTGCATGTCCCAGAAATATCCCACTGCTGGCCACCAGCCTGAAATCCCCCTCATCCAGAGGACCCTTGGGGGAAGGTATGAGGCAAAGAGGGCCTGCAGGGGAAGGGCCCCTGCTAGTTGAAGGGGACTGGGACTGGCAGCCGTGGAAGGGAGGATGAGTTTCTAGTCCTAGCCTTGCCCCTTCCAAACTCCCAGGCACAGTCTCAGTCTCTACCCCTGGGGGGCCCCTTCTCACACCCCAGAAGCATCACAGGGACTTATTAACATGGTCCAGCTCTCCTGGAACTCCTTGAGGTAGATTCTATACCTGATTCATCCTTGTAACCCTCACAGTGTCTTGCTTATGGTTGGTGCTCAGTAAATACATACTTTTTGTTTTTTTTTTTGAGACAGAGTCTTGCTCTGTCACCCAGGCTGGAGTGCAGTGGCATGATCTCGGCTCACTGAAACCTCCGCCTCCCAGGTTCAAGCGATTCTTGTACCTCAGCCTCCTGAGTAGCTGAGATTACAGACGCGTGCCATCATGCCCAGCTAATTTTTGTATTTTTAGTACAGACAGGGTTTTGCCATGTTGGCCAGGCTGGTCTCAAACTCCTAACCTCAAGTGATCCACGCACTTCGGCCTCCCAAATTGCTGGGTTTACAGGCATGAGCCACTGCACTTGGCCTATTAAATACATACATTTCTTATTGTAGTAAACTATGCGCAACATAAAATTTACCATTTTAACCACTTTTAAGTATACAGTTCAGTGGCATTGAGTACAATCACAATGTTGTTGCAATCATCGTCACCATCTGTTTACTGACATTTTTCATCATCCCAAATAGAAACTCATTAAATAATAACTTCCTGTTCCTCCATGCTTCCAGCCCCTGATAACCTTTATTCCGCTTTCTGTCTCTGTGATTTTGCCTATTCTTTTTTTTTTTTTTTTGTGAGCCAAAGATTTATTTCTTCACTTCTTGCATTTGAAATACTCTTCGATGACATCCTTGGCCTGAGACTCCTTGCCATAGTCCTTAACTACTACACAACTGCAACCAACCACTTTACGGGGTTTCCCCTCTCTGTCAATTTTACAGAGGCCTACCCATTCTCCTAGTTTCTTGTTGTCATCAACCTTAATTAGGTTGATTTGGTGTTCAGCACAAAGGGCCTCCACCAACTTGACATACATAGGCTCATCACAGTTGGATGCAAGCACACAAAGATGGGCTTGGCGCTTGTCTAAGGCTTTGGCAGCTTCGCGAATTCCACGTGCTAGGCCATCGTGGATGAGGGCGGTCTTCAGCACCTCTTGTGAAGCAGTATTAACGTCCATTACACCTCCAGCAGCAATGCCTTCCTCGGCCATGGCGGTGGGTTATGGGTGAAGCTGAATCTTGAACACACCCAAGCCTCTGCCTCCGCGCGACTCGGCGGCGGCAGGAAAAAAAAACGATTTTGCCTATTCTTGATACCTCATGAAAGTGGAATCATGTAATATTTGTCCTTTTGTGGCTGGCTTATTTCACTAACCATCATGTTTTTAGGGTTTACCCATGTCGTAGCATGTGTTAGTTAGAATTTCCCTCATTTTGAAGGCTGAATAATATCCCATTGTACATATATACCACATTTTGTTTATCCTTTCATCTACTGATAGACAGCTGGATTGCTTTCATCTTTTAGCTGTTGTGAATAATGCTGCTATGAAAATGGGTGCATAAGTGTCTGAGTTCCTGCTTTCAGTTCTTTTGGATATAGACCAAAAGTGGGATTGCTGGATGAACTCATAACTCTTCAGGTTTTGAGGAACCACCATACTGTTTTCCACAGTGACTGCACCATCTTACATTCGCACCAGCACTGCGGGAGTGTTCTGAGTTCTCCATATCCTCGCCAGCATTTCTTCTCCATTCTTCTTTTTTGATAATAGCCTTCCTAATGGGTATGAAAGTAAATATTTTTTGAATTTATAAATGCTACTCATTGGTGTTTTGCAGATTTGAAACTGTTACTATCCCTCTTGGACCTCAGTCCTGTGAAGGTCAGGTTAGTTGGTTGCTGTGGTCCCTAAGGGTAGTGGTCACCTTTGGAAAGGGATGGGGGCACCAGAGACAATCCAGGTAACTTTGGCCAGAATGAAGGATGTAAAGCAGTATGGATGCTAGTCAGTAGAGCTTGCCACATGCCAGAAATCAGTTTAGCAAGAGCTTCTCTCTGCTCAATCTTCACTGGTTTTCATTTGAAAGTGGTCAGTTAGGAAAGACACTGGAATGAAGGAGCTGGGCTCTAGTCTTTGCTCTGCCACCTATTTTCTGGGTTAACCTGGGCAGCTGACTTCTGTACTGAGCCTCAGTCTCCACTTCTGTAAAATAGGGCAAGAATTACCCTCCTGCCTGCCCTCAGAGGGTCAGAATCTAAAGGGATAATTTAGGCCATGATATTATCCTGTGAAAAGTGCTTTGTCGATTGTAAAATGCATGGGAATTTTTTTCTTAATTTGATCTGTGGGAAGAGAAGCACATTCATTCTCCTGGAAAGGACCTGTGAACAGTGCTCTGCCCCTCTTCGGTCTGTGGCCGTCCATCATACTCAAAGGGGAATTTTAAAGGAGGGTGCTAAAAGTCCTTTAAAAAAAAAAAAAAAGTCTGTTTTCTCCCTTCCCTGTGTGAACAATTAAATTTTAGGAAAATGTTTTAAAATGACAAAGAAACCCCCTCTTATAGATGTAAGGATCCATTGCTGGTATCTAAGACAATGTTATATTTTCATTTGAATGTGGTCCACCAATCCCCAAATTGAGGATCCCAGGAATGCTCTACCGGGGAGGCAGGAACGGGCAATTCCACAGCTGGGCATCAGTGTCTTACTGTTCTGGAACCGCTCCCTTTTGAGCAATATGACCTTCATCTTTCTTCTACCAGGCGACACCCTAGAAAGGCCTAGGGACTTTCTGCAGGGCTGGTCTCACTGCCTTCCTCTTCACTGGCTCCTGCCTTTAATTTCATCCTATCCTTCCCTTGTCATCTGTGTCTCTGTCACTGGCTCTTCTCCTGTCTCTACGTTCAAGTTTTCCCGGGAATCAGTCCTTGATCCTTGGTTTTTCCCTTCGTATGTCATATCCTGTCCTTTCTCCTAATCAACAGTCCCGAATCTTTAACTGTCTGCCAGACATTTTCCCTTGAAAGTTGTAACATCACCCCAAATGTCACATATCAAAAACAGACTTTTCTTGTTCCTCAAGCTCATTCTTCATTATGGCTCCACTCTTTCTCTCTTATTCTTTTCGTTATGCATAAAAATCCTCTCTGAGTTAGAAGCTGATCTAGAAGTCCTCTTGCTCAGTCTTCCAGCTAATAATGTGCAGCTGTTGTCAAATCAAGTCTGTCTGATTCCAAAGCCCATGTGATAGGCACCATTTCATTCCTCTTAGAGAGAAACAAGGTCAGCACAGTTGTGTTTCAAGCTGCAGTTTGGCTTTTTGTGGGGGACTTTTTTTTTTTTTTTTGGCTCTGCTCTTCTGGCCAGTGTCTTAAAGCCTCATGGAATAAGCTGGAGTGTTATGGAATGAGCCCTAGGTTCAGACTGTGTCTGTACTACTATTGAGTGCATGACCTGGAACAATCACTTAATCTTTCTGACCCTCAGTTTCCCCATGTGCCGTATGAGGATAATAATACCCGCTTGACAGGGTATTAATGAGATAATGCATGTGAAAATGTTTAGCACGTGGTAAGCCCTAAATAGATGTTAGTGAAATCTGAATCCAAATGGAGGGAAAAGGAAATAAAGGGCTTGTTCTTCAACTATGTGCCCCAGAAGCTTGTAGCTGGCAGCGCTTGTCATTTGGCCCGCTGCGGGGGTTGATGCTGAGGTGTGGGGGTGGGGTGGACCCTCCAGGAGGAAATTACCTCTTTGGATAACACAGCACACTCCCTGTATGCTCCTACTCACTCCACTGCTCAGAAACAATGCAAATTGAAAAGCCCCAAATCACTGGCAGGGAGTGGGGGGTGGCAAGGAGTTGACTCTGTAGCAGCTGCTAATTAGGAAACCCTATTCTTGGGCTATGCTAGCATGCCTGATGATGCTGGTTCACAAACAGATATTTTGGAACATTAAGACGCTACAGAAGTGGAAGTTGTCCTTTAGAAGGAAAAAAAAAAAAAAAACAGGCAAAGCAAGCAATAAAACGCTCTTGTTAATTTAATCTCCATTCATGGTACAAGGGAAAGTTATGGCCCAGCACAGGGGGCTAAGTACAGAGGGAAGGATGGTATTTTCAGCTCAAAAGATACCTGAGAAATGGGATGTCGAATCTCTAATATGAGGAGGGTTGGTGTGAATGGGGTTGGAATGATCATCTCTGACCATCTGCGAAGCTGGCCTGGGTGAGGTGCACAGCACCAGCCTACTGAGCCTCCAGGGTTCCCCCTCCCATCCCATGAATGTCTGAGGGGGCACAGCCTCTTCTCCTTCCTCCTGACTTCACTGGGCCCAGGCTCTGAAGCTTGAGGTATCCCATCTCCTTTCCTCCGGGCCATTTCTCTTCTCCACCAATAACAAGAGCAGGTTCTTTGACAGCTCGCCCCCCATGTGGCAGGTTTATTCCAAATTACTCTCCTACTCAGGGTGTACACAGGTGCTGAATAGGAAGCCATGTCCTAAACAGAATTCATCCATAGTGGCCCTGATGAACTCAGGGCTTCAGAAAGGATCAATCATTGGACTTCAGTACATATTTTAGCATTTGAGCCATTGTCCCCACTGAGATGCCACCTGGAATCGTATAAAGCGCTTGGATGTTCACAGTCAAACAAGACCTCCAGTGGCAGTAGGGGTGGGCTGGGGGTGTTGCCTGCTCCAGCTGTGTGGTTTATTAATCCCTTTCCAAGGAAGAGTTAGTAGGCAATAAGAGAGATAGAGGGGTACCCGGAGTTCAGTAGACCGTGGGATATTGTTCTTTTGGGGTACCAGGCCAGTGACTTCAAGAGCTTGCTGTGCTGGAGGTGGTCCCAGGTCTCACCCTCTGCGCCCTAAGCTCTCCCGATACCTCCTAGGAGAGGTGTCGTGGAGTGGAATTCAGCGAGGCCCAAACTGTTCCTGCAGCCATTTGTCTAGCCTCAGTGCTTTTGTCAGAGTGGACGCACAGCTTCCAAGAGGGCTTGGGAGCCTGGGGCCGCTCTGGTATGGGCTCTGGTCTACTACCTGAAGAAGGGTTAGGACACTGAGCTTTGATTAGCAGTGCCTGCCAAGGTCATCCACCCAAATCTATTTCTTAAAAGTTGACAACCCTAAATCCATTTAATAGCTATGACATATGTAGCATTCACTGTGTACCAGGTACTCTTTCTAAGCTCTTACATGTCTACATTCCATTGGTTTTCACAACAACCCAGTGAGGGAGATACTGTTAATATCCTCATTTTACAGAAGGCAAGCTGGGGCATGGAGAAATTAAGGATCTCACTTAAGATCATAGGGTATGAAAGAGGTGGAGCCAGAAGTCTAACCTACATGGTCTGACTTGAACCACAGTCTGTGCATTCCCCCACTGCCTCTCTTATTAAGAATGGAATTTCTAGAGACACGGAAAGCAGTAGTTTCTCACCAGTGCAGGTGACTCTGGTGCCCGCTGACTAAGGAGAAGAAGTGGAGGTGTAACTACAGAAGGTAGGTCTCTGGGGCCAGCAGGGCCCAGCAGTGGCTGCACTAACCAAGGGTGTATTTGGTATCTAGCTGCTGTGGAGAGGTGGTCATGGGCCACCAGTTATGGCCATGACTGTTACTGAGAGTAGTTAGGCATCCAGGGGCAGAGCAGCCGAGGCACAAGGAAACTCATCAGTCTTTCAGCTGTGCCATCAAAAGCCACTCACATGCTTACGTTATGTTTCAGAAATGTCACTGGAACTCCTACCTACACACTTTGTTAGTAGCAAGTTGGCATGAGCCAACTTTCTATTAAAGGTCACAGACTTCACCTACCTTAGGAGGCCGTCTGGGGATCCCAGAAAGCCCATTCCTAAGTGGCTTCTCCAGGTCCGTAGACCTGGGATCCTTTTATCAAGATACCAACCATTTTTGTTCTTTATCTTGGGAGACACATTTGTCATAGATGTATTTTTAATAACATGGAATCATATTATACATACTATTTTATAATTTATGTTTGCATTTAACAATATAGTGTGAGCATAATACATAAGAAAAACTGTATCAACAATATATTTTGGTCAGTCCTTTAAAATATTGTCTCATAATTAAGTTAGCCAACTCCCTATTGTAGAAATTTAGGTTGTTTCCACTTTTCATTATTATAAACAATTCTGTGATAAACTTCCTTATACCTGAAACTTTGCACACTTCCTAATAATTTCCTTAGAACTAATTTCCAGAAATGGAATTCTTGGGCCAAAATATATGCCTATTTTTAATGCTTTTGCAATGGATTGCTAAATTCCTCACCAAAAGGACTGTGTTAATTGTATTTTTGCCAATATCGTATGAAAGTACCTGTGATGACATTAGATATTATTCTTAAATCTTTGCCAATTTGATACACAAAAATAAACAAGTAATGTAAAAGATCTTTTCTAGTTTGGGTTTGTATTTCCTTGCTTTTCAACAATGCTTTCATGTATTTATTCTCCACTTATATATTTCCTTTTGTGAATTGCACATTCATGTTCTTTGTCTACAAGAGGTACATCTTAGGGATTTGAAAAAGTTCTTTGTGTGTTAAGGATGCTAAACATTTTTATCAGGCACTGCAGATGTTTACCCTTGTTTGTCATTCAACTTGTTACAAATATAACTTTTATTTTTATCAGACTTATACATAGTTTGAAAATCAAATAGATTGTATAAGACTGTAATAAAAACTCTGACCACTCCTATCATCATCATTTTCTGTTCCCCAGAATTAACCGTTCTCAACCCTTTTAACTGATTATCTTAGTAATTTTTTCCATATCTCTAACCTGCTTATGTTGCTATTTATTGATTTTTTTTTTTAAATTTTGGTTTTAGACAGTATTCAGTGATTTCTCTCTATGACAATTTTATATCATTCCAAGCTCTGCCAGTTTGGAAGTGACACACTCTACTTCTGTTCTTTTTTTTTTTTTTTGAGACAGGGTCTTGCTTTGTCATCCAGGCTGGAGTGCAGTGGTACCATCATAGCTCACTGCAGCCTTGACCTCCTGGGCTCAAGTAATCCTCCCACCCTAGCCTCTCAAGTAGCTGCAACTACAGGCATGTGCCACTATGCCTGGTTAATTTTTATTTTGTAGAGACAGAATCTCTACTTGAGGCCCAGGCTGGCCTCAAGTAATCCTCCCACCTCAGCCTCCCAAAGTGCTGAGATTACAGACATGAGCCACCATGCCAGGCCTCTATTTCTATTCTTTAGAAAGGTATTTTAAATGCATTTTTCACAGAATTCAAAGTTTCCCTTCTCCTATGCAACATGATTCTAATTATCCCATGCCAGACTTATGAACTATTGTTATCCAGGATTTGTTCCATCTTGTTTATTAATTTCACAAATGAGAAGTTATTGTTCTTATTTCATAAATTCAGTGTTCCTTTAGATTTATTCACACATGTATTTTTTTTTGCTCATTATATTGCCTTGCATCTGATATCTTTCATTAAGGATTGTTTTTCTTCTGCTTGAAAGAAATTTGTTATAATTTACTTTAGTAGAAATGGTTGAAAAACTCAATTTTGACCAAACATGTTTTCATTTGATAGTCTGAAGATGTTTCTCAAAGATAGCTTTGCTGAATATACAATTATAGTTCTCTCAGCGTGTTGAAAATATTTATCCACTGTCTTTTGGCTTCCATTATCACTGTTGAGAAATCAGCTGTAATTGTCACCTTGTATAGATGATTTGCCATTTTTTTCCCCTCTGGTTGCTTTTAAGACCTAGTCTTAGTCTGTGGTTTTTGTGCAGTTTCACTACGATAGAGGTATATGTTTTGTTTTTAATTTAGTCTCCTAAAGAGCCTCCTTAGAATGAAGATTTATAGTTCTCATTACTTTGGGAAATTTTCCAGCCATTACCTTTTAAAATATTACCACTTCTGTAAGCCCCACACTTTGTGAGGCTGAGGTGGGCAGATCACCTGAGGTCAGGAGTTTGAGACCAGCCTGGCCAACAAAGGTGAAAACCCATCTCTACTAAAAATACAAAAAAATTAACCAGGTGTGGTGGCACACCTGTAATCCCAGCTACTCAGGAGGCTGAGGCATGAGAATTGCTTGAACCCAGGAGGTGGAGGCTGCAGTGAGCTGAGATGTACTCCAGCCTGGGTAACAGAGTGAGACTCTGTCTCAAATAAAAAATAAAAAAATAAAAAATAATTATTTTCGCTTCTACTTTCTCTGTTTTCTCCTCCTAAACTCCAATCAGTTGTGTGTTGGACTTTCTCACTCTTTTTGTCTCTTAACCTCTTTTTCATATTTTCTGTTTTTTAATCTCATTTTGGGCATTCTGTTATCATTTATTTTCTAATTCTTTTTTTTTTTCTTTTGAGATGGTCTCACTCTGTTGTCCAAGCTGGAGTGCAGTAGCACAATCACAGCTCACTGCAACCTCCATCTCTCAGGCTCAAGCAATCCTTCAACCTCAGCCTTCCAAGTAGCTGGGACCATGGGTATGCACCACCACACCCAGCTAATTTTGTTTATTTTTTTGTAGAGACAAGGTCTCACTATGTTGCCCAGGCTGGTCTTGAACTCATGGGCTCAAGTGATCCTACTGCTTTGGTCTCCCAAAGTGCTAGAATTACAGGCGTGAGCCACTATGCCTAGTGAATTACAATTATTTTCTAACTCTCACTTTGGCCACATCTAATCCGCTGTTGAGTTTTTTTTTATTTCAATTATTACTTTTTTTAGTTCTAGAATTTCCATCTAGCTTTCTTTCAAATATTTTGGGTTATTATAGTCTCTTTTTAAAAAATTTTTTTCTAATGTAGTTTTGTATACTTCTTTGTCTGGTAATTCTAGCATTTGAAGTCTTTGCTTGTCTAATTTGTTGGCAATTATTTAACAAGCAAAGACTTCAGCTACTAGAATTACCAGACAAAGAGGTGTGGATGTCTTGTTTCCTCATGGATGCCTCGTTTTCTCATGTATTTTGTGATTTTTGATTGTGGTCTCTTATTCCTTAGAATATTATCAATAAATGATAAAAACTAGTTTGAAGATATGTTTATCTAGAGAGCATTTGTATTTGTGTCTACACAATACAGGTACCTGGAGGCACTATCCATCAGGACCGCCCCTGCCCCATTATTAACAGGATGTGTGTGTATTGGAGATATAATTTACATCAGTGGTCCCCAACCTTTTTGGCACCAGGGACTGGTTTCATGGAAGACAATTTTTCCATAGATAGGGCGGGGTGGGGTGGGCTGGGGATTGGGATGAAACTCTTCCACCTCAGATTATATATCAGGCATTAGATTCTTATATGGAGCATGCAACCTAGATCTTTCACACATGTGCAGTTCACAGTAAGGTTCTTGCTCCTTTGAGAATCCGATGCCACTGCTGATCTGGCAGGAGGCGGAGCTGAGGCTGAGCTAAGGCGGTAATGCTCACTCGCCCACTGCTCACCTCCTCCTGTGCAGCCTGGTTCCCAATAGTCCATGGACCACTACCAGTCCATGGCCTGGGTTTGGAGGTCCCTGATTTACATGCCATAAAATTTACCGTTTGAAAGTATACAATTCGGTGGTTTTTAGTACATTCACAGGATTCAGGACCACTCGTGAATAGAGGTAATGTGACATACAGCACACCCATACGAGGGCTAGCTTTATGGTTATATATAATCGAGTGAGATTTATTTTTTCTTTCACTTGAAACCAAGATTGAAGGGCCAGGTTTCCTTGCTGTGCCCTTCTGCAGGGCAGGTTTGTTTCTATTTGCCTTACACCCAAGGCATAGCTGTGTAAAGTCCCAGCTTTACACAGTGGTTTCCTGTTGGATTCCCTCCTTGAGAATCGTGTCTCCCATCTCCTGATTCTCGGCAGCCATCAGAACAGAAATTCAAGGTCACAAATGTTGAACAGGTGCCTCCAGGGCAGCTGCCAGCCTCAACATTAGCTCACTTCTCTGGATTCCTAGTCATGGTTCATTTTTGGCCTCAGATTTGATTCTTTACTTACTTGCCAGCTCAGCAATGCTTTTAGAAATTTTTTTAAAAAAATATTTTATTCCGCATTTTGAGTTGTTTATAGTGGCAGGGTTATGGAGGATACTGCAGGACTATTGTCTACCTTTTAGTTTTGTTTATAGTATGCATTTTTTCTTTCTTACATCTTTAGTCACCCCTTTAGGAAGAGAGCGCAGGTCAGTGTGGGTTCTGCCCTGTCTGCACGTGGCCATTCTTTTCCCCTCGGAGACTGCACTGGAGTTCCCTGAGCTGAATGGGCTCTGGGACCTCCAATCCTGGTCCCTGGAGAGGAAGGGAACAAAGCTGCTTCCTCAAAGTCCCCGCCACACTCACCAATGGCTGAGTCTCACCTTGTCTGAAGGTTGTAATGGAGCCAAGTTCATTGCCTTCCCTTTGCTCACAGCTGGCCAGCTTTGGGGCATGGGTTTTGAGTCCCTTCTGCTTCCCCACAATCACTTCTCTCTGGCTTCCTTAGAGAATAATTTCTCATTGTGCACAGTTAACCAAGGGGAGACAAAAAGCATCCTCAGACCTTTCACCTCCTCCCAGGAGACCAGCTTGCCTTCGCAGCTCCCAGAGGTAGAACAAAGGGACATGCCCCGTGGGCCACTGTTGTCTGTAACCCCAGTCTCTCAAGTTGAACTTAACAAGCCTTGTGGCTGCCCCTGGAAACGCCCTTCCACATCCCATTTCTAGCTGCACGTGGGTCTTGCCTGTCTGGAACTGGGCCCCAGAGGAGCCCAGATGCATGGCAACTTCCCTCCCCCTCCAGGAAGCGTCTGTTAATTATCACCCACAGGAAACAGAACAGGAGGCATAAACACAGTAACACTCAAGGGATTTTGGGAGGAAGTGATTCCCTTAGGAAAGTTTGTCAGAATGTCTTCTGGAAGTTTTTTGTAATCATCATCCCCTAACCCCAAATAAGTGAGCCACTGCTTCCAGAAGGAGTGAATCAGAGTGGAGAAATGTTCAGAACCATTGATCTAGAACTGCACTGGCAAGTGATGCGGCCACCAGCCATGTATGGTTGATGCAGCCACCAGCTACTTGTGGCTATGGAGCTCTCGAGATGTGGCTCCTAAAACATTCACTGGATTTTAAACATTTAATACCAAAAAAAGAAAATAAAATATCTCAATATTTTTATATCAGTTACACATTGAAGTGATAAATCTTTTGGCTATGTTGAGTGAAATAAAATATTAACATTGAAATTAATTTCACATTTTTTAATTTTAAAAATGCAGCTACTAGAAAATTTAAAGTGTACACATGTGGATTGTATTTGTGACTCAGTATCTCTTAGGCAGCACTGATCTGAAAGATAACTTGTTCTGTGTATATGTGTGTGTGTGTGTATGTGTGCATGTGTGTATGTGTGTAAGTATGTGTATATGTATGTATGCATGTGTGTGTGTGTATGTGTGCGTGTGTGTGTATGTATGTGGGGGGGGTATATGTGGGTGTGTGTGTGTATGTATGTATATGTGTGTGTGTGTGTGGTATTTAGATACAAACTGTAGGTTCTACCTGCAGCCTCTACTTGTCCAATGGTTTGCCATTTTTGTTTGATTCATATAAATAGAAGTGATTCCATTCATCCCCACAGAGGTTTCTCACCAATGCCTACAGTCCCCATTCCCAAGCAGAAAGAGAAATAACATTTCCAAGGGAGGAAAATTAAATGGTTTTTTCAGGGAGTCACGTAATCAGCGACAACTTCACATGGCCCTGTCCTCACCCTTGCTCAGTGTCCCTCAATTGGCACCCATATTTGATATTGGATTCCACATTAGTTTGGATGTATGGGGAAAGGACAGTGTTCTCAGAATGCTGTTTGGCTTTGGTGCTATTTTTTAGGGGCCCAGCACCCAGCAGTGACCCAGCACTCAGCAGTGGCCCAGCTTTGGCTTCTAAGCAGTGGCCAGGTTGGGTGCAGACTTTTCCAGAGTAACAGGGCAGCTTTCTTGGACTGGACTTGGGCATCCCACGCACCTGCTCTGACCCTGAACCTCCTGCCTTGCCAAATGGCATTTGATGCTACATATGACTTCCTCTTGCCCAATTTAACCCCCAACTTTATCTTCATCCTCAGAACATTTTTAACTAATACCCTCTTTGCCACCATCTTGGGTGTTACGGAAGTTAACTATCATTTAAATATATTTTCTGACTAATATAAATACATTCCTAATATACAGGCTTCAAGTAACAGTCCATCCTCAACAGCATTATTTCCTCAGCACTCCCAACTGGAAACCATACTCCTCTCCACCATTTTCCCTTCCAGCTGAGCACAGCTGGCGGGTGAGGGGCCTGGGTTTGGAGCAGGCTGCCTGGCCCTCCTGCTTTTTGACTGTGCGACTTGGGCAAGATGCATGATCTCCCCCACCCTCCATGTCTCCTTTGCTTCCTATGTAAAATGGGAAGAATAAGAGGACCTGTCTTCATCTTTGTGCAGTGCTTGAATGAATACACATCAGGCACCTACGTCTGCCACCTACCTCAGTGCATATTTACTGTTATTTTTCACAAAATGAGATCATTACATATAAAGTCTATTTGAAGCCTGCTGTTTTAATTCAACAATCCCTGAAGAATATCTTTATTTTATAGCACCAATTCAGTGACCACATAGTTTTCTTTCTTGTGGATACCGTCTGCTGTAACTGATTTAATTGATAACCTGCTGAAGGAGTTTTAGGTTTGTTCTTTCTTTTCCTTTTTCTACTGTAAACAATGCTGTAATGAACATCTATGCAGCTAAATCTTTGTCCACATTCTTGAGTATCTCCTTCAGATAAATTCAATTTGGAATTGCTGCCTCAAACCCATGCACATCACACAAGTTTTAGTAATATTGCCAGAGTCTTCATGTTTTATCAGAATTGTGCATTACACCTCCCACCTTCAAGAGTAGGTGTCAGGGTCAAGGGCTGCCAGCTTTTATAATAGCTTCCCACCACCCCAGGAGGGACAGTTAGCAACTTTGGCGAATATGAGATGCTTCTTGCCTTTTGCTTACACCCAATCTTCCTCCTCCAATCCCCTCTCTGACCCTGCACAGGTGCCAGAGGTTCAGTTGCTCTTCCGTGAGCCCCATGTTGATCTCTTTCTATCAATAAATTTTCATCATTTATTCTATGCACAATGAAATTTAATCCTGTATTATATTGTTGCTTCATAATTCCTTCCTCTGGGTTATAAGAATAATGAATATGGGAAAAAAAGAAAGGTGAAATTATTATTATTATTTTTTGAGATGGAGTTTCACTTTTGTTGCCCAGGCTGGAGTGCAATGGCACGTTCTTGGCTCACCGCAACCTCCGCCTCTCAGGTTCAAGTGATTCTGCCTCAGCCTCCCTAGTAGCTGGGATTACAGGCGCCTGCCATCACGACTGCTAATTTTTTTGTATTTTTAGTAGAGACAGGGTTTCACCATGTTGGCCAGGCTGGTCTTGAACTCCTGTGATATGCCCGCCTCAGCCTCCCAAAGTGCTGGGATTACAGGTGTGAGCCATCACACCTGGCCAAAATTCTTTTACTTGAATTCACTCTCTACTGATGTATTTCACGGTGTCTTTTCTGAAGGTTTACTTTTCAGAAGCCAGCAAACTCTCCCTGATGCATCCTCTTCTTCTTTCAGATGCTGCCTGGAAACATTGGCCAGAAAGTAACACTGAGCCCCATGTAGAAAACATCACCTTCTATCAGAATCAAGAGGACTTTTCAACAGTGTCCTCCAAAGAGGGCGTGATGGTTCAGACCTCCGGGAAGAGCCATGCTGCTTCGGATGCTCCAGAAAACCTCACTCTACTCGCTGAAACAGCAGATGCTAGAGGAAGGAATGGCTCTTCGAGTAGAACAAACTTCACCATTTCGCCTGTTGGGTACTCGCTGGAGATAGCAACAGCTCTGACTTCCCAGAGTGGCAACTTAGGTGAGCTTGTGCTGATGATGCACATTTCATGTATGTGTGTCCAGTCCTGGAAAACAAAGTTTCTGCCATTGCCCACAACCCCCATTCTGAGCCATTGTGCCCTTCCAAGGTTCCTAGGCTGGGGTGGGTCAGACCTGTGACTTAGGCCTCATTTGTATTATGCTTGTCAATACCGACCAGACAAGGGTGCAGATTTGCTGGTCCTGTGGTATCTGTGATCCATGGCCAGTGGAATCCAAACTTCATTCCTTTTCAGGGAGCCTGCCACACCCGAGGGTCTCAGAGGCAGTAGGTTTTGTGGGATGCATAGCTGGGACAGGCTTGGGTTTGGTTTGTGTTGATGTGGCCCAGACGGTTGTTCTTGCTCTGGTGTGCACAGCTTGGTGGTTTGCTATTTTTAGCAAAGAATATCAAGAAGTTGCTGGGGCTCAATGGGTAAAATTTCATTAAGGAAGAGAAGACTAAGAAAACTAGCATTAATTAGAGACCTACTACTTACCATCATGTCTGTTCTCTCAATCCTTCTAGCAAGCCTATGAGATCATGTTATTCTCCTTTTAGGCATTTGGAAACTGAAGCTCAGAGAAGTTAGTTGCCCCAATATGTGTAGGTCAAACAGTTAGCAGGTTTCAGAACTGGGATTAGAGCTTATGTGTGTGTATCTGAGCAAGGTGGTGCGGGTGCTGAGGTGTGGAATGCCTGGACAATGAGAGTAAGGTGCAGAGGAGAGAAAGACAGGTGTGGCCTGTCTGTAGGGTGGTAAGGCCAGCAGCCTCCCTTGGGGAGGGCATCAGTTGCCCACAAAGGAGAGGAGGAACAGGTAGGACCATTGTGTGAACGGGGTTAGGGACAATCACGGAGGACTTTTGAAACCCGGCAGTTTAGATTTGGTGTGGTAAGGAGAGTCAATGAAGGTTTCTGAGCAAGTAAGTGACATAACTAAAGTGAATTTGAGGAGGATTCGCCCGGCAGGCAGGTACAGGATGTCTAGCGTGGGGGTGGGAGGATGGAGGGAACCTGGAGTCAAGGGGACCACCCAGGCAGACAGAGAAATTCAGACACCAGGTGCTGTGATGTGGCTTAGTGTCCACAGGGATGAAGAGGAGGGGATTGGTAGAGACTTCACCAAGGAAAAGTGATAGGACCTGTTGATGGCCTGAAAGTAAAGGATGAAGCTGCCAGAGATGACTCCATGGTTTCGGGTCCTAGTGGCAGGAGATCTGGTTGGGAGGGACTCGATTCTGTAAAGATGCATCTGAAAGTCTTTTGTATTCATAAATGATTCCTACAGAGCTTAGAAACTCTGCACATGACATTCCCTGGTCTTCTTGGTCACCCAGATATTGGGAATTTTGTTTATATTGCATTCAGGTACATTCTGGGACCAATTTGGTGGAATGTGGATGCTGGGTCCTGATGATCAGACCCTGATTTCTGATTCCATATTGTCTGATACTTACCTCCAGTGAGCCCCTTTTCTGAGAATTTTACCACAATACACAGAATCTTTGTCAGATCTAATAACACTCTCTGCCTTGGTCTGTGGTCTTTCAGGAGTTTATTTTTCATAGAATGAATTATTCTCCTAATTTCTTCTTATGTCTGTAAATTTTGTAGATGTCAGAACTGAGCCCCCTAAAATCATATTAAGACATTTTGAAGTCTGCTGGTGGAATTCTAATTGTTGCTGTCTGTTTTCAGCCTCGGAAAGTCTTCACCTGTCATCCAGCAGTTCAGAGTTCGATGAAAGAATTGCTACTTTTCAAACAAAGAGTGGAACAGCCTTGGAGATGGGAACAGAGAGGGCGATGGGGCTGTCAGAAGAAGTGACTGTGCACATCCAAGAGGCCACCACTTCGGCTTGGAGCCCGTCCTCTCTTCCTGCTTTGGAGATGGGAGAGCTGACCACGCCCTCTAGGAAGAGAAATTCCTCAGGACCAGATCTCTCCTGGCTGCATTTCTACAGGACAGCAGCTTCCTCTCCTCTCTTAGACCATTCCTCATGTGAGTGCCACATATCCAGTGTAACACTTGGAAGTCACTCGAAGTAGACATAAATCAATGTGCATAGCCAGCTAGTTACATACTCATAATAGGGGGTAAGGGGAAAAGACATCAAGCCAAAATGACATTCCTCTAATTTCAGGTACTTGGAGTGGAAGTAGGTACAACCTACCCAGTTTATCTCAGTATTGAGGCTCATGTTTAACATGGTTTTTCTTTTTTTTGTTGCCCAGGCTGAAGTACAGTGACGCGATCTCAGCTCACTGCAACCTCTGCCTCCCAGGTTCAAGTGATTCTTCTGCCTCAGTCTCCTGAGTAGCTGGGATTATAGGTGCCCATCACCATGCCCGGCTAATTTTTGTATTTTTAGTAGAGACGGGGTTTCAGCATGTTGTCCAGGCTGGTCTTGAACTCCTGACCTCAGGCGATCCACCCACCTCGGCCTCCCAAAGTGCTGGGATTACAGGCGTGAGCCACTGCGCCCAGCTATTGGTGTCTATTCTCAAACAAGAGACCTTACCTTGGGGTGCATGAAATGGTGAGCATTGTACCATTTGATTAGGAGTGAGATTTTTATTTCTTTATTATTGCAAAAATGTTTCCTTCGATGGTAAAGAAAACATGAGTGTACATTTTTCTAGGCATCATTTTGAAAAAAAAAAAACAAAACAGATATAATGCAGGAGTTTGCAAGGTGTGATATTAGTAACTACAGCTGTGGAGTGCTCTCCTCTCTCTCTGCTATTCCAGTACTACTCATCAGTTAAGTCTCAGCTCAGGGATTCCCGAGCCTTTCTTCAACCATCTGGTCCTCTGTGCTGTACACCTCGTCACAGCAGATCGTCTAATGCCTCTCTGCCCAGAGAGACTGTAATCCTCTTGAGGACAAGGTCTGTTACTTCCTTTAGGTTCCCCCTCGCCCCAGAACAAGGTACAGCCAATAAGACATAGGGATTAGCATGTGCCCCAGATACCCTCACAGGGCATATCATG
Organism: Hylobates moloch; assembly: GCF_009828535.3. NCBI lineage: Eukaryota > Metazoa > Chordata > Mammalia > Primates > Hylobatidae > Hylobates > Hylobates moloch. The sequence continues at coordinate 36,700,027 of NW_026652279.1, forward strand.
CCATGGGCCAAAGATAATATTGGAAACTCTGACCATCTTTTTTCTTCTCCGAGGTTTTATTCAGTGTTTGTGCTGCTTGTGTTTTCATCCTCGTGCCATAGGGAGCAGGACAGAGAGGGTTGGAAATGTTCTTGGGAAACAGAGGTTAGGTTGCCTCCGAAATTGCCATTGCAAAATTTTTACAGGTCAGAGGTTTTTAGAAGTACCTTGCGAGACTAGGAGTTTGGGTTTGTGTCATCAAAGCAAAAACTAAACCCAGAAATCCCTTCTGGAGTGCCTGTTTAAAGCAGCCAGTTCTTCTTCCACATACCCTGTATACAGTTTCCTGCCGACTGGATTTGGATATAATTTATGATTCATGTTTTTAGAAGATTGCTTTTTAAGATTATTCATAAACATTGCTTGGATTGGATAAAAGCTGCAGTTCTTCCAGCCTCAAAGTTCTGTGGTTCAGTGATTTACAGCTTTACTAAACGGTAGAAAGGAAGCATTTTTTAGGAAGCTATGCTTTGATTCTGGTCAGGATCATTTAATATTTATAATTTAAATTCAACCTACTTTGGTGGTATATTTGAAAAATCAGCCTATGTTTCCAACTTTACTGGACTTGACTCTATGACTCTATATTCACCTATATATTTTTTTCACCTATATTTTTCAACACTAAAAAATATAATTGTCCCTGAAATTCTTTTACCATCCATCCTTTTAAAAGCTTATACTTTTAACTGCTGGTGAGTTTCATCATATCTTTCATATCTCTTGAGTCTTTTACTGAGCATTTCTTTTCCTTTTTAGTGAACTGTGTGTTCAGTTCGAGGTAGAGTCCCACCACCCTTTTAGATATTAGAGATGGCTCTGGGTGCTGTTAAATGGGGTTCTCACCAGGCATCCAAGTATGTCTAAATCCATCCTGCCAACCTCCCCTCCTCCCTGTGGGGATGCAGAGGGTACATGCACAAGGACCTGAAGTTACATGGGAAATAAAGTTCCGCTTTGTTTTTAAAGCTGGGCTGGCATCTGCTGACCCACTAACCAGAATCTTCCCCTTGAATCTAAATGTTGAGACGTTACTGTCCCTTTCTGACTACACGATACAGGAGCTCTAGGCACTCAGGCAAGAGTGCTGAGAGAGAGCCAGCAGGACCTGCCAGGCAGACCTGGAGTCGACTCAGCCTGGCTGGCCAGCTCTGGAAAAACAAAAGCAAAGGAGGTGAACACTTGGTCACTCCACCCACTAGGAAATATGACCCTGTGAAAAGCCTGGCGCTTACACCAGTCTGATGAGTGATGCGCCTCACTAGGTGAACACAAGGAAGATAACTAGGAGCCTGGCACGGAGAGGAGGGGGCTTCTTATTTGGAACACGAAGGAATTTGAGCAGATGATCTGAAAGATTCTTTCTAGTTTCAGACTGGATACATCTGAATACATCTGAATACATCTGTGATTCCACATGTATTCAGCCTTTGTATTCTGTGCCTCGTTTCACTCTTCACTCAGCTACACAGAAACGTGCATGCAACATAACCTCTTCCAAGGCTGGGATAGCCAGGAGTTACCTGCTTCCAAAACCAAATTGTGTGCCTTACAGTGTTAAAGCAAGTATAGGCCTAGGCAATGGAATCAGATTTTTAAAAAGAGATCAGAAACCACTGGAAATTGTTTTTCTTGCTGCTTTACATCTTTTGCTGCTTTATATCTTTCTGTATGTTCCATATTTTTTAATAATGACCATTGTACTATTTGATCATCGGAGGGAAAAGCAAACAAAGCAACAAACAGGGAAAAAAGCTCCCTTCTGAAGGTGGAAAGAGATATGTGTATGTTGAATTGTGTGAGAGTGGCTACAATTGAGCACTAAATTTAGTACTGAGCTTCCTGGAAACCAGGGCACAAAGAGAAACCGGGTGGGGCATGCAATTGTTTTCAGATAAAGTAAGCATACAATTTCATCCATAGGCATAAGTGTTTGGGGCAGTACATTTTAAGAGGACTGTTTATATAAGAAATGTTGAGAATCATAATGGAAAATGCCTTCAATTGCTGTTTTGTGGAAATTGTGCTAATGTTCTTTAAAAGGTGATATTTTATATAGATTCTCAGTAGGAGCTGAGGGTATAATAATGTATCTCAACTTATGAAAGTATTTCTGTGGGTAGCTAAGCTACTGTGGTCCAGGTAAATTGCTTTGTGGTGATTTCACTTTGTAAAGAAAGAGAGCATAAATAACTCGGAAGATTGTAGATGTGACGTATCTTTCTCAAGTATCAGCTGCTTCAGCTGTACTTTTGGCAAGTTCTGGATAGCAGTCAGGTCAAGGTTGAGCGTTCTGATGTGTTCCTAAGATTCCAGTGTTTTGTGCTGTGATTGAAGAGAGACCCATGTACTTTTAGCAGACGAGTAGGCATTCTTGCAACCTCCCATTATAAAGATCAGGAATTTGGCTTGTTTCTGCTCCCAGATGGATGGTCTTTCCATCTTTGAATGGCTGCTTTCGGGGTAGAAATGAGCAAGAAGGGCAATTATTAAATAACCAAGAATCCAGCCTGTTGATTAGAAATGTGGTACATTTCCCCCTAGATTTATTTAACAGGTGCTCATTTAGTAATGTAAGTGGCGTTTGTAGATTAGTTTGACCAAACATTTTCTGTTTTTACAAAGAGTCATCAACTCTGCCAAAGTATTCACACACATTTCGTAGCTTTCCCGTGAGGATTAAATGAGATTTGTATGTAATGTACTTAGCGCAATGCCTTGCAAGTCATAATTGGTCAGTAAATGGTAGTTTTTGATAATGATGATAATGATGAGATAATGAGATAAAGAAGCAGTGTTCTGCAGAGCTCTCAGAGTCAGGGAAAAACAGCCGTTTTCCTTTCATGATTTTCAGCATTTGTGACTTTTGTCATTATATTTCTGTGGCCATTGATTTGCTAAATCCACTAGAGGTGGACAGGCCTGGGTTTTTCAGGCTGAATTCAGTATCATCACTGGAGTTTTTTTTGGTTTGTTTGTTTTGTTTTGTTTTGTTTTTTTGTTTGTTTTTTTTTGTTTGTTTGAGACCTCGTCTCTCTCTCTTGCTCAGGCTGGAGTGCAGTGGCACAATCTCAGCTCACTGCAACCTCCACCTCCCAGGTTCAAGCAATTCTCCTGCCTCAACCTCCCGAGTAGCTGAGATTACAGGCACCCACCACCACAGCCGGCTAATTTTTGTATTTTTAGTAGAGATGGTGTTTCACCATGTTGGCCAGGCTGGTGTCAAACTCCTGACCTCAGGTGACCCACCCGCCTCAACCTCCCAAAGTGCTGGGATTACAGGCATGAGCCACTGCACCCGGCCGACCACCGGATTTTGATGGGAATGTTGAATGGGTGAAATTAATGCAGTATCCTGGGAATAAAAGTGTTTTGAAAGAACCTCTAGCAAGCTGATGAGGCTGTAATTTGGTGGATATAAATGATGACTCCAATGAAGTTAGTGCTGAGAAGTCACATGGTTGAGTGAGGATTTGGGGCATATCTATTATGCTTTTCTTTTTTTTTCTTTCTTCTTCTTCTTTTTTTTTTTTTTTTTTTATTCTTTTTTTTTTTTTAATACTGAAGTGTGTTTTGTTTGTTTGCTTTGGTTTGGTTTATGTTTTTAAGTAGAGGTGGGTTTTGGTGGTCTGGGACTCTATTTTTGTGTCCAGGTCTTTCTGTTTCTTGTTTCCATTACTAGTTTTATAGATTGCCTGCATCTTCATTTTGTCTCCATTAAGGTGGGGTGACCAGAGCTGCCGGCTGTGTTCTAGATATAGCTGGTTTTATGGTTTTGCACAAGAATGAGAGGAACCTTTTTGTTTCCCATGCTTGCTCGCTCTCTCTCTCTCTCTCTGTCTCGCTGTAGTGATATTTAAAATTTATTTGTGGTTTTGGTCACAACTGCACATAGGACTGGTCTTCAAGGAGTTGTTTGTAATGATAACTTCCTTTTTCCCTTTTCTAGGCCATAATTAACAGCTCAAAGCCTTTTATTATATAAGTGTAGAGTACTTTTTATTATTTTTAGCCCAAAAAGAAGAAAAACACTCTCTTTTTGTGACTTCAGTCTTACCCACCATGTTTCTTTCCATTCCCTAAGCTTTCCTGCAGTTTATTCCCATTTGGAATAAAGATTTTAATAGACCTTTCTGGAGGTCAGTTCTCAGGGCATCCTTTGGAAAGTTGTTTGTGGAAGGGAGCCACCCGTACTTACGTGGAGCAGACTACACCTTTTAACCAATAGTGTCTGATTCACTCCTTGAGGCTCTTGACAGTTTCCCCATGGCTGCCATCCGTCGATTAGAGAAAACGCTCCTGGAGTCCTTGATCTCCAAGGGCCCATTGGAGTAGAATGCAGATTTGAGAGCTGGTCTCTAAAGCTTAATGGGGCAAAGTATGATAATGAAGCCTGTTTGCTTTTGGGTAGAATTAAATTTGTGGGGTAATAATAAGTATTTCCTGCTGGTTAGAAATTCTGTTACTTAATAAATGCAGTTTGGTTAATAGTCTTTCAAAACATAGGGCTTATGGTGGCTGTGAGGTGGGGAATAATAAAGAACCCTTGATGGTGACAAGCCTGGGAATTACTGCTGTAGGCCATGAGTGTCCCAGCTGTGTTCTGCAAAACCCTAGGCCTCCTCAATAGTGACCTGCGGTGGGGCACCTTGCAGCAGCTTCACTGTTATTCATTTTATGTATGAGATTTTAATCAATAATAGCATTTGAACAAAAAGGTTACATTGCTAAAACAAAGCAGAACAAAATAACAAAAACCTTATCACAGTGGCCAGTCCTGTTTAAGCTGTAATGTAGAATTCAGCAGACATTTTCGTCTTTCTCTTTAAAAAAAAAATAATGCAAACAACATATAAGCTTCTCATTGTGCCTGGTGAGGGATCTCGGTGTTCTCCACCTTCCTCTGTGAGAATTAGACCTAGTAAGGGGAGAGTGCAGGCATGTGTCCTGGTAGCATGTGTGTGTATACATATGTTTGTATCTATATTAGGTCCACGGTATTTACATGTATCCACCAAAATGTAAGAAACGTCATTTGTATCTCGAATATAGTCCGGATTTTCTTAAAACTCCTGAGTAATTTTGAAGGATATCTTTTTCCATCGTAGCTTCTGAAAGTACAGAGAAGCTTAACAACTCCACTGGCCTCCAGAGCTCCTCAGTCAGTCAAACAAAGACAATGCACGTTGCCACCGTGTTCACTGATGGTGGCCCGAGAACGCTCCAATCTTTGACGATCAGTCTGGGACCTGTGAGCAAGACAGAAGGCTTCCTCAAGGACTCCAGAATTGCCACGACTTCAGCCTCAATCCTTCTTTCACCCTCTGCAGTGGAATCGAGAAGAAACAGTAGAGTAACTGGGAATCCAGGGGACGAGGAATTCACTGAACCATCCACAGAAAATGAATTTGGACTTACATCTTTGCATTGGCAAAATGATTCCCCAAGTAAGTATTCCCTCTTTACTTGATCTATGAGGGGCATATGTAAATCATTGAATTTTCTTAAGGGATCTCTTCAAGACCATTTGTAATCTCCAGAGAAAAGTGCGTTCTTTAATGGCACTATTGCATTTTGATGGTCACTCTTATGAGAACATTGTGAAGTTAGTCAGACGGGTGTCATTCCTCCTGCTGTCTTATAGATGAGAAAACTACGGCTCTGAGGGTTTAAGTAATGGGTGCCTGGCCATTTAGCTCACTCAGTAGAGTTGAGACCTTAGCCACAGGGTTCTTGGTTCCATCTTTTTTTCAGTCTACAGGATGGTCCTCAAGCTGAGAGCTGGCCTACTCTTTATGTTTTATTTTGTTTTGAAGACAATGTCTGGCTCTGTCACCCAGGCTAGAGTGCACTGGCATGATTACGGCTCACTGCAGCCTCAACCTCCCCAGGCTCAGGTGATCTCTCACCTCAGCCTCTGGGGTAGCTGGGACTACAGGTGCATGCCACTCCACCTAGCTAATTTTTCTATTTTTTGTAGAGATGGGGTCTTGAAATGTTGCCCAGGCTGGTCCTGAGCTCTGGCCCTAAGCAGTCCTCCTGCCTTGCCCTCCCAAAGTGCTGGGATTACAGGCATGAGCCACTGCAGCCAGCCTGGCCCACTCTTTAAACTAGCTTCAGTTATTTTGTGTACAGTTCATCTTTCCACATAAATGTGCAGATATAAATATTATTCCCAAATTCATGGTTTGGCTTAATCCTTATAATTGATTTTTGTTTTTGCTATACTTAGAATAACCTTTATTCATATGAGAACTGTTTTAGGAAAGTGCTCTCATCGTGCTATATTTATGTGCATTGTATTTGTTGTACATAACCACACACTCACTCTCTCGAACGCTTTTTATGGGAAAGAGAATGAAACACTCAAGCCTATAGGTTACTCTGCTACTTGCACATGCTGTTTCAAAGGTCCCCTGTTCAACAAGTTATATTTTTTGTATTACTCTCTTGCTGCCACCCAAGAGTTTTGAAATAATTATTTAGAATATGATAGTGCATAATACATTTAATAAACACTATACCAGGTTCCTTGGCAAAGAATCTTTCCCTAGAGAGGTCTCACTTCTTAGTTGCCAAGGAATCTCTTTCATATCTATGTAATGGCCTTTTTTCCTATGTTACATTACAGCCTTTGGAGAACATCAGCTTGCCGGCAGCTCTGAGGTGCAAAATGGAAGTCCCGTGTCTCAGACTGAGACTGTGTCTAGGTCATTCGCACCCATGAGAGGTGGAGAGAGCACTGCACACTCGCTCTTGACCAACAGCACAACATCTGCAGATGTGACAGGAAGCTCTGCTTCATATCCTGAAGGTGTGAATGCTTCAGTGTTGACCCAGTTCTCAGACTCTACTGTACAGTCTGGAGGAAGTCACACAGCGTTGGGAGATAGGAGTTATTCAGAGTCTTCATCTACATCTTCCTCGGAAAGCCTGAATTCATCAGCACCACGTGGAGAACGTTCGAGTGAGTTTTTCCATTTCATGCAACTGTGCCCCATAGAGGAGAGAGGGACTCACGATGCTTATGAAATCTGTGGCATATTAAAACCACGCATGAGGGCCGAGCGCAGTGGCTCACGTCTGTAATCCCAGCACTTTGGGAGGCTGAGGTGGGTGGATCATGTCAGGTGAGGGGTTCAAGACCAGACTGACCAACATGGTGAAACCCCGTCTCTACTAACAATACAAAAAATTAGCCGGGTGTGGTGGCAGGCACCTGTAATCCCAGCTACTTGGGAGGCTGAGGCAGGAGAATCATTTGAACCCAGGAGGTGGAGGTTGCAGTGAGCTGAGATCGCACCACTGCACTCCAGCCTGGGCGACAAAAGCGAAACTGTCTCAAAAAAAAAAGCATGCATGAATGAAATAACTCCTCAGGCCCCTCCACTTTCCTTCCTTATTTCCCAGGCCCTTGTTCTAGCTGGTTGATACAGATATACCTATATATCCCCTGGTTTTTTCTGGTACATCTCTGAGAAGCTGTTCTTGCCACTTCCTTTTCCCACACACAGCTCAGGGACTTCTCTGTCCACATGCTCTCATTCCCTGTAGCCAACCCATAACTCCATACCTGCCTCAGTCACAGAGCTTCTGGAAGGTGAAAATATCACCTTCTTGTTAGTAGTTGTCGGGGCATTCATCCAAATAAATTCTCTGTTTTTTAAAAACCAGCTTTATTGAGGTATATTTCACATTCCATAGTATCTGCCCATTTAAAGCACACAATTCAGTGATTTTTGGTGTAGTCACAAAGCTGTGCAGCATCACCACTGTCTAATTCCAGAGCATTTCCATCACCCCACAAAGAAACTCCAAACTCATCAGCAGTCACCTCCCATTCTTCCCTCCTCCCAGTCCCTGGCAATCACTCCTGTGCTTTCTGTCTCTGTAGATTTGTCCATTTTAGACATTTCCTATAAATGAAATCATACAATATGTGGTCCTTTGTGTCTTTCCCTTAGTGTCGTGTTTTCAAGGTTCATCCATGTTGTATCACAACTTCGTTCCTTTTTGTGGCTTAATAATATGCCGTAGCAGGGATATACCACACTTTGTTTATCAGTTGTCATGAATTGATGGATGTTTGGGTTGTTCCCATCTTTTGGCTATTACGAATAATGCTGTGGTGAACATTCAGGTACAAGTGTATATGTGGTCGTAAATTTTCCTTTTTTTTTTTTTTTTTTTTGAGACGGAGTCTCGCTCTGTCACCCAGGCTAGAGTGCAGTGGCACCATCTCGGCTCACTGCAACCTCTGACTTCTGGGTTCACGCCATTCTCCTGCCTCAGCCTCCCAAGTAGCTGGGACTACAGGTGCCCACCACCACGCCCGTCTAATTTTTCTTTTCTTTTTTTATTTTTTTATTTTTTTTGAGACGGAGTCTCACTCTGTTGCCCAGGCTGGAGTGCAGTGGCGTGATCTTGGCTCACTGCAAGCTCCGCCTCCTTTTTTTGTATTTTTAGTAGAGACGGGTTTTCACCGTGTTAGCCAGGATGGTCTCGATCTCCTGACCTCGTGATCTGCCCGCCTCGGCCTCCCAAAGTGCTGGGATTACAGGCGTGAGCCACCGCACCCGGCCATAAATTTTCAATTATTTAGGAATGGCTAGGTTATGTGGCTGTGGCTGCTCTATTTTTAACCTTCTGAGGAACTGCCGAGCTCTTTTCCAAAGTGGCTGCATCATTTTATATTCCCACCAGCAGTGTACAAGTGTTCTGATGTTGCTACATCTTCACCAACACTTGTAACTATCCATCTTTTCTGATTATAGCCATTTGAGTGGAGGTGAAGGCATCTCATTGTGGTTTTGACTTGTATTTTCCAGTTGACTAATAATGCTGAGCATCTTTTCATGTGCTTCTTGGCCACTTGTATATCTTCTTTGAATATGTCTAATCTAATCTTTTGACTATTAAAATTGGGTTATTTGACTTTTTATTATTAAATTGTAAGAGTTCTTTGTGGCCGGCTGTGGCGGCTCACGCCTATAATCCCAGCACTTTGGGAGGTCGAGGTGGGTGAATCACTTGAGGTCAGGAGTTCGAGACCAGCCCAGCCAACATGGTGAAACCCTGTCTCTACTAAAAATACAAAAATTAGCCAGACACAGTGGCACGTGCCTGTAATCTCGGCTACTCAAGAGGCTGAGGCAGGAGAATTGCTTGAACCTGTGAGGCGGAGGTTGCAGTGAGCTGAGATCGTGCCACTGCACTCTAGCCTGGGTGACAGACAGACCCTGTCTCAAAAAAAAAAAAGTTCTTTGCATATTCTGGATACAGTCCTTTATCAAATATATAATTTGCAGACATTTCTCCTATTCTGTGGGTTGTCTTTTCTTTCTTGATGGAATCATTTGTAGCACAGAAGTTTTTAAATTTGAAGAAGTCCAATTTGTCAATTTGAGAAAATTTTTCTTTTGATGTTTCTTTTTAATAATGCTTAGGGATAATTTTTTAAAACAATTCTCAGCAGTCTCTTATCAATGTAAAGTATATTCTGACTAAAGCAAAAATGTATTAGCTTATCATTTAAGCTTTGAATAGGTTTAAATTCTTACTTCTCCATCACTAGTTATAGCTTCATTTCCCCCATATGAGAATCCTAATTGAGGAGAAAGATTAGCATTTATTCTCATGTGATGTGGAAAAGCATATGCTTATCATGAAAGAATGCCGCACATACGAGTGGGGGATATTTATGCTCTTTTATGTCTGTGCCTGGAAAACACATTATCTATCTCCTAAGCAAAAGGAATCATTTTTCACCCTCACTACTGTGGGGGTCAGGACTTCTGCCTTCTCAAACCAGGATCTTGAGTTTCATAGCCTTTCCCTTTTTCATCTCTTCAGTACGCTCTTCTCTGCAATTAATGCTCAGTTGGTTCACGAGGAACATATGATTTCAGTGTGATCAGATCTTGGAGTTCAGTTATAAAGAGCTAGATAGAAAGTAGTCACATTCCTGAAACCATCTCACTGTGGGTTAACACAATGCTTTATTTCGTTCCCTCAGAGTCACCCAGAGCTGACGGGGTTCTGTACTCCAGCCTTTTAGAGTTCTTGGCCCACTCCCTTTTCTGCATTCAGAGTCTCCATTTCATGTCTGACTCTCTCTCTACTTTGTTAAGCCTGTAACCCTGATTTGGTCATCGGCCTAAATTTCATTTAACAGGGAGTTTAGGATCTCCCCATCCAAGGCCTTTTTCTCTTTGCCCAGAGAAATCGTACTCAGATAGATCCTGCTCTTGAGCCTCTCCTGGTTGGCTCTCCACAGGTCTTGAGCCCTTCAGACTGGCTTGAGTCGCATCTCTCTCTGGCTTCTGGCTTTCTCAGTGATGCCTGTGGCCTGTACTCATTCCTGTCTCTGTCAATTCAAACCTATCCCAAAATGAATTTAGCCAACACTCAGCTTTACACTGTTTTCCATCAAAGCATGGCCATGGGGTACTGACAGCCAGTCTGGGCTGGGAATGTGAATAAGAACCAGGAAAGAGCCTGTTTTTTGTTTTTTGTTTTTATACAGCCAGATTAGGAAGGATTTAGGCCAAGGAGAATTGGACCTCATTTTCATCATTTCTGAAAAGAAGGGTTTATCTGATAATCTAACAATCTAAGATTAGTTCTAAGACCCTTTAGGTTTGTAGCATAAACACATACCCAAAAGAGAATGAAAAGGACATTTATTCATGTGTCGTCTTCCCTATTCCATCCCCATCAATAGAATAAAACACGTGCATTTTAAAAAATAAAAGAAGACAAAAAACAAGCCCACCTTTCACCCCCCACCTCAGGCTGTTTCTTTGCCATTGTACTAATGCCATGGAATGACTGGCCCTGTGGCCATTCATGTATTCCTGGTCCTTCCGGGAGGAAAAGCCTTCTAAGGAGGACTGTGGCCTCCCTCCTGGGCCTTGTGAAAATGTCTAAAGCCCCAGTAGGGTTATTAGTCTTTCACCCACTGTTTACCTCTTCACCACCACTACCAATTTCTCTGACATAATTATTGTGTATCACTGAACAGAAATCCAGTATCGATCCTATTTGCTAAAGTAATATACCCTCCTATAAATCCAGGGTGCCTGAACAGATGTGCTGATCCACAGTTCCTCTTGAGGTTTCAATCACTGAGCCATGTTTGCAAGAGCAACAGACATCTCAGATAAAGACCCTAAGAGTACGGGAAAGCGTCTTGGCTCCCGTAGCCCAGGAAGTGAGGCTTGGTGCACAGTCCTGTCGCTCCAGCCCTGCATTTTTCAGCCATCCTCTCTCTCACTCTACTTTCAGCCTTGGAAGACAGCCGAGAGCCGGGCCACGTGCTAGGTGACAGTTCCACCAATGCAGAGGACAGGACTTCTGGGGTGCCCTCTCTCGGCACCCACACCTTGGCTACTGTCACTGGAAATGGGGAGCGCACACTGCGGTCTGTCACCCTCACCAACACCAGCATGAGCATGACTTCTGGGGAAGCAGGCAGCCCTGCAGTGGCCATGCCCCAAGAAACAGAGAGTGCCTCTCTGCACGTGAACGTGACGGACGACATAGGCCTGGTCTCACAGTCACTGGCCGCCTCCAGTGCCCTCGGAGGTGGGGTGTCTTCCACAGTCTCTTTTAACACATCCCTTCAGCTCATCTATTCATTTACTCACAGTCCTGGGATGATTCAGTTAGCTGTCAAGCCAGAAAGTGCCTTACAAGCTCTTTATGGAGAGAACTTTCTAGATTCTCCCCCCTCAGGAAGGTGAATACCCCTCCCCGGTTCCTACCCCCAGGCCTCCACACACACTCACCTAAGGAATTTGGGATAGTGTCTGCTGGGAGACTTAAAATAAGAGACCAACCACTTGTGGCTAAGGTCAATCTCCTGAGAAAGAAATATCTCATTCTACAGAATGGAAAGTTGGGAAGGTTTTCCTTTTTTCATTTAGGCATAACAGTTATTCTATTTGGGGTCTTAAGAGCTTTTCAGATACCAGTTTGCTTTTATGGAAAAAGGCATGTGGAGGGAATTTGCAACTCCTCTCCATTTTTAGACCCTTAGTCCCCACTTCTTTTTTGTTACCATTTCCACTGCCGCTACCACTGCTTCTCTCAGGAGGTCAGTCTGCTCAGAGGAGACACCGACCACTCCTGCCTGCCCACAATGTCTTTTTTCAGAGTGCTCACCATTGAAAACCACCTCTCCAAAGCAAGTGTTTCACCCACTTGAATTCATTGAGTTTCATGACACTGAAAGTCTGTTTGATAGTGCATATTTCAGAGATTTGTTGTTCTTTTACTTGACCTAACTTTGGCTTTTCCGTTTACAGTCACTGGGATTAGCTACGGTCAAGTGAGTGGCACAGCTATTGAACAAAGGACTTCCAGCGACCACACAGACCACACCTACCTGTCATCTACTTTCACCAAAGGAGAACGGGCATTACTGTCCATTACAGATAACAGTTCATCCTCAGACATCGTGGAGAGCTCAACTTCTTATATTAAGATCTCAAACTCTTCACATTCAGAGTATTCCTCCTTTATTCATGCTCAGACTGAGAGAAGTAACATCTCATCCTATGACGGGGAATATGCTCAGCCTTCTACTGAGTCGCCAGTTCTGCATACATCCAACCTTCCATCTTACGCACCCACCATTAATATGCCAAACACTTCGGTTGTTCTGGACACTGACGCTGAGTTTGTTAGTGACTCCTCCTCCTCCTCCTCTTCCTCCTCTTCCTCTTCTTCCTCTTCCTCCTCTTCTTCCTCCTCCTCCTCTTCTTCTTCTTCTTCAGAGCCTCCTTTGCCTCTGCCCTCTGTGTCACAATCCCACCATTTATTTTCATCAGTTTTACCATCAACCAGGGCCTCTGTGCATCTACTAAAGTCTACCTCTGATGCATCCACACTGTTGTCTTCCTCACCATCACCTTTACCAGTATCCTTAATGACATCTACATCTGCCCCACTTTCTGTCTCACAAACAACCTTACCACAGTCATCTTCTACCCCAGTCCTGCCCAGGGCAAGGGAGACTCCTGTGACATCAGTTCAGACATCAACAATGACATCATTCATGACAATGCTCCATAGTAGTCAAACTGCAGACCTTAAAAACCAGAGCACCCCACACCAAGAGAAAGTCATTACAGAATCAAAGTCACCAAGCCTGGTGTCTCTGCCCACAGAGTCCACCAAAGCTGTAACAACGAACTCTCCTTTGCCTTCATCCTTAACAGAGTCCTCCACAGAGCAAACCTTTCCAGCCACAAGCACCAACTTAGCACAAATGTCTCCAACTTTCACAACCACCATTTTGAAGACCTCTCAGCCTCTTTTGACCACTCCTGGCACCCTGTCAAGCACAGCATCTCTGGTCACTGGCCCTATAGCCATACAGACTACAGCTGGAAAACAGCTCTCACTGACCCATCCTGAAATTCTAGTTCCTCAAATCTCAACAGAAGGTGGCATCAGCCCAGAAAGGAACCAAGTGAATGTCGATGCTACCACTGGATTGATCCCTTTGACCAGTGTACCCACATCAGCAAAAGAAATGACCACAAAGCTTGGCGTTACAGCAGAGTACAGCCCAGCTTCACATTCCCTCGGAACATCTCCTTCTCCCCAGACCACAGTTGTTTCCACGGCTGAAGCCTTGGCTCCCAAATCTGCCACCTTTGCTGTTCAGAGCAGCACACGGTCACCAACCACACTGTCCTCTTCAGCCTCAGGTAAAACGCAGTCACACAAGCACATGTTAACTGCAAGGCCCAGTCCAGCACTGAGAGCTACATGGGGCTCAGGGTTCATGTGAATTTGTAGAAATGGCTGGCATTTGAAATAGCTTCTGTTTTGTGACCTAAAATGCTTCCTGTTGAAACACTTAAAATGTAAAAGAAGGTCATGGGTGGGCCTAATTTTCTCACCCCTGTGTTGCATAATGCTTCCTGAATAAAGAGGAAAGGATGCATTGGCCATGTGTCACATCAGTAGATGGTACCATTGCAGCTTTTAGTGCCCTGTAGTTGTAAGAGCTTTTCAAGCATGCCTTTAACTTCTCAGAGGTCAGAGGAGGGCAGTGATGCAGGATTGCAGGGTGGAGAAACTCAAGTAAAGAAGCTTAGGTGGCCTGGCTGAGACAGGGATCAACTGAGTATCTGCGTGGGGATCAGATCCCAGAGTCTCTGAGTCAGGGGCTCCCCAGTCACCAGGGGGCTTCTTGGCGTCACTGGGCTTCTCTTGATCCAGGGAAGCCCAAGCTCCTTTGTCTCCCAAAGAGTGTGTGGCTAGTTGATAAATGGGAGTGGGGAGACATGTAAATGAAAAGATGGTGAACTAACCTTTTCCCACAGTGACTGCATGGCCAGGGCTCCTTTACATCACACTTAGGGTTTTTATAGCCATGTTGAAGTTGCTGGTACCAGGAGAGTAAAGCCAGCCAAATGATCCTTTGTCATTTAAGGAACGGTAGAAGGAAGTAGGATGATGCAGCTTTTCATGTCATATTCAAAGTTACACTTCTGGCTTGTCCAGACACGGGAAAGGAAAACTGCTGTTGGAGAAGGAGTGAAATGGAAACTGGTATCTTAGGGAAGAAGGAAAGAAGAGATGATGCTTTGTAGTGGCTGGAGCAGGAAGCTCAGTGAGCAGCACAGTTCCAACCTGTCAGCCACAATCAACCTGGGCTGGAGGCTCATAAGCAAACCACCCCCATGCCAGCCCCACAGTGCCCCTTTGTATCAGTGATCTGTGCACCTCTGGGAAATGAAAGGTGGCTCTTTCTCCAGGGAAGTTTGGGAGCCTTGCTTCAAGGCCTATAGCCTTCAGTTTCAGAGGCCACATATATTCCAGTGCCAGATGAAATCTAATTCACAAGTCTCCCTTAAAGCCATTAGCCATTCTGATTACAACTGTAGGCAAGTATTAGAGGCAGATTCACTGGCTGTTAGTATATTTTTTGTGCCAGTGTTCATGGGTTAGTGTTTGGCTATATAAGTGCTGTGCTTCTATGGGTGATTTTAGATAACACTTGACATGGCAATACAGGATAGGAACACCATCTTTAGGTTTAGCTCATTTGTTTTCAGGGTTACTATTATTTGTTTTTTGAGTGAAGGCTTGACTTTTACCTTCTTTTTTTCATTCCACCACTGATTTCCTTTTTGCAGACAATGCAGTTATGTTGTAGGCTTCGGCTTCTCTAAGTATGTCAGAAACCTGTATGCAGCATATTACATAGCTGCTCAACTCTGATCATTTTCTAAATATGGCACAATATGTGGAGGCTCAGTTACATTTGGAGATTTTGGGGTAAAGGATACTATGATTTTGATAAAGCCCAAGAGAAAGGGCAGGGCACGTGCGAACACACACAGACACACGCACACAGAGTAAATCTTCTAGCAGGGGGATGAGTTGATCAGAGATCGTTTTTCCCCCTAAAGTGTGCTTTCAATTGGCATTGATTCAAGTAGAATTTCCTAAGTGTCACAAAGGCAATATAATCATCAATCCTGAATGGAGTGACCTGTAAGCAGCATTTGATTACAATCAGTTCTTGCATTCAGGGATCCCATTGTCTAACACTTGTATCTGGACACAAGCTAGTACCAGGACCCAGTCCCACTGCACCTCTGGGAAACCCATTTTACTTTTGTAATGTGGCCTTTCAGGGCAAGTAAACAGAAATAAGCAAGAATCAAATATTAGCTGGGAGAATTAAATATTTACCTAGAGCTGCCTTTACATTTCCTGTGTGGTTAACTGCTTTACTCCTGGAATGTGTTTGTAGTCAACAGCTGTGCCGTGAACCCTTGTCTTCATGGTGGCGAATGCATCGCAGACAACACCAGCCGTGGCTACCACTGCAGGTGCCCGCCTTCCTGGCAAGGGGATGATTGCAGTGTGGGTAAGAGAAAAAGTAATGCCCAGTGGTCTGCACTACAGTACCACATTGGGCTACCCAATAAACTCCTTTTTCCTCCAAAATGTGGACAAATACGCTGTTTTAGTTAATACCCTGCTTACTTGAGAGTTAGCATGTTTGTAGGTTGTGATCTGCAGGAGAATGTCAGGAACTGTAGTGTGGCACTGACAGACTTCCTGATCTGTATCTGTTCCCAATACTCCTGCCACACTGTACCCTATTCCTGCCCCTGGACATTACTGTGCTGATGCCTCAGCCTGGAATCCCCCCGCTGCCACCCTAATCTATTGATTAAAGTCCTTCCAGTTGTAGTCCAGATGTTATGTGAAACAGTCTTTAATTCTCCCCTCCATTAAAATTTGCTGTTTCCCCCATATATGCAAATCTTGTCTTGAATTTACAGTTAGTTGTTTATATGGCCACCTCCACCATCAATAGATGGCAACCCCCTTGAGGGCAAGGGTGTTCTCATACTCATCCTTTGGGGTCTCACCACACCTAGCACCATTTGGCCCTTAGTAAGTATTTACTATACTGGGTTATGGTTTTGCTGTTTGCTACAGATTCCAGATGTTCTTTTTTCTCCTCTACAGATGTGAATGAATGCCTGTCGAACCCCTGCCCATCCACGGCCACATGCAACAATACTCAGGGATCCTTCATCTGCAAATGCGCGGTTGGATACCAGCTGGAAAAAGGGATATGCAATTTGGGTAAGAGACTTAGTCTATTTCGGACTTTATTCCATACCACAATATATTTCACAAGGTAACATTTGTTATTTTTCTTCCTAATCAAAATCAGTATTTGTCCAAGCTATACACTTAAGGAATATAGAAAAAAGTGGAAGCTGTTGTCCATTATTCTAATACTTGGAGACAGAACACCCTACTTTGCATTATGTTTTTGATGTGCAGTATATTTTTACATAGTTGAAATCCTAGGATATTTATATAAACTTTATATCTTCAACATTTTCCTATGTTGTTGAAAACATTGTACAAACATCTTAATGATGGCATATTATGCCATCATTTTTGTATAATATTATTTGCTTAACCACTCCACCCTGGAGCTAGCAAAAAAAAAGTCAACAGGATTATTCTGACTACATAGTAAAAAAAAAAAAAAACAATTTAGATGGAGAAAAGAGAGAGTAAAACTCTGATTGTCCTACCACATTCACACATTCTTTCAGTTTTTAAAAATGATCTTCATGCTCTTGCTCATAGGCAGATAGATTTTGAGAAAGCTGCTGTCCTAACTATCACACAATTTGTCATATTTTGTTCGCTAATTTGATAGATTCATGAAGCTGTTTGATTTTGAAAATAATCTCCATTTTACAAGTTAAAAAGCAAACAAACAAACCAGATGAAAACCAAGGCCCTCACAAGGGGCTAAGTGGCTAAGCTTACGTAATGGGTTGGTGGGAAGCCTGGTTTCCAGCCCACAGCTCTTTCTATTACACGATAATGTGTTAATTTTAGGAGCTTTCTTGCTTGCAGGGTGTGACCCTTGTTAGAATGTCAAATTTAATACATAACTTGTTGAAGAAGTTAGAAATGAAAGATACAGGGTTTTTTGGTTGTTTTGATTTTTTTTTTTTTTTTTTTTTTTTTTGAGATAGAGTCTCACTCTGTTGCCCAGGCTGCGGTGCAGTGGCACCATCTCAGCTCTCTGAAACCTCCACCTTCTAGGTTCAAGTGATTTTCATGCCTCAGCCTCCAAGTAGCTAGGATTACAGGCATGCACCACCATGCCTGGCTGATTTTTGTACTTTTAGTATAGAAGGGGCTTCGCCATGTTGGCCATGCTCTCGAACTCCTGACCTCAAGTGATCCGCCTGCCTTGGCCTCCCAACGTGCTGGGATTACAGGTGTGAGCCACTGTGCCCGGCTGGATACAGAGTTTCTAAGCTAAGTAAGGAAACTGGCAGATAAAATAACTCATCTTTCAATCGTCTTAAATTGCCCAGTGTGACACTTAACACACAAAAAGTGCTCAGTGTTTTTGAGAGAGCAAATGTCTGTATCCTTTGAATGTGCTATTACCTGTGGGCTGAAGGGAATTTTTAAGAAGTACCCTACCAAAATAACGGTAGAATTTTGAAAATTGTTTAAAATAACAAAGATCAAGTCAAAACATTGTTTCAAAAAGAAGGATCTAGAAATAGAGACATCAGTCAAAACCAAGAATTTCTCTCATTCTGGCCTGGCGTGGTGGCTCATGCCTGTAATCCCAATGCTTCAGGAGGCCAAGGTGGGCTGATCACTTGAGATCAGGAATTCAAGACCAGCCTCATCCACGTGGTCAAACCCTGACTCTACTAAAATTACAAAAATTAGCCAGGCATGGTGGCACACACCTGTAGTCCTAGCTACTTGTGAGGCCAAGGCACGAGAATTGCTTGAACCCAGGAGGTGGAGGTTGTGGTGAGTCAAGATTGTACCACTACACTCCAGCCTGGGCTGCAGAGCGAGACTCTGTCTCAAAAAAAAAAAAAAAAGAATTTCTTTTATTCTAATAATTTACTTGCATTTTAGTAAACTATTTAGCCACACACTAACATATAGCCAGGAATTTTCAGTTTAAGAATAGAGAAGCTGGAAATGATTTTGTTTTTAAGGATTGTGGGAAAGTGTATTTGCCCAGGACTCAAATGATTTGCTTCCAGCTCCAGGGCCACCACCTATAGCACATGGCTTCTGAGCCCTAATTTCCTCATCTGTAAAATCAGATTACCATCTGTCCTGCTTCCCGCTCAAGATTATTGTGAAGATCAAATAAAGTAATATATTTGAGCAAGCTTTGAAAATGGTAAAGAGCTGTCCAGATGGGAGGTATCATTTAACTTTAGTCTTCAAACTCTTGGACCAGAATTGAAAGCATTGAAAACAATAAGCTGCGCTGAATACAAAGTAGTAATTATGGCTCTTTCCCAAAAAAATCATTTATATAACATAGGGAAATCAACATTTAAATTGGAAGTAAAAATTCTACTTAAAGCCAGGTGCTGTAACTGCAGGCGTAAAGGTATAAGTGTCTTTAAAAAAAACAAAAAACCCTGCCTGGAGTGAGTACAGGGTTTGGAATGAAACTGATATATCTTTATATTCACACCAAAAGCAGATGCCACATTTACTCTCCTGACTCAGAATAGATCTATGTACCTGACATTTGCGATGTGAATTTCTATACAGAGAGTCTGGGTATCAGCCTAGACACGTGAGATGAGACAGTGAAGAAGCGGGACCACTGTTCTGGAAGCCTGTGTGCAGAGGGTTCCACGGGTAGCACGGCTCAGGAGGAGAGCAGCACTATCGCCTTCACAATCATCTTTCCCTTTTCAAGTCATTTAGCTTCATTGTTCATAAACATCAGAGGAACATGCAAATTAGAGCATGCTGAAATGCTTTCATTTGGCCAAGAATGTTTTCAGAGAGCTCCCTGCTGCTCAGAAAGAGTCCTAAGCAGCTGGCTTCACTGAACTGTAGAACAAGCAAAAAGATGTTAAGTAAGGATTAAGCGCTTTAGACAGTAAGTATAGGATGTTAAATGTTTTCCCTGGCTCATTTGTGGGTCTTTTTCTCAATTCAGCATGCAAGCTTTCGGGGAAAGAGCAGCTTCATGGACTTCTGTGTCTTGAGTTATTTGTTTTCCATCTGGAGGGAAAGATAAGCATTTAATATAAAGGAAGATAAGAGCCAGCAATGAAACACACCATACTAAATTTTGATTGCCTGCCCATTTGTAAGTCCCATTCCCCTCAGGCCCAATCAGCACAATTTGATGTTAACTGGAATTTTATTTATGAGTGAAATGGGCCTTGAAAATGAGGCTGCTTTTTTTCATTTCCGAACCCAACAGTGTCTTGAATATGGGCTGTTGTCATTATGTGGCTTATAATCATGGAGTCGGCAGCCCCATGGAGTATAGCCCCACGACACATGCTTGGCACCTTTCTTTCTCTCAAGCCCCTTGGGTGTCCTTAGGATATCAGATTCCTCAGGGCACAGACGTTATAGGGGAAAGGAGAGCTTTGAAGATGGACACGCACATGCTCCAGTGCCAATGGTGGCCCTTGGGAGCCTGGGTGAGCTTTCTTAGGAAGTTGCCTGACCTCTGGAAGCCCCCTTTATCAATGATAAAATGGGAATTTCCTCTGACCAAGAGGAATGGTGTTTGGATGGGGGTGGCTCTAAGGACAAGAGGAAACTGAAGCACTCCCTCGAAGTGGAGGGCATGACTCAGTTGGAGACCTCGGAGGACAAGAGCTTTCCTCTGTCGAAAGCCTGATGAGGCCTGAGGAGCATTTTTAGTGTCTAACACATCTCCCTCCCTCCTCCTAGGATGACATTGTTTAGACCTGTTCATCTTTCTTCTTTGTAGCAGCTTTCTTGGGCATCTATTGTGCGGGAGGCCATCCTAGGGACATTGCTAAGGCTCCTTCTCTTAGCAGCCTCGCACATACAAAAAAGGCTCTTTGGAGTTTCTCTCTCTCAAAAGTTTGCTCACTCTAAGCCTTCAGCACCGTCCAGTAGATGCTCACTTTGCTAGAGAAAAATCTAGAAGAGGGAGAGGGAGTCTCCGCCCATAAGGAGAAAGAAATGCACAGAGATTGTCCTGTGAGGTGGAGTAAAGCTGGACACCCCAGAGATTTGCAAGCACACAGCCTTGCGTAGGTTCTTCTGTTGTGTAATCTAACAAGTTACATATTCATTTGCAGTTAGAACCTTCGTGACAGAGTTTAAATTAAAGAGAACTTTTCTTAATACAACTGTGGAAAAACATTCAGACCTACAAGAAGTTGAAAATGAGATCACCAAAACGGTAAGTGTCCTGAATGGCATCTTTCTACTCGTCTTGTGTTTCCTAGAACAGATTTTATTCCAAGAGGGGACTGCCTAGGGGTCAGCTGTGTCTCCTGGGCTCTTCACTTTTGTTATATTTAGAAGGGAAACTTCATGGTAAAATAAAAAGCCTTTCAGAAATGGAAGTGAGGTATTGGTGCCCAGTAGAAGAGTTTCTTCAAATGTGTCCTCATGCACAGTCTTTATCTGCACCTTTGTGTTTCTTTTCCATGTGCAAACTCATAGTCACAGACATGCCAATGACAGGCACCAGCAGGAGCTGTTGGTGAGGAGGAAAGACCCAGAAAATCTTACGGTCCCATCTGCTGTTGACAGGCTGTGTGACTTTCCCCTTGTATTTTGGAACCTGGGGAAATGATACTCTTTTTCCTCAAAGGAATGCCAAAGGTGCAGCAGTTAATCCTGATGTCCTAGGGTTTGAGAACTCACTGTGTAGATGACCAAGGGGTCTTTGATTCTACTTCTTTCCCTCTTTGCCTACTTTTTATCAGAATTTTTTTTTTTTTTAAAGAAAAATGCCATCCTGGGCAGCATGGCAAGACCCTGTCTCTACAAAAAAGACAAAAATTAACTAGGGTTGGTGGCATGCACGTGTGGTCCCAGCTACTCAGGAGGCTGAGGTGGGAAGATCACATGAGCCCCGGAGGTTGAGGCTGTGGTGAGCCGTGATCAAACCACTGCACTCCAGCCTGGGTGGCAGAGTGAGACCCTGTCTCAAAAACAAAAGAAACCCCCCAAAACAGCAACAACTAAAAAGGAAAATGGAGAGGAAGAAAGAAGAGAGGAAAATGAAGCTCATATAATAAACTTTGCTCCTCAACTGCTATCTGAGTCAGAGATTTGACTCGTCTATACAGTGAGTTCTTAAGCTCTAGGTTCAGAAAATTGAAATTTGTCATTAAAAAACTTCAGAGATGAATGATTTCCAATCTCAATGTTACTTGTTCTTTGTGGATAAGAGTTAGTATATTAGCTAAGAATTATACATTTCTATAGGACTTTGGACTTTATTTGTGTAAAATACGGGTCCAGTTCTATTTCTCTATCTCCTGAGCCTTCACTTCATGATAGGGATGATGTCAGATTGCACACTCCTGTGACAGGCATTGCCAGCACGTCTGCAGATAGAACCCCGGGAGGTCTGGAAGTGAATGACATTGCCTGAGTCCACGCAGAGCAGGTGCAAAGTTGGGGAACAGTCCACTAAACCACCGTCACTACTGATACCAATTTCAAGTTCAGGCATCCCCAAGATCACCCTCAGTTTCAATAATTCACTAGAGGAGTCACAGAGCTTACTAAAAGTGATTATATTAACAGCTACAGTTTATTACAGTGAAAGTCAACAGGTTAAGATCAGCCAAGGAAAGAGACGCGCAGGGCAGAGAGTCCGGGAGAGTTCCAAATGCAGAGTTTCCAGCTGTCCTCCCGCTGAGGAGTCCTGCACAGTGTTAACTCCTCCTGGCAGCAGTGTGTCCAGTACGCAGGGAGTACTGCCAACCACGGAAGCTCTCCAGAGCCTTGACTGGGGCTTTGTCATGTGGCTGACCTCAATCTCTAGCCCCTCTAGAAGTTGAGCTGATACCATGTTACCCAACCCCACCATAAATCACATTGTTGGACTCTCTGGTACGGCCCAGCACCCCCAGGTAAACAAAGAAGTTTTTATTAGACAGCACATTCCAAGGGCTTAGAGATGGCCTCCCAGATGGCCTCCCAAGAGCAAAGGCCTGACTTCCCTGGGCCAAGGTTAAATTCTTTACTACACAGCAGAATTTTATGTCTACTAATCCTATACCTTGTCCCTTCGCCACAGCTGCCCCTTGGTCATGCTGCAGGTCGATATCTCCTGCTAAGATAGTACAGGGATTTAGAACTCTATGCAGAAGTGCAGTCCTTTGCATTACATGGCGCTCAGTGACTTATTTGACTTGCTATTTTTTGCCCAGTATCAATGTATAATTTGCTGGTGATGTAACATACCTGCCCCCAAGAAAGAGTGAAGATTAGTCCATCATTGGCTGAGGAAGCCACTCAAATGTTCTTTCCCGAGATGTTATTCTGTTTACCAAACCTGGAAAAACAGGTTAATAATAAAACAACAATAATAAATCATTGCTATTAGGCTATAAACTGATGTCATAAAAAGGGTTTGATAATGTCCCATGTTTGCCTCCGTCTTCTGCAGAGTGGCATGTATCTGATACACAGGCCTTGAAGACAGGTGGGTCTGCACTGGGCCTAGTACTGAGACCCTCCACTCCGGGAAGGGAGTCCCGATAGCTCCTATTGTGCAGGGTAGCAGGGAAGCAGGCCTGATATTTCATGCTGTAGAGGGATTTTTCTGCCGTCTCCAAGGGCACAAGGCAAACATAGGGAGAGTAGCTCTTAATTTGCTCTCAACAAAAGGGCTCTTGACCCACGTAATGTAATTTCTCACGGAGAGCCTTTTTGAAGAAGACCTGTCTTTGAGTTAGGTCAACTCATTGTAGATTATGAGGCATCTATGTGGGGCCTGTCAGACCTAGGGTAGCTGAAAGGAGCCTTTCCAGTGCAGCTCGTTCACTATGCAAAGTCCAAATAAACAGTTGCCTCTGAGTTGTTTGAAACCCTGGGCCTTAGAAGAGAGCTGCTTCTTTGAAGATGTTTTGCATCCAAGGGTGCTATTCTGAACATCGTTTCCTGCCAAGATTTTCCCCACTGATTTACTCTCTGCCTCTTTCTCTTTGTACTCGTGGAACAACAGAAAGGCATTTAAGAGGGGAACAAAAAAAGGACACCACTTCTGTGCAAAGCCGCCTGCTGACAACTTGATGGCTAGAAAATGCCTGTTTTATCCTGAAAATAGGAAACTGGTTCTAGGTCCAAGGCTTTTGTCTAACTCACTGTTAACAACAGGCTTGTTCTTCTTTTCAGTTAAATATGTGTTTTTCAGTGTTACCTAGTTACATCCGATCTACAGTTCATGCCTCTAGGTAAGTAACAGAATTACATTTGCTTGTGAACTAGTCTGTAGAAAGGGGAGGCTGTTCTAACATGGGTGATAGCAACAAAACCGGGCTGTTTTCACCCAGCCATGGGGCAATCCAGGGCCAAGGTCACTGACCTTCTTGCTTTCCCATTCCATCACTGGAGAATGGCGATGACATACATTTCCAAAAGACTTGGAACCCACATGTCATTTCAGGGCTGTTAAAAACCCACAAACTTTGCCTATAGGGAGTCCAACGCGGTGGTGATCTCACTGCAAACAACCTTTTCCCTGGCCTCCAATGTGACGCTATTTGACCTGGCTGATAGGATGCAGAAATGTGTCAACTCCTGCAAGTCCTCTACCGAGGTCTGCCAGCTCTTGGGATCTCAGAGGCGGATCTTTAGAGGTAAGAGGGCAGCCCTCTGGGAGGACCCTACCCATATAGTTAGGCACAGACCTAAGATGGATATGCAAGGCATCTAGGGCTCAGGCCCAGGAAAGGCCCTTACAGAGCCTATTTTTGGCATGGGTGTTAAGTCAAAGACCTTTGTGCACATGCATCTTCTTTTATGTGTGCATGCATGTACAAACATGCACACACACACCCAGAGTCCTGTACACAAGCCTTGAAGACACCTGGTCCTTGGCATGCAGCTCCTTCTGTTTATTTTATCTAGTGTTGACATGGGAGGGAGAGGGGCATAGGAGCTGATGTGACAAAGCAGAAATCATTCTTTTTCCATTGAAAAGTTCCTGCTCTCTTTGGGGAAACAGAATGTACATGCTTGTCAATGACCCAAAAAAACCTTCATCTGGCCAGAGGCAGTGGCTCACACCTGTAATCCCAGTACTATGGGAGGCTGAGGTGCCCTTAAGCCCAGGAGTTCGAGGCTGCAGTGAGCTATGATTGCACCACTGCACCCCAGCCTGGGCCATAGAGTGAGACCCTGCCTCAAAAAACAAAATAAACAACCACCACCAAAACCTTCATCATGATACATTATTAGGTTAAAAAAAAAAAAAAAAAGCATGTGCAGTATTCCCCATCGTTTGTGTTTGTTCGTTTGCACGTTATAAATGCACAGAAACAAAACCAGAAGAATGGAGGCCAGAATGCCCACAGTGGCGCCATAAACAATTATTTTCCTTTTCTCATTCTTGCTTTGTCTGTTTTGTCAAAAGCTTCTATAGTGCCTCTGGTGTGAGGCAAATGAAGAAAGGGATTGCAGACAAGTTCAAAAGGGAAGTTTGGGTCTTGGAGGAGAAGTTTCACCTCCAGGACAGGAAAACTCAACTGGAATCTAAAGTACTTCTTTGCAAAGGGGGCTTGTCCCTGTTGCCACGTGCTATGTGATCAAAGTTAGCTCATTTTACTACACAAGTAGGGCTGGCAAAGGATGGAGAATCTAGTCTAAACTGCCCATCTGGCATCCAGATGCTGGACATGAGTAGAAGATATCAGGTTGTAACAGTCTGCTGGTAGATCCATGACATTGATATTCCCAGTGGGCCTGGGTTCCGGAACTGCTGGTCAAGAGAGCTTTCTGGAGTGGGCATGTATATTACAGAGCTTGGGAGCCAGATTGTTAGCCCTTCATTCTGGGATAAGAGCTGGAGCTTGGCCCATTTAAGGTCTGTTATTAATTTGAGAAAAAAAAAAAAGCTAAACTTTCTGAAGTTGAAGTTACTGTTGATGGGGGAGTGAGGTAGAAAGGTCGTGCCCCATTATATCATGCTCGAAACTTTGAGACTCTGTGGTTTTACTTTTTTGTTTCTCTTGACAAGGATTCAAGGGTACCAAGCTGTCCTCCCCAGTGAGGTAGGAAAGTCACCTTTCAGTTCACTAAATATTTATGGAGTACATTTTATGTGATCAGCATCGTACCAGGTTACTTTTTGTGCCCCATAAATGCGTTCAAATCAAGTGCCTTGCAAATCAAGTGCCAGCCATTTGGATTTGAAAGAGCCTGCTCGTGGCAGCCCTACCTATCCTCTGACTCCCATTCTTCCAACTGCTTGTATATGGTTTATGGGAAAGTACCTCTCACCCTTGCTGCCTTGCTGCCTTGCTGAAGTTCCTATTTACTTCTCCTTTCAGAGCCCGTGAGAACAAAGACAGCAATGCATATCGGCTGAAAAAAAACAGGCTTGTTTCCCTGTTTTTCCTCCCAGGTCTTCTCCAGGTTTTGCCAAGACCAGCCTGGTCTCATGCTAACCTTTCTGAGTGCTAGAGAGGTGGCCTTGACAGCTTCTGACATCTGGGTGTTTCTAGCATAAGGGCAGTGCTGAGCTACTCTGGACACTGCCATTGGAAAGGAGGGTTTTCTGTCTTCACTTCACTTCCTTGCCTTTCAAAGAACTGCAGCTCTTGTCATCTCCAGAGGTTTAGTCTTTGGAAATCCCCCATGGAATGTCTCAGCTTTAGATTTACTTAGAGTCTCATTGTCTGTTTTGGCGGATGTTATGCCCAGGAAAGACCATGGGAATTGTGAATGTAGCAAAATCACATTGCCAGGCTTTATATGAAAATGGGATTCTACATGGTCCTATTGGATGGATTTATGGTAGAATATTCTGTGAGAATTTGTAGGGTAGCAGCTCCTCCACTGCAGAAGTGGGGCCTGTGTCCCATGCTTTTGCATGGATCTGCTTCTGTGCAGGGCACAGTTGCTTCAGCAGAGTGACTTGCCAGCAGGCTGGATTAATGGGCAGGATGGAAGGAAAACGTGACATTGGCTTCCAGAAAATATCTAATCAGGCCAGGCAACTCCGGCTGGCTGCTGGACAAGGCAAGTGTCAGCCTGGACAGGTTTCTGCCCTGGAGGAATTACTTTATATTAAGGTTTGAGGACTGGCAAAGCCTTCAAAGAGTTGAGATGAGGGATTGTGGAAGTTCATCACCTCCCTGGTGCCAGCTTTGCAGTGTTTACCTGGTGAGATTTTCCATTTTTAATTTTTCTCCCTTAAATACAAACTTTTTACAATAAACAAAGGAAATTCTATCACACACACAAATGTGGTTCTGATTGAGCATGCCAGCTTCCACTGATAAAGGCAGGAAATTCAGCTTTGAGAACTAGAGTTGTGTCCTAAGCTTACCTCGTGTGACCAGGCTGTCTACCAGCCCTGAGCTCTCAGGACTCACAAAAGGGGGCAGATGTCAGGAACCCCATGTGGGGTGGCAGCTCATGTCACCAAAACCTGCCTGGGCAGGGGCAGTTTTGCAGCATTAAAAGGGGTACCTGGCTTCTGAATAGGTTGGCTTCCTCCTTTGGGTGGGAAATGGGAGACCATGCCTGGAAAATTGGCAGCCATTCCTCCCTGCACAAGAGATACATGGCCCCTCCTCTTGCATCTTTCTTCCCATTCTGAACTTGAGCTTGCCCCCCAATAACAACAGCAAATATCTAGCTTGCCTTGCCCTGCACATGGGTGTAAATAAGGTACTATCCACTATCCAGTTGGTTTCCTATTTTTGTTCTCTTCTCTGTGTACCCCATGTACATGGTAGGCCTATGCACCCTCATTGTGTCTGCGATGCACAACTTCACACAGGGCCATATGCCCCACAGGAAATGCTTTCTGATAATAATGAAATGATTCTTTGTCATCCATGAGATGAATAAGGCCCTAAAGTGAATGAGGTAGCAAGCCTGAAAGATGGGCTCCTTCTCTGCCTGCCCCTGTTTCTCTCTGCCTGGTCAGTGACAGGCTGCCATGTGTACCAACCAGTCCCTGTGCGAGGCACTGAAGACCCAGAGATGAAGAAGACTCAAGAACCCATCAGTGGAGTAGGGGAGACTGCCTGATAAACAGAATTACACTACAGCCCAGGGCAAGTAGATTGTCTTTCAAACCCCTCCTCATCACCAGTCTCTTGTAGGCAGCACGCTGTCAGGACAGCAAGCCACCCTGCCACAGGGAGTGGTGCTAGGTGCCACTTTAGGCCATGCAGACACGCAGAGCTGAGATGTACTTCCACTTTAGACAGGTCTGGCCTGCACTCCTGTTCTTAGGCCAAGTCTTGGCTTCCAAGAACTTGGCTGTATTTTCTGGTTGTGCTGATCCTTCCCCCGCAGTCCTTTGGAAGACACAGGGCCGTTAAGGGCTGTATTTGCAGTGAGCACCAGAGGAGGGAACAGGGCCCTGTTTATTCCAATTTGGTTTTTCAGTCGGTCCACGGCACGCTGTGAGGGTGTTTTCAACGGGGAACGCTGGTGCACAGCCTGCGGCTGATCGGAGGAGTGGCAGAAGGCAGTGCAGATGGACTCCTGAGAGGAGTGTTGCTCTGTGGAGACTTTTCGGAAAACTCTTCTCAGCCTCTTGAAATAGAAAGTTCATGCAGATGCATGAGCTTGGAAGTGGAGGAGGCTTTAAGGTTTGAAGTGGAGGAGGTTTGAAGGTTTGAAGTGGAGGAGGTTTTGTTTTGTTTCACTGTCTTGTTTTTCCATTCCAGCGGGCAGCTTGTGCAAGCGGAAGAGTCCCGAGTGTGACAAAGACACCTCCATCTGCACTGACCTGGACGGCGTTGCCCTGTGCCAGTGCAAGTCGGGATACTTTCAGTTCAACAAGATGGACCACTCCTGCCGAGGTAGCCACAGCTTCGCCTGGGGTTCTGTGCCCAGTCCTGGGACTCTGCCTAGTGCTGTTTCTCTCTCTTGCTCTCTCTCTCTGTCTGCTTAGGTGTGACCATTCTAAACTGAGGGTAACTGGTTCTTGTTATTTTGCTCATGGCAGGATTGAATACATTATCTCCTTGGAATAATAGCATTATCTTTGACTGGTGCATGCTAGTCTGGCCAATTAAATTCAAAGGAAGAGAGAATGGAATGCCTGTGGTAGCAGTGCCTTTTCTTTTTTTTTTTTTTTTTCCATTTAAAAGAAGTTAGAAAAATTATTGTTTTAATTCCCAAAACTTTATCTATTGTCTGCTAATCTTTTAAAGTGAAAGTACAAGCATGGATTCAGGCTTATATCTTTCAGAGGCAGCTGAGGCCAGAGTCAGAGCCTGACTCTGCCTCACTGATCGTGTATCACCTTGGGCAAGTCACTTTGTTTCTCTGAGCCTCAGTTTCCTCTTCTGCGAAATGGGTATGGTGATCCTCTATTGGAGACTTATTCTAAGAGTTAAGGAAGGCAGTGGATAGAGCGGCCCTTTGTAGCCGTCAGCATCTGCTCTTGTATTTGGTCCAGGTTGTTGTTGAATTAATAAGTTCTGGTTTTAAAGGTCTCATGAAGTGTTTGAGAGCAGAAATCTAATTCTACTAACCTTTAAGGTGAGGCTTAAATTCATTTAGTTTGAGGGAAAAACTGCTCAAAGAATGTAGTCCAAGAATACTGCTTTAAAATAAAATTAATTCAGGTCCAAGAGCACCACACACCCTGACTTATAAAAGGCTGCTGCAACTTGCAATCACCAGAAAAACTAACGATATAAAGGCCATGATGGGTGGCCAGTTTTCCTACTCAGTCAACACCTTGCTGGTGATAGATGTCAATGGATGTTATTGGAATCTGAATAAAAATCACATACTGGGGCGAGGTGACATGCCACTTTTCTCTATCAGGACTTCCCATGAGAGGACTTGTTCATCACAGATAAAAATATATTTCAGGGCAGCACTCTTATCCTGAGCTTCAGACCCTCTGGACTTTGTTAGGTTTGGATGCAAAGTTCTTCTCAAGTGCTCATCATCAGCTCTCCAGGTGGGACCTGTGATGGGTTTTGAAGGGGAGGGCCAGCTCTCTGTGTTGGGCCTAAGTCCTGATGTGTGACTAGCACACTGCATGTCTCAGTGCCATGCCAGACTGCCACATTGCTACAAAGAGATGATTCTTCCTCATGCGATCTTATCTGCTTTAATGCAAACTGTTCCTTGCACCTCTTAGAAACGGGGAGTTGAGCCGGGCGCGGTGACTCACGCTTGTAATCTCAGCACTTTGGGAGGCCGAGGCGGGCGGATCACCTGAGGTCAGGAGTTCGAGACCAGCCTGACCAACACGGAGAAACCCTGTCTCTACTAAAAATACAAAATTAGCTGGGCGTGATGATGCATGCCTGTAATCCCAGCTACTCGGGAAGCTGAGGCAGGAGAATCACTTGAACCCAGGGAGTGGAGGTTGCAGTGAGCCGAAATCACGCCATTGTGCCACTGCAGCCTGGGCAACATCCGTCTCAAAAAAAAAAGAAAAAGAAAAAAAAAAAGAAAACAAATGAGAAGTTGAGCCCATCTTCACGTGGGAAGGGGGCTGGGCTAACATCCATGTGTGTTGGGGTGCTGTGCTGCTGACAGGGGTTGACACAAGGTGGGCAGAGGTATGGGCATAGTGCTGTGGTGTTCCCTGTGAACAGTGTCTCAACAATGGCCCTACCACCTTTGCTTCTGGCTGGCCTGCGGCCACTTCCTCTGTTTCCAAGTCAGTAGTTTTATAATTGTTTCAGTTACAGGCTAGCATTAACAATAGCTGTGAAAGATTTCAATAGCTGTGAAAGATTTACGAAGTGTGCTGACACAGGCACCAGCAACCTTATGTTGACCAAGTGAGGACCCAAGAAGCGGCATAAGGAAACCTTGATTCGCTTTTGGGCTTGTTGCTGAGACCCTGTGAAGTCCTTTCTCAGCAGTATTTGCACCATCAGGCCTCTGAGGAGTGGATTCCGGAGCTTCTTGGGCCACAGCCCTTTAGGCTGGGTTCTGATGGGTTAGCAGTGACATCTTCTGGCCATCAGTGCTGGAGCACTGACACCTCAAATCAAGGCTCAATATAAATATCAGATAGAGGAGTGTGTGTTTTCTAAATCACTACAGTTCAAGCTATACATTAGCAAGTCTGTATGTTCTCTGCAGTGTGCGTGTGCACACACACACATACACACACAATGTGCTTGGTGTCTCACAGAAAATGTCTTTACCAGACTTTCAAAGCTACACATAAAATCTAAGTAGATATCCCTCTCATAGGTTTCTTAGCTTCCTTTCATCATGCAGGTATCATGATTAATTCTTTTTTTTTTCTTTTTAGAGACAAAGCCTTGCTCTGTCACTCAGGCTGGAGTGCAGTGGCGCAATCAAGTCTCACTGCAGCCTTGACCTCCTGGGCTCAAGTGATCCTCCCACCTCAGCCTCCCAAGTAGCTGGGACCACAGGTCCTTGCTACTATGTCCAGCTAATTTTTGTATTCTTTGTAGAGATGGGCTTTTGCCATGTTGCCGAGGCTGGTCTCAAACTCCTAGGCTCAAGCAATCCACCCACTTCGGCCTCCCAAAGTGCTACGATTACAGGCATGAGCCACCACACCTGGCAATGAATTCTCACAACCTGTTTGCATGTCTCTTTCTTTAATCCGACTGCCATTGCCTTGAGTGCCAGAACCATGTCCTGAGCAGTTCAGCAAATGTCTGTTGAATGAACGAGTGGATGATAAGGCAGCAAATAAGATGGGAAAAGATTGACATGGCTAGATATAATTTCCTGCAAGGGAACAAAAGAGTTTTTAAGATGCCACTGTCAGCTGGGCACAGTGGCCCACGCCTACAATCTCAGCACTTTGGGAGGCTGAGGCGGGAGGATCACGAGGTCAGGAGTTCAAGGCCAGCCTGGCCAGTATGGTGAAACCCTGTCTGTACTAAAATTACAAAAATTAGCTGGGCGTGGTGGTGCACGCCTGTAGTCCCAGCTACTCAGGAGGCTGAGACAGAAGAATCGCTTGAACCTGGGAGGTGGAGGTTGCAGTGAGCTGAGATCCCACCACTGCACTCCAGCCTGGGTGACAGAGCGAGACTCTGTCTCCAAAAAAAAAAAAAAAAAAAAAAGATGCCACCATCTACTTATTTCTATTTTTAAGTCCAGAAGACTTGAATTCACTTGTATCTTATGGCGATAGGGGAAGCCCAGTTTGGGAATATATACTAGCTGTTGCCAAATTCATTTCATCTTCAGTGCTCTGTGGTCAGAATATCTCTGGGGCAGGGGTCCCCAGCCCTACCGGTTTGTGGTCTGTTAGGAACTGGGCTGCACAGCAGGAGGCGCAATTAGGAACTGGGTTGCACAGCTGAGTTCCGCCTCCTGTCACATCAGCGGCAGCATTAGATTCTCATAGGAGTGTGGACTCTATCATGAACTGCACATGTGAAGGATCTAGGTTACGTGGTCCTTATGAGAATCTAATGCCTGATGATCTGAGGTGGAACAGCTTCATTCTGAGACCATCTTCCCAAGACCACCCCCTTGCTGATCCATGGAAAAAATGTCTTCCATGAAACCAGTCACTGGTGCCAAAAACGGGACTGCTGCTCTAGGGTGAGTGAGATGAGAAGCTGGGTCCTAAGGAGCACAGGAGCACCTCATTGACAAGGTTTCCCCAGAACAGCGCCACGGCACTGTAGCACTCAACCACTGATGCGTGATGGAATGAACCCATTTGATATAGAGAAATATCATGACATCAGGGAGCCAGGTCACTTCTGATACAAAATGAAAACAGCCCAACCCATCAGCTCGCGGGCAAGACAACAGATGGAACTTACATCTGCCTGGATGACAGCCATGGAGTGAAGCGCTTCCACCCAGCAGATGAAGTCTAATGTTGGGTGGGGAGATTGGATGTAAAAACATTTCCAGGAAGAAGTGTTCAAAATAGAAAAGGCTGGTGTGACATCAGCCTGCCTCAGTGCCGAGATGGGTGCGGAGGAGTCACTGAAGAAGCAAGCAATTTCTGGTGGCTGCCCTGCAGCGTTAGCCATCCACAGATCATCCAGGGCAGCTTCCCCCACTCCCACAACCTGCTGCAGTATGAGGCAGAGGCATACACAGGAGGAGGGCCACCGGACATGGGAGAGGCAGGAGCACTCAGATGCCTCCTTAGAGAAGGCCCCACCTGAGTGAGGCCAGCAGAGAACTCAGGTATCAAAGATTGGGAGATGGGGCCTCGTTACTCCTTCCCTAAACAGGATGCGATTACGCTCTACCTGTGGCATAAAGTGAAAGCACCTAGTGAAAACTGATTTGATAAAATAAGATTTAAAAATATGTAAAAGGTAAATCAGGTCGAAGGGGAAATTAACGGACTGTTTTGTTGAGGCCAGAAGGAAAGTAAATATGCAGAACGAGACACAGCAGGGTCCTGCACACTTGCTAAAAGAAGGCCCCTCACTTAAGTGCTGAGGTTCCCGAACACTGAGACAAAAAGGGAAACATGACTTTGAAAAGAGTCAGGGTCCCTAAAATAAAGAGCAGCTGTTCAGGAGCAACCCTGTCTTTTAAAACAATGGGGCCAAGAGTAATTTCTCTGGGGCATCCTCATCAAGAGGTTACTGAGTGGTATTGTAGCAAAGCAGTCCATGACATCCCGAAATAAATACCACAGGGACTTTCCCATGGCTGCTGCTTATAACAAAAAGCCCTTAATACAAGAGAATGGAGCTCAGGAAAAGTGATACTGTGGGGCCAAAACAGTGCCGTCCAGGTGCACAGCTCTCTAATATCTGCTGTGAGACACATTACAGATGATTTAGAACAGTGTTTTTGAAACTGTATTCCACAACACTCTAGTGATATGTTAATAGAAAGTCTGTAACAATAAAGCAGATGCCAGAGACATTCAGCTGCTAACATTAAGAAAGTAGGAGGAAGAACATTCAACACGTTGTCATGAGGAAAGTTATCATGCACAAGGACGCTGGACCCAGCCCTCAGGGCATCACTCGCCAGCCCCCTGCCCCTCCTCACCCCCAGCCATGCATGCTACTGGCCTCCATAACCCACCATTGGCATGTCTGCTATCCCATCAAGTATCGCAGCTCTACACTCTGTACCTTTTCTTATTCAGCATCTTTTATGCAATGTATCTCCTACATTAACCCTCAATCACATTTTTATCATTCCTTGCAGCAGAGAATTTGTCTGTGAGGCCATTTTTCATTGTCTGCTTCCATTCAAGCATGCATTATAGCTCATGGTGTTCTGTCATCTTATTGTTGTGTTGAAAATGTTCTGTGATCACATAAATTCAGGAACTGCTGATCCAGGGAAATGGCCGGGCTGCAACTGCTTCAGTGAAGCAGCGTTCCATGAGCCGCACCACCCGAGGGTTCAAAGTTCTGTTCTTGGGCAAGGTGCCGATTAGCACACATCTAGATATGTCCAAAATCCCCTACACAGACTCTAGGGTGAGCATTCTGTTACGAAAACCTGGGTACACACCAGGACTGTGCCCCAGAAGATGTCACCCACAGCTCCCCCTTCTCGTGGAAGGGTGTCAGCAGGGCCATTATCAGGTTAAAGGTTTGACTTACATTAAAGAAGGGGAGCCATATGTCTTTGTGATGGAAGGAGTTTCCCCAAGGGACATTCTTCATCTATAGAGAACTTCTAAATGAATTGCACTGGTCATATAATAATTACAACTACATGCCTGACATGGTGGCTCACGCCTTTAATCCTAGTACTTTGGGAGGTCGAGGCGGGTGGATCATCTGAGGTCAGAAGTTTGAGCAGCCTGGCCAACATGGTGAAACCTCATCTCTACTAAAAATACAAAAATTAGCCAGGCTTCGTGGCGGGCCCCTGTAATCCCAGCTACTTGGGAGGTGGAGGCAGGAGAATCGCTTGAACCTGGGAGATCAAGGTTGCAGTGAGCCGAGATAGTGCCACTGCACTCCAGCCTGGGTGACAAAGCTAGACTCCATCTCAAAAAATAATAATAATTACAACTACAAAACATTGATTTAGTGGTTACTGTGTACCAGACCTGTACTAAGCCATTTGATTGCCTTATTTCACTTAAGCACCTCCAATAAAATACTTTTTATAGCTGGGAGATTGAGAGCCACAAAGAGGTTAAGAAAAGTTTCTTCATAAGGTTAAGATTTGAGGCTAGGCACGGTGACTCATGCCTGTAATCCCAGCACTTTGGGAGGCAGAGGCGGGCAGATCACTTTGAACTTAGGAGTTCGAGACAAGCCTGAGCAACAGGGTGAAACCCCATCTCTACTAAAAATACAAAAATTAGCTGGGCATGGTGGCACATGCCTGTAATCCCAGCTACTTGGGAGGCTGAGGCTGGAGAATCGCTTGAACCCAGGAGGTGGAGGTTGCAGTGAGCCAAGATGGCACCACTGCACTCCAGCCTGGGCGACAGAGCGAGTCTCTGTCTCAGAAAAAAAAAAAAAAGAGTTGTGCTGGAACAGTATTTAAGTGAGAATCATTCCAAAGCAATTTGCAGCCTTCTGGTACTAGAATAATCTTGTGGACTTTAGGGTGGCTGGCGTTTAATTAACTGGGAGTTTGGGAGAGGTAAATAGACACGCTCAAGCGTTTTCCTTTTCTCTTTCAGCATGTGAAGATGGATATAGGCTTGAAAATGAAACCTGCATGAGGTAGGCTCCATGTTGATTTAGTCTAATTTTATTACAAATCTTATTTAGAAGTTATTTAGATAAATTGCCTCACTTATTTCTTTTGAGATTGGAAACTAATTATTGCCCTTTTTTCTTTCTTGGCTTGCAGTTGCCCATTTGGCCTTGGTGGTCTCAACTGTGGAAACCGTAAGTGTACAAAAGTGGACCATTATGCGTGGGCAGGGGCCTGGCCCTGTTGTTAGTGCACAGGTGTCAGTCTCCTCCCACTTCCCTCAGTTCACACCCGCTGTCTTCTTAGGTTCTGTGCCAATGGCCTGGGGGAAACAAAGAGAAAGGCCGGGCGTGGTGGCTCGCGCCTGTAATCCCAGCACTTTGGAAGACAGAGGCAGGAGGATCCCTTGAGGCCGGGAGTTAGAGACCATTCTGGCCAACATGGTGAAAGCCTGTCTCTAGTAAAAATACAAAAGTTAGCTGGGCGTGATGGCACAAGGCCTGTAATCCTAGCTACTAGGGAAGCTGAGGTGAGAGAATCGCTTGAACCTGGGAGGTGGAGGTTGCAGTGAGCCGAGATCACGCCACTGCACTTCAGCCTGGGCGACAGAGCAACACTTCGTTTTAAAAAAAAAAAAAAAACCAAAAACACCAACAAAAAAAACAAAGAGAAAGACTTGACTGGTGCTGTTCAGGGGCTCAAGGTCTGGGCAGGGAGAGAAACACTCAGTCCTAAATAGCCCTGCTGTGTGCTGAGTGTTACTGTGATAACCAGACATGGGGTGTGGGACGGGGAGGCAGGGACTATGCCCACAGAAGAATGAGAGGACACTCGACAGTACTTCTTGGAGGGAGTGGAATTAAAGGAACAGTTGGAAAGATTTAGACTGGCAGATATGGGGGGAGGACATCCCAGGCAGAGGGAACAACTTAGACAAAGGTCTTGAGGCAGCCATGGGCCCTTGGTGTTCTGGGGACAGTGTATAAGTGGGCGTGGCTGGAAGATAGGAAGATAGGAAGGCAGAAAGTAGAGGATTTGTGTTGGCAAAGTATATGGGGTCTGAACTGTTGGGGTTGGGCTCACCAGGCTGAGGAGTGTAGACTCTAATCAATAACTGTCAGGCAGCTGGCAAAATTCTTAGAGCAGGAAAGCAGTTTGATTAAAGAAAGCAATTTGGGCTGCATTGAGAACAGACTGGACAGAGGAGAATGTGGATACAGCTTAGAGATTTCCAGCATAGTCCCACCAGGCATGATAGAGACAAACTTAGGAGTCCTCTCTGTTCCAAGTGGAAGTAGAGGGTGGAATGCCAAGCAGCCAAGAGTGTTGTTGGGGACTGTGAGCAGGGCGTGTTTTGCACCTAATCCAGTTCTTAGAGAAAAGCAGTTGTGATTCATTTAAGATTGCTTGCACTGACATTTTCTTATATTCATACATTAGAAATTGAAATTATCTGCAAAATTAAATTTGGGGATATAGCATATCATAGGATGTAATAGAAATACTAACAATGAAGATTTTAGTTTAGGACAGCTTTGTCTGTCATCCTACAGACAAATGTGCCAGTGGACTATATTCTAAGTTTACTAGAAGGAAAGTAGACATGATTTTATTTAATGTGTGTAAAAAAGTCCCCAGTTTCTATTCCCCAATGGTATACCTTACATCTGATTTCTTCAGTGGTGTTTTCTTTGTTCGTAAAGGTTTTCTATTAGCAAGTTTCATTATTGACTTTCTTTGAGCATAACTAAAAAATAAAAATAATGAAATAAAATCAAACACATTCAATGCTGAATATAAAACTGACATAAAACTCTCTTGGTGCACCCAGCATGGCACTACTCTCAGGCCAGAGTCTAGAGACTTAGAATTACATATCCATTTAGGATTACTGATGACTTTGGTCATCTGATTTATCTTAACTGCAGACTAGCAAGAGGTTACAGAAGATAGCCTCAGAGAAAGACTAGGGAGGCAATTCTAGAAGCAATTATATTTATAGGTATATGAGTAGAGAGGGAGGAGTTCACAGAATTGATATTTGTTTTTTTGTGTTTTTGAGATGGAGTCTTGTTCTGTTGCCAGGCAGGAGTGCAGTGGCACAATCTCGGCTCACTGCAACCTCTGCCTCCTGGGTTCAAGTGATTTTCTTGCCTCAGTCTCCCAAGTAGCTGGGACAACAGGCGTGCACCACCACGCCCAACTAATTTTTGTATTTTTAGTAGAGACGGGGTTTACCATGTTGGCCAGGATGGTCCCGATCTCTTGACCTTGTAATCCGCTTGCCTCGGCCTCCCAAAGTGCTGGGATTACAGGCGTGAGCCACCGTGCCCGGCTGATGTTTGTTTTTTAGGAGCAACCTGCAGCCCTGAGTGGTGTAGTAAACAACGCTGTACTCTTTAGAAGTCCCAGAGGACACTGTGGGGCCATAGAACCATGTGAGCACGGCCCTTCACTCTGATGGACCCCAGTCATCACGCTCTAACTGGTGTTTCGTGCGCTCAGTTTAATAAGGCAAGGAAGTTATCATATTTTAGGCTTTTTTATTTAATAAACTAAAGAATAGTCAAAATTCTTTCTAGGTGTCAATGCTGAACAGGGTAGGCTTGAGTATTTTGGAGATTTGGCTCATGTAAAACAGTCTGGATGGCAGTACGTGTCCTTTTCTAAAGATCAATATTTAGGCAAGCCAGTTTCTCAGCTGGGCTCAGGGTGTTTGTGCTTTTGTGTTTAGGAGGATATCTGTGCCTTAAAGGGGCTGCCTGGTCTACAGAGTGGCGTGTGTTCACTTTTTCATGTGCATCTCATTTCTCACTTGAAACCAGAACAGAGCCACAGAGAGCTCATAAACTGATCGGTGAATGGAGTAGCCTGTGCACAAAAATAGATAAGAAAATCTATAAAGTTTTGATGTGGAAAAAGGAGGCTGACTAATCAGACAGAAATTTAGGATATTTGAGACTTGTTTCCCAAATGCTGGAATACTAGAACTACATGGTATATATATATACACGTGTGTGTGAGTGTGTGTGTGTGTGTGTGTGTGTGTACGCATATATAGTCTTTCAGAAGAGATGCTTCAAGGCTAAGAGTAGAGATTACATCACAAGCCTGCGGACCTGATCCTAAGATATTGTAAGTATTAGAAACAGAGGCTTAGACAATTTCATGCAGCAGGAGGCTCAAGGTGCAGCAGACCTGTATCACGTGTGCAGAAAACTCATCTGAATGCAATCCCACCTGATGGCAGAGAAAGAGAGAGCCAGTGAGACAGG
Source organism: Hylobates moloch (assembly GCF_009828535.3). Taxonomy (NCBI): domain Eukaryota; kingdom Metazoa; phylum Chordata; class Mammalia; order Primates; family Hylobatidae; genus Hylobates; species Hylobates moloch. The sequence continues at coordinate 36,738,453 of NW_026652279.1, forward strand.
TGAGAGGTGTGCAGGTGTGGTCACCCTGTTTTCCACGTGTGCCCACCCTGTTCTCCACGTGTGCCCCTCGGGTGAGCCAGGGAGCAGGAGGTAAGAGATATGACCTGCTCAGTCCTCTTGGGGCCTCTCATCCCTGACAGGCCTCTCATAGAATGAGCTAGTACTTTAAACCTGCTTTGGTCAGGCAGCTCCCTGGTTTTTATTTTTTATTTTTAGAGATGAAGTCTCTCTCTGTTGCCCAGGCTGGAGTGAAGTGGCCTGATCATGGCTCACTGTAGCCTCAACCTCTCAGGCTCAAGCAATCTTCCCACATTGGTCTCCCAAAGTGTTAGGATTACAGGCATGAGCTACCACACCTGACTCCTAAATAAGTTTTGTTAGAAAATGCTTCATGTTTCTCAGTGAATGGAAGAGTGATCCATCGAGGGAGCATGAGTCGATAAAGGGTTGCAGGAAAGGGGTGTGAGCTGCAGGGCATTATTCTAAGTGGCACTGGTAATTTTTTTCTCGGAGATTATTAAGTACTACATGTTTTGGGATGCTGTTTCCCTATGTCATTGACTATTCTGTAAGTTCTTACGTCAGGAAAAAGTCAAGCCCTCTCCATTATTTTTGTGGGTTCTGGAAGTAGCCAAGATTTCTCTCTGGTTCCTCAGACTTCCTTTTCCTTCCCATTTGTCCAAGTCATTGTCACTTTGTCCAGCAGAGGGCAGAGGCCTGTCTGGATGGTTTGCTCCTGGCCACCTTTTAGAACCGGCAGCCTATCATTAGTGTGGTAACTATTGTTATTCTGTGATGGCATGTAAATATCACTTTATCATTTTGATATCTCTATTAGTTTCAGTGTTGCAAGGCAGTTAATATTATAGTGGTTGATAATAAGTAGCGCTTGCCACCTGCCTCTTTCTCTGAGGTCTGGGCCCAGACCTGGGTGTTGGTTAAGGAGTTGGGAATTCATCCCTCTCTATGGTAATAGCATATTGGGAGTCTGTGACTCATCACTCAACATTTTGTGCCAAATAGCAGGGCTCTGACTGCCCACCATTATTACTCCCATTATTGCCACCCAAGACAGCAGGGGCCTTCCTGGGGCTGTGACTCAGGCTGGATTTTTCGTAGGCAAGAAATGCTTCTTCTCTATGTAGGCTTCTTAGGGCACATGCTCTACCCAAGCCCAGTGAGGCTGGGGAGGCTGGCTTTTTCCAGCCAAGCACACATCATCCAACTCCAGTAGATTTTGGCATTAGGCATAACCTATGTCCTACCCCTCAAAAGTTTCTGTTCACTTTCTACTTGTGCCCAGATTTCAGTCCTTGCTCCTTACAGAGAAACTGGAAAGGGCAAGGCACAGTGGCTCATGCCTGTAATCCCAGCACTTTGGGAGGCCGAGGCAGGAGAGTCACTTGAGGTCAGGAGTTCGAGACCAGACTGGCCAACATGGTGAAACCTCGTCTCTACTAAAAATACAAAAATTAGCTGGGCGTGGTGGCACATGCCTGTAATCCCAGCTACTCGGGACGCTGAGGCAGGAGAATCGCTTGAACCTGGGAGGCAGAGGCTGCAGTGAGCCAAGATCGCACCACTGCACTCCAGCCTGGGCCATAGAGCGAGACTCTGTCTCAAAAAATAAAATGAATAAATATCTGGAAAGGGCAGGACAAGCCTTTCTCTCAAGTCTTCACCCCCTGCTGGAGCAGGGCCCCCACTCCTGGGCAGCACAGGCCTGCACCTTTCTTATCACTGCTCTCCTTTTAATTTTCTAGACACGTAAAATATCTCTCTGTTTATATCCCAGATTCCACCAATTCCAACAGCAAATATACCATTTGCCAGATGGCCCCAGAATTCTTTTAGGAATGTGTCATCAGATGTGTCTCTCTCTCCCCTTGCCTCCACCCTTTTCTCAGGGCGTGCACATTTCCTCTGTTGCTGGAAGTTTACGTTGGTTCCTCCTCACAGTTTCATAATTGCTCTCATGACACTTTAGGTTGTTTAGCCTTTTTTCTATTTTTAAAATAAATTCCTTTTTAAAAAAATAACAATATAGCACATGCCCATTAATTTCCCCTATTTTAACCCAAATTAATAGAAAATAGAAGTTAAGGGAAGAGGAGAGTAAAGTAAACAATCTCACCACCCGTTAAACACTATGTTCACCGCGTTTCCTTACTACTAAGTGTGGGGCATAGGCCAGCAGGATCCATGTCACCTTGGAGCTTGTGGGAAATGAGCAGCTTCGGGCTCTCCACTCCAGACCCACTGAATCCGAATCTGAATTTTCACCAGGCCCATAAATTTAGTTAATATGCAGATTCGTATGCATATTAAAGTTTGAGAAACACTGGTATTATATATTTTTCCAGAGATATATATGTGTATGTCTTTTTAACAGAAATTGGATCTCACTGAACATACTGTTCTGTAACCTGCTTTTAAACCTAGTAAACTGTGGAATGTTTTCACTTACATAATTTTATGTTACTTTTGATAGTCCTGTGGAATTCTGCTCTATGGACATACTGTAATTTGCTTAACCATTCCCCTCTTACTGCCTTTCAAAAGTCTCTTTTTAAAATATTCCTGTCATCTAAGCCATTTTTCTGTTTTTTGTTTGTTTGTTTGTTTTTGTTTTGTTTTTTGTTTTTTTTTTTTTTTGAGACAGTTTCACTCTTGTTGCCCAGGCTGGAGTGCAATGGCGCGATCTCGGCTCACTATAACCTCCGCCTCTGGGGTTCAAGGGATTCTACCTCAGCCTCCTGAGTAGCTGGAATTACAGGCCCCCCCCCCCACCACACCTGGATAACTTTTTGTATTTATAGTAGAGGCAGGGTTTCATCATGTTGGCCAGGCTGGTATCGAACTCCTGAACTCAGGTGATCCACCTGCCTCAGCCTCCCAAAGCGCTGGGATTACAGGTGTGAGCCACCATGCCTGGCCCCATTTTCCTGTTTTATGGTTATTGTCATTTTGTGATCATAGAGCTCACATAATTCTCCTAGATTACTTTTTTCTGGTCACAGATATTTTTTTCCATCCCTCTTTCATATTTGCCACATGTCTCTTTTGTAGGTCATCCTTTCATTCAAAGCGTCTGCACCTCTTCAGAGGAGACCCCTTCCTCACAGCCTCCCAGCATAGCCAGCAGGGAATGAGAGTCTGCCTTCCCCACTGACAGCCCTCTTCCCGTGAAGCCAGACATTCCGCTTAAATATCATTCTGCACTGTCTTCCCAGCCCAACCCATGGTCCGATGGCAGGTGTAGAAGGTGTCTTTCAGTTGTGTTCACCCAGTTGTTGCCTTGGGTTATAAAAGACTTAGACCGATGGAAATTCTGTGTGTTGGTGGGAGTCACTCAGAGCAAACATCTGGGAAGACAGCACTAAACTGCTTAGGAGGAAGGAGGGAGAATCTATTAATATTACCCAGAAGGCAGCTGGAAGTCTCATTTAGCTAAAAGCAGTCATTTTTCTCGGTCTTGACTGGCCTCCCTTCACTTCAAATGGGGTAAGGCAGGGATTGGGGAGAGGGAACTGCTGTTCTGTACCCAGCCCTTCTGCTAGCGAGGACTATTTGGTGAGGTGGAAGGGATAGAGTTGTATAAAACATCAGGAGAAAGTGACAGAATCATGTGGGGCACTGTCACAGTGGAGAGTGGTGGGCACTGGGTATGTTCACACCCTGGCTGTAGACTTGCAAAAGGTGAATTTCAGAAGGTGCAGGGGAAAATGAGAGTGCTGTGAACAGAGATGGAAGAGGAATGGAAAGATTTTAAAGGCAAAATTCATCTGAGTGCAGTGGCTCACACCTGTAATCCCAGCACTTTAGGAGGCCGAGGCAGGAGGATTGCTTGAGCCCAGAAATTTGAGACCAACCTGGACAACATAGCAAGACCTCATCTCTGAAAAAAAAAAAAAAATCAGCCAGGCATGGTGGCATGCCCTTAGTGTCCCAGCTACTTGGGAAACTGAGGTGAGAGGATCACTTGAGCTGGGGTGTCGAAGTTGCAGTGAGCTGTGATCATGCCACTACACTGCAGCCTGGGTGACAGAGCAAGACCGTCTCAAAAAAAGATTAAAAAATAAAAGGCAAAATTCTAACCATAAATCACGAGTGAGCTTAGTGAGGAAAAATATGGAGAGAACTGAATGCATTGTAAGATGAAAACTAATGTGGCTACCTAGAAAATTCTGTAATGTATTCAAGAATCTTAAAGGAAGGTTGGCTAAGGTTCTCCTGGAGTAAGTAAGCCTAGCTAGCCTAAGCAACAAAGAGAGTTTATTGGAAGAATCCTGGCATCAGGAGTGGAAGGAACCAAGGAAGTGGAGGAAGGAAGCTCAGCAGCTGGGGGTAGCGAGGGGCTTCCTGTGAGAGCACATGTTGCCATGACTGCATCCTCATGTCTCGTCTCCGCTCTTTGCCGTGTATCTGTATGCAGGCTCTCCTTCCCAGATAACATGATGGAAAATAGGGTCACCAAACAGCTCTTGGTCGGGGGTGGGGAGGTCTCTAGCTCAGCAATTGTGAAAGTGATGGCCCTCTTTTCCCAAATTCCTGGGAAGTAACTAATTGATCCACTTTGGATGGTGGGTTTATTCCAGGACCAGTGAGCTGTGTCCAGGTGATGGTGTTACATGTCCGAGTGTGCCCATCCCCGGCTGCAGATGGAAGGAGGTGCACAGTTCTCAGAAGGGGGGTGGCTAAGCAGATAGTCCAGTAGATCCCATCCAAATAAGCATATAAACATAGACACATATGACTCTGGGGAAAGGCTAAGGCCCAGAATGTGCTGTTGGTTTGATGAAAGATGCTAACAGTGATGACAACAATGTCAAGCTGTGAAGAGTAAGGGAAACATGGAGCCATTGCTTGAGAAAGACTGAAATGTCAACAAATGCCCAGAAGAAAGTAGGACTAAAAATTCCAAGCTCTTCATTCCAGAAAATCTTTTCACACTAAAAAGGATAGGACAGACAAGCCTAAGATGACATTCACTGCCTCTGTCTCACCTAAATATTCAGAGCACCTCTGAAGATAGGAAACGCTTCAGTTGGCACTTATTCAAATCTGTGCACTTCTACATCATCATAAATCTAAAATCAGTACTTAACCCCAAAAGATCAGTTGTAGAATGATTTTAAGAAGATCTGTGGAGGATATTACAAGGTTACAGTGACATGGCTGCCAAAGAACTTCAAATGTACTCTTTAAAAAATATGTATATGACTGGGCGTGGTGGCTCACGCCTGTAATCCCAGCACTTTGGGAGGCCGAGGCGGGTGGATCATGAGGTCGGGAGTTCAAGACCAGCCTGGCCAATATGCTGAAACCCCGTGTCTACTAAAAATACAAAAATTAGTCAGGCATGATGGCGCGCACTTGTAGTCCCAGCTACTCAGGAGGCCGAGGCAGAAGAATCGCTTGAACCCAGGAGGCAGAGGTTGCAGTGAGCCGAGATCGTGCCACTGCACTCCAGCCTAGGCAACTCCATCTCAAAAAAAAAACAAAAAAAATGTATGTGTATATATACACAATGTCAAGATTTCAGGGAGGGGTGTGTGTGTGTGTGTATGTGCATATGTAAATATGTAAATAAAATTTGGGAAATACAGAGAAGCACAAGGAAGAAAGCAAATTATCCACCATTACCCGAGGCAGTGCTAACTTGTGCAAACATTTTGGTGAGTTCCTCCCAGGGTCTTTCTCTCTGCTTGTGTGCTGGGTGGTCTCCTGGCTTTCAGCCCAGTGCTCTTTCCTCTCCTGTGTAATCTAAACCAGTGCTACTCATGGTCTGGTCTATTGGCTGGCAGCAGCATCATCCCATAGAAGCCTCTAGAAGTGAGGTTCTGAGCCCCTGCCCAGTACAACTGAACCAAATCTCTTGGAGCAGGGACCAGGAATCTGGGTTTTAACAAGGCTTGTGGGTGACTGAGATGCAGACGGGAGTTTGAGAAGCCCTCGTCTGTGCCAGTGCTACGCAACTTGTGGTCTGCCGTGTGAACTGTTACTGGACCATGGCAAGATAACACAGAAGCTGAGAGTGAGCACTTAGAAATGTTTATATTAACTTGACATAACTGTGACATCCAAGCATGGGAGCCTTGGAAAAGAGTTTTATTGTATTTTACAAATATATCAGTCCACAGTCAACTCCTTTAAAAAAAAAAAAAAAAGAGGAGAAAGTGAAATTTATGATAGTTGGTGCCTGTGGGGACAGATGAGGGGAGGAGCACATGGGACTTTATTTTCTTTATTTAAAAAGAATATCCAGGTTGGGCGCAGTGGCTCACAACTGTAATCCCAGCACTTTGGGAGGCCAGGGTGAGAGGACCACTTGAGGCCAGGAGTTCAAGACCAGCCTGGACAACATAGTGATACCCTGTCCCTACAAAAACCAAAAATTAGCTGTGCCCATGGTCCCAGCTGCTTGGCAGGCTGAGGCAGAAGGATTGCTTGAGCCCAGGAGTTGAAGGCTGCAGTGAACTGTGATTGTGCCACTGCACTCCAGTGTGGGCAACATAGTGAGACCTGTCTCAAAAAAAAAAAAAAAAAAAGGATATCCAGAAGCACAAGCAAGTAAGCAAAAACTGGTCCTCAGGCAAGGCACTGTGGCTCACACCTGTAATCCCAGCACCGTGGGAGGCCGAGGTGAGCGGATCACTGGAGGCCAAGAGTTTGAGACCAGCCTGGCCAACATAGCGAAACCCCGTCTCTACTAAAAATACCAAAAAATTAGCTGGGCGTGGTGGCACGTGCTGGTAATCACAGCTACTCAGGAGGTTGAGGCATGAGAATCGCTTGAACCTGGGAGCAAGAGGTTGCAGTGAGCCGAGATCACACCATTGCACTCCAGCCTGGACAATGAAGCCAGACTCTGTAAAAATGAAAAAAACCAAAAACTGGTCCTTGACCACAGATAGTTTGAGAAGCATGGTCTACACCATCTGTGTTTCTTTTTAGACAAAACTGCTTGTTTCCAACAGGAAGCTGCTACAGCTGCAGCCACTTGCAAGGGTCACTTCTAAAATGGATGCTTACTTGTTTTGTTGGAAGTGAGAAAATTTAACTTGGTGTGGAAGGATAAGCAGGAGCCAGACTCTGGTCTTTAGGAAAAAAGGGAGCCACGGAGGGTTTTTTAAAGCAGGGAAATGGCAAGATCAGATTTGCTTTCTATAATAGTGAGTGGACAAGACTGGGCACAGGTGGATGCGTTGGGAAGCAGCTGCAGTTGTCCAGACAAGGGATGATGGTAGCTCAGAGCCATATTGGGGGAGATGAAGAAAAGTGGATAAATTCAAGAGGTTTGTTTTCTGTCTTCACTTTTGTTAAAAAAGAAACTTTCAAATACATGTGTTGCGGGGTAAGGAAGAGAATGTGTTTATTCTGTGGCTTGGCTTTGTTTCCTGTGTATCTTAATACTGATGGCTTTTGTATCCTAATACTGATGGTTTTACATAATAGTCAGGTTTCTGTGCTATTTATTTAAATAAAAGAATAGGAAAATTGTTGCATGGCTTGTATTTGCTCATAGTCTTCCTGTTGCCTGTCTTCATTCTCAACCAGCACCTAGTGCCCTAGAAGCTTGGTGAGGAGGGGAGGAGGGTGTCAGCCCTGTACCTCATCCTTGTTTACATCCTTGTTTAGTAGAGACGGGGTTTCACCGTGTTAGCCAGGATGCTCTCAATCTCCTGACCTCGTGATCTGCCTGCCTCGGCCTCCCAAAGTGCTGGGATTACAAGCTCCAATCTTAATTTACTATCGAGAATCTGGCTACTGGTGTTTCATCCTGGATCCTACAACTAGAGAACACAATTTTCTTATATTTCCACAATCAAAAAATCAATCGGAATATTTAATAAAATTTATTGAAGATATGATTTTACCAGAAACACATAGATATAAAAGCAGTTAATTAAAGCTTTTAATATTGCTTTCTACATATGATATGTACTTGCTTAAATCACTGCTAATTTCTGGTAATTAAATTTGATGTGTATTTATTGAGGAGCTACTCAGTCCCTAGCATGGTTGACGCAGTGATTCCCAGACTCTGGACTTAACTGATCAGTAATGTTCCTTATAAAATTGGGGAGTCTAACCTAGGGTTGCCTCCTTTTTATTTTATCAAGTAAAAATCTAGAACTGAATCAAGAATTTTTAGGCCAGGCATGGTGGCTCAAGTCTGTAATCCCAGCACTTTGGGAGGCCGAGGCGGGTAGATCACTTGAAGTTAGGAGTTCGAGATCAGCCTGGCCAACATTGTGAAACCTCGTCTCTACTAAAAACACAAAAAAATTAGCAAAGCATGGTGGCACGTGTCTGTAATCCCAGCTACTCAGGAGGCTGAGGCAGAAGAATCGCTTGAACCCAGGAGACGGAGGTTCAGTGAGCCGGGATCGCACCGTTGCACTCCAGACTGGGCAACAAGAGCAAGACTCCGTCTCGGAAAAAAAAAGAAAAAAAAAGAATTTTTACATCTACTATCACCATTAACTCAAAAAATTAAACAACACCAAAGGGTGGGAAGTGGCCAAGAAAAGATTCTGCATTATCTCCATTACTTTTTTATTTATTTTTATTTTTTTGAGACAGAGTCTCACCGTGTCACCCAGGCTGGAGTTCAGTGGTTTGATCTTGGCTCACTGCAACCTTGGTCTCCTGGGCTCATCCATTACTTTAATAAAAATCAGATTTACTGAGGCATAATTTACATATGATAAAAGGCATCCATCTTAAGTGAGAGAGAAAAGTAGAAAGGACAAAAATCTTAGATTATAGAACAGTTATCAAAAAGGAACAAATTAAGTTTTTAAAAAACTCATAACTCACATTTATATTTCTCTTTCTACCGTGGGTTGGTGAAAATGTCATCAGGGGCTGGTGCACAGGTACAAGTTAGGAGCCACCACCATCCTAGGAGTGACTTAGAAAAGGGAGCTTTTCAGCCAGGTACGGTGGCTCATGCCTGTAATCCCAGAACTTTGGGAGGCCGAGGCGGGTGGATCACAACGTCAGGAGATTGAGACCATCCTGGCTAACACGGTGAAACCCTATCTCTATTAAAAATACAAAAAATTAGCTGGGCACGGTGGCACGTGCCTGTAGTCCCAGCTACTTGGGAGGCTGAGGCAGGAGAATCGCTTGAACCCGGGAGGCAGAGGTTGCAGTGAGCCAAGATTGTACCACTGCACTCCAGCCTGGGCGACAGGGCGAGACTCTGTCTCAGAAAAAAAAAAAAAAGAAAAAACTTTTCTTAATATGGAGAGCCTTGGAGATAGCCATTGAGGATCCCTTGCCAGAGAGTAGGAAGTTGTAGGCAAAGGCACCCCTCAAGGCAGGGTGGTGACCGTAGAGTCAGGGGAGACCATTCTTGAGAACTCACTGATTCCTTCATTACCTCCAGCCAATACACTTTTTTGTTTGTTTTACGTTTAGCCTATCAGCTTATCACTGTGGTGATTGCAGCCGCGGGAGGTGGGCTCCTGCTCATCCTAGGCATCGCACTGATTGTTACCTGTTGCAGGTAAGTGATGAGAGTTCAGACTCCAATCCTGTTCCTTTGCCTGTGCTATACAAGGGTCAGTTTGTATTCTTTTACCGGATACTTGAGATGGTTCACAATATTAAACCATAATGTGTGACTAACCCATTTTTAAAAAAGGAGAAAGGGAATTCATCGTAGTTGGTGCCTGTGAGGAAAAAGAAGGGGAGTAAATGGAACTTCATTTTCTTTATTAGAAAAGAATATCCGAAAACACAAGCAGGAAATGAAAAAAGAAATAAATTGGGCTTCATCAGAGTTAAAAACTTTTGTACTCCCAAGGACACTATCAAGAAAGTGAAAAGGCAACCCATGCTTGCAAATATGGGTTGCATGAGAAAACACTTGCAAATTCTGTGTCTAATAAGGGACTTGTATCTAGAATATAGAAGGAACTCTTACAACTCAACAACCTAATTTTAAAACTGGACAAAAAGCTTGAATAGACATTCCTTCAAAGAGGAGATACAGATGGCCGGTAAGCACATTGTCTTAGTCCGTTTTGTGTTGCTGTAAAGGAATTCCTGAGGCTGGGTGCATTAGTCCATTTCCACACTGCTGAGAAAGACATACCCAAGGCTGAGCAATCTGCACAATAAAGAGGTTTAATGGACTTACAGTTCCACATGGCTGGGGAAGCCTCACAATCATGGTGGAAGGCAAAGAGGAGCAAGACATGTCTTACGTGAATGGCAGCAGACAAACAGAGAGCTTGTGCAGGGAAACTCCCCCTTATAGAACCATCAGATCTCATGAGACTCATTTACTATCATGAGAACAGCATGGGAAAGACCCACCCCTATGATTCAACCATCTCCCACCAGGTCCTTCCCACAACATGTGGGAATTCAAGATGAGATTTGGATGGGGACATAGCCAAACCATATCAGTGGGTAATTTCTAAAGAAAAAGGTTTATTTGGCTCACAATTCTGATGGCTGCAAAGTTTGAGATTGGGCATCTGTATCTGGTGAGGGCCTCAGGCTGCTTCCACTCCTGGAGGAAGATGAAGGGAGCCACCTGATGAGAAAGAAAGCAAGAGGTGGGGGACTAGGGGAGAGGTATCAGGCTCTTTTGAACAACCAGCTCTCCCAGGAAAGGTATTAGTCTTTTCATGAGAGATCTGCCCTCATGGCCTAAACACCTCCCTGTAGGCCCCATCCCCTAGCACCTCCACACTGGGGATTAAATTTCAGCATGAGACTGGGTGGGGATAAACTATATCCCGATCATAGCACACACGAAAAGATAGTCAACATCATTAGTCACCTAGGAAATGCAAATCGAAACCACCATGAGACACCACTTCACACCCACTAAGATGGCTATTAAAAAAAAAAAATAGAAAATAGCCGCTGGGCACAGTGGCTCAGCCTGTAATTCCAGCACTTTGGGAGTTCGAGGTGAGTGGATCACTTCAGATCAGAAGTTCAAGACCAGCCTGGCCAACATGGTGAAACCCTGTCTCCACCAAAAATATAAAAAAATTAGCCAGGTGTGGTGGTGCATGCCTGTAATCCCAGCTACTCGGGAGGCTAAGGCAGGAGAATTGCTTGAACCCGGGAGGCAAAGGTGCAGTGAGCTGAGATCATGCCACTGCACTCCAGCCTGGGTGACAGAGCCAGACTCCGTCTCAAACAAAACAAAACAAAACAAAAAAACACCTAGAAAATAACAAGCATTGGTGAGGATGTGGAAAAATTAGAACCCCCCATACACTGCTGGTGGGAATGTAAAATGGTGCAGCCACTTTGAAAAAGTCTGAAAGTTAAAGACAGAGTTACCAATGGACGCAGCACTTCCATTCTTAGGTATATTAAGAGAAGTGAAAAGGTATACTCACACAAAAACTTCACATGAATGTTCACAGCAACATTATTTACAATAGCCAAAAGGCGAAAACTCTACCAATGTTCGTCAATGGATAAACAAAATATGATATATTTCTACAATGGAATATGATTCCAGCATAAAATGAATGAAGTACTGATACATACTATAACATGGGTGAACCCTGAAAATATGCTAAGTGAAACAAGCCAGTCCCAAAAGACCACCTATTGTATGATTCTATTTATATGACTTATCTGAAATAGGCAAATCTAATAGAGTTGGAAAGTAGATTAATGGTTGTCTAGGGCCAGGGTGGTGGGGAAAAGGGGAGAACTGGAAGATGGTGGCTAAGGGGTATGGGGTTTCTTCTTGGGGTGATGAAACTGTTCTAAAATTGTGATGATGGTTGCGCAAGTCTGAATATGCCAGAAACCATTAAATGAGTGAATTGTATGATATGTGAACTGTTTCTCAGTAAAGCTATGTACAGAGAGGGAAGCAGACAAAGAAAGAAAGATGAAATATTTTTGCAGTAGAGAAGTTGTAGCAGCAATCGGATGCTTTGGGCTTCCTGGAAGCCACTGAGATTGGGTTTCTATTGGAAAAGGAAGGGAAAGAAGGAAATTGATTCCCCCTCTCTGTGATGATCTATTCAGATAAGGGAAAATTATGACCTCTGACTTAGATGATAATAATGGCAGGAATTATCTAGATGTAACAGATGGGGGGAACCTCCCAAAATAGCTAGTTATCTTTTCTACCGTTGACATAAAGGACATTTTAAGATATTCTCCATCTCCAAAAAGGCAGCAGAGAGCAATGTGCCCTAACTGCCCAACTAGGAATGCAGGCCTTATGGTATAGCCTTTGCCTATCATTTTCCAAATTGCCATCAAATCATCAAAGATAAACCATATGAGTGGAAATAAACTTCAGGGGATGAGACTAGGAATGGTTACCTAGAGGGACATAACCTGAGCGCTCAAGGGACAGAAGCTTCATATTCATATTTGCTATGTGTTCTGTACTGTGTGGTGTACCCATTTGGGGAAGGAGCCTGTGTCTGCTGGCTCCTGAGAAGAGAAGGTAGTTGTGCATGAGTATGTCATTGTCTGAGCCCAGGTATCCCACCCACCAGGAAGCAACACAGTGGCAGGTCTGTTCCCAACTTCTACAAAGAGCCAGCGCCTAAGCCACATGCTCGACATTTGGTTTTATGACCCTGAGTCACTTTTTGCCTTCCCTAGAAAACTTATTTGTAGTTTAAGTGAGGTAGAAAGAAAAAGACTTCAGATCATCCTATCTGTGACAAATATAATTTAAAATTTCTGATCCTGGGCCGGTTAGATAGGTGAAGAACACAGATTCCAACAATTCGCAGTCAGTGAAATCTCACGAGTAGCATTTCTGTAACCTGCTGAAATGAGAATTTGTACAGGTGTATAAATAGGTGGGCTTTTTCATAAACCATTCTGTTTTTATGACTTGTGAAATATTTGCTTTTTGTAGTAGAAAGAGCACTGCCTGGGGAGTTGAAGGCCTGAATTCTAGTTCCAAACCTTCTAGTAGCAAAAGGTGACCCAGAAGACAAGTCAGGTCTCTTTACTGAGCTGGAGCTGCCCCATCCTATCCCCAGAGCTCCTGATTCAGTCAATCTGGGGGAGACCCAGACTCTTCCCATGTAAATTCTGATGCTTGGGCAGCTCGGGATCCACTGGACTAGAATGAGTCTAAGGGCCCCTCTGGCTCCAGCATTCTGTGAATTTATGACCCTTGTTTTCCTGGCCACCCCCAAGACACAGTGATCTCTGTCCTGTAGAAGAGTCTAAATCTGCCCTAATGCCACTGTTTTTCTCCCCCACTCCCTGATAATCTGGCCCTTTGGGGTTGGAAGACTTTTTGTATCTTTTTTTGCACCTAACTGCATATTTACTTGTTGTAGGAAAATACCAAATAACAACAATAATAATACTACTCAGTGGGCAGCTACAAATAAATATAATGATAGCTTTCAGTTAAATTTACATTATAAAATCATAGTTGGTGCTTTCACAGATATCACTTCTTTATAGAATTGAGCTTTACAAATATTTCTGTATCCCACAGAAAGAATAAAAATGACATAAGCAAACTCATCTTCAAAAGTGGAGATTTCCAAATGTCCCCATATGCTGAATACCCCAAAAATCCTCGCTCACAAGAATGGGGCCGAGAAGCTATTGAAATGCATGAGAATGGAAGTACCAAAAACCTCCTCCAGATGACGGATGTGTACTACTCGGTGTGTATTCCTGTGTCAGGATGACCCCAGGGCCCCCGGTTCCTCTGAGAAGTAAAAGAATTCTGTTTTGTTGTAGTAAAAGCATTACAGTTAGTTAAAGGTTAAAGAGTAGTGGCATGAAACTCTGATTTACTATTCAGTTTACCTACAGTCTATCTATTTGCATGGTACTTATCAGTGTTGCTATTGAAGTATGAAGGATATTTCCATAAAGCACATTATATTTATGTGGTTGTAGCAGTAACCCTCTTGTTACTAAACTTGGCTTTTAAGTTATAGGAATGGATACTGAAAGGTAGAGCAAGAATTTAGTGATATTTAGCCTTGGGCCCTTTCATTTTTGTCTCCTGTCTGCCATGCTTACCTTGTGTGGTTAGGTACTTAAAACTAGAGGATTGGTGGCTGGGCACAGTGGCTCACACCTATGATCCCAGCACTTTGGGAGGCCGAGGTGGGCAGATCTTAGGAGTCCAGGAGTTTGAGACCAGCCTGGGCAACATGGTGAAACCATGTCTCTACAGAAACCATGCTCATCTCTACAAAAAATTAGCCTGGCATGGTAGTGCTTGCCTGTGGTTCCAGCTACTTGAGAGGCTAAGATGGGAGGATTGCTTGAGTTGGGGAGGCAGAGGTTGCAGTGAGCCAAGATTGCACCACTGTACTCCAGCCTGGGCAACAGAGTGAGATCCTATCTCAAATAATAATAATAACAACAACAACAACAACAATAATAAAATAAACAACAACAACAAAAACCAACTAGGGGATGGGGAAAAGGTATAAAGAGAACAACAATTCAATGTCGTCCTCAACAAGCACTTCTCGGGTTTAGAATATTGTATACTCAGTATGCCTTTAATAATTTGCTATGTCCAGCCTGGACTGCATCATTTGGAAAGGTAGGAGACAACCTTGAACCCTTGCTGCTTCCCTCCCATATTGAATTTAACCTGTGTCATATTCCTGTAAACTGCCCAGCTCATTTCATATCACTGTATCAACCACAAAGCAAACATGAACAGGCGTATCTGAGCTGAAAAGTAAACGGTTATCAGGTGACTTCTTGTGCCATGTGGAGCTGTTTGAGGAATAGCAATAAATGTGAAACCTTGCCCCGTGGGGACTTAATGGTGTTAGAAAATCTTGTGACAGAAACCATAATTCCTCTGGGTTGCTATGGGAATTAACCATGGGGATTCAGACTTCGGATGGGAGGGACAAGTTTGTTCATGCTAAGGAGCTGTTTATTTCCATGGACTCTTTTTGAAAAATTTGAACCTAGAGGAAGAACAAAAAGTTATAAACAAGGAAAAAAACATAAAGAGATACAAACTTAGCTCTAGCAAAAATATTCCCATTGATATTTCTGCATTGGGCTTTGTTTCTCTGTTTATCAGGAAAGTCCTTTTCCTTTACTAACTGAAGCCATAACTGAGCTGGTATTTTACCCTGGTGTGTCCCCACACTCTCATCCTTTACTCGGGACTCCTCAGCCCCAGCACGGTTCAATAACTAGCAACAAACAGGCCTGTGGCATCATAGGAACCAACTTCACTGCATGTTTTCATGGTATTAAAGAGTTACCTTAAATAAATGTAGTCAAGAATGTAAATGAACCCCATTTTTATTCCAAAAATAGCAGGCTGGCCAGGCACGGTGGCTCATGCCTATAATCCCTGTAATCACTTTGGGAGGCCAAGGTGGGGGGATTGCTTGACCCTAGGAGTTCAAGACCAGCCTGGGCAACATGGTGAGACCCTGTCTTTACAAATTTTTTTTTTTTAAATTAGCCAGGCATGGTGGTGGACCCCTGTAGATCCAGCTACTCAGGAGGCTAAGGCAGGAGGATCACTTAAGCCCAGGAGGTCAAGGCTACAGTGAACAGTGTTTGTGCCATTGCACTCCAGGCTGGGCAATAGAGCAAGACCCTGTCTCAAAAAAAAAAAAAAAGGCCGGGCGCAGTGGCTCACACCTATAATCCCAGCACTTTGGGAGGCCGAGGCAGGTGGATCACGAGGTCAAGAGATCGAGACCATTCTGGCTAACATGAAACCCCGTCTCTACTAAAAATACAAAAATTAGTTGGGCTTGGTAGCGTGCACTTGTAGTCCCAGCTACTCAGGAGGCTGAGGCAGGAGAATACCTCAAACCCAGGAGGCAGAGGTTGCAATAAGCTGAGATTGCGCCACTGCACTCCGGCCTGGCGACAGAGTGAGACTCCATCTAAAAAAAGAAAGAGAAAGGAAAAGAAATAGAGGGAAAGGTAAAAAAAGAAAAAGAAAGAAAGGGAAAGGAGAAAGGAAAGGAAGGAGAAAAAGAAAGAAAGAAAAGAAAAAGAAGGAAGGAAAAAAGATAGCTGGCTGAGCAGTCTGTAGAGGCAGAGCCTAAGCTTAGGGCATGAAGCTGTCACCTGGGTAGACAAGCTGTTCCACACAGTGGGCTCAGGTGTCGTCCAGGTGATTCCCACATTGGGCCCTCCTGCAACTCATTTATGATACACAGTAGCTAGTATTTTATTTCTGCCAAGAAATAATTTACCTTTGGTGCTACTACGAAGGCCTCAAAGTAGCCCCTCTTACTCCCAGGGAGCCTTTTTTTGAGATCAAACTGGTCACTTGAGGATTGCTGTTGGCCTCCTAGTTTGGTGTCCAACTAGGTGGTCGTAGGACCTTACAAAGGTCAGTTCCTCCATTTGCATCAGCCGCCTTCTGCATGGTCAGGGACAGGAAGGATTTAAAGTGGGTCGTGCTCCAGAGAGAAAGATACTTTAAAAAAATTAGAAATAATCAGTAGAACCACATCATACAGGATAAACCCAGATCTTTTCTTACATTGGTCTAAAATCATTGGGATTTAACACTGTAATTTAAACCCAAGGATGATAAATTGACTTTCCTTCTTTTCTCTTTGGCAACCAGCCCACAAGTGTAAGGAATCCAGAACTTGAACGAAACGGACTCTACCCGGCCTACACTGGACTGCCAGGATCACGGCATTCTTGCATTTTCCCCGGACAGTATAACCCGTCTTTCATCAGTGATGAAAGCAGAAGAAGAGACTACTTTTAAGTCCAGGAGAGAGAGGGACCCATTGCTCTGAGCCAGTCACCTGGGACCTCTGCTCAGAGGACTGCACCAGGAGGCTGCGCCCAGGATTTGTCGGGAGCCACACTGAGTGGCAAGCAGGAAGAGGGACAGGCATGCGGGGCGTGACCACAGTGGAGGAGACAGGTGGATGTGGAACCACAGGCTGCTCATTCGGCACCTTTGTTGTTACTGTGAACGTGAATGTGGGCCAGTATCAAGAGAGTCTCTCTGAGTGACTGCACCATGGCACTGGCACCAGGGCGACTATTAGCCAGGGCAGACCACTAGACATCAGTGCAGGGACCTGGTTTTCCCTTCATTTGCACTTTAGTAAATTGGGTGGGAGGTTTCCTTTTGGATCTGTTTCAAGACTGTTCCAGAAAGAAGGCTTCCTTTCCTGAGACACTTCCATAGGCAGCAATTTGGTGATTTATTTGCAGCAAAATACTGGCTTGTTAATTATTTTCCTGCCCAGCACCTGTGTGCTAAACAACAGATGAGGATGAGCATACCACTAAAGTCTGAAGATGTCGCCGTTGAACGGACAGTATTTTCATGTTTCTTATGCTACAGTTTCCAAGCCAACTCCCACAATGAGGAAATGCGTGAGGCACAGCACACAACTGCAATGTGTTTTTTTAAGTCAAGGTGACACATTTATTTAAGATTTTTTTTTTAATCTCTTTGCAGTGAAATCTCACTTTTTCAAACAAGCCTGGATCAGGGCAAAACAACTTATATTTGGTTTTAGCTGGAGGCTCAGCAGGCAGATTGCAGGCAGGGGGGCACTTTTCATCGATGAGGGCCTAGCCTGGGGCCTGGGACTCTGATCACCATTGTGGAGGCCAGAGGCAGCTGCATATGGAGGAGAAATGTCAAACTGAATGCAGGTTTCACCACTCTAGGAAAGCAGCTTGTTGAGCTCCTGCAGCTGGATGTGGTTAGAGGGATGGGCTGAATGGGCAGGTTAGATTTCCTGCATCAACAGTGCTTTGGAAGCTGCGTGGATTCTTGAGGAAGAACAGGGAGCCGAGATGGAGCCACACATGAGTTTGCTCACCTGCTACTGCAGCACTTTGTTCCCAGAATCTCATGTCCACAAACCCCATGTGAACTTTCAACCACTCAAAGCTGTTTATTCGGCTGAAGAAATAACTTTTTTTTCTCACCCAGTCATTTGTACCTCTTCATATGGCTGTGTCGCACCCTCCAGAAACGTGGTTATACTTCCAGTCAGTGTGGGAGAACTGAAGACTTCCGGTTGGTCGAGGAACTGAGGGTTGACCTTCGGGAAGGAAGTTCCACTCGTCTTATTTATTATGCCTGTGATGTGGGTCCTGCCAGGGAGACATCCAGTACTCGGTGTCTTTAATTGCCACCTGGGGAACTGTGTTTATTGGCCTGCTTTGGGGCATCCTGGTTTTGGATAAAGTGAGGGGAATACAGAGGTAAAAGAATTGTCTCCGCCCTGAAGCGGGGAGCCCCGCTTCTCATTTCTGGAAATGGTGCAGCCATTGGGGACAGTTCTGCCCTGGGCATGGTTGTTTCTTCAAGGTCCCCTAAATATAATCCCTATTCTTACATAATCCTTGGCCCTGATGGTTTTAAGCATGAACTCCTGTGTCCCATGGTCTCCACCACTCACCATCACCCTGCTGTAGCAGGAGTCCTAGTCAGGGGAGGTGCATTTTAGTAGTTAAATTGCACTCATCCATGAGATAAATAAAAGGAGAACTGTTTTTATCAGTGGAGGCTAACCTAAAATTTCAAAGTGTCGCCTTTTTGAAACCTTGGGCCTTACCTCTCTCTCTGTAGAACCAATGGCCGTTTGTGGCTCACGGCCTCGCACCTAACTGGAGAGTTCTGAGCTCCTGCAGCTCACCTGAGCCCACAGACTAGGCTTCTTGGCTCGTTCCGCAGCGTGCCTGCTCATCCCCAGGACCCGCAGCTGTGGGAAGAACCAGGTAGGGAGGCTATTCCCAGGCATACACTTCCACTGCCTTCAGCTGACATCACAGCTGACAAATCATCTCCTCTATCGGAGCCAGAAGCCTTCAGCTCCACAAAATGAAGTGTTCTGTCCTGAAAACATTCTTGGGAAGAATCTCATCATCCAGAAAACGGTGTCCTGTGAGTTCCAACAATGCTTCTTGTTCATGGGTTTCTTGCGTATGGAGTGGATTAAGAGTGTTTTATTTTGTTGTTTTAACTGAGAAAAAAAGGAAGCACCCACAAGGTTGAGTTCACACAGTCTCCACAGTTTCCAGGAGGCGTGTGGGGGTGGGGAAGGCACCTCCAGAGCATGAGGCTCTAAGGGGACATGAGTAAAGCATGTCTGTGACCCAGTGAGGAAGGGAGAGGCCAGCTGCACTCCTGCATTGGGTTCCTAGCTGCAGAAGGGTCCCCGCCTAGGCCGAGGGGAAACACCTGGTAGCAGAAGAGGCCTGGATGCACACCTGGCACGCCAAGGCTCTCCGCCCAGACACAGTGCTCCATGTCAGCCCTTGCACTTGGGGTGTGTGATTCACATGCGCAGATGCCACAATCCTGCACCAATATCCCACAGATGGGGGAAGGTGAGAGGAAGGGGCAAGTGATGTGTAACTGCTCAAAAGATGCTTAAACCTCTGTAGAGAGGAGCCGGGCGCAGGGGCATCTGTATGTCCCGTCACACACTGCAGCAGGGAAGGGTGGCTGGCTGGCTCCCTGATATCAGTGGTTTGGTTTAAGCTCCAGAGGGTCTTATTGCCATTGTCTTTTCCTCTGCCGCTTGAGCCAGCCCAAGGCCCTGGAGTCTGTTTCTTTAGGCGGATGAACTGACATGCTCCTACCATGACCAGGCTCTGGGCAAGGCTCCTTACAGCATCCTCGAGAGGTGGGCATGGAAGTGCCCATTTCTCAGATACAGAAACCTTCAGAGAGGATAAATAGCTTGCCTTGTAGAAGCAGGACTGAAACCCTTGTCTGCCTGACTCCCGCGGCTGCTCTGCCCACTGTAGCCCCCTGCCTTACTGTCTGGGACACCCCTCACCGTCCTGTGTACCTTAAATATCAAAGAGGGCAAGAGAGAAAGGGCTTTAAAGATAAGTTATGTTTTTAAGGAACCTTAATATTATTTTTAAGGAGTAACCAAATTAATGACATGAAATGCAAAAAAAAAATGCTGAATACCCTTTTGAAAATGTGCTTTCAGATTGGTTTTTATATATATTTCTTAGACACTTGTCATTAAGAAAATAGTGGCTGGCTTGTGCTCAGCAAGAAGCACACTGGCACGTGGCTTTGGTATATATAGGAAGTGGAAGGCAAGGACCTGGGTTTCTGACAAGCACAGTCAGACATACACATCCATCTGAGAGCTGCTTGCCTTGTTCCTATGGTGAGGCCATGGCTTCCACATACTGGAAGCATATTTTTGTGAACTGTTTTCAGAATTGGGAACATATTCAGTGGAATGTCTTAAACGCTGACACATCTTCCTCCTTTGAGGGGAAGTATATTTTCAGAAGCAGCTAAGTCATTTAGAGCCAAAATTGCTGATAGGTGGTTCAGTCAAGCTGGCTGATGGCATGTGAGGTCAAAAACTAAGATGTGACGATTGAGTTCTTAAAGAGGTAACTCTTAAAGTGGGCCCAAGGGAGAGGGCAGCATCTTTGGACTCCTAGGCTGGATGGCTACCCAAGAATATGCCGTTGAAGGATGACACCTATTCAGATGTGAAAGTTCCCAGAGCAGGCACCTTTGGGTCACCCACCTCACGTGGCTTTTTGGTGCCTGCGTGAAACTGTGTTGCCCCCTGGTGAGGTGCCCAGGTGTCCTGTAAGCTGATTTAACTCTGCCTGAGGAAGAGGAGCTGTCCAGTCCAGTTGCCCTTGGCTAAGTTTAGCCTAACACGCCCGAAGTTAGGGTTTTGACCCATAGTTCTAAAATACACCAATTTTGAGACTACAGCACTTCTTTGGAAAGAGGAAGAATGCAAAGTTCAGTATTTCAATACTTTGTATTTTACTTGAAATTACCCTTAGTATCATCTTTTTGTCCTATCTGAAAGCTTTTGTGTGGATGAGAAGGGATATTTCATTTCCTCCCTTAACAAAGTGTCATTCTGAGGTTCTCGTGTGTTTTTGGAAATAGAGATACTGGGGTTTTGTAGAGTTTGCCTTTGGGTATGTTTTCTTTTTTTCTTTTTCTTAAATCTCCAAGAAAGATAACTGACTAAAATAGTAGGAACATGAAAGTATTAAATGCCGATTAATTTGCTGTAGTAAAGTATCTTCATTCGCGTTATACTCCATCATATCTGGTGTAAACTCCTCACAGAAAACCCTATGAAACCAAAGGGAGACCATTTAGGTCTAAAAAGAGACAGGTCCGAGACTGGGCCTGTCACCTGGGCATTTTCAAAGAGGACATTTTGAAGAATTTGCATATTCTGATTTTTAAAATGCACTTAACATACTTCATTACAGATTTCTTGGGTAGGGAGGATGGGATAGGCCAGGGATGGGATGGAATCAGTTCTGCCTGGGAAACTAATCCGACTCATTTACCTTTCTGTATTAACCTTGGCCTGTCCTAAAAAGAGAACGACTGTTTCATCATGAGTTGCTCTGAGTTTTGTTAATGTTTGTGTTGGTGGATTGACGGTTAAATGAAGCATGTAGCTGGAATATGAACTTTTGGAGTTTTCATGTTGTCCTGGATTTCTCTTTGTAAACCTTTAAACCTTAGCCCCTGGTTGATTGTGTTAAACCCATTATGAGAATGTTATTTAAAGTTGTATTATAATTGCAACCTCCACTAATTATTCAGTACTGTAGCAGCAAAGTATTATTTGTAAGAATTTGGTTATTTTTATACTTATATCCATTATAAGTCTGGCGTTCTAGTCAGTAAAATAATGCAATAAAATTAATATCATTTTCGTTGTGCGTTTTCCTCTTAATAACAAGAAAACCAGACCAGAATGCAACAAGTTACTTTTCAGGAGGGCATCACTTAAACAATGGAACAGCTGTGCAGTGAACTTCCACATGGCAAATGTGGAGGCTGAGTCATTTCTGTATTCTCAGTGCCCAGCACTGGGGAAGTACACTTTTGATGATGGATGGATGGATGGATGGATGGATGGATGGATGGATGGATAGATGGAGGGAGGGATGGACAAACAGAACTAAATGGCAGGAAGCCAAACTTAGAATCTAACACCTGCTTTTGTTTACGTGAATTGGAGAGCATAAGTGACCAATTCAGACACTTACAATTTCCTCCTCAATGTCTCCCACTACCCCTTCCATGCCAACTCTTCATGTGTTGGAGGAGACGGGAAAGTAAGCCAATGTGTGCTCTGGTGGGGAGAATCTGCAGAACTTTAAGATGGTGGGCCATGGATCTTACACTCATGGTGACCAAGGGATGTGACTGCCTGTTTAGATATACATTCGTGAATGAATTGCTTCCTTGGATGCCTTGCAGGTCAGGGATGATGAACCTCTCATATGCTTTATGGCAAAAACCTTGGCACTGGGGGAGGCCAGTAATGGCAGTTTGGGGCATGAAGGTGACCTTTTGGCAGGTTGGATCAGGGCTATGGCCTTCCAGATGAATGGAGGTGGCCAGTAGCACTCTCCTCTCCTGAGCCAGCCCCACCCACTCAGCTCTCCCTTCCCCACAGCTCACAATCCCAACTGAGGTCTGAGCTGGAACCCAGGACTGACCCCTTGCTTGTTCCCACTCAGCTTAGGCAGACTTATAAACATCACATCATTTCCAGACCTTCTCTCCCCTCATACTAATTTTTGTTTGTATTTTATTTTTTAAATTGTATATATTTAAGGTATACAGCATGATGTTTTGATATACACAGTGAAATGGCTATTATAGTCAAGCAAATTATTATATCTATCATCTCATTGTTACGTGTGCGTGTGTGTGTGTGTGTGGTAAGAGCACCTAAAATCTATTCTCTTAGCAAATTTTCAGTATACAACACAGTATTACTAACCATGGTACTCAGACCGTACATTAGATCTCTAGGCCGATTCATCTTACATAACTGCAAGTATGTACCCTTTGATCTATTTCTCCCTGTTTCTGTGCCCTCCCACCATTCTACTCTCTGTTTCTATGAGTTCAACTTTTTTTAGATTCCACATGTAAGTGAGATCATTCAGTGTTTGTCTTTCTGTGCCTGACTGATTTTGCTTAGCATAATGTCCTCCAGGTTCCTTGTTGCCCACATTGTTGCAAATGGCAGGATCTCTGTTTTTAATACTGAATAATATTCCACATGTGGTAATATACAACACAGTTTCTTTATCCATTCTTCTGTTGATAGGTACTTAGGTTGTTTCTGTATTTGGCTATTGTGAATAATGCTGAACCCTGGTAATTGTTTTGAACCTAAAATGGAAGAAACTTCTGCTGTGCATGATAAGCTGGCCTGAGTGCTTTATCCTACTTGTGCCCCTGACCTGGCAGCGCAGAACCTCCACCTCAGGCTTTGATTACCAGCAAGTAAAGAGCGAAAAAGTGGTTTTAAACTGTTGGGCTAAACCTCAGCAATGCGCAATGAGCCATTTACCAGTTGCTTGGGAAGTAAAAGGTAAGGGGCACAATGCATAGATCATACAGGTCAGAGTCCTCTCCCATACTGGATATTGAACGGCTGTGGCAGCTTTCAGTTCCTAGGGCTGGACTGTGGTAGCCACTTGGCACAGTGAGCAGGAACTTCAGGTCAGAAAGATAAAAAGATGCCAGGAGTAAAGGTATTTATGTCGATGTGCATTGACCTCATAAATACTTGCAGCACCATCAGCTGGTACAAGACACTCTCCAGCCATTTTGTGGCTGTTTTCCCAGATCATGATGTCAGGCCTAAGAGGCTGCCCAGTTCTCTGAGCCCTCAGTGTCCTGATCAGTAAAGTGGGGATAATAATCATTGCCTCACAGAGTTATCGTGAGGGTTAAAGGGGAGAACTCACAGGAAAACACTATGAGCGTTTCCTATGATTTTAATACAAATCAACACAAATATCTTTGCCCCTGGGATCTTTTTATCTTTCTGACCTGAAGTTCCTACTCTCTGTGCCAAGTGGCTACCACAATCCAGCCCTAGGAATTGAAAACTGTGAAGAAATAGCACATTGGTTCTCTTCAATAGGGCCCTCCTGTTACCAAAAGAAGGAAAGATGCCACTTTGGGAAGCCGAGGTGCGAGAATCGCTTGAAGCCAGGAGTTCAAGACCAGCCTTGACAACAAAGCAAGACTCTGTCTCTACAAATTTTTTTTTTTTTTTTTTTTTTAATTAGCCAGGCATGGCGGCTCATGCCTGTAGTCTCAGCTACTCAGGAGTCTGAGGCTGGAGGATCGCTTGAGTCCAGGAGTTCAAGGCTTCAGTGAGTTAGGATCAAGCCACTGTACTCCAGCTTGGGTGACAGAGTAAGATACCACTACTGCCAACAAAACAATAACAACCACAAAATAGAGGAAAGACAGTTGCAGAATTGAATGTCATCTCCATACTGATATGCTAGTAACTCCCCCTGAAGACCTTGGACTTGTGGTCAAAATGTTCTCATCATTTCCCCTTTACTCCTTCTCCAGCCTGTTTCCTATATCATGAAGGGATTAATGGGCTCAAAATCATAAATCCTGTGGGGATAGGAACCAATCCTATCCTTGTTAAATATTATCTGCTCAGTGCCTGGCACCTAGCAGGCATTCACTAAAACAAAGAATGAGTAAGTGGGCAGACCAGTCAGCCAACAAAATAAATAAATTATGACAATTAAAGATTCTGGAGCTCTAGCTCCTCTAGTAGCTGCAGGCTGATGACTGGCTGATGGTGGAAAAATATATAGCTATGACATATCACTGAACAGGAGCACTTAGCAAAGATCTCTTGTAGCAAAGCTCAGGCAAACATTTGTGGAGGAAACACTTTAAAAACACACTAGAAAGTCCTTTCCCTGGGGAATTGTGGAACTGTGCTACAGAATCTCACTCAGCAATTTAAAGGAACAAAGTACTACAACAGGCAACAACATAGATGAGTCTCAAAGTGTTGTGCTAAGTGAAAAAAGCTGGACACAAAAAGTCTCAAAGCATTGTGCTAAGTGAAAAAAGCTGGACACAAAAAGTGTCAAAGCAATGTGCTAAGTGAAAAAAGCTGGACACAAAAAGGACACACAAAAGGCTTTTCCATTTACATTACATTTGAGAAAGATAAAACTATAGGAACAGGACACAGATGAGTGGTTGCCTGGAGGTGGAGGAGATTTCTGCTATTTACCAAATATGTCTAGCTTTCTTCCTTCCAGGCGCGTGGTAGGATGTACTTTTCTACCCTTTTGAAATGTGGCCATGTGAGTTGCTTTGACCAAAGAAATGTAGATGGGAGTGAAATGTGTCACTTCTGGGAAGTTGCTTTTTTTTTTTTTTTGAGACAGTGTCTCACTCTGTCGCCCAGGCTGGAGTGCAATGGCATGATCTTGGCTCACTGCAACCTCTGTCTTTTAGGTTCAAGCAATTCTCTTGCCTCAGCCTCCTGAGTAGCTGGGATTACAGGCATGCGCCACCATGCCAGGCTAATTTTTTTGTATTTTTTTTTAATAGAGACAGGGTTTCACCATATTGGCCAGGCTGGTCTCGAACTCCTGACCTTGTGATCCACATGCCTCGGCCTCCCAAAGTGCTGGGATTACAGGTGTGATCCACCGTGCCTGGCCCCTGGAAGATGCTTTAAGAGCCCGTATATGATGTTCACTTCTCTAGTCTCAGCAATCATGGAAATATGTGCTGGGATGGAGCTGTTAGTGCTCTGGGACACTGACTGCCTCAGATGAACATAATGCCTTGCTGACCAGAGTTGGACCAGAGTATGAGAAATAAATGTTGTTATGTTAAGGTACTGAGACTTAGGCATCACTTGACTTGTTATTGCAGCATTACTTAGCTGGAGTGCTGATGAGTACAACTCTCCAAAAGTAACCCTAGTTGCTACAGTTCATGCAAATTGTTTGATTCCTAGTTCAATGCCATGGGACATTTATGTTATCTTTTTTTTTTTTTTAGACAGATGATTTTTGTTTTTGAGACAAGGTCTTATTATATTGCCTAGGATGAAGTGCAGTAGTACAATCACAGCTTGCTGTAGCCTCGAACTCCTGGGCTCAAGCAATTCTCCCATCCCACCACAGCCTCCTGAGTAGCTTAGGCTACAGGCATGCACCACCATACCCAGCTAATTTAAAAAAAATATATAGAGATAAGATCTTGCCATGTTGCCCAGGCTGGTCTTGAACTCCTGACCTCAAGCGATCCTCCTGCCTTGGCTTCCCGAAGTGTTGAGATTACAGGCATGAACCATCATGCCCAGCCCCATTTATGATTATCATTAACATTCTTCAACCAAGTTGTTTTAATTTGTTTTTAAACATTTAAATCAGAAGCACTTATTGTGTGTCTAATATTTGCAAAAGCTGCTGTGTGAAGCTTTGTGATATGAGTGGGCTGTTGAACCACAAGGACCTAGATTTGAAACTCACCTCTACTGCAGTGAGACCTTGATGAATATCTTAACCACTCCAGTCATTTGTTTCCTCCTCCATAACACAGAAGCAATGAAACTAGAGAATTTAGACGTATGTTGAGGGATTGAATGATAGGATGTCTCTAAATTGTGTCTAAATGATAGGGTGCATCTAAGGCTCTGGACCTGAAAGGAAGTAGGCGTGAGGAACTGTGTATTAGGCTCTGTGGCAGGCACACTTGAAGCAGCTGTCTTGTTATAGAACAGAAAAAACTAAAATATTAATTCCTCTGCCCTTCCCTCCTGCTTGCTTCACAGTTGCGCAAGTAAGGCATTGTCACTGTGATACTATTATCATCAATAAGATAAGAGCAGCTGGGCATGGTGGCACACACCTGTTATCCCAGCAGTTTGGGAGGCCCAGGTGGGAGGATTGCTTGAGCCCAGGAATTCGAGACCACCCTGGCCAATATGGCAAAACCTTGTCTCTACAAAAAATACAAAAGTTAGTCAGGCATGGTGGTGTGTGCCTGTAGTTCTAGCTACTAACGAGGCTAAGGTGGGAGAATCGCTTGAGCCCAGGAGGCGGAGGTTGCAGTGAGCCAAGATCATGCCACTGCACTCTAGCCTGGGCAACAGTCAGTCCCTGTCTTAAAAAAAAAAAAAAAAAAAAAAAAAAAAGACAAAAGCTGTATTGGACAACATGCCATAATTTGATAATCCATGTAGAACTCGATCTATATTTAGCCTGGTGATAATTAAGTTAACCAGGAGCAAGGTCCAAGTTTCCTGCCTGTCCATACCCACTACTCCCAATGGGGAGTCCCTTGTCCCTTATTTCCTTTCTGGTTGCTTCACATCTTGCACTGAGGCTAATTCCTTTGTAAAGATCAAGGGACAGATTATAGCCATCTTAGCCTGTAAAATAGGAGCAGCTTCCCCTTTAATCAAAGTATCAGAATGTGAGACCTGGACAACTTTTTAGTGAGGTCATGTGGGCCAGGGCTTTAAAAATCCTACTTATATATATAGAGAGAGAAAGATGCTGATTCAGGAAGACATTATCACTGGGCAGAGGCCAAATGCATAAAATAAGTAGGGAGATTTTTCTAAAAGCAATATGTACTTAATTTAAATGCTACCTCATTGATATGCGATAATGTCCTTTCTACAGTTTTGGTAATAAAAATGTCCCTTATAATGGTGATAGAAGATGGTAGTTTTCTGTACCTACACTTAGTCAGCAGCTCCATGTCAGTCCCCTCCACAATCAATTTTTTTTTGACATGTCACTAATTTTTCTAAGCCTTTAAATCTGTGAGCCACTAATGTAGTCCAGTCCTGCCATGTTACAAAAGAGGATTTTCAGGCCCAGTGAGGCTGCATGACTTTACCCAAAGTTTCCTAATGTCCCTGGTTGTATTTTCCCCAGCAGGACAGAAACATCCTCATATGGTGGGATAGAAGAATGCAGGCTTCACAGACAGATCTAGATGCAAATCCTGGGCTCAAATGAGCTACTTACTAGGATAGGACCTTGGCAAGGCCACGGAATTCTCAGATCTTAGTTGTTGCTTTTGTTTGCTTCTTTTAAAACCAGGACAGTTCTGGCATTAAAAGGAAGTCCTGGCTGGGCGCAGTAGCTCACGCCTGTAATCCCAGCACTTTGGGAGGCTGAGGCAGGTGGGTCACCTGAGTTCAGGAGTTTGATACCAGCCTGGCCAACATGATGAAACCCTGTCTTTGCTAAAAATACAAAAAGTTAGCCAGGTGTGGTGGCGGGTGCCTGTAATTCCAGCTACTCGGGAGGCTGAGGCAGGAGAATCACTTGAACCTGGGAGGCAGAGGTTGCAGTGAGCCAAGGTCTCACTACTGTACTCCAGCCTGGGCAACAAGAACAAAACTCTGTTTAAAAAAAAAAAAAAAATTAAGGGAAGTCCCTTTCAAAGGGCAAAACCAGACTTCTTCACAGCAACATGCAAAGCCAGAAGGCAATGAGTCAACATCTATGAGGTTATTAATTTAATCATGAAAGCAATGGGCAGATTTTGTCCAACAGAAATGATTTTAGAGAACCTGGCATGCAAGGAAAACCACTCCATGGGGACATCTGCCAACTAAGAGAGGAATCAAAACACAGAGTTTGGGAAGGAAAATGCTATGAGGGATAAATATAAGATGTGTTTGATATAGAATTAATGCTAAAAACTGAACGAATTAAGATTTGGAAATAGAATATGTTATAAAACCCTGATAGAGTAAAAATAATATAGGCAACAAAACAGGAGGTAGGGAAAGAAAAATGAGATGTTCTTCTGCTTATTTTTGGTGTGTATCTATATATATCCTAGCACAGTTCCTGGCATATTGTAGGCACTCAATAGATGCTTTGGGCTATTATTATGGCTTTCTTGAGGAGGCGAATAAGAGCTTTAAATTCTAACTATCATACCCCCCTGTATTAGTTGGGGTTCTTAGTTGCAGACGTAAGCATCCAATCTGTTTGATTTAAAGGATATCAGGTGACTCACAGAATTTCCAGAGGGTCTTGGAAGATCCGCAGACAGGAACAGGAGTCAAATCACTCTGTAGGAGGGCTCTAGTGAAGACAGCCACACTGCCACCACCACAGGGCATGGACCACACAGCACCCACCACTGATCCTGGCAAAAAAAGGACTCTGTTTGTGCCTGCTTCCTTTCTCTCTTCTTTTTTTTTTTTTTTGAGACAGAGGCTCACTCTGTCACCCAGGCTGGAGTGCAGTGGCATGATCTTGGCTCACTGCAACATCTGCCTCCCGGGTTCAAGCGATTCTCCTTCCTCAGCCAGCTGAGTAGCTGGGATTATAGGAATGAACCACCATGCTCAGCTAATTTTTGTATTTTTAGTAGAGATGGAGTTTCACCACGTTGGCCAGGCTGGTCTCAAACTCCTGATCTCAGGTGATCTGCCTGCCTCATCCTCCCAAAGTGCTGGGATTACAGGCATGAGCCACCACATCCGGACCATTTATCTCTTCTATATACAAGTCCTAGGCAGGTGCCTCTGACTTATGGTGCCAAGTAACAGGCCAGTATCCCAGCAACAAGAAAGGCTGTGGTAGCAAGGTCCTGGCTTCTACCTTGCAGAGGCTGGCCTCGTGATGCGGGAGATCCCCAGCTGCAGGGAGGGCTGCAAAGATGCCATGCAGCCTCAGAAAGGGCAATTGCTGTCCACTCCACCTCCTAAATACCCCTTCTGATGCTTGGTGATCCAAAGACCAAAAGAATCCTGAGAGCACCTGAAACCTATGGTAAATTGGTTTTTACTTATTCAAAGGTTCTGCTAATTCACGAAAATATATTTACGTAAAATTCTAAAATCTCAGAGAAGGGACCCCTTATCCAATGTAAAAACACTGTTATCAGAGACCTCTCAGTTCTTAGCTGAAAGAAGGAGAGAGTTGATATTATTAAAAAATATAGGCTTGGCATGGTGGCTCCCAGCACTTTGGGAGGCCGAGGTGGGTGGATCACCTGAGGTTAGGAGTTTGAGACCAGCCTGGCCAAGATGGTGAAGCCCTGTCTCTACTAAAAATACAAAAAATTAGCCGGGCGTGGTGGGGGGCACCTGTAATCCCAGCTACTCAGGAGGCTGAGGCAGGAGAATCGCTTGAACCTGGGAGGCAGAGGTTGCAGTGAGCCAAGATCGTGCCATTGCACTCCAGCCTGGGCGACAGAGAAAGACTCCATCTCAAAAAAATAAAAAAATAAGTAAAATAAAATATATATGTGTATATATATGTGTGTATATATATACACGTGATATATATATTTTATATCTATATATATACATATATACTGGGTGTAAAGAAAAACATAGTTTTACTGTACATATAGAGTTCAGTACTATTCATGGTTGCAGACATCCACTTGGGGTCTTGGAACAAATGCTTCATGGAGAAGGAGGAACTACTGTTCCTGACCCTTAGCCTGCAAGGACACAGGCATTCGTGAAGAGGATGGCTATAGAGAAGGAAGAAGTAGAGAAACCTCTCCAGATGAAGCAGATGTGTCCCAACAGCATCCTTTGTGATAAACAACAGTATTAAAGGTAAAACTAGCACAGGTGGAAGAGAAATGTTTTAAGACATCAGATGGAGATCCTTTGCTTTAAAAAATATTAAATATACCTCAACAAACTAGGCATAGAAGGAACATGCCTCAAAATAATAAAAGCCATCTATGACAAACCCACAGCTAACATCATACTGAATGGGGAGAAGTTGAAACCATCCCCCCTAAGAACTGGAACAAGACAAGGATGCCCACTGTCACCATTTCTATTAAATGTAGTACTGGAGGCCAGGCACAATGGCTCACGCCTGTAATCCCAGCACTTTGGGAGGCTGCGGTGGGTAGATCACGAGGTCAGGCATTCAAGACCAGCCTGGCCAACATAGTGAAACCCCATCCCTACTAAAAATACAAAAAATTAGCTGGGCGTGGTGGTGGGCACCTGTAATCCCAGCTACTTGGGAGGCTGAGGCAGAAGAATCACTGGAACCTGGGAGGTGGAGGTTGCAGTGAGCCAAGATGGTGAGGATGTGGTTCACCTCAAAAAAAAAAAAAAAAATTATATATATATATGATATATATTATATGTATCTGGAAATCCTAGAGAGCAGTCAGGGAAGAGAAAGAAAGAAAGGGCATCCACATTGGAAAAGAGGAAGTCAAATGATCTCTGTTTGCCAGTGATATGATTGTGTGATTGTATACTTAGAAAACCCTAAAGACTCCTCCAAAAGACTCCTAGATTGATAACTAAATTCAGTAAATTCTCAGGTTACAAAAATCAATGTACACAAATTAGTAGCACTGCTATACACCAACAATGACAAAGCTGAGAATCAAATCAAGAACTCAATGCCTTTTACAATAACTGCAAAAAAATAAAAATAAATAAAATACCTACACATGTACTCAACCGAGGAGGTAAAAGATCTCTACGAGGAGAATTACAAAACACTGCTGAAAGAAATCACAGATTATGCAACCATATGGAAATTTGTTACATTCCATGCTCATGGATTGGAATTATCAGTATCAAGAATAAATATACTGCCCAAAGCAGGTTGAATGCAATTCCTATCAAAATACCAACATCATTTTTCACAGAATTAGAAAAAAAATCCCAAAATTCATATGGAACCAAAAAAGAGCCCATAGCCAAAGTAATCCTAAGCAATAATAATAATAATAATAATAATAATAATAATAATAATAAATAAATTCTGGAGGCATCACATTACTCAACTTCAAATTATACTGCAAGGCTATAATAATCAAAACAGCATGGTTCTGGTATAAAAGTAGATACATAGACCAATAGAACAGAATAGAGAACCCAGAAATAGTCAAATACTTACAACCAACTGATTTTTGACAAAGCATACAAAAATACAAACTGGGGAAAGGACACCCTATTCAATAAATTGTGCTAGGAAAACTGGATAACCATATGTAAGAGAATGAAATTTGATCCCTATCTCTCACCTATACAAAAAATCAACTCAAGATGCAAGAAAGACTTAAAATAAGACCTGCAACCATAAAAATTATAGAAAACCTAGCAAAGGCCGGGCGTGGTGGCTCACACTTGTAATCCCAGCACTTTGGGAGGCCGAGGCGGGTGGATCACGAGGTCAGGAGATCGAGACCACGGTGAAACCCCGTCTCTACTAAAAATACAAAAAAATTAGCCAGGCGTAGTGGCGGGCGCCTGTAGTCCCAGCTACTCGGAGAGGCTGAGGCAGGAGAATTGGCGTGAACCAGGGAGGTGGAGCTTGCAGTGAGCCGAGATTGAGCCACTGCACTCCAGCCTGGGCAACAGAGCGAGACTCTGTCTCAAAAAAAAAAAAAAAAAAAAAAAACCTAGCAAAAACAACCTTGGACATTGGTCTAGGCAAAGAATTTATGACTAAGACCCCAAAAGCAAATGCAATAAAAAGCAAAAAGAAATAAATGGGACCTAATTAAACTAAAAAGCTTCTGTACAGCAAAAGAAATAACCATCAGAGTAAACAGACAAGCCACAGAGTGGAAGAAAATATTTACGAACTATGCATCTGACACAACTAATATCCAAAATCTACAAGAAACTCAAACCAGCAAGAAAAAAACAAATAATCCCATCAAAAAGTGGGCAAAAGTCTGGGTGCAGTGGCTCACACCTATAATCCCAGTACTTTGGGAGGCCCAGGCAGTAGGATCACTTAAGCCAAGGAATTTGAGACCAGCCTAGGCAACATGGCAAAACCCTATCTCTACAAAAAATACAAAAATTATCTGGGCTTGGTGGTGTGACCCTGTAGTCCTAGTTGCCCAAGAGACTGAAGTAGGAGGATCGCTTGAGCCTGGGAGGTCGAGGCTGCAGTGAGCCTTGATCACACCACTGCATGACAGAGTGAAACCCTATCTCAAAAAAAAAAAAAAAAAGAAACAAAAAGTAGGCAAATGACATGAATAGACATCTCTCAAAAGAAGAAAAAGAAGATATACAGGTGGTCAATAAACATGAAAAAATGCTCAACATCACTAATCATCAGAGAAATGCAAATTAAAATCACAATGAGATACTACCTTGCCCCTACCAGAATGGCTGTTATTAAAAAGCCAAAAAACAATAGATGCTGGTATGGATGTGGTAAAAAGGGAATGCTTATATACTGCTGGTAGTAATGTAAATTAGTACAACGTTTATG
This sequence comes from Hylobates moloch, assembly GCF_009828535.3. Classification (NCBI taxonomy): domain Eukaryota; kingdom Metazoa; phylum Chordata; class Mammalia; order Primates; family Hylobatidae; genus Hylobates; species Hylobates moloch. Next base: position 36,771,468 of record NW_026652279.1, read on the forward strand.
GAAAACAGCATGGAGATTTGTCAAAGAACTAAGGGTAGATCTACCATTCAATTCAGCAATCTCACTACAGGGTATCTACCCAAAGGGAAAGAAGTCATTATATCAAAAAGATGCCTGCATGCATGTGTTTATCATAGCTGAATTCACAATTGCAAAAATATGGGACCAACCTAAGTGCCTATCAACAGATGTTGGATAAAGAAAGTGAGATATATATACACCATGGAATACTCCTCAGCCATAAAAATGAATGAAATAATGTCCTTTGCAGCAACTTGGATGGAGCTGGAGGCCATTATTCTAAGTGAAGTAATTCAGGAGTGGAAAACCAATTGCTATATGTTCTCAGTTATAAGTGGAAGCTAAGCTATGAGTATGCAAAGACATAAAGAATGGTATAATGGACATTAGATATTTGAAAAGGAGGAGGGTTGGGAGTGAGGGATTAAAAAAACTACATATTGGATACAATGTACACTACTCAGGAGACAGGTGCAGTAAAATCTCAGAATTCACCACTATACAAATCATCCATGTAACCAAAAACCACTTGTACCTCAAAAGCTATTGAAATCAAAAATATATAAATAACACCAGAAATATTGATTACTGAAATCTCAAGATGAGAAGAGATCTTAGCCATCAACTACTCTAAAATGCCTAAAAACCCTTTAAACATGCCTAAATCCTCTCTCTGAGTAGATGTCCCAGTGACAGGGAGCTCATTTGCTCCAATGAGGCCCCCTGTAGAGCTCCATAGCTTCAACTGGAGGAACGTCCTTTCCTAATTTCAACCCAGCGATTTTCTCTGCTTGGAAGAGAGTCCTCTCAGAAGGGGTAAGGAGCTTGGAGGGAGGAGTTGAGAACGTGGATTTAGGTTAGGGCTGCATGGGGACAGATATGAGCAAAGCTAATCAGGAGAGAGGAGAGTTGACAGTGCAGAGGAGGGTCTGTTGTCCTCCTACGTGAAGGTAGGGTGGGCTCCACATGCTGAGAAGCACTAGCCAAAGGGGACAGATTCTTTTGCTCTGAGTCCCAGGATGAGGCCTTAGCAGACACAGCCAACTTTCCAGGGACTCTGGAAAAATGTGTGAAGAGCAAGAGTTCCCTGCTCATCTCCGTGGCTTCTCCCCACCCATCCTCACAGGCATGGTGGGGAGGGCAGAGGCTGAAGAGCTAGTGGGTGAGGGTGGATGACATTGGCCATTCATGCAGGCTTCCTGGGTGCACATCCCCACTTACTAGCTCCGTGACCCTGGGCACATTATTTTTAATCGCTTTGTGCCTTAGTTTCTTCAAATGTTAACAATAATAGAATCTACCTGTTGGAGTTATCATGAGAATTGAACGAGTCAATATTCATTAAATACAGCATTTATTAATACAATCATATGTATTAAATTGCATGTATAAATGTACCTATTCGTTAAATGTAATACATTTTGTAGTTCACACTGTGAATCAATCAATTGAACTGTGACTTGGGTTTCACCATTTATGTAGCTGATTTCACATAATGCCGTGTTTCTTTTTTTTTTTAGCATATTCCCAACAACCTCCTAAACTGTGAAACAAGTTGAGAAGCACACTGTAATGAGAGGAGCACATCCTACTCACTCTCTTGCCCCCCAACACAGTGCTTGTGTCCAAAGAATTAAGTCAGAGTAACCTTTAATGGTAACGGAAATTTGAGGCCATGAATATTCACTGAGCCTCTGTCTGTCCCCTTATTGATAGGCAACACAATAAAGCAAATTTTCTCCTCCTACTTCTCTACAGTGGCAGATAGGTCGAAAGACTCACTGACATCAATGCTATTGATTCATAAATGTGTATTATTCTTAAATTTCTATTATTAGCTTCTTGGTCATCACCTACTAGACTGTGGACTCCTCAAGAACAAAGACCTCAGTCTTACTTATCTATTTGTTTTGGTATCAACCCCTACTCCCCCTGTTAACACATGGTAGGTGCTTAATAAGTACTTGTAAAATCGGCTTTCATTTCAGTCCCTCCCCATTCCATAATGCCCCATTCTCTACCCTCTTTAGTTCGTGCATTTGGCTAAAGATCAAAGATCAAGTTGGCCTCTTTGGCTAATTTCTTCTTTTTTTTTTTTTTTTTTTGACGCCCAACAGGAAACACAGTTAATTTTTTCTTAAATACCCTTGTGAATGTGCCAACCAGTTGACATTTCAGGGGTGGTATGCTTATTAATAGACAATTGTGTCATATACCTAAAACAAGTTTCAGGGTCCATGATTCTCTGGTCTATCAGCAGTAATAACTTTCTGTAAGTTACTAATAATGTGACGTTGCAACATGTGGGTCATAAAACAGGGAATCAATTGACTTATGGAAGGCTAAAATTAGAAATGAGCTCAGGAAATGTTGGTTTATCACTCAACTTCCCAGTCCTATTTTACAGATAAGAAAACTAAAGATCAGAGAGGGCAAAATATTTTGCAGGTTACATAGCTGGTTTATAGAAGGTTGGAATAAGAGTCCAGTTTATTATCCTTTCTGCAGCACACGTAGTCATTGAAAGTGTGTGTCATAAAAGCACGTAAGCTACAGAAGCATACGGGAGAGGGCAGGCCCGCAAGCACAGCTGTGTTGACTGACTAGGCAGGATACAGGCAGACGTCATCGGTGATTCTGGAAGAAGGCCTGGTTGGAGAACATGGGCAGGGATGTGGGGCAGGCATAGATAAGCGTCTAAATTAAATAGTGACAGTGTGGCCTAGTGAGTACAGCATGGCCTTGAAACCTGGGATTTAATCCCAGATCTGACACATATCCCTTTGTTACTTAACTTCTCTATTGCTGAATTTTTTAGTCAATAAAAATGTGCCCATAAAACTGACTTCTCAGAGTTGAGTTAAAGGAGACAATGGATGTCTTATAATATTCAACCTAGCCTCAGGAAAGAGTTCTGAAAGATGGTGGTTTCTGATATCCTAATGGAGGTCAAGCCTTGTGGTCATTCTAGGAGGTCAAAATTGAGAGCCCATTTCCCCTGTCAATTTTTGGGACACTGCTGGACAATGATGAGCTCTTATGTTGGTGAGGGAAGTACCTATCCTCATTGAGCTGATAGCTCTCTAGATCAGGGGTTGGCAAGCTATACGCCATGAGTTAGAATCAGCCAGTTGCCTGTTTTTGTAGGATCCACAAGCTAAGAATTATTTTTGCATTTTAAATCACTAAAATAAAACTTTAAAGTAATAATTTGTAAAATGTGAAAATTATATAGAATCCAAATTTTAGTGTCCACAGAGTTTTATTGGAACACAACCACACTCATCTGAGTGTATATAATCTGTAGCTGCATTTGTGCTGTAATAGCAGAGTATAGTAGTCATGACAGAGATTGTATGTGATGTTGTCACCACTGCACGCTGAAACAGAACACTACACATCCCAGTGATGCAGCTATGACTCAACAATATTTCAAATGCCATGCATGTGGTCATACCATGACATTATCTTTCTTTCTTTCTCCCTCCCTCTCTTTCTCCCTCCCTCTCTTTCTTTCTTTCTTTCTTTCTTTCTTTCTTTCTTTCTTTCTTTCTTTCTTTCTTCTTCTTTTCTTTTTTTTTTGAGATAGAGTCTTACTCTGTCATTGAGGCTGCAGTGTAGTGGCACAGTCTCGGCTCACTGCAACTCTGCCTCCCAGGTTCAAGTGATCCTCCTGCCTCAGCCTCCCAAGTAGCTGGCATTACAGGTGGCTGCCACCACTCCTGGCTAATTTTTGTATTTTTTGTAGAGACAGGGTTTCACCATGTTGGCAAGACTGGTCTCGAACTCCTGGCCTCAAGCAATCTGCTTGGCTCGGCCTCCGAAAGTGCTGGAATTACAGGCATGAGCCACAGCACCTAGCCCATTTTCTTTTCTTTTTATTAAATTACCAATGCATACCCATCGTGTCAAAACAAGAAAAGAAGAGAAAAGGGGACTTTAAATGTCATGCATTTAAGTCACAGTATGAATTATTTTCGGGTGTGGAATAGGGATTATTTTGTTATCAAAATAGATGGCAAAGCATTGTGTGTACTATGCAATGACAGTATAGGTAGGCTAAAATAATAGTTCATATTAATATTACTACACTAAACACATATCACAATATTCCCAAGTCACAGGAAAGCAGCCATAGAAAAAAACAGAAAATTTAAAATGGAACATCTCATCATAGCAGAATTTCTTCTTAAAATTAAATAATGAAAATGAGGCTGCAACTAAAGCTAGTTTCTGAGTGCTTCATTTGTAAGCCAAGCAAGGAAAGCCATTTAGGGATGAGTTGATTACATTGTGTTTGATTGTAGCAGCCAAAGAAATGTATCCAGAGGAAAGAAACTTGTTCAAGACCATGCAAAACTTGCTTAAGACTGCTTTGGAAAGAATAGTTGCTCGGAGAGTTGAAATCACTGGGAACAGTATCAACAGTTAATTTAAAAACAAGGCAAATGACTTTGAGTGGTTTTCTTTGAATCTTGATGAGCTAACAGTTGCTACCAATACTGCTCTGCTGTTTATTTAAGGAGTCAATGACAAGTTTGAAATGACTAAAGAATTAGCCTATATAGCCTCTGTGGAACAACTATAGGCAAGAATAATTTTAATGGAATTATACACTTTAAATGGGTGCATTTTATAATATGTGGATTAAATCTCAATAAAGCTGGGGTTTTTTGTTGTTTAATGAATATTTTCAAAGAACTTAGAAATGCAATATTTTGGTATAAACTGAAGTAGACTCCTCTAAGATGTATTACAATTGATGGTAGTAGAAATATGTTGGAACAGAACCATTTGTAGTTGGGCACATTTGCAAAGCTTGTAAAATTGTGAGGCATTTAAAATATATGGTTATTCACTGCACGCAGGAGCAAGTATTTTGCAGAAAATATTTGAATATATCATGTGTTATTGAACCAGTGGTGTCGAGTGAGCCTTATACCCTCTAAATAGACTTAACCATCATTGGTTCCATGAATTTTTGTCAGATAGAGAAGCTGAATACTCTCACTCACCCTACTGTACAGCAATTTCATGGCTTAGCAGTGGCAACATTTTATTGCAAGTTTTTGAGCACAGGGCTAAGATTAAAATTTTGAGTCAGAAGAACAACTTTCAACCACTATTATCAAACACTGGATGGCTTTTGAAATAATCTTTTGTTGAAGGTTAGATAATGCTTCTTTTTTTTTTTTGGCTGGAGATAGAGTCTTGCTGTCGCCCAGGCTGGAGTGCAGTGGCCCAATCTCGGCTCACTGCAACCTCCGCCTACTGGATTCAAGTGATTCTCATGCTTCAACCTCCCAAGAAACTGGGATTATAGCCATGTGCCACCACATCTGCCCAATCTTTCTTTCTTTCTTTCTTTCTTTCTTTCTTTCTGTCTGTCTGTCTGTCTGTCTGTCTTTCTTTCTTTCTTTCTTTTTCTTTCTTTCTTTCCTTCTTTTTCTTTCTTTCTCTCTCTCTTTCTCTTTTTTCTTTTTCTTTTTTTTTTTTTTTTTTTTACGGGGTTTTGCCAGGTTGGCCAGGCTGGTCTCAAACTCCTGGCCTCAAGTGATCCACGTGCCTTGGCCTCCCAAAGTGTTGGGATTACAGGTGTGAGTTACCACGCCCAGCCGATAATTAGTTTTTCAATTCACAAACCCACATATTATGTCACCCTCTAAGAAGCCATTATTGGCAATATGGAGATATTTTTCAAGGCACTGTAAATATTTGCAGGGCAGGTTATTTACGCAGCAGGCATTAGGATGTGATCCCTTCTGGAGAGTTCCGTAGACAGTATTGCCCCAGCCCCACCTCTTACCTCTCACCCTCCTTGTAGTGATTTACAGAGACACTAAAGGATCTTTCTGAGGAAGGGAGGTGACTTGAATTCTGCAAACAGTATTAAGACAAATGCAAATACTGACCAAGGCTAAATTGCAAAGGAGAAACCAGGACCTCTGGAGAGGAGTTGCCGAAAAGAAAGGAGGAGCCTCGTAAGGGAGTCAGGCCCAGCATCAGGGCAGGAGCTCAGAGGGAAGGGTGGTTTCTGGTCCTGACCTGCATGGCAGCTGCTAAGCAGGGTAGTGCTGAGATTGGGATATTTGCCCCTAAAGAAATTCAATCAAGGGCTATTTATTGAGTGCCTACTGTATGCCTACCCCTGCTGGGTATTGTTCTTACTGGGTGAACATCACAGTGTTTCAAGGTGAGGTTTTCCTGTTAAACATGCTCCCACCATATCCCGAATGTGTCCTTTCTAAAAGTGCTCTGCACAGTTCTTGCTGCAGGAATGATGGCTCTAGTTCATTGCTATATCCAGAGCCTAGAAGAGTGTCTGTCCCTGATAATGCTCATGGTACTCTCAAGTATTTGGTGAATGAAGGAAAAACCCTAAATTCAACATATTGTTGCAAGTTTCCTTTGTTATCAACTATAAGCTGAGTTTTAGTGGCTCCACAAGACCCTTCTCATGAACTCACCAAATTTGTCTTGACCAAGCCACAACTTTTAGACATTTATATAGTTTTACTGGGCATGGCGGCTCACACTTGTAATCCCAGCACTTTGGGAGGCTGAGGCAAGAGGATTACTTGAGCCCAGGAGTTTGAGACCTGCCTGGGCAACACAGTGAGACCTTATCTCTGAAAAAAACAAACAAACAAACAAACAAACAAAAACTAAAACTAAATTTTTTCCTTGAAAAACAATAATGAGACCAGGTGCGGTGGCTCACGCCTGTAATCCCAACACTTTGAGAGGCCAACATGGGCGAATCACCTGAGGTCGGGAGTTCGAGACCAGCCTGACCAACATGGAGAAACCCAGTCTCTACTAAACATACAAAATTAGCTGGGTGTGGTGGCACATGCCTGTAATCCCAGCTACTTGGGAGCCTGAGGCAGGAGAATTTCTTGAACCCGGGAGGCGGAGGTTGTGGTGAGCCGAGATTGCACCACTGCACTCCAGCCTGTGCAGCAAGACCGAAACTCCATCTCAAAACAAAACAAAACAAAAATAATGATATATTTATACAAATGTATTTGAGCATATGTCTGGCTATTTCCTTGGGATAAATTCCTAGAATGGAATTGCTTGATCAAGAGATAGATCCATTTTAAAGGTCTGTGATACATATTGCTGAATTTCCCTCCTCCGAAGGCTGTTTAAATACCTTCCCTACTGCTGTGTTTGAGGCCTGTTTCCCACACATCATTGCCAACAGCAACCATTGCCATTCTCTTCATCTTTGCCAGTTAAATAGCCTCAACATCATGGTATCTAACTGGTTCCCAGTGCTAAAGCAATCTCTAGGAAATTGCTTATGAGTATGTGTCAAAGGCAAATTTTCTATCAAGTAAAAGGTTTCTGAGAAAGTCAAATCAAAGATTTCCTCTGGGAAAGGTGACTTGGAGCAACAACAATAAAAAAGAACTTACAGTTAAAGATTATGGGGATAGTTGTGAGTTGAGTTCAAGCTTTGCATGTCTGTCTAAATGTCATTATGTTCTCCCAGAACTGTCAGCTGCAGGGAGAGAGAGACTTTCCAGGAATGGGTTCCTATTGCATTAAAGTTGATAAGTTTAGCTCTAGCTCTGGCATTGTTCAATTTTCTCTTTTATTAGTATGTTGTGACATTTTTCATGTCGTGGAAAATGTGTATTTCTTTTTTAGTTAACTCACCTGTTTGCTTCTCTGTTCTCACACTTTCAAAGGCCCTCTTCCTTGCCATTCACCCTACGGTGTGCCCTAGCACAGTGTTTTCCAAACTTCCGTCAGTTTTGTACCTCCCTCGTGATTTTTGACAAATCATGTATTATCACTAGTCTTTCTTACATATTTTTGTTGAAACTGACTTTTTTAAAAAAATAATTAACTGAATTTTCTTTCTTTCTTTCTTTCTTTTTTTTTTTTTTGACATTGTCTGGCTCTGTCACCTAGGCTGGAGTGCAGTGGCATGATATAGCTTATTGCAGCCTCAGCCTTGAACTCCTGGGTTCAAGCGACTCTCCTGCCTCAGACTCCTGAGTAACTGGAACTACAGGCATGTGCCACCATGCTTGGCTAATTTTTATTAAAAAAGAAAAAAACTTTTTTGTAGAGATGGGAGTCTCACCATCTTTCCCAGGCTGGTCTCAAACTCCTGGCTTCAAGTGATCCTCCTGCACTGGTCTTCCAAAGCTCTGGGATTATAGTCGTGAGCCACTGTGCTGGGCCAAACTTAATTTTAAAATAAATTTTACAGCTTGGTGTGGTGGTTCACACCTGTAATCTCAGCGCTTTGGGAGGCCAAGATGGAGGATCACTAGAGCCTAGGAGTTTGAGACGAGCTTGGGCAAGATGCTGAGACCCTATCTCTATGAAAAAAAAAAAAAAAAATGTTTGTGATTTAGCCAAGCATGGTGGTACATGCCTGTAGTTCCAGCTACTCAAGAGGCTGAGGTGGGAGGCTCACTTGAGCCCAGCAATTTGAGGCTGCAGTGAGCTGTGACTGTGCCACTGTGCTCCAGCTTGGGTGATAGAGCAAGACCCTGTTTCCAGAAAATAGATAAATAAATAAAAGCAAATTAACTTTACATCACCACCCCAAACTTAGAAGAAAAAAAAAACTAGTTTCCTTTGCCATGGATAGAAAATAGCCATAAGAAACATAAACAAAAATAAAGTGTTATTAGATTACCAGGAGTTTGGTTGCCAAAGGCTCTGTGTCTGGGGCCTGATCTCTCTTCCTCACAAAGAGAAATATGTAATTATTAGAGAAGAGTTAAAGATATCTTAGCAATACATGAGATTTTCTCATTGTGTAATCAGAATGGCTGAAATTTGAAAAAGCATAACTTTCCCCTCCAAGTGAATCTCTGTTACCTAATGCTGTGTCCATGGACACTTAAAATCATCTTGTGTGCCACGAAGGCAGTGGTCCTCAGAGCTGAGCACCAGCAGAGTCACAATAAAAATACAAAAATTATCCAGGTGTGGTGGCACATGCCTGTAATCCCAGCTACTCAGGAGGCTGAGGTAGGAGAATCGCTTGAACCTGGGAGGCCGAGGTTGTGGTGAGCCGAGATCATGCCATTGCACTCCATCCTGGGCAACAAGAGTGAAACTCCATCTCAGAACAAAACAAACAAACAAAAAAACACAGATTGCTAATTCAGTAGGCCTAGGTGGGGCCTGAGAATATGCATTTCTAAAAAGTTTCCAGGTCATGCTGGTGCTGCTGGTCTGGGGAACACATTTTTGAGGACTGATGCCCTAATTGTATCATCTCTCATTTTAGGAATAACTGGACTGAGTAAGGTTGAGAGGTACAAACCCCAAAGAGGGGCAAACCTACTCCCACCCATTGTTTTCAATTTTCCTCAGAGCAACAAGTCCAGGCCTGGTGCTAGCATCTCTGGGGACAATGTTTTAATCTCTGGAACCACTCACTTCCTCTCTGAAGAGATCTGAATTACAATTTGTGGCCACCGCAAGAGCTTTCTGATCTCAGTCAAACCTCCCACAGTCTTGATGGGTGAGTAGAGGAGGAAGTGGGTGAGAAATCAAACTCCTTCCTGGGGAAAATCCCTTTATAGAACTTCTCCAAGAGTTTCATTCCAGAAGATAATAAAATGTAATAAAATAAGAAGCCCACAAAATCTCTCATGATGTGAATTATATTTTTAGAGCTGACTAAATTCAGTGAGGTGAGTAGATAAGCAATTGTGAAATTTTATAAGCCAAGACTCAAAAAGCCAATGCCTGCTCCTTTTGAAGGTCAAGGTGTTTCAGAACACATCTCCAGTGGTTAAACACAAGGCTGGGTGCAGTGGCTCTCGTCTGTAATCCCAACACTTTGGGAGGCCAAGGCGGGCAGACTCCTTGAGCTAAGGAGTTCAAGACAAGCCTGGGCAACATAGTGAGACCCCATCTCTATTAAAAATACAAAATTTAGGCAGGTGTGATGGTGCAACGCCTGTAGTCCCAGCTACTTGGAAGGCTGAGGTGGGAGGATTAGGCGGAGGTTGCAGTGAGCAGAGATTGCACCACTGCACTCCAGCCTGGGTGACAGAGTGAGATCCTGTCTCTCAAAGAAAAAGCAAATCTATACATTGGTACTTGACGCTTTCTCTGAGCCCGTTACATCGTGTGTGTAAGAAGAGGAAGTTGCCATGAGAGTGCCCGGCCACCGTTCTGCCACCCAACAAAGCAAGTCATTTTCATGTGTTCGTGTTTCCTGCCAGCACTTATCTTTATGGGGGCATGGTTTTTACATAATTAGAGATATAGTGAGAATCCTGCCTCTTCAACTTCTTTTTTTTTTTTTTTTTTGAGACGGAGTCTCGCTCTGTCGCCCATGCTGGGGTGCAGTGGCGCGATCTCGGCTCACTGCAAGCTCCGCCTCCCGGGTCCACGCCATTCTCCTGCCTCAGCCTCCAGAGTAGCTGGGACTACAGGCGCCCGCCACCACGCCCGGCTAATTTCTTTTTGTATTTTTGGTAGAGACGGGGTTTCACCGTGTTAGCCAGGATGGTCTCGATCTCCTGAGCTTGTGATCCGCCCACCTCGACCTCCCAAAGTGCTGGGATTACAGGCGTGAGCCACAGCGCCCGGCCTTCAACTTCCATCGTAGTAGAATAAGCACTTCCCCATAAGCACTTCCCCTCACGGCTGCGGTCTTCTGCATCGTACTGTGTGTGGATGGAGTCCTGCCTCTCATCAAGGGTGGTCACCACATTTAAACCTCTGTTGTTGGGTAAGGTTGTTTTCAGTTATTTATACTGTATATATGTAATACTGCAGCAAACATATCTGTACATATAGTTTTCCCTTCATTTGAAATTATTCCTTGACCAGGCTCTGTGGCTCACGCCTATAATCCCAGCACTTCGGGAAGCTGAGGCAGGAAGATTGCTTGAGGCCAGAGTTCAAGACCCCCGTCTCTACAAAACGTAAAAAAAAATTTTTGTTGAAGAAATGATTTAAGATAAAGTTCCAGAAGTAAATTTCTCAGTCACAGGGTAAAAACTTGTTTGTTTGTTTGTTTGTTTGTTTGTTTGTTTTTTAAGACAGGGTCTGGCTCTGTCACCCAGGCTGGAGTGCAATGGCACAATCACAGCTCACTGTAGCCTCAACCTCCTGGGCTCAAGCAATCCTCCCACCACAGCCTCCTGAGTAGCTGGGACCACAGGCATGCAACACCATGCTCGACTAATTTTTTAATTTTTTGTAGAGGTGGTGTCTCACTGTATTGCCCAGGCTGGTCTCAAACTCATGGACTCAAGCGATCCTTCCGCATTGGCCTCTCAAAATCATGCCCAGCCAAGAACATTTTTAAATTGCTCTTAATACCTGTTGCCAAATTGTAGCATATTACAACGTAGCAATTGTAAAACATATTGAATTATTTGCACCCCCACCAGAGTTGGATATATCATTGTACAAATTTTTAAAAGATGTAAAATATTACACCAGCGTGGTGGCTCACACCTGTAATCCCAGCACTTTTGGGAGGCCGAGGCAGGTGGATCACTGGAGGTCAGGAGTTCGAGACCAGCCTGGCCAATTTGGTGAAGCCCATCTCTACTAAAAATACAAAAATTAGCCAGGTGGGGTGGTGTGCACCTGTAATCCCAGCTACTCAGTAGGCTGAGGCAGGAGAATCGCTTGAACCTGGTAGGTGGAGGTTGCAGTGAGCAGAGATCATGCCACTGCATACTAGCCTGGGTGGCACAGCGAGACTCCATCTCAAAAAAAAATTAAAATAAAAAAAAAGAGGTAAAATATAATCTCACTTTTGTTTTAGTTGTAACATCTTTAAGATGAGTAAAGGCCGGGCACAGTGGCTCACACCTGTAATCCCAGCACTCTGGGAGGCCAAGGCGGGTGGATCATGAGGTCAGGAGATTGAGACCATCCTGGCTAACACGGTGAAACCCTGTCTCTACTAAAAAAATAAAAATAAAAAAATTAGCCGGGTGTGGTGGCAGGCACCTGTAATCCCAGCTACTCAGGAGGCTGAGGCAGGAGAATGGCATGAACCTGGGAGGCGGAGCTTGCAGTGAGCTGAGATTGCGCCACTGCACTCCAGCCTGGGTGACAAAGTGAGACTCCCTCTCAAAAAAAAAAAAAGATGAGTAAAAAGCTAAATATTTTTCCCCCACATATTTACTTACTAATAATATTTTCTCTTTTGAATAATTTGTTTATGACAACCAACTTTTGGAAGATAAATTGTCTGAGTGCACTGTGGGTCTGAAGACCCCAAACTGTGTCTTATTTACTTTGCATTCCCTGTTCCCTGCACCTAGAACAAATCTGATGGCCTTCATTCATTCCTTCCTTTCTTCCATAAATCTTTACTGAGCACCTGCCATGTGCCAGCTGCTCTGGATGCTGGAGACACAGGAGTGGACAGGGAAGAGAAACTTTCATGGAAGTTAAGCAACAGGTAGCTAAACCAGCAGAGACAAAGTAATTACATATTGTGATGAGGGCTATGGATGAAACGAACTGAGGTGGGATGTCAGGCGAGTAGACCAGCTCCTTTAGATAAGGCCCCCAAGGAAGATCTGGCCTGTCGTTCTCCTGCTTAAATGTTCCCATGGCTTGTACCATTGTGCTTGGAATAAAATCCACATTCCTTTCCACAGCCTCTAAGATCCTGCAGGATCAGGCCCCAGCTTGCCTCTCTGACATCTCCCCCCAATCTCCTCCTAACTCATGGTGCTCTTCAAACACACCAGACTTGTTCTGGCTTCAGGGCCTTTGCACTTACTACTTTTCTAGCTGGAATGCCCTTTTTCTGATGTTTCTATGGCAGGCTTCCCTTCAATAGCAGCTCTCAGTTCCGATATCAGCTCCTGCGAGAAGGTTTTGCTGACCATCCTATTTAAAGTAGCACCCCATACCCCACAAGTCACTATCCCATTGTTGTGTTTTATTTTCTTCAAAGCATTGACCAGTCTCTAAAATCATTGTATTTAATTACCTTTTTTGCCGACCTCCACTACCCATCAGCTCACAGAAGCTTCAGGAGAGCAGAGACCTTCATCATCTTGTTCACTGCTTCATCTTCAATACCTGATGGATGTGCAGAGATGCCTCGAGTACCTGGGAGTGATTGAACAGCCCCCTCCTGAACATTACTCATGTAAAGCAACCATTCACTGAAAAGTTAATTTCAGAGGGTATAAAAAGCAAGAGTGGAAATGGTTCTGTCAGGGTGTCATCAATTAGACATTTGAGTTGGGAATATTGCATTCCACAACTCATTTCTCTGGGAATGGTTTTCTGAATTAGAGAGGGAAATGCTGATCAGCTTCATATAGTATCTAAATGTGGTATCCGTAAATGGTAGTAGTGACTCTGGGAAGATTATACTCACACCTCTATTGAGGGGCTGGAATTAGTGAGAAGGAGATAGGAGCTTAACATGTATTTACATTTGGTTCTGTAGACAGAAAAAAATCTTTGAGTCTAACTATTTAATTTTGATAGAAATTTTATGTTTTAATGATCCTCTAGAGCCTTATCATGGTACTGCAGTGTTGCAGAATCAAAGTAGCCAAAGAGGGGCTCTTTTGTTTGAGACAGGGTCTCGCTCTGTCACCCGTGCTGTGGTGCAGCAGTGCAATCTCGGATCACTGCAGCCTCTGCCTCCAGGGCTCAAGGGGTCCTCCTGCCTCAGTCTCCCAAGTATCTGGTACTACAGGCATGCATCACCATGCTCAGATAATTATTTTAAAATTGTTTTGTAGAGACAAGATCTCACTATATTGCTTAGGCTGGTCTCGAACACCTAGGCTCAAGCAATCCTCCCACTTCGGCCTCCCAAAGTGCTGGGATTACAGATGTGAGCCACCTCACCTGGCTAGAGGGGCTCTTGATGGATCAAATTCTAATTCTAAATGGCTCTGATATAGCTCTCTTGAGTTTTCTTCATGCCTAAATAACTGGATATTGCTTTAGCTTAATGGGCATGTCCTATTCCTCTGCATAGTCAATAGAATTATTGAAAAGCTCACCCTGAATAATAGTTCTTTTGCAACCAGGTAATTATGGGTAAACAGCATTTTTTTAGCTGACTTGTTGACAGCGTTACCAACATAACATTGTTTCTATGGGAAAATGGAGTCTGTGTTCTTGACTTATAGATAAATACTTAGAATTCAGCCATTTCATACTAATAAATATCACCCCTTTTTCCTATCCAGGTTTTGAGTTCTGTGAGAAGTAAAACAAAGAGTACAACAGATGGAGACAAAATATTACTTTTATAGAAGCTTATTTTTGAGAATGTGGCTTAGGGCTCCCTCCTACTGGATCCTTACCTTCTTGGGCACAACAATCCAGAATCCAGGTTATCTCCCCAAAGGGAAACTGCAGGATCTGAGGTGAGTATTCCCAGTTTATTCTGAAATAAGTCACTGCTCTTCATTTAGGGCAAAATGCATAAAGACATGCCAAGAGGCCAGGAGTATTTCAGGAATTAAACTCCCTCCATATGTGAGGAAACATCAGCCCTGAGGAAGAAGCAGTTCCCCTCATGAAAGCTCTGTGCATTGTCTCTGTCATCCTGCAGTACTGAAGTCCGGTGTGGATGAGTTAGGAGGGGGCATAACAGTGATTGCTGATTTATACTTTGAGGACTGCCTGACTTTCCTGCTGCCCATATTTTTCCAGATGATAAGGCCAGGAAGAGTCAGGAAGCCAGATGCTTGGCAGTCCTCCATGCCTTCCTGGTTATACTTTTCATTCTATGCTCAGCAGATAAGTAATATAGAAAACCATGGAAATATTGACACTGTTGTAATATGGTGGCATCAGTAGACATTGGTGATAGAGCACTGTGGGCACTACTCACTTATATCTTGAACCTAAGACATGATGGTGTGTGATAGGCTCCTCCCAGTTTAGGAGACAGGATTTGAGACCCTGCATTTGAGATCCTGCAGCTACTTATGTGACCCCAGGCCACTTTTTCAATTTTTCTAGATTCCTGGTTAGGCTTTTATAAAGTGAATTTAGTAAGTTTAAAATTCCATATAAAAATGGCAGAAAAGAAGAAAAGATTTGCAATACATATATAAAGAACTTTTACCATTAAAAACCAAGAAGAAAACCAATTCGACTTTACAATGTGCAAATTATTTGAACAGGTACTTTACAAAAGAAGAGACACGAGTGGCTAATATGCATGTAAAAAGGTGTTCAACATCATTTGTCATCAGGAGATGCAAATTAAAACAAAAGTGAGATGCTACTACATACCCTTTAGGGTAGCTAATATAAAGACTGACAATACCAAGTGTTGGCAAGGATAGAGAACAACTGGAATTCTCATATATTGCTGATGTAAAATGGCATAACAACTTAGGGAAACCATTTGACCATTTATTAAAAAGCTATATACCTACCACGTGATGCAGCCATTCCATTCTAAATATTTACCCTAAAGAAATGAAAGTGTATGTTCATACAAAAACTTGTACATGAATACTTATAACTTTTTTTTTTTTTGAGATGGAGTCCCACTCTGTTGCCCAGGCTGGAGTGCAGTGACGTGACCTTGGCTCACTGCAAATACTACTTCTGGGGTTCAAGGGATTCTCCTGCCTCACCCTCCTGAGTAGCTGGGGTTACAGGTGCCTGCCACCATGTCTGGCTATTTTTTGTATTTTTAGTACAGATGAGGTTTCGCCACGTTGGCCAGGCTGATCTCCAACTCCTGATCTCAGGTGATCCACCTGCCTCAGCTTCCCAAAGTGCTGGGATTACAGGTATGAACCACCACACCTGGCCTTATTTATAATCTTTTTATTTGTAATAGTCAAAACTAGAAACAACCCAAATGTCCATCAACAGATGAATTGATAAACAAGTCATGGTACATTGATACAGTGGAATAGTGTTCAGATATAAGAAGAAACAAACTATGAATACACACAGCAAGGATTAGTCTCAAAATGGTTATAAGTGAAAGAAACTGGCCCAAAAAACAAAACAAAACAAAAAACTACATCTGTGTGATTCCATTTACATAAAATGCTAGAAAATGCAGACTAATTTATAGAGACAGAAAGCAGATCAATGGTTACCTGGGGTTGGGGTGGAGTGTAGGGGATGTAGCACTACAAAGGGACAAGAGGAAAGTCCCAAAGGGTGTGTTGGGAATGCTCAGAATCTTGGTTGCAATGGTAGCTACACATGTGTATACATCAGTCAAACTCATTGAACTGTACACTGTAAATAGATACAGTTTATTGACATAAATTGTAGCTCAATAAAGCTAATTTGAAAAGAAAAGAAAAACAAGCCTTTGTTTAAATCCTGATGCCAGGAGTTATTCAAGCTGAGAATAATAGCATAACATAATGGGCCTTAGAAGTGTCTTTGCTTTGGAAAAAGTGTTTAAATGGACCTCTCAGCCATGTAAGAACAAACCCCTGTCTTATTCTTGAATGGAGACTCTAGGACAATAAGCAACTTATTTGCTGGGTGATCATACAAAAATGTTTTGTTTTCATCAAGGTCAGAGTTAAAATTTAAACCCAAAGGCCAGGTGTGGTGGCACACGCTTGTAATCACAGCACTTTGGGAGGCTGAGGGGGATTGCTTGAGTCTAAGGGTTTGAGACCAGCCTGGACAATATGACAAAACCCCATCTCTTCTGAAAATACAAAAATCAGCCAAGCATGGTGATGTATGCCTGTAATCCCAGCTACTTGGGTGGCTGAGGCAGGAGGATCGCTTGAGCCCTGGAGGCAGAGGTTGCAGTGAGCTGAGATGGTGCCACTGCACTTCAGCCTGGGCGACAGAGTGAGACTCTGTCTCAAAAAAAAAAAAAAATTAAACTCAAAACTCTAGCCACAACTCACAAGGTATCATTAGTTTATATTCCTCTGGCTGGGGCTGGAAACAGTAGAGCTGGGGCCCTGGACTTTAAGGAGGGAGAACTAGATTAAGAAGACCCAAATCCAAGCAGTAAAGCTTGTTCCTGACACATGGTGAGAGGTGAGAGGCTGAGGAACTAGAGAGAGGGTGAGAAAGGGAACTGAGAGGTGGGGCCTGCCCAATGAGCGGCCAGGAGCAGAGAGATCAAATCAGCTGTTCTAAGTTTTCTCTTTTCTGTACTTTATTGCCCACTCCCCAACACATTAGTCACCCACAAGACTTCAGTAAAGTTAGGTTAAATGCCATGATGTGATGTCCATTGTGCTTGGGAACTTTATTGGGTGCTGTATCCAGGTAGAGTCACAGAAGTTTGGAGATGTGATTACAAAGTTGCTAGACGTGACCATCAGAGAGGCCCGGAATGGTGGTCCCCAGCATATGGTGACGAAAGTTAAGCAACTAATAATTTTGGGAAACATGTAAGTCCTCTTCAGGGATTTTCAGAACTACGGCTGGAGGAAAGTGGGTTTCCTGCGCTCAAATGCGGGTGAGTAGAGCACAGTTCGTTATTGAATGTTTAATGGAATGGTGACCTCCTAAAAGATGGCAGCTTGGAGACATCTGAGATATCAAGAGATTAACCAAACTCATGTGCCACCAACCTCACAAGGATATTTGGAATGTCCTGAGTTATTTTGGGCTTTGAGTCAGAAAAATGATTCGTAAGGCCAGCTCCACCTCTTCTATCTCAAAGGCTCGGAAGAGACCTATGGTATATGGCCAAATGCTAGCTATAATTGCCTTTCTCTGGTTTGACGTCAATTAATGACTGGACTTTGTACCTGAAAGACAGTTAAAACGAAAGGTAGCCAGAGAGGGAAATCATTTCCTCCTCGGATTACCAAGCAAGAACAGCTAAAATGAAAGCCATCACTCATCTTACTCTTCTTGCTCTCCTTTTTGTAAACACAGGTAAGGAATATTTTTACATTTTAATTCTTCCAATCATGTATGTTGTCTTCGAGGTAGAATCAGCAGGCCTACAGCTACCAATTCTCCCAGCCCAGCACACGGTCTATTTTATAAATGAAGTTTGCTCTCCAGCTCAGCTCAAAGACACAGGCATTTTATTCTGTGGTGGGGAAGATAGAGCAATAGCAAAAGTAGGCGGCTGGGTGCAGTGACTCACGCCTGTAATCTCAGCAATTTGGGAGGCCAAGGCGGGTGGATCACTTGAGGTCAGGAGTTTGAAACCACCCTGGCCAACATGGTGAAACCCCATCTCTACTAAAAATACAAAAAAAATAGCCAGCCATGGTGGTGGGCACCTGTAGTCCCAGCTACTCAGGAGGCTGAGGCAGGAGAATCGCTTGAACTCAGGAGATGGAGGTTGCAGTGAGCTGAGATGACACGGGGTGACAGAGCGAGACTCCATCTTGTGGGGGTGGGGGGAAGAAGTGGTCTATGGAGTGAGATTTGGGGCTCAGCAAACCAGAGGTTTGTCTTTGAGAGTTCCTGAGGCCAGATAAGAAGGACTAAGTAGGTTGCAAGGACGCAGTTCTCTACTGTAGCGTTCTGGATCCCCTCTCATGATAATCAGAGAGCTGACCACAGCAAAAAGCCTCCTTTCACAAATGTACTTGAATTTGAGAATGCTAAACCATAGGGAGTAATTGTCGTGTTGATTAGACTTCAGACATGTACTCTCTGTTCTGAGTTAGGAAGGCTTCTATGGGCCACATGTGGGTGAGGTCAGCAGTATGTTGAGAGATGAGGGTTGTGAGGGCCAATTGGCTTCCTAAAATTTTGCTGAAAAATCACTGGCATGAAGTAGATGGATTAATAGGAAAAAAGGCATACAAAGTATTTAATGTGTGTACCCAGGAGCCTTCAGCATGAACACCCAACTTCCTGATGAGGTATAGAAGCTTATACACCATCTTGAGGTTACAGAAAGAAAGGGGGCTTGGATCTTGGTAAAACAAGTTATGGAAGAAGGGAGAAGAGGAATTCTGTTGAGGGGCAATAAATGATTATTAGGGAGAATAATCGGATCTGGGAACAAAAATGAACTTGTAGATAATTCTCCTTGGAATTTGAAGATCCTTGGAGACAGTCCTTATCTTGACGAAGGGTCTGCTCAGGGATGGTTTCCTTCTCGGTCTTCTTTCCTGCAGTGGATAATGACATAACATGGAGGGGAACAGGAGCAATAGCTCTTCTTTGGTGGATCAGTCCTTACAGCACTTGTTGACCTCTAAGAGTTTTTAATTTAAAATACTCATTATATCATGGAGCTATATTTGGGGGTGAAATATTTTTATTTCCTTCAGGTTCAATGAGTTGAAATCTAGAAGCTGCTTGCAGAAAGGAAGAAAGTATTTGATAAGGCAGATATATGAAGAGAAATTAAGCCCTTTCAGAGAACTGGAATGAATGGCATCAGGATTAGAGTTTTTCAAGAGCTGGTTTCAAGCTCTTAATGCAGGAAGGTTGGAGAAGTCTAGCTGCACAGGAGGGGAGGGCTCACCAGATCTCTCCTGCCAACCCTGGGGGCAGATGCCAGGTCCAAGCCTTCAGGACAAAGGAAGAATTGGTGAGGCTTGTATGACTTTCAAGAGCCACTGTTAAAAAAGGCTTGACTTTTTAAAAATAGAATAGAAGGGCAGTAGACAGGGGAAAGTTGACTGGGAGGGGACAAGGAGATGAATAGAGAGGTAAGGGAATCAGGAATTATTGAGGCTCGAGGTACCTTAGGGGAGTGGAGATGTTTCTTGACCCAGAGATCCCAGGGGGAAGGACAAATAGTGGGGCAAGCAGGGATTCAGATGGCATGCCACCACTTATTAGCTGTGGGGTGTCTCTGATCCTCAGTGTCTTCCTGTGCAGCAATAGAGAGGAAATCTCTATACTGAAGAGTGACTGAGAGGATTAAATGAGACAAAGAGCCTGAAGTGCTGGGATACTGCCTGGCACATAGTAGGGGCTTAATACATGATTTCCCTTTTTGTCATGTCTGCACTTGGATCTGATTTTCTTTTCTTTCTTTCTTTCTTTTTTTTTTTTTTTTTTTGAGACCGAGTTTCACTCTTGTCGCCCAGGCTGGAGTGCAATGGCACGATCTCGGCTCACTGCAACCTCCGCCTCCCAGGTTCAAGTGATTCTCCTGCCTCAGCCTTCCGGGTAGCTGGGATTACAGGCACCTGCCACCATATCTGGCTAATTTTTGTATTTTTAGTAGAGATGGGGTTTCACCATGTTGGCTAGGCTGGTCTCAGACTCTTGACCTCAGGAGATACACCTGCTTTGGCCTCCCAAAGTGCTGGGATTACAGGCGTGAGCCACCACGCCCAGCCTGGATCTGATTTTCAAACTTTGGTTTTGATTTCCTCTTCTTTGTTTAAAAAAGTTATACAAGTAATGCAGACCCACTGTAACAAATCCAAACAATACAGATGTATATGAAATAAAAATTGAGCATCCAACCTGCCTTCCCACCCATCTACCTCCAGATGTATTAATACTGACAGTTTTTGTGACTATTAAGGCTTGCTTTTGAAAAAAAAATTTATTTTATTATTTATTTATTTATTTATTTTGAGATAGAGGTTTGCTCTTGTTGCCCAGGCTGGAGTGCAATGGCGCCATCTCGGCTCACTGCAACCTCCGCCTGCCAGGTTCAAGCAATTCTCCTGCCTCAGCCTCCCAAGTAGCTGGGATTACAGGTGCTCACTACCATGCTTGGCTAATTTTTTTGTATTTTTAGTAGAGACGGGGTTTCACTACGTTTGCCAGGCTGTTCTCGAACTCCTGACCTTGTGATCTGCCCGCCTTGGCCTCCCAAAGTTCTGGGATTACAGGCGTGAGCCACCACGCCTGGCCTTATTTTACTTTTTGAGATGGAGTTTTGCTCTTGTCGCCCAGGCTGGAGTGCAATGGCACTATCCCTGCTCACTGCAACCTCTGCCTCCCAGGTTCAAGTGATTCTCCTGCCTCAGCTTCCCAAGTGGCTGGGATTACAGGTGCCCGCCACCACGCCCAGCTAATTTTTGCATTTTTGGTAGAGATGGCGTTTCACCATGTTGGCCAGGCTGATCCCAAACTCCTGACCTCAGGTGATCTGCCCTCCTCAGCCTCCCAAACTGCCGGGATTACAGGCATGAGCCACCACTCCTGGCCTGAAAATTTTTAAAAAGTTGCTTTTTCTTTTTGAGATGGAGTCTCGCTCTGTTGCCAGGCTGGGGTGCAGTGTCACGATCTTGGCTCACTGCAACCTCTGCCTCCTGGGTTCAACCAATTCTCCTGTCTCAGCCTCCCAAGTAGCTGGGACTACAGGCATGCGCCACCATGCCCAGCTAATTTTTGTGTTTTTAGTAGAGACGGAGTTTCACCATGTTGGCCAGGATGGTCTCAATCTCTTGATCTCGTGATCCACCCACCTCAGCCTCCCAAAGTGCCGGGATTACAAGCGTGAGCCACCACTCCTGGCCTGAAAATTTTTTTAAAGTTGCTTTTTTATGTAACGTTAAGGATTTTGGAGGTGTGTATAAGGAATCACTACTTCAAACATGAGTTCCGTCTCAGATTCTGAGCAACCAAGGGCAGGAAGTGTGTCTTGTACACCTTTACGTTCCTCCTCACCCCCATGCCTTGTATAGCACCTTGACTGCAAGAACCCCTGCGCAAGCATTTCCTGAAACAAATGAAAAATGTGCTGGTGACAGCTGAGGTGCCTTTAACAGGCAAAACTTTCCAGGTTGTTTTTGCTTTCTCTGAGAGATTAGGACTGCATTATTCCACAGAATATGATGAGTGCCTTTGGGAACCAACATCTCATCATAATGAAGAATTTAGATCTGGGAGAAAGGCGTTTGATTGTGACTTTCAGCTAGCTTTGAATAAAGAGTTATAGATGTGCCCTGGACAGGGGTGGTGATTATGGGGTGTTCCCCAGAAAGAAACCGGGTCAGGGCATATATTTCCCATTGAAACCTATGATTTGTACCTCTGTGGACATTGTGCTATCCTTGTGTTACTTAGAAGCTTTAGGACCTAAGGAAATAAAAAGACTAAAGCTATTTTTACTGCACAGATGTCTTCATATATTTCTGTTATCTATAGATTGAACAAAATACGTCATTTTACAATTCCTCTTGGGTATTTTTACTAGATAATTTAAGCCTGGGATATCAGCTCTAAGCTGTCTTCCCTGAAATCTATACAACCCTCAGATAAAACACACATACACACATAGACACACACAAGTGTATTTTAGTTTTAAAAAAATTGTAGCTATTCACAGCAATGAATTGCTGTCAGCCTGGAATGTGTCTCATTTATTAAAACTAATTGAGCATTCTGAAAGGTAATCTCCCCAGTGAACAGAAATTTAAAACCAAAATAAACAAGCCACCAGTCCAAAACTCCTTGTCATAATTTCAAAGACCTGCAGAAAACCTCTTAAGAAGTCCCAATTTGTTTTATGCACATCTACAGAAACATGTTGGTTCTTTGGCATCGGCCGAGAATGAACATTCCCAAAGCATGAAATTCATGGTCTGGTGGGGTTGGGGTTGTTTGCACCCACAGTCTGCAAGCCCTTCTCTTCTGTCCAGAGTTTTCCATGGTGAGAGCCAGCCCCTGGCCACTCTCACTGCTACCCCAGTGATAGAGGGCACCATGGAGGTCACTTCTACTTCCACTGCTTTCATTCTGATCCCCAATTTTCTCTATTTGCTCTTGTGTTTGTTCCTTGGGGGTCTTAGCTTTTTCTTTAAATGGATGGCCTTCCCCATAACTTTAATGAAGTGGTAGTTAGGACATTGTCATCTTACAGACCTGGCTTTGCCTCTGGGCAAATTCCTTAACCCCTCTGATTATTGGTGGGCTCTTCTGTCAAATGTGGGCACTTATGTCTACTTCACAGGTACTGTCGGGCACACGGCCAGTGCTTGATAGATGAGAACTATCCTGAGTGGCAGGAATAGGAAGAGTGGCAGTCAACATTGCCAGCTGGTGATGTATTTCTTACCTAGGAAGAGCAATTGCTGATCTCTTGAACACTTCTGAATGGCTATGTTAGCCAAGCCCTCTTCAAGGTGAAGAGCCGGGCTCTGCCCTCAAGGGGCTCATAGACCCATGGGGGAATCAGGAAGCATATTCCACAGTTCTCTGCACTGTAAGGTTTAGAAATTGCTTCCTCACTAAAACTTTTTCTTTCAGTAATTTTTTTAACCTATTGTCAAGGTCAGAGTTCTTAGAGACAAGGAAAAGTTCTAGAAAACTTATCACCGGGCCAGTCAAGGTGGCTCACACCTGTTATCCCAACACTTGGGAGGCCAAGGTGGGAGGATCACTTGAGCCCAGGAGTTTGGGGGCTGCAGTGAGCTATTATGGCACCACTGCACTCCAGCATGTGTGACAGAACAAGACCATGGCTCTTAAAAAAAAAAAAAAAAAAAAAAAGGCGGGAAGAGAAAATGGATCACTGGATCACTAGAGTTTACTACTCCATGTGTCCAGGGATTCCTAAAAGTTGTGAAAATGCAACTTTGATACCCATGATAGCTCAGAGGGCAAAGATCACTTATTCTTAGTCAATGTATCTAGAATTGTGAATGGGAAAACACTACTAGAATACAATTTTGGAAGAAGTATAATAAGCACTTAATGAGGTATTTTTATTTTATTATTCTTTAAATTACCCAACCCTAACCTTTCCCTCCCTCAATCTATCAAGGTAATGAAAAATTGGGACAGTTGCCTTAAAGTGCAGAAAGACAAAAGGAGTCCATTTCTGGTAGTCACTGCGCCACCTTGTGGCACATTCTCAATTGTCTTCACTGAGAACGGTCTGAAGTATATTAAACCCAGATCTACAGTTACACAACTACAGGCATAAATAATATTACTTCTTGATACTCAACCTAAAAAACACTAACTCCTCTGCGGGACTGATGGGTCACGTCTGCAATCCTAGCACTTTGGGAGGCTGAGGCAGGAGGATCATTTGAGGCCAGGAGTTAAGAGACCAGCCTAGCCAGCATAGTGAGAACCTCATCTCTAAAAAAAAAATTAGCCAGCCATGGAGGTGTTACAACTGTAGTCCTAGCTATTTGGGAGGCTGAGGTGGGAGGATTGCTTGACCCTAGGAGCTCAAGGCTGCAGTGAACTATGATCACACCACTGCACTCCAGCCTGGGTGGCAGAGCAAGACCTTATTTCTAAAATAAATAAACATTAACTCTTTATGTGTCATATTTTTCAATAACATTTTTCCAGTTTTGTCTGTTTAATTTTTAATTTTATTTATTGTGGGTTTTTTGTGTTTAGAAATAACCATGTATTTTAATTTTTAATGTGGTCATATATTTTCATTTTTCCAAGCAAAGAATGAGTTGAGGCTGGGCATGGCAGTTCATACCTATAATATCAGCATTTTGGGAGGCCAAGGAGGGTGGATCACTTGAGCCCAGGGGTTTATGACCAATCTAGGCAACTTGGGGAAACCCTATCTCTAAAAAAAAAAAGAATGAGTTGGATACGATTTAGTATTAAGTAACTGTCATTAGTTATTCAATGTACTGTCTCCTCAAACTTGGTATCTTTGTTCCTCCAGCCTCCAGCCAAAGCACCTCACCTGTTGTAACAGCCACAGAAACTGCAACTAGTGGTCCTACAGTAGCTGCAACTGATACCACTGAAACTAATTTCCCTGAAACTGCTAGCACCACAACAAATACACCATCTTTCCCAACAGCTACTTCACCTGCTTCCCCCA
This sequence comes from Hylobates moloch, assembly GCF_009828535.3. Taxonomy (NCBI): domain Eukaryota; kingdom Metazoa; phylum Chordata; class Mammalia; order Primates; family Hylobatidae; genus Hylobates; species Hylobates moloch. The sequence continues at coordinate 36,796,132 of NW_026652279.1, forward strand.
TAATTAATACACATAGTTCCTCCACAATTCCTACACCTACTGCTACAGACAGTGAGTCAACCACAAATGCAAATTCATTAGCCACATCTGACATAATCACCACTTCATCTACAAATGATGGATTAATCACAACGGTTCGTTCTGAAACACAAAGTAACAATGAAACGTTCCCCACCACAAAAGACAATCAATCATCAGGGCCTCCCACTGGCACCACTTTATTGGAGAGCAGCACCCTAAGCAACACAGGTAAGGGCAATTCCCTCAAAGACTCCCCAAGGATGGAGCGTACCATTGTGGAGGGAGGGAGGTGGGTATGTTCTGGTGGGGTAGGAAAATGGGTCTAAAGAGGCCCAAGGTTTCCTTGGAAATGAACTGTGCGCTTGAAATCTGCGTCACAATGTAGTGATGGCAGAGGCCCTAAAACCCTCAGTTTCCTTCTGTTCTCCTTTCCTTCCCTCCCATCCTACCTCAAGTTTATTTGCTAGCTATGCAGTATTTTTTTTTAATGAACTCGGGATTTGTGAAAGGTATCTCTATAGCTTTCCTCTCCCTAAGGGATTTTTAGAAATAGTTTCAGCTGCTCTGAGAGGACCAGGTCCAAATAAGCACAGACTGTCCAGCCCCACTGGTCTAGCTCTCTGGTCTACCTAAGGAAAAAGTCAGTTCTACACTTAAGGTAAGAAGGTGGCTGATCACAATGTGGAACTTGAGCCAAGTCATAGAATTTGAGACTGAGGGATAGAAAGCAAAACAACAGCAGTGTTCAAACAATCCTAGGCATAACCAGGGCCATTGTCCAAAGGACAGATGCTTTGGGAACACTAAGAGATGACAAGTGACCTCAAGCAGAAGTTAATCAAACAGGAACCATTTGCTTCACTTCCCCAAGCTCAGTCTATAACAGAAATCAACCAAGTTTATCAGTAAAGGCTAAATGGCCTTGTGGACCATGTGGGGTCTCTATTGTAACTCCTGCACTCTACTATTTTAACGAAAGCAGCCGCAGTTAACAAACAAAAGGTTGGTCAGATATGACTCGTGAACCATAGTTTGCCAGCCCTTGATCTAGAAGAATCGTCACACTTTAGAGCCTAAAGAATCTAGATAAATCCTACCATTCTCAGATGGGAAAGCTGGGAGCCAGTGAGGGCCATGACTCACCCAGGGTCAAAGACCACGTGGATGTCTCCCTACCCTTAACTTCTGGTAGCTTCCTCAATGTTCTTTGATAGATTTAAGAAACAGATGGTTAAGCAAGTAGATCCCAGAGGCTATATCTAAGACCTCTTTCCCCAGTCTTCTTTCATGTTTGGAGGGGCCACTCTGAAGGCAGGATCCAATGGGACACAGCTCTCCTGGAATCAGGAAAAAGAGGTTTTCTAAGCCATTTCTGTTTTGCCAGGTGTTCCCTCAGAATCAGGCCATCTTCCTGTGTTCTGGCCCTACCATGAACAAACTGGGGCATGGGGCAAGTCATTTCTCTCTTGGCTTCAACTTACTGATCTGCAATAGGGCAAGACTGAACTAAAATGCCCCCCAAATCTCTTCTGGCTGTAATGTCCTGTGACTTAATTCCTGGCCATGAAACAAGCTAACGAGTCTGTCCTTCGTTGCTGAAGATAAAGCACCCGAGAGTTATTTGTCTGGTGTCTCCAGAAGGAGATACATTCTTCCTTAAGATTTCCTAAGTCATCTTTGCAAGGTGGCTGAGGCTTTTCTTAAAGAAGCCATTAATTTTATTTAGAAGACTGGTTCATACCTTGTCAGAGGGGCGAGCCTTATTTTTGTTTATAAGATACTGAACTATGCCTCCTTTTATCCTATATAGTCTATTTTTTTTTCTCTTTAAAAAATTGTTAATGGAAGCCGGGCATGGTGGCTCACACCTGTAATCCCAGCACTTTGGGAGGCTGAGGTGGGTGAATTGCTTGAGCTGAGGAGTTCGAGACCAGCCTGGGAAACATGGCAAAACCCCATCTCTACAGAAAAATACAAAAATTAGCCAGGTGTGGTAGCACGCACCTGTAGTCTCAGCTACTCAGGAGGCTGAAGTGGGAGTATCACTCAAGCCCGGGAGGCAGAAGTTGCAGCCAGCCAAGATTGTGTCACTGCACTCCAGGCTGGGCAACAGAGCAAGGCCCTGTCTCAAAAAAATAATGTTAATGAACTTTATTTTTAGAGCTGTTTTAGACTCACAGCAAGATTTAGAGAAAGGTACAGAGGTTTCCCATATACTCCCTGGCCTGACATATACATTATCAACATCCCCCACCAGAGCGGTGTGTTTATTACAATTGATAAACCTCCAGTGACACATCATTATCACCTACAGACCATAGTTTACATTAGAGATCACTCTTGGTGTTGTGCATTTTATGAATTTGGACAAATAAATGTATAATGGCATGCATCCACTATTATAGGATCACAACCCTAAGTAACCTTTGCACTTTTCATCCTCCCCTCTAACTCCTGGCAACCACAGATCTTTTTACTGTCTCCATAGTTTTGCCTTTTCCAGAATGTCATATATTTGGAATCATACATTATGTAGCCTTTCGAGATTGGCTTCTTTTATATAGTAGTATGCGTTTCCTCCATGTCTTTTCATGGCTTGATAGCTCATTTTTTAGTGCTGAATAATATTCCATTGTCTAGATGTACCAGTTTGTTTATCCATTCACCTACTGAATGGTATCTTGGTTGCTTCCAAGTTGTGGCACTCATGAACAAAGCTGATATTCACATGGATGTGCAGGTTTTTGTGTGGACATAAATTTTCCACACCTTTGGTTAAATACCGAGGAGGGTGACTCTCAGATCTTCTCATAAGAGTATGTTTATTTTTGTAAGAAACCACCAAACTTTCCTCTCAAAGTGGCTGTGTCATTTTGCATTCCCACCAAACAATGAATGAGAGTTCCCATTGCCCCATATTCTCACCAGCACTATTTTACTTTTTATTTTTTAATAAAAGTAAATTAGGCCTATGATTATGGAAAAAACAGCTCAAACAGGGCAAAATCATGTACAATAAAAAATAAATCTCCCTCTCATCCTGAACTTCTAGGACCCAGACCCCCAGTTTCCTTCCCCAGAGGCATCTTCTGTGCCCAATTCATTGTATCTCCCTCCTGAAATTACCTATGCAAATATAAGCAAATATTTGCTTGTGTATAATCCTCCCCTTCTTTTATTCACAAAAGAGAGCATGTTATACACATCGTACCTTACACACAGCTTTTAATGAAATCAGTGGTTTCTACATATAGGTTTGTAAGACTCTCAAGACAGCTCTGAAGGTTATCAAACACATAAGCTATTCTGACATCACAGCTCAGAATCATTCCACTTGACAGAAGTGAAGAAAACTGGTAGCCCAGATCATCACTGGACCACTGAGCTAACTCTCCTCCTCAGATCTCATCAGTTCCCCAGAGAAAGAAAGATGCTGCACCCTGCCTGGCCTAGGAGTCTTGGCCCACAGTGTAGAACCCATTGCAGTGTTATTTTCACCATTTATTCAAGTGATCCACTTAGAAAGCTAGAGGCTGGAGTGTCTTCTCATAGCCTCTTAGAATTTTCACTGAGTTAATCCACATTCTCTCCTTTACTATCCCATTCCTGTTTTTATGGCTATGTCTCCTAGGTATGCCTACCAGAATATGACATCTAGTTTCTTTTTGGAGCTTCTTGGCTGTTCCTTCCTATACGACAATTATTCATACCTTTCTAAAAATAAGACGTTTTATCTAGAATGTTTTGGGGAGTCCCACCTAGTGTTAGAGGACTGTGCTTCAAGATTCTGGAGGGACTTTGAGATCTGAAGATTCCTGACTCCTTGGAGTCAGAAGACTGCAATCTCTCTTTCTCTGGGCAAGCGCTTGTCCACTAATCTCCGATCTTTACTATTGACAAGTATTATACTTGGCTCTAGAATTTCAGAAACAAACTGTCTAGAGACCTAAGCAAGCAAATATTTGTTTTTAACTCTTCCAAAAGTGTGCTGTGGAGTAACACAACCAAGGAATGGAAAGAGCCCAGGAGGGAGGCATGAAGATGGAAAAATACGTTTCCAGTTGTTATTTATTGTCATTTCTCTAGATTTCTAATCTCTTTCTACTCCATCTAAGTTCCCAGCAGTCCTTGCCAAGATGATCCCTGTGCAGATAATTCGTTATGTGTTGAGCTGCATAATACACATTTTTGCCTGTGTTTGGAAGGGTATTACTACAACTCTTCTACATGTAAGAAAGGTGAGTTACAAGGGATGAGCCATGGCTGAACTCTGTATGTCACACCAAAAGTAGAATCGAAAACGCAAAATGATGACAAAAGGAGATTCCAAAATATGAGAGATAAAGAAAATGCGGACGCAACAAATGCCAGCAAAATAGAGAAAAGTGCTGTTACCTTGGGACACTGAGGCAGAACAGGGTGATCTATCAAAGACCACACAGTCCAGCAACCCTGGGAGCCTGATCTTCAGTTCTGTGTCACAAGATTTGTTTGCTCCATAACATCAGATCCCCTCTTAGAGACGTAAGAGCCCTTCAGCTCTAAAAATGGATTTCAGAAGTACATTTATACACCTGTGGCATAATGATGTTTTGATTAGATCACCAGGGTGCAATGAAGGTCTGAGGGCTGACTGTCTGAGTTCTATTTTTTTTTCTGTTTTATGAATGAGAAATATCTTCATTTTCCAGAGCAGCCAATTCTATAAGAAATGAATGCATTGCATTGCCCACTGGGGTTAGGCATATACCAAAAGCCCCCCAAATGCTCATATTTTTAGCACTAATAATCTCACTCCTGGGGATTTACTGTAAGTAAGTGACCCCAAATACAGAAGAACAGTTTGTGTGTGAAGATGTTCATTGCAACATTTTCTTTTCCTTTTAAATAATTAAAAGCACTAAGTCCAATAACAAAAAATGATTACATCAAGGAAGGGGACATGTACTTCACAGAATATTATGCAACCTTTAAAAATGATGGTTATGAGACCAGGCATAGGAGCTCACACCTGTAATCCCAGCACTTTGGGAGGCCAAGGCAGGAGGATCACTTGAGGCCAGGAATTTGAGACTAGCCTAGCCAACATACTGAGATCCCCATTTCTACAAAAGTTAAAAAATTGCCTGGCTGTGGTGGCATATACCTGTAGTCTCAGCTAGTCAGGAGGCTGAGGCAGGAGGATCCCTTGAACCCAGGAGTTCAAGCCTGCAGTGAGCCAGTTGTGCCACTGCACTCCAGCCTGGGCGATAGAGCAAGACCCTGTCTGTCTCTCTCTCTCAAAAAAAAAAAAAAAAAAAAAGACTAGGCAATGATTTGGAAAATACCTATTATATAATAAGAAAAAAAGAAATATGGCATGAACTTGGAATTACAACAATGTAAACTGTAAATGGAAAGAAATATACCAAAATGAAAATGGTTGTGCTAGGTTGGGCGGGATTATGGGTAACTTTTAAAATATTTCCAGATTTCCTGTTGTGTCATTATACAACGTTGGGAATTCTAAAAAATAATCTGTGTTTTAAAACAAAATGGAAATGACCCTCTTTTCATTAAATAGTACAGAAAGATTTTGCTTAACTTTCAGGAAAGGTATTCCCTGGGACGATTTCAGTGAAAGTATCAGAAACATTTGACCCAGAAGAGAAACATTCCGTGGCCTATCAAGACTTGCATAGAGAAATTACTAGCTTCGTAAGTATTTTCCAACTTTCCTTTCTGTAAAGCATTCTTTGTTCTAACACTGAGTTGCAGAGTGTAGAGCTGGTCTTCAGGTGGTTCACGCTGGTACCATTGTACCAGTTGTTCAAACAGTGAAATGTACATTTACTGGTCGGTAAATGGAAGCTGTCCTGAGCACCTCCACCAGTGCCACCACTTCTTCATTGCCCAGGCCTCTCCCCTGGGGCCCTTGGACCACCCCATGGTCTTGCACCTGGAGGCGTGGCACCTGGCCTGGCATGGCAGAGGACATGCACAAGCTGGCTCCAGCCATACCATAACCATTGTTTTATGAGCTATTAACACAGTTTTAAATGGACAGATAAATATCACAAAGTTTTAAAATAAATTATTTCCACAGAATGAAAGAGAAAAAATTTAAAGATGTTGTTTTCCTTTTTTATATTCAAATTTGCATAAATTTTCATACTAGTCTGGCTTTTAAAAAAATGTCTAGAAGAAGAATTACATCTGAATATCTGTTACTTATTTTTTCCCATTTTCAAAAATGTTGGCATGAACAATAGTTTCCCATCGTTTAGGTTATTGTGAGCGAGTGCACACATGTGAGCAAGCATGAAAGGAAAGGGTCTTTCCATTCTGCAGCCACAGATGTTAGCCCTGGAAGGACTCTCAGAGCGTGTCCAGCCAATATAGCTCAAAGTTCAGTTTTAAAGGAAAAAATATTAGCCTTAAATATGTCTTAGAAGTCGAGGTGGAGGCTGGGCATGGTGGCTCACGTCCGTAATCCTAGCACTTTGGGAGGATGAGGCGGGCGGATTACTTGAGATCAGGAGTTTGAAACCAGCCTAGCCAACATGGTGACACCCCATCTCTACTAAAAATACAAAAAATTTAGCCAGGCGTGGTGGCACGCACCTGTAATCCCAGCTACTCAGGAGGCTGAGGCAGGAGAATCGCTTGAACCCAGGAGGTGGAGGTTGCAGTGACCCAAGATCATGCCACTGCACTCCAGCCCAGGCAACAGAGTGAGACTCTGCCTAGAGAAAAAAAAAAATAAGAAGTAGAGATAGAGAGACATTTTTTTTTTAAAGCTGAAGTCTTATTCCATGACAATGTCTCTCAATTTGAAATTATATCACTATTAGAACTGGTAACATGTAAAAAATATATCATGAAAATGATTTTACAGATGGTGCAAAGATAGCTAATGCTTCTGACTGCACAGCCAGCCAGTACATGACAATGCTAGATAGAATCTATGGCTGCTGTGTCACAGAGTTTGCTCTGCCCCTTTGCCATGTCACCTCTGCCCTGTGGGCCAGCTGGCAGTGACTTGCCCTCTCATCTCGGACCTGCTTTCAAATGTGCCAGCATGGATGTTTTCAGTACATTGAAGATAGCAACATCAATGTGGTCCTACTTCCAGGGAACCCCTGAAGAACTTCATGTGGCTTTACTGAGCAATGGTCACTTAGCACTACTTTCCCCAAACTTGACTTTGAGTGTGAGTGTCACAAAAGCCCCCTCCAGTTACAGGCCTTATGCCCTGGTCTTCAGAGATCAGATTAGAGACTTGATCTCAGTCCTGGGGGAACCAGTGAGGGGATGAAGCATTCTTACAGTTTCTGGGAGATTTGTAATCCAGAAGGGATGCACCAGAACTCCCTTGCAACCATTAGAGTAGAGTTAGGAAAATAGAGACAACTGACTTTCTTCAAGGTCCTCTTAGCAGCCTTTGTGGGGGCAGTCCCAGCTCAGGCCCTAAGAAGTCTCCCAGGGTCCATTTTCTACCCAGTTAGATCCTGTTAAAAGCTAGATAGAGCATTATTTTTTTTCTGCCCCATTTGATTTGTAGAAAATGTGAAAAAAAATTGTTTTTTACTTGTTATTAAATCTGTTCTCCTCCACAGTTTAAAGATGTATTTGGCACATCTGTTTATGGACAGACTGTAATTCTTACTGTAAGGTAAGTTTGTTATGGACTACTTTGGAGGCAGATGTGTGTCTGTCTAACTTCCAAGCTTGTCTTGAGGCCTGCATGTAACATTAAGGCCCTCTGTGGCAAGTCACAAGAGGAGAGGGTCAGTCTCAGTCTGAGCACAGCAAAGGGGACTGTGTGCCTTGGCCCTGCCTCTGATGTCACCCCAACTCTGGGCAGGGCATGGCCTGGGGAAGGCAAGACTCTGCCTGTGATTGGCTATGCAACAACTTGTGCACATGGTCCAGGACATCATCTGGATCTCTTTGTTTGTCTTGATCCCATGGCTGCAAACCATACCTAGTCAATCTCTGGAATGTGCATTCCAGCGGGCCAGGGGGAGACTGAATGGCCCGTGATCATCTCTTCCCTCATATGGCAAGAGTGAGGGGGACAAGAACACCCAAATCACACACCTGGCTACAGAAGGGTCAGTGGTGAGCTTTCTGCAGTGAGAACAAGCACTTACTGAGCACTTCAATATATAATGGCAAGTGCTGGGTGCTATTTAGGGAAACAAAGAGGCAGAAGATTGTCAAGAAATTAGCAATTGCATCTCAGCCTCCTCTGGAGCATATTAATACACACGTACTTAGGCTGAGGAAAGAATGCTCTAAGACAGATGAAGTTAGGTAGGAAAAGCAGCCCTCGTGTAGCAATGCACTATTTACATCTTAAGTCTTACTATTGTATTCATCCTTATAAGCCATATCAAATCCTTTGTGGAGGCCAGGCATGGTGGCTCACATCTGTAATCCTAGCACTTTGGAAGACTGAAATGGGAGGATCACTTGAGGCCAGGAGTTCAAGAGCAGCCTGAGCAACATAATGACACTACATCTCTACAAAAAAAAAAAATCTTTTTTTTTTTTGAGATGGAAACTCACTCCTGTCATGCAGGCTGGAGTGCATTGGTGTGGTCTCGGCTCACTGCAACCTCCACCTCCCACGTTCACGCGATTCTCTTTCCTCACCTCCCAAGTAGCTGGGATTACAGGTGTGCGCCACTACGCCTAGCCTAATTTTTGTATTTTTAGTAGAGATGGGGTTTCACCATGTTGGCCAGGCTGGTCTCAAACTCCTGACCTCGTGAGCCACCCTCCTTGGCCTCCCAAAGTGCTGTGATTACAGGCATGAGCCACCACTCCCAGCCTAAAAAAAACTTTTAAAAATCTTTTGTGGATGAGAGAGAGAGAGAGAGTATGTGTATGGAATTTCAGAGAGGTATTTTAAAAGTGATGGATTTCTAGCTTGGTCTTGAATGAGGGGCAAGTCTGGTTGGCAGTGAAGAGGCACAGTTTGCATGGTGGGAAGCTGGCAGCAAGCAGACAGGCTGGGCCCAAACGCAGTGGCTCTGAAGCTGGAGGTGTGCAGCGGACAGCTGCTGGAGGGCTATGAATTGTTTCTGGGAATTAGGTTTGGTTTAGTGGACAATAGCCAGTTCATGTGTAGCGGATGACTGGATACAAACAGGAACGGTGAAATTGGAATGGAGTTAGCTAAGCCTGTACTTGAATCCTGGCCTTGGCACTTCGTACCTGAGTGACCAGCCAGGTGTTCTAACCTCTCAGAACCTTTGTCACTGCGTCTGTATAATTGGGATAATCTGATCAACTTCCCTGGAGCCTTGTGAGGAGTAACTGAGATAACATTTGGAAGATTCCCTGTATGCAGTGCCTGGCACGTAGTTGATTTCGACATCATCTGTTTCCTTTCTAGAATATGGGACCCTGCAGTGTGATGGAGAGCTGGTCCCACAAGATCATTTGGGGGATCCCCAAAACTGTGGCACTCCTTTGATTCTTAAGGAGTTACTAAAAGGGAGCCAAGCGTGTTTGGAGGCAAACCTTCACCTGTGAGCTCAGAGGCATGGAGGGAACTACTTCCCCCACCTCGGGGGCCATTTTGCAAGGGCAAATGCACCTGGGGCTCACCTAGAAAGGCATTTCTTAGGTTCCAGCCCAAAATTGTCTCTCCACTCTGACTCCCCAAGCTCTTTCAGCCCAAAATTGTCTCTCCCCTCTGACTCCCCAAGCTCTTTCCTACTATACAAATGTTGGAATTGGAAGGATCCTCAGAATTTCTCTCTTTAAAACCTCTCTTTGGACAGAGGAAGAAACTCAGGTTGGAGAAGCTGACTGGTCTTGGGCCACAAGGGTCTGGACCTCCTGTCTTAACTCCAAGCCTAGTGCCCTCGTCATTTATACTCAGGTGTGCAGTGGCTCCAGTATTCCCTTTAACCGTTTCACAGGTGTAAAGTCTTGCCTCTCCTGAATGAGGGTATAAACCAACAGGTTCTTTTAATGAATAAATTATGGATGGCATTTGCTTTCCTAGCCCCAGTGCAAAGCTATGCCATATATTTTAACCAATATAGAATAATTTTTATCAAGTACACCTTTCTCACTGCCCTATTACATTCCACTGCCACTCCCCGCACCCCCCCCCACCAAATCCCATCATGAATGAATTATGGTAGAAAATATTAAATTACAATGCTGAAGCCCATTTCATTTTTTGGACTCCCTTTTGAGATGATTGTGCCTAAAAATGGAATTTGGTTCATGTTTTGGATTTTTCTTGATTGTTCTGAGGACCCAAGGTGGCTGCAAACATTGCCTAAATAGGTTGGCTATATTTTCAGCCTTCTGCATTTATTCGAAAGTCAAAATGAAATTTTAGCTGGGCATGGTGGCGTGTGCCTGTGGTCCCAGCTGCTTGGGAGACTGAGGCGGCAGGATAAGCTGAGCCCAGGAGGTCAAGGCTGCAGTAAGACGTGATCTCACTACCACACTCCAGCCTGGTGACAGAGCAAGACCCTGTCTCAAAGAAAAAAAAAAAAGTCAAAAAGGAGTATAGAAAAAAACATTTAGACAACAAAAATATATCCTGAGGCTTAAAAGCACAGAGTGACAAATCAGATAGTGAATACGTTTTTAAAAGTCCTTTTTCCCCCTGTCTCAGTGATTGTATCACTTGATTCATTTGGAGAATGAAATAATTAAACTTGGTACAGCTGTGCTTAGGGCTCCAAACTGCAGTGCTGATTAGAGAGAGAGACAGTGACAATGTCTTGCTCATGGCAGGCACTTGATATTGCTGGTAGGATTTGCTCATGTTTCCCGCAGCCCCGGCCCTCTTTGTTTCAGTTCTCCTCTGGGTCATGTGTGTCCAGGCCCAATCATGTTCCCACTTTGAAACTGCCTGCTGACTTCCTGGTCCTTTCTGGGAGTGATCCAGGCTCTCTGTGGCTGGTTACTGCTTTCTCCATGCAGAGGGAGGGACACATGCCCCTCTCTCTCTCTCAAAGAACCAGTCTGAGATTTAACAGCTCAGCGAGACCTACTCTTGCCGTCCTACAGAAAGTGACAATTTCCCATTTCAGGTGTTACTTGTTCTAATTCTGGTTAGCTCTAGGCTCCTAGATCCTTAAAATGATGATTCACAATTTTTCCAAAAATGATTATCCACAATTTTCCTAAGTTTTCTCCAACAGAACATTGTTTTCACCGTAGGTTTCCTCTGAATACACATCAAATAGAGACCTCCAAGCCTGTACATTGCCATCTTTTTGCAGCCCCTGGCCTCCATGTGTGGGTCCCAATTGTAGGGACAGGACAGTGGGTCAGGACTAGGGCTGGGAGATTCAGGAGTCTGGGAGATTAGAAAACTTATTTGTTGATTCTTCAGTTCAATTCATTAAGTGACAGATTCATCTCATTTTTAGCACACCTTGGTCACCAAGATCTGAAATGCGTGCTGATGACAAGGTTGTTAATGTAACAATAGTAACAATTTTGACAGAAACCACAAGTGACAATGAGAGGACTGTGGCTGCTAAAATTAGTGAAGCAACTGGAAATAACTCAAGCAACATTCTACACTATGATCGTAAGTATTGTATAATTTTATTCAAAGTTTACCTGAAGACCTACCTACCTTTTTTGTAAACCTTTTCATTATATGTGAAAAGGAGACAAGAACTGTGTCACTGAACTGACAACTGTCTCTAAATTTCTTTTTAACCAATTCTTCTTCCCTTTTCTTGTTCGCTTGCCCTCTGCTTCTTTCCAACCATCTCCCAAGTCATCAAACTGACCAGTGTGTTCCTCTCTAGGAAGGTATAAATGACCAGACAAACCACTGCTGGGCAGGGAAAGAAAAAGGAGAAACAACAGGGCTTTATATCAAGTTAAAGCTTTCCAAATTATTACAGGAAATTTTACCTATGGCTGGGTGTGGTGGCTCACGCCTGTAATCCCAACACTTTGGAAGGCCGAGACAGGCGGATTCCTTGAGCCCAGGAGTTTGAGACCAGCCTGGGCAACAGGGCAAAATTCCATCTCTACAAAAAATTAGCCAGGTGTGGTGGTGCAGGTCTGTGGTCTCAGCTACTTGGGAGGCTGAGGTGGGAGGATTGCATAAGCCCAGGAAGTTGAGGCTGCAGTGAGCTGAGAGCACGACACCACACTCCAGCCTGAGCAATAGAGCAAGACCAAGCATTACCTGTACTATTTTCCCCTTTAGACTGACACACGAACCCACCATGTAGCTGTAGCAATTTGCGTTTGCTGTGTTACAACGGTACTGGCCAAAAACAACCACCATTTATTTATTGCAACCCTAGAATTCTATGGGTCTGAATTTGGACTGGGCTCAAGTGGATAGTGTGCTGATCTGGGCCAGGCTTAATTGATCTCTGCTGGGCTCACTTAAGCATCTGCCATTAGCTGCTGGGTCAGCTAAATGGTTTGTCTCTGCTCCACGTGGTCTCTTATCCTCAGCAGACCCATCCAAAGGATTTCAAGAGCAGCAAGAGGGTAAGATTCAATGCACAAATATTTCTCAAGTCTCTGCTCACATCACAGTTACAACTGTCCAGTTGGCTAAAGCAATTCACATGACCAAGCACAGTGTGAAAGGGCCCTGCCAAAGGGGTACAGAAAGGTGTGAGTAAATTGATGTCATGACTGCAGTCAACCCACCACAACAGTCATCAGAATTTCCTCACCCCAGAGGTGACCCTTTGGGGCCAGTCCCGGGAAGAGGTGTTTGCAGCTGGTTCTCAGTCCTGGTTGCCAAATCCAGAATCCTCTGTTGAGCCACGACTTATTTGACTTTTCTATAGCATTTGACACTAGTATCCTTCCCTTCTAGATGTTCCCTTCTTCCTGGGCCCGCATACACCATTCTCCTAATCGCCTTCGTGCCTCCCTCATCCTTCTTTTTGCTCCTTCTGAGACTCCTTTTTTCATCTCTTAAATGTTTGCTTTTTCGTTTGTTCATTTGTTTGACAGGGTCTCACACTGTTGCCCAGGCTGGAGTCCAGTGGGATTATCTTGGCTCACCACAACCTCCAACTCCCGGGTTCAAGCGATTCTCCCGCCTCAGCTTCTTGAGTAGCTGGGATTATAGGCGTGTGCCACCATGCCTGGCTAATTTTTGTATTTTCAGTAGAGACAGTTTTCACCATTTTGGCCGGGCTGGTCTCAAACTCCTGACCTCAGGTGATCTGCCCGCCTTGGCCTCCCAAGGTGCTGGGATTACAGGTGTGAGCCACCATACCTGGCCAGAAAACACTTTTTCCTGTTCTCTGGCTTAAGTGGCAAAGATAAATTGTTTTCTTTGCCCAAAATTGTAGAATCTCTTGCTCTAGGCTTTTAATCAGAGGCATTTTCATGTGGCAGGTGATGAAGGAGGCTCAGTTACAGTTTGGGATGTTTAGTAGAGAGGAGCCATATGACTCTACCTACTCCTATTCTCTCCCCCAATCCATTCTCAGACTCATCTTTTTTTTTTTTTTTCTTCCCAAGACGGAGTCTTGCTCTGTCACCCAAAGCTGGAGTGCAATGGCACGATCTCGGCTCACTGCAACCTCTGCCTCCTAGGTTCAAGCAATTATCCTGCCTCGGCCTCCTGAGTAGCTGGGATTACAGGCACATGCCACCACACCCAGCTAATTTTTGTATTTTTAGCAGAGATGGGGTTTCACCATGTTGGTCAGGCTGGTCTCAAACTCCTGACCTCGTGATCCACCAGCCTCGGCCTCCCAAAGTGCTGAGATTACAGACATGAGCCACCATGCGCAGCCCAGACTCATCTTTTAACCCTAATGCCTTCCAACCCATTTTTATTTCTTTATTTATTTTTATTTATATTTTGAGACAAGGTCTCACTCTCGCTCAAGTTGGAGTGCAGTGGCATGATCATGGCTCACTGTAACCTTGAACTTCTGGGCTCAAGTGATCCTCCCACTCCAGCCTCCTGAGTAGCTGGGACTACAGGAGCTTGCTAACTTTTAATTTTTTTCACTGTGTTGCCCAGGCTGGTCTTGAACTCCTAGACTCAAACGATACTCCTGCCTTGGTCTTCTAAAGTGCTAGGATTACAGTTGTGAGCCACTGCACCTGGCCCCAAAACTTATTAAAAGGCAAAGTATAACAGCAATGGGGTGGGGTAATTTTCACAAATTACCTTATCCGTATTGTCATGCTGAATATATTTTTAAATTATTTGTGCTTCTCAGGGACCTCTCGGTGTGATTATTATGGCTGTAATCAGACTGCGGATGACTGCCTCAATGGTTTAGCATGCGATTGCAAATCTGACCTGCAAAGACCTAACCCACAGAGCCCTTTCTGCGTTGGTAAGTATTTCACCTGCTTCTAAATGTTCTTCACAACATCACTTTCTCTTCTTTTGCAACATACAAAATTCACTGCTTAAGTTTCCACATGCATTTCAGAGTCCGAGTGATGTGACTTGACTTTAGTCATATGGACCATGGCTGAGACCTTTGCTAGCCCATATCTAGCTTCACAGGGGGCACATCATGTGTGGAGTCAATAAGCATCTCATTTTACCTAGAAAAAGCAATGTGAAAAACACTGTCATGTTGTCACATGTGACTTTGGGGTTAAAGAGATTGTTTCTGAAAATTACCCAGAAATCATTCTGTTTTGAAGCTTCCAGTCTCAAGTGTCCTGAGGCCTGCAACGCAGAGCACAAGCAATGCTTAATAAAGAAGAACGGTGGGGCCCCTGAGTGTGCATGTATGCCGGGCTATGAGGAAGATGCTAATCAGAACTGCCAAAAGTAAGAAAAATCACTTTGTTTTTGTCTTGCCACAGCTGGAGCTAGGCAAAGAAGAGAGACCTTACAACACGTATATAGGTGTTGAGTCAGGAAGTTGGTAAGCTCGCATAGGTTGGTAGAGACAGAGCATCTTCATCATCGTCATTGTTAATAGTTTTTTTTTTTTTTTTGAGACAGAGTCTCACTCTGTCCCCCAGGCTACACTGCAATGGTGCAATCTCGGCTCACTGCAACCTCCACCCCCCAGGTTCAAGCGATTCTCCTGCCTCAGCCTCCCGAGTAGCTGGGATTACAGGTGCCTGACACCGTGTCCAGCTAATTTTTGTATTTTTAGTGGAGACGGGGTTTCACCATCTTGGCCAGGCTGGTCTTGAACTCCTGACCTCGTGATCCACCTGCTTCGGCCTCCCAAAGTGCTGGGATTACAGGCGTGAGCCACCGCACCCAGCATCATCAATAGTTTTTGAGCATTCTCTATGCTCCAGGAAACACACTAGGTAATACCTATCGCACAGCAACACCTAATTAAGACATTAGGAATGTCTTAATTTCCCATTTTCAGGTGAGGAAACTGAAACTGAATGTAAATAACATCCTCCAGCTCACAGGGCAGCAAATAAGTGGCAGAGCCATGTGGCGTCACAGCCTGAGAGGATCCCACTACCCTCCATACCTCTTGGGTTCAGCTTTGCCTGAACTGCAGAATCTTCCTGAAGCCTGGAGGGTGGAGTGTTCAGTCAGTAGCAAATGAGCCTGCATGGGATTGCGTACCCCCCTCACCTTTCCAGAACCCCATGGAAAGTGGTCTCCTGGAAGAATGAGAGTGTAAGGAAGGCAAAAGAAAGAGGAAAAAAGCAAGGGAGGACAGAATAAAAGGAAGATGGAAAGGAAGAGGTGGAGATTGGGGTGGGAACTCTGACATGCTCCCCACAGGGGCTCTTTAACACTGTTTCCTATCGCTCACTGTATTTCAGGTGTGCATTTGGCTACAGCGGACTCGACTGTAAGGACAGTGAGTATGAAAGCCTTGCTATTATAAACAACTTATTAAACATTTGAGAAATCAATAGTGACCCCATTCAACATCCTGCCCAATCCTTCAAAGTCTCTGTCCTCTTTCATAAAGAGAGAGACCATCTGCCTCCAGTTTGCCTTCTGGGTCCTGCCATGCCATGCCCACCCTTAGGTTATGAACAGCAGCCCCTCTGCCATAGAAAATAACAGAACTCAGCACCAGGAGTGGGCTGGCACCTCTGGACTTGCTTGAGACCAGAGAAGGGCGTCTTAGCATTATATTGATTTCCTACATTAGCTAACATATGCATTATCTGCTGCTACTAGAGATAAAAGACCAGTACATTCCAAAAATTCTGGTGGTTGTAGAAGAGCAGACCCAGAAACCAGACATTTAAATACTCAAATCCTTTTGTCTCAGAGCTATTTACTGGTTTGGGATATTTTGCTGCAAATTCAAATTCTGTACCCTCCCATGCCCCACCCCCACCAGATTAAGACAATACTAACTTTAAATTTTCACTATTTTATATTCTAAAATTTACATAATGAACTAGAGATCAGTCTTCCAAGATGAAGGAAATATTACTGTCAGCCTTCCTGCCAGCCATGAAGATAGTGATGAGTGACATTCTCCATTTCTACTGTATTTTATTGCAAGGAATAATTTGCTAAGTCTTTCTTCAGGGCTTTCCATTTCCACACCTATAAAATGAGAAGTTTGGACCAGATAAACTTTGAGGTCTTTCCCAAATTTGCTAGTCTATGGCCCCATGAATCCACATTAAAGGTGGCATTTGTGGAAGCCGTATAGCGGAAAGAGACAAAGAGGTCTAGAGCAGTGCTGTGCAACAGAAACATTATGTGGGCTACACATTTCATTTGAAATTTTAGAAATTTCAAGTAAATTGTTAGAAGTAAAAAGAAACAGATGAGGTTGATTTTAAGAACATATTTTATTTAACGCATATATCCAAAATATCATTTCAACACGGAATCAATAAAAAAAGATAAACCAATTATCTCACATTTTTTTCACAGGAAGTGTTTGCAATCTGGTGTGTCTGTTACACTGTGTCTCATAGCCGCAGTGAAGTGTCAATAGTGCCAACCAGGGCAGAGATAGGAGAGGAGAATGGGTGATAATGAATGTCTAGACTCTTCCCTCATTGATGTTATTATCCAGCCATTAGCTGGCTCCTCTAGCAGTGACATTTAACTCCAACCTAGTTTCCTTAGCTTATCAGTAAGGTGAGGTATGGAGGGCAGGCAAAGGCAGCAGAGGTAAGGAGGGAGGTGTGGCCCTCAGTTGATACTCCACTCCCCACAAAGTCCAGGAAGACCCTGCCACCATCCTTTGTATTTACAGTCTTTTGTCTGGCAAGGCTGCCCTTTCCAATTGAGTCCTGAAGACACAGTTTAGGAAGTATGAGGAGGGAATGCTAAAGGAAATAGGCCAACTACCCAACCTGGCCTGGAGGGTTGGAGACCAGAACCTGATCATCTTCACAGCTAGGAGTCCCTGGGAATACACGAACCTGTGCAGAAGACAGCTGGGGGCCGGCTTGTTGGAAACTGTTCTTATTTTTTTCTCCCTTTCAGAATTTCAGCTGATCCTCACTATTGTGGGCACCATCGCTGGCATTGTCATTCTCAGCATGATAATTGCATTGATCGTCACAGCAAGGTATGGGATGAAAGTGTCCTTTTTAAATTTTTTTTTTATAGAGAGATGGGGGTCTCACTATGTTGCCAATATTGGTCTCGAACTCCTGTACTCAAGCCATCCTCCCACCTCTGCCTCCCAAAGTGCTGGGATTACAGGCATGAGCCACCACACCTGCCAGAAGTGGCCTTTTCCTGCGGCACAGCACCACCAGCATGACACTCTCTAGTTTCCAAACATACTCATCCTTTCCTGGGCAAGAGAAGGGAGATAAGGAGAGGCCTTTCTAATACCACTGACTTTTTTTCCTTACCTTAATTTTCTTCTTATTATATAAGCAATAGCATGATCATGGAAGAAAATAGAGAAGTGGGTAAAGGGGCGGAATTTAAAAATCACTCACAAAACCCACCACGCTGAGGCAACTAACATTTTGAGATATAACCTTCCAGATTTATTTATATCTTTTAAAATAATATTATATACATAATTTTGTATCTTTCGTGTTTTTAAAATTTTGGATTGAGGTTTTTTTTTGGTTTAACACCATAAGATGACATAGCAACCATTTCCTTATGTCACTAAAAATTCTTTGTTAATGTAATAGTATTTAACTCCACTGAAGTTGTCAAATACAATTTTCATTGGGTCACTTCCCTGTCCAGGACTCTGCTACAAATGGTCTAAAATCAACCTCAACTAAACCCCCTGTTTTGTTTTGTTTTTTAACTTTTTTTAAGAAAGGTTATCTCGTTAGCCGGGCATGGTGGTGGCACCCCTGTAATCCTGCTACTCAGGAGGCTGAGGCAGGAGAATCCCTTGAACTGGGAGGCAGAGGTCGCGGTGAGCCAAGATTGCCCCACTGCACTCCAGCCTGGGTGACAGAGCAAGACCCTGTCTCACACACACACACACACACACACACACACACACACACACGTGTTATCTCTGCATGGCTATTTCTCAGCTTGGTGCCTTAAGGTCTCTTCTCTTAAGGAAGGGGCAGTAGAGTTCATTCATTCAACAAATATTTAGATAGACTAAAGGTCCCCCCATTAATAGGGAGGCAAATGCTGTGATCTCTTTCCCATTCTAAATGTGCCAAGTGGGGATCCACTTTGATTTTTTAAAGCTACTGTTTTCTAACATTTAGTTCATATCTTATATTTTGGCAAAATAGGTAGTTTTCCACTATAATGTGAGAGGATAAACAGATTTTAGTTTCCTAAAATATTTTGTTCTTGTTTTTTTTTTTGTTTTGTTTTGTTTTGAGACAGAGTCTTGGTCTGTCACCCAGGCTGGAGTGCAGTGGCATGATCTTGGCCCACTGCAACCTCCACCTCCCAGGTTTAAGCGATTCTTCCACCTCGGCTTCCCGAGTAGCTGGGACTAGAGGCACGTGCCACTGTGCCTGGTTAATTTTTGTATTTTTAATGGAGACGAGGTTTCACCATGTTAGCCAGGCTGGTCTCGAACTCCTGGCCTCAAGTGATCTGCCCACCACGGCCTCCCAAAGTGCTGGGATTACAGAGGTGAGCCACCGAGGCTGGCCTCCTTTCAAGTCTTTGAACTTGTTTTACTCATTTTACCCACCATTCTTAGATGTTGACTTTGCTTGAATGAAATGCTGTATCTCAAATTATTTTCTATTATGAGCAAAATATGAATGAGGCCAGTGGAATTAGATGGTTGTGTTGGATCAGCATTGAAGTCCAGGTTTTGTAACTACTCAGAGCTCATGACCTTAAACTTAGGGAACCTACACTGAATAAAATAATGAAGTGTTTTATTTCATTATTAGTGGGGCATCAAGTCTGCAACTTATTCTTTCATAAAAAAAACTGTTGGCCGGGCGCGGTGGCTCAAGCCTGTAATCCTAGCACTTTGGGAGGCCGAGGTGGGCGGATCACGAGGTCAGGAGTTCAAGACCATCCTGGCCAATGTAGTGAAACCCTGTCTCTACTAAAAATACAAAAAAATTAGCCAGGCGTGGTGGCGGGCGCCTGTAGTCCCAGCTACTCGGGAGGCTGAGGCAGGAGAATGGCGTGAACCCGGGAGGCAGAGCTTGCAGTGAGCCGAGATGGTGCCACTGCACTCCAGCCTGGGGGACAGAGCCAGACTCTGACTCAAAAAAAAAAACAAAAAACAAAAAACAAAAAACTGTTGTTAGTGTTCTTTGGTTATGCAACTTATTCTTAATTGGTTCAGAAATGTTAATAATTGGGGAATCTGGGTGATAGGTGTGTGAGAACACTGTAATATATGAATTTTATAACTTACAAATAAATGTGAAATTATTTCAGAATTTAAAAATATTTTTAAAAAGAACATTAACATTTACTTCAAGAAACTTTCTGCCATTGTCAAATCCTAATTCCTCTTACTGATTACAGATCAAATAACAAAAAGAAGGATATTGAAGAAGAGAACTTGATTGACGAAGACTTTCAAAATCTAAAACTGCAGCCGACAGGCTTCACCAATCTTGGAGCAGAAGGGAGCATCTTTCCTAAGGTCAGGATAGCGGCCTCCAGAGACAGCCAGATGCAAAATCCCTATGCAAGCCAGAGCAACATGCCCCGCCCTGACTATTAGGTGAGTCAATGGGCTTTTTCTCCTGCTTTTGGGAGTGAATGCACCAGGGCAGAGCAGAGACCTGGTTGCTGGATCTTCAATCCTTCGCTGCCCTGCAGGCTTTCTTTTTCTTTTTCTTAATTGAAAGAGAGAGAGAGATCAAAAAGGAAGTTCCCTGCTGTTGTAACTCTGAGCATCTATGTGACTTCAGACACATCACTTAATTTCCCTGGCCTTTGATTTTCTCATCTGTAAAAAGGGCAGCTTAATTTAGATACCCCTAAGGTCCCTTTAGATTACCAACTTCCACGAATACGACTCCAGAGATTATGATGACACTTCTCAGGCTGTTTAAAGACCTAGGTCCTCAGCCAGGACCAGGGAAGGACGTTGGATGTAAACATAGTTCTGTGGGATCCTTTTCACCAGGCTGTGTAAAGGCAATTCTTTCTTTCCCTGCCACTTGATCTCAAGGCAACTCAATATATATATATATATTAGTTCTATTTGTTGTTGTTGTTGTTTTGAGACAGGGTCTCACTCTGTCACCCAGACTCGAGTCCAGTGGTACGATCTTGGCTCACTGCAGCCTCAACCTCCTGGGCTTAAGTGATCCTCCTACCTCAGCCTCCCAAGTAGCTGGGACTACAGGCACATGCTGCTATGCCTGGCTAACTTTGGTATTTTTTGTAGAGGTTGGTCTCAAATTCCTAAGCTCAAGTGATCCTCCCGCCTCATCCTCCCAAAGTGCTGGGATTACAGGCATGAGCCACTGAACTGGGCATCAGTCCACTTCTAAAGAGATGAAATGGAGCTTAGCTTGTTGGCTCATCCCATACTCCTAGCACTTTGGGAGTCTGAAGCAGGAGAATTGCTTGAGCCCAAGAGTTCGAGACCAGCCTGGGCAAATAATGAGACCCCCATCTTTACAAAAAATAATAATAATAAAAGATAGCTTTTAAAAAAAGGAGATAAGGCTACTTAGGCTGGCGATACTTTATTTCTCTAGGGAGAACTTTCAAGGACAATAGCTTGTACCCACTGGGTTTGTATTGGATAATCATAGCTGGCACTGCTTAGTGTGATTGAATGAAATGTTGAAAGGAGGAAGCCTGTAAGAGACTTTTGGAGGAAGAGTGACAGGAGACTGAGATGGAAAGAAAGAAGATGGTAAAGGAAGAGGAGAAAGGGAGCTGGGGAAGAGATGGAGAATGGAAGAGACGTGAGAGAAATGATAGGGAGAATATGGGATAAAGCTGAAGAAGACAAATAATGTTAATGAAAGTAATGTTAATAATTTACAGATCTAAATAATCGCATATGTTTCTGTTGGAGTGTTTTCTAAGAGTATTATCTCTCCCTCTCTGTTTCTGTCTAGAATCATAAGAATGTGGAACCCACCATGGGCCCCAACCAATGTACAAGCTATTATTTAGAGCGTTTAGAAAGACTGATGGAGAAGGGAGCACCAGTAAAGATCTGGCCTCCGGGGTTTTTCTTCCATCTGACATCTGCCAGCCTCTCTGAATGGAAGTTGTGAATGTTTGCAATGAATCCAGCTCGCTTGCTAAATAAGAGTCTATGACATTAAATGTAGTAGATGCTATTAGCGCTTATCAGAGAGGTGGTTTTCTTCAATCAGTACAAAGTACTGAGACAATGGTTAGGGTTGTTTTTTTAATTTTTTTCCTGGTAGGGCAACAAGAATCATTTCCAATCTAGAGGAAAGCTCCCCAGCATTGCTTGCTCCTGGGCAAACATTGCTCTTGAGCTAAGTGACCTAATTCCCCTGGGAGACATATGCATCAACTGTGGAGGTCCGAGGGGATGAGAAGAGATACCCGCCATCTTTCAAGGGTCACAAGCTCACTCTCTGACAAGTCAGAGAAGGGATACTGCTTCTATCCCTCCAATGGAGGGATTCTGGCAACCTTTGAACAGCCCAGAGCTTGCAACCTAGCCTCACCCAAGAAGACTGGAAAGAGACATATCTCTCAGCTTTTTCAGGAGGCGTGCCTGGGAATCCAGGAAATTTTTGATGCTAATTAGAAGGCCTGGACTAAAAATGTCCACTATGGGGTGCACTCTACAGTTTTTGAAATGCTACGAGGCAGAAGGGGCAGAGAGTAAAAAACATGACCGGGTAGAAGGAAGACAGGCAAAGGAAACTGGGCAGGGAGGATCAACTAGAGAGGAGGCACCTGAGATCCACCTTCTTCCTTAGGTCCCCTCCTCCATCAGCAAAGGAGCACTTCTCTAATCATGCCCTCCCGAAGACTGGCTGGGAGAAGGTTTAAAAACAAAAAGCCCAGGAGTAAGAGCCTTAGGTCAGTTTGAAATTGGAAACATGCGGTCCAGCAAAGGGTGCGAGAGGGAGCTTGTGCTCAGGAGTCCAGCCGTCCAGCCTCAGGGTGTAGGCTCCTGAGGTGTGCCACTGGGGCCTCAGCCTTCCCTGGTGACAGAGGCTCAGCTGTGGCCACCAACACACAACCACACACACACACAACCACACACACACACAACCACACACACACAAATGGGGGCAACCACATCCAGCACAAGCTTTTACAAATGTTTTTTATTTCTAATGCCTTGTCCTCTTTAAAGTTATTTTATTTGTTATTATTATTTGTTCTTGACTGTTAATTGTCAATGGTAATACAATAAAGTGCCTTTGTTAGATGGTGTCCTTTCTTGTGTCTGGGGGTTTTTTTTTTTTTCTTTTTATTTTTATTTTTTGAGACACGGTCTCGCTCTGTCACCCAGGCTGGAGTGCAGTAGTGTGAACATGGCTCACTGTAGCCTCAAAATCCTGGGTTCAAACAATCCTCCCATATCAGCCTCCTGAGTAGGTGGGGCTACAGGAGTGTGCTATCATGCCCAGCTAATTTTTTTTTTTTTTTTGGTAGAGACAGGGTCTCACTATGTTGCCCAAGCTGAGTTTGGGGGTTTTGATGATGCACACAGCAGTTAGTCTCATTTTAAATAGCAAACGTGACACATGGTAAATGGGAGTGATTGATATCTGCAATTCTTATTAGGGGTTATTGGATTACCCAAGATAACGTTCTACCGCATAGTAGACATTTGCTTCCTTCATGCACATCCCACTCCTACCCCATGATGACGAGCATTTTGGGTGGGGCTGATCCTGCTCCCAGCTACAGAGGTTGGCCCTGGTTGGCTCAAGCCAATCAGTGAAATCCCATGCCTCCTTGCCACAATAATTGTCCTAAAAGTGAACATGTGGCATAAGTGGATACAATTAGAATAAAGCCTAAACTTTGGTAGGAAGTTTGGAGAAAGAGAAACTTTCTTCTTCTGGAAAGTGGGCTTGAGGGTGTGAGGTCTTGAACTGCTTCTGTTTTGCTGGGGACAAAGCTGACACACACAGAGGAGAAGAGCTGAGAGAACCAGAGAGAAATGGACCTGGCATGTTGATCAAACCATACCTGAAGCCTCTGGAATTGCCTCTGCTACAAGGCCAGTTTGAATAGTTTTTTTCCTGTTATTTGCAGTCAAAAAATCCTCACTGATAACACTTATGTTTCTTCTTGTATTCTCATGGCTAAATGGTGGATCACATACAAGAAACATACTCTTATGAGCTATTAATGCCCACACTAAAGACATTAGCCATAAACCAATCAGTTAACAGCAGCAGAGTTAATGCAGGCAGCATTTACAATTGGCTGGCCACTGTAATTTGTCATCACAGACTTTATTTCTGACCTGCACATTACCCCCTTTATATATAAATATGGTTCTGGATTCAGTACTAGCAGAAGGCTATTGGAACCTTATTTCTAAAGAGGCCTTTCCCCCTTCCTGATCCCGCTTTGAACCAGAGCATGCCAACTCCTGTCACTTCTCAATGGTCCTGAGCCATACTAATTTTGGGCTTCCTGGGCCATTCTTCAAAGACTTCCATTGCTATTGTTTGAATAAAAATAATCTCCTAAACATGTATATGTATAATGTTTATGAAAATGGCTTTTGTATTTGCATTCAAAAAGTTCTTTTTGGGCTGGGCGCGGTGGCTCAAGCCTGTAATCCCAGCACCTTGGGAGGCCGAGGCGGGCGGATCACGAGGTCAGGAGATCGAGACCATCCTGGCTAACACGGTGAAACCCCATCTCTACTAAAAAAATACAAAAAATTAGCCGGGCGCGGTGGCAGGTGCCTGTAGTCCCAGCTACTCGGGAGGCTGAGGCAGGAGAATGGCGTGAACCCAGGAGGCGGAGCTTGCAGTGAGCCGAGATTGCGCCACTGCACTCCAGCCTGGGGGAGAGAGAGCAAGACTCCGTCCCAAAAAAAAAAAAAAAAAGTTCTTTTTGATTGTTGTGCAACATGACCTATAATTCATTTGTTTCTGCTTGCTGGTACCATTGCAAAGGTTTTCTACTAATTGTCCTGCCATCTTGGAGGGCTGTCAGAGTGAACTTTCTACGATGCATATCTGATTGTGACACTCCCTTGCTTAAGCTTTCAGGGGTCGTCCACTGAGAAATAGAGCTCATAGAATAAAGTCAGACTCCTGGTGGCATGGCACTCCTAGACATCCGGTTACTGCCGCTGATTGTGCTGGCTTTGCCTCATGCCCCTCCCCACGGTGCATTAACACTTTGGCCATACCTGCTGTTTCCTAAACATACCACCTTTTTAATTAATTTTTTTTTTTTTTTTTTTTTGAGATAAGGTCTGGCTCTGTTGCCCAGCCTGGAGTGCAGTGGTGCGATCTTGGCTCATTACAAACTGCCTCCCAGGCTTAAACCATCCTCCCATCTCAGCCTCCTGAGTAGCTGGGACTACAGGCACATGCCACCACACCTGGCTAATTTCTGTGTTTTTGTAGAGATGAGGTTTTGCCATGTCACCAGGCTGGTCTCGAATTCGTGAGCTTAAGCAATCCACCTGCCTCGGCCTCCCAAAGTGCTGAGATTACAGACATGAGCCATCATGCCCAGCCAACATACCATCTCTTCATGCCTCCATTCCTTTGTTCATGCTTTCCCTCATGCTTTCCCATTTTGGAATGCCTGTTTCCTTCAACTACCTAATGTCTCTTAATCTATTTGAGCTGTATTACAAATTACCACAGACTCAGTGGCTTACAAACAACATAAGTTATTTCTCACAGTTCTGGAGGCTGGGAAGTCGAAGATCAAGTTGTCAGCCAATTTGGTGTCTGGTGAGGATCCAATTCCTCATAGATGGCCATCTTTTCACTGTAACCTCACATGTTGGAAGGGGCAAAAGATCTCTCTGGGTTTTTTTGTTTGTTTGTTTTTGTTTTTAGATGGAGTCTTGCTCTGTTGCCCAGGTTGGAATGCAGTGGTGCGATCTTGGCTTACTGCAACCTCTGCCTCTTGGGTTCAAGCAATTCTCCTGCCTCAGCTTCCTGAGTAGCTGGGACTACAGGTGCGTGCCATCACACCCGGCTAGTTTTTTGTATTTTTAGTAGAGACAAGGTTTCACCATGTTAGCCAGGATGGTCTCCATTTCCTGACCTTGTGATCCGCCCGCCTCGGCCTCCCAAAGTGCTGGGATTACAGGTGTGAGCCACTGCGCCCAGCCTGGGGTCTCTTTTATAAAGACATTAATCCCATCCATGAGGGCTCTACCCTCATGACCTAATAACTTCCCAAAGGTCCCACCTCCTAATAGCATCATATCAGGCTTTAGGATTTAATACATGAATCTTGAGGGTACCTAAACTTTTAGACCACAGCACCTGATAAATACCTCCATCTGCCTAGATCTACCAAACCATTATCTCCTCTGGCTACCCCAGCACTCTCAAGTAGAATTGCCTCCTTCATGTCCCAACTGGTCCTGTAACCAGTTCCCCCAGGGAAGTGGTTGTATATGGTTCCTTCTCACCCAGCACAATGCCTGGCATAGAACAAGCATTAAATAATTGTGAAATGGGAGTGTAAAACAGGACTCTTGCAGCTCAACCTTGAAGAATATGTTCATTATCTTGATTGTGGCACTGGTTTCACAAGTATACACATATGTCAAACATTGTCCAATTGTACACTTTATAAATGTATACTTTGGTGTATGTCAATTATACCTTCACAAAGCTGGGTTTTTTTATTTTTATTTTTTAAGTGGGGAGTGAACTATTATGTAGCGCTGTCTCCAACCTTGAGGGCAGCACCTTCTATGCACAGCCCTAAGGCAGGACGAGGAAACGCACGTGTCACACTGCTGGCTCTCCGAATTAGACCGAAGGTCCTCTGAGGTTGGCTTTGGGTGAAACAATACGGGATGGCCCGCTGCCCTGACAGCAGCAGGTCTTAGCTTCACGTTAGGATCCGCTGAGGAGGTATAAAAGTTACTGATGCCTGGGTCCCATTCCAGAGCACTTCATCAGTCTAGGGCAGACCTGAGTCTCAGGAATATTTAAACTCCCACCTGCATGTTTGTTTGTTTGTTTTTTTTTTTAGATAGAGTCTCCCTCTGTCACCCAGGCTGGAGTTCAGTGGCATGATCATGGCTCACGGCAGCCTCTAACCCGTGACCTCAAGCCATTTTCCCCCCTCAGCCTCTTGAGTAGCTGGGATTCCAGGAGCCACCCGCCGCGCCCCGCGCTCCCAGGTGCTTCTAATGTGCAGTCGAGTTTGAGAACCACTGTTTCAGGTCACTGAGTTGGCTAATGGTCCAACTCGAGGTCACATCACATCATTTCCCATTCCTTCCTCCGAGAGTCTAGAAGCCAAGAGCCACATTGTGGACAAGGAGCCCCAGTAAGCTCCAAGTCTCTTTATGGAGAAGGTGACCAGGCATCCAGATTGCATCAACACCAAAACCGCTTGAGGCTGAACTCTTTTGTGTCATTTTGCCCCCAAACCTACCCTGTCCTCCCGCCCCTTTCTACAGCTAGGCAAATCTCGGGGCCAGTAGATGGCGCTGTCTCCTATGGCTTGCAGAAAACTCAACTTCCGGCGGGGCGGCGCTTTTAAAAGGCTTTTTTGAAATCATTAACTTTCATTTTATTATTTTTTTCTTATCGAGACAGAGTCTCACCCTGTCGCCCAGGCTGGAGTGAAGTGGCGACATCTCGACTCACTGCAACCTCCGCCTCCCGGGCTCAAGCGATTCTCCTGCCTCAGCCTCCCGAATAGCTGGGATTACAGGTGAGCACCACCATGCCCGACTAGTTTTGTGTTTTTAGTAGAGACAGGGTTTCACCATGTTGGCCAAGCTGGTCTTGAACCCCTGACCTCAAGTCATCCTACCGCTTTGGCCTCGCAAAATGCTGGGATTATAGGTGTGAGCCACCACACCTGACCTTAAAATCATTAACTTTTAATTCACCGTTTCTAAATTTCTCCTTGGAGAAATTTAGAAACGGTCTCTTTATTCCTTGTTGGTCTCTTTATTCCTTGTTATTGTGCTAGGGAAAAATGAATGTTATGCTGTTTGCTCTTGTTGAGATATTTGCATCATTTTTACTGAATCATTAGAGATCATATATTGTCCTCTTTATTGCTCTTATACATAACCATAAGTAATGTTAATGTCATATTAATGGTGCATAAAATTTGGTACGATTGTTCAGAGAAATCAATGTTTTATTTAGTGGTGATTGTACAAAATTAAAAAGGAGATAAATCCATTTTCATTGAAAAATTCTTCAGTTAAATAAAAAACAAAATGCCACCCGTGGGAGGTGAGGTGAGCAAGATCTGTCTGGGTTTTCCCTGAGGGTTCTCCGAGAACTCCAGTTTGCCATTAATTGACAATCCACAGTGCAAAAAGCAAGGTTGGAGATTAGGTTGGGGAGAGCCCTGGAAGGCATATGGGGGTGTTCTTCTCAGTCTCAGGGCTATGAAATGTGGTGCTCTTATTCAAAGACAGAAGCCTGGGGCAAACCATCAAAGGCCTCATAATTTCTGCAGGCCTGGTAACATTTTTCCTGAGCCCACAATCATGACATGTGGGCCAATAAGGAAATTCTCTGCTACTTCCAGATGAGAGAACCAGTTTGAAAATCAACAACAACAATAATATGTCATATATTATGAAGCACTCCCTATATGCCAGGCACAATTCTTGTGCCTCACACATATTAACCCCTTTAATTCTCACGATAATTATGAAGTAGGTACTATTTTTATGCCTGTTCAATATTAGGGGAAATAGAGGCAAGTAACTAGTCTGCAGTCACATAACTAGGAAGTGACACAGCCAGGATTTGAGCCAGGCAGTCCAACTCCATTGCCCACCTCTCTGTCATTTAATGTTAAAATATTAACAGAGGTAATATATTTCAATAGTCAGCAGGAACAATGTGACATATATTTGAAGCCGAGAGTGTCCTGTATTTACCAGGACCTGGTGCCAGATGCAAATAGAGCGGTGGATGAAACACAGGCTTCATCGTCCTGTAGCTCACAGGTTAATGGCCTTTATTACCAAAAGTGCAAAACTCTTTCTTTACTTATGTCATTGTTCAAATTTCATAAAGTATTCTCATATTCTCTCCAGTAAAGTAACTTATCTAAAACTACCTGCAACATGCCTGCTGCAGCTTTTTTTTTTTTTTTTTTTTTTTTTTTTGAGACAGGGTCTTGCTCTGCTGGCCAGGCTGGAGTGCAGTGGCATGATCATGGCTAACTGCAGCCCTGACCTCCGGGGCTCAAGCAACCCTCCCACTTCAGCCTCCTGAGTAGTAGGACCACAGGTGAATGCCACCACACCCGCTAATTTTTAAAATATTTTGGAGTGATGAAGTCTTGCTATGCTGCCCAGGCTAGCTGTGAGCCCTGGGCTCAAGTGATCCTCCCACCTTGGCCTCCCAAAGTGCCTGGATTCCAGGTGTGAGCCACCACGCCTGGCCTGCTTCTCATTTATTACCCCAGATATGGCTTCCTCTCTGTTTGGGGACCCTCCAGCTTTTCTATCTTGTGTGAAGTCTCTCCATTCTCTAATCAGCTGTGGTGTCCTGCCCTTGTGCAGTGATGGGAGGAATCTTGGAGGCTTCTTTCCTTTTGGTGGAAACAATAGCCTCCCGACTGGGTCCAAGTCAAAAATGAATCCCCACTGGACGGCCAGCCCCTTTGCTGCACCTGAACTTCCTGAAGGAAAATCTTCTGTTTTATTTCTTTGCTATGTAAAAAGCCCTTAACAAAATTTATTGAATGTAAAAATTAAGTCCCTATTTCAATGAAGTGGCATGGCATCCTAGAGCAAAGCATGTCCTGGAATATGAAAGCAAATAAATAGAGTCAGGGCTAAGAGAAAGCATCTCTTAGCCAGCCCTGAGTAAGGGTCTTTACCATTTTCTTTCTTTCTTCTTCTTTTTCTTTTTTTTTTTTTGAGACGGAGTCTCACTCTGTCACCCAGGCTGGAATGCAATGGTGCGACCTAGGCTCACTGCAACCTCTGCCTCCCCAGTTCAAGTGATTCTCCTGCCTCAGCCTCCCAAGTAGCTGGGATTACAGGCACCCGCCATTACTCTGGCTAATTTTTGTATTTTTAGTAGAGAGAGGGTTTCATCATGTTAGTCAGGCTGGTCTCGAACTCCTGACCTCAGGTGATCTGCCCGCCTCGGCCTCCCAAAGTGCTGGGATTACAGGTGTGAGCCACCACGCCTGGGCTTTTTTTTTTTTTTTTTAAAGACATGGGGTTTTGTGGTTTTGCTGTGTTGACCAGGCTGGTCTCAAACTCCTGGCTTCAAGTGATCCTCCTGCTTCAACCTCCCAAAGTGCTGTCATTTTCTTAATAAAGAGAATTAACTTACACGATATCCTCTAAATGGTACGTAAGGCTCATTCATAATACAGCATCTGTCATTTTTAACTAATCATTTTTTGTTGCTGTTATCCACAGTCTCAAGTTTAAAAAAAAAAAAAAAAAAGACCTCAAAGTGTCAATACAAATAGATATTTGGACAATGGACCCCACCTGAATATTCTAATCAAGCCACATCTATTATTGCTTGTGTGTCTTCCTGATAATTCCCCTACCCCTACCGCTACCCTCTTAAAGTGGTGATTCAGGTCCTTCCTGTTTTGTTTTCAAGGTCACTACTGATCTCAATTCAGTAGAAAGCCAAAGAATATGGAAGATTTTGCAAGAGAGATTTTTTATGAATCAAGTCTGGTATTACTGCACCTCATTTCCCCCCACATCATACTGGCTTAGAATTTGTCACATAACTGCACCCAACACCCCAAGGGAGGCAGGGGAATATAGAAGAGCTACTTGTCCAGGAACATAGCACTTTGTGAACAGCTCTCTAGTCTCTGTTTTTCTCCCTTCCTTCACCTTACAAAATTTCCTCATCCTTTGAGACCCATCATAAACACCACTATTTATTCCTAACCCTGTAACAGTATTTGGCACATGGTATACACTCAATAAATATTTGTTGGATAAATGCATCATTTCACAAATATTTTAAAACTTTTTTTGCTTTATTTTGTAGAGATGGGGTCTTGCTATGTTGCCTAGGCTGGTCATGAATTCCTGAGCTCAAGCCTTCCTGCCTCGGCCTCCCAAAGTGCTGGGATTACAGGCATGAGCCACTACGCCTAGCCAACAGATACTTATTTCAGTGCCCACTCCCAGGGAGTTGAGTAATAAGTCAGAGACTAATTCTATAAGCAAATAACTTCAACTTCAACTCTTCCAATGGAGGCAAGGACCAAGTTCTCTAAGAACATGAAGGAAGCCAGCTGTGGTGGCTCACACCTGTCATCCCAGTACTTTGGGGGGCAAGCGGGGAGGATTAATAGAGCCCAGAAGCTCGGGCAACATACTAGGTTGACCAGACCGGGCAACATAGTGAGATCCCATCTCTCCCTCCAAAACAACAATAACAACAAAAACAAACAAAAAGGAAGAACATGGAGGAAAACACTCCGTCAATAGTAGTCCTAGGAGGTTTCACAAAGGAAGCAACATTTGAGCTGGGTATCAGAAAGACAAATAGGAGTTTACCAGTCACAAAAGATCAGGGATAGGGCCTTCGAAGGAAGAAACACAATCTGCAAAGATAAGAATGTATC
The DNA here is from genome assembly GCF_009828535.3 of Hylobates moloch. NCBI lineage: Eukaryota > Metazoa > Chordata > Mammalia > Primates > Hylobatidae > Hylobates > Hylobates moloch. Next base: position 36,827,192 of record NW_026652279.1, read on the forward strand.
TGTCTGTGAGGGTGGGAGTAGGGGCCAGGCTCTGAAGGGCTTTGTGAGTTGTGCAATCTGATTCCTGGTCTACTTCAGTATACTTCGGTCTTTCAAATATACCTGGTATATGTGCTCTGCCTCCTTTTTCTTTTTTAATTTTTTTTTGTTGTTGTTGTTTTTCTTTTTTCTTTTGTAGAGACAAGGTCTCCCCATGTTGCCCAGGCTAGTCTTGAACTCCTGGGCTCAAGTGATCCTCTCACCTTGGCTTCCCAAAGTGCTGGGATAACAGGCATGAGCCATGTGCGTGCCCGGCTTCTTCTTCTTCTTCTTCTCCTTCTTTTTCTTTTTTTGACAAGGTCTCACTCTGTGTCCCAGGATAGAATACAGTGGTGCAATCATAGCTCACTATAACCTCAAACTCCTGGGCTTAAGCAATTCTTCCACCTCAGCCTCTCAAGTAGCTGGGACAACACGCATATCATTATCATGCCCGGCTAATTTTTTATGAGATGAGCTTTCACTATATTGCCCAGGCTGGTCTGCTTCAAGCTCCTGGGCTCAAGCAATCCTCCTGCCTTGGCCTCCCAAAGTGCTGGGATTACAGGCATGGGGCACCACACTCGGCCTCCTACATCTTTTTGAGTTGACTAAAGCTAAGTGTGGTCTCTGGAAGGCACACGAGTCTGAATGTGTCGTCTAACATCAGAAGAACCCCTAGTGAGCATTGCAGGCATCATGTTTTATTTTATGGTCTCTGAAATATTGGAGGGGACAGTGATCAATCTCCACTGAAGCTGGGAGAAGAGGAAACTATCAAAGGCTCTTGAGTTACAAGGAATGAAGTATTTACTTGTTGATGATTAAATAATTGGGGTGGATTAGCTAGGAAGCTGATGGAGGCCTCTTGGGACATCCTTTAAAGAGGAGAGGTGATCATTTTTAGAGTCCACCCATAAGACAGGCCCTCATAGTCTTCCCACATAAAGAACACGTTCAAACAGGCATTCCGTCTTCTATGTAAGCGCAGTGCTTTTTTGTAGAACAATTTTTAGTCAGTAGATCAGGTTATGTAAAGTAGAGCCTGCTGCCAAGTGCGGAACACATTTGGCTTTGCAAGTGGTAATTATAGAGCCAGCTCTGGCAGGGACCAGGCCCTTCACTTTCCAGATGAGCAAACTGAGGTCCAGAGGGTGGCAGGCAGTTGCACGGTTGCTCAGCTAGTTGATGGCAATGAGGACTGGAACTCAATTCTTCTGATCCTGGGCCCAGATTTCTCATTTTCCTCCACTAGCAATTGAATATGAGGGGCCATATTCTACAAAAGGGGCATTAGCTACTGCAAACAGGTGAAAGCTGGGTCCTGGACCATGGCTTCTTGTGTACCTGGTCCTTTAGCAGCTGCTCACCCTCCATTCCCCACCACAGCCCCAAACATGACACCCTAAGAAGGGTAGGGGTCCAGAAGCTTGTCCCATCTTTTGAAAGGCTGCTGAACTGCTAGCTAAGCACTGTTTTAAAAGCCACTAGTATACCTAAGACAAGGTAAAGGTGAGAGGCATGATGGTTCACACCTGTAATCCTAGCACTTTGTGACGTCAGGGGCAGGAGGATTGCTTGAGCCCAGGAGTTCAAGACCAGCATGAGCAACATAGGGGACCCCTGTCTCTACAAAAAATAAAATAATTAGTCTGGTGTGGTGGTGCCCACATGGGCCCAGCTACTTGGGAGGCTGAGGCGGGAGGATTGCTGGAGCCCACAAGGTCGAGGCTGTAGTGAGCTATGATGGTGCCACTGCACTCCAACCTGGGCAACAGAGTGAGACCTTGTCTCAAAAGAAAAGGAATTCCAAGAAAGTGGTGCCAAGGTGGCCGAGGAATAATCCTGGCTCAGCTTCCAAGAGTGTTCCCATGTACTGGTTCTTCCATCTTCAGGTATCTCTGTCCTTGTCTGGAGCTGTGATATTCTGGGCCTTCTGTCTTATCACTCCACTCCTACAGCATTTCTCCCCAAGCCACATCTGTGTAGAACAAGCTTGTTCAACCTGTGGCCTGTGGGCCACATGAGGCCCAGGATGGCTTTGAATGTGGCCCAACACAAATTCATAAACTTCCTTAAAACATTGTAAGATTTGGGGTTTTTTTTTTAAAGCTCATCAACTATCGTTCGTGTTAGTGTATTTTATGTGTGGCCCAAGACTTCTTCTTCCAATGTAGCCCAGGGAAGCCATAAGATTGGACACCCCTGGTGTAGACCATACCTGTTCTGTGTCTCTTCTCCATCTCCTGCCTACTCCTTTATTACTGGCATTTACTCAAGAAGTCTCTAAACATGATTGGTTTAAAATATAGTGTGTGTATTTATGTGTATTTGTATTCATTCATTCTACCTTTTACTGAAATAACTGGAAAGGAATCTATGCCCTTTAGGTGATATGAGAAAACATCCAGGAAAAGAGGAACACATTGTGATTGCTTTGCTCCAGTGGAAAGAGGGCATTTAGAGAAAGAATCCAGGAGAGTTTCCTCCAGGTCTAAGCTCTACTGATAATCTTAAAGAAAATTTTACATAAGCAATATTCGATGTGAAAAAAAAAATAAAACAAGCATGGCAAACTTAATTGAAAAATATCAGGGCCGGGTGCGGTGGCTCACATCTGTAATTCCAGCACTTTGGGAGGCCAAGGCGGGCGGATCACAAGATCAGGAGATTGAGACCATCCTGGCTCACACGGTGAAACCCTGTCTCTACTAAAAATACAAAAAATTAGCTGGGCATGGTGGTGGGTGCCTGTAGTCCCAGCTACTGGGGGAGGCTGAGGCAGGAGAATGGCATGAACCCAGGAGGCGGAACTTGCAGTGAGCCGAGATCACGCCACTGCACTCCAGCCTGGGTAACAGAGCGAGACTCCGTCTCAAAAAAAAAAAAAAAAGAAAGAAAGAAAAGAAAACTATCACAACTTTTACTATAATTTCATTCATAGATTTGTTAACATCGTTCACGAAAGCTGGAAAATATATATTTCCTCTGGAATATATAATTTTAAAGTATTTTCAAAATTAACCTTTCAAAAGTTGCCCTCAGAAAGATGTAATAATTAATGAGTATTTTCAGAATTGGTAATTAAATGCTTGTGTGTGCTTCTTAACAGTGTCAGAGAAATATGACATTTCTGTGACTTACAGCTACATTTGCACATTAAAATCAACAACACCAAAGATAAACACCTATCCCTATGTTGAAAATTTCTGTTGAGACTTGTTTGCTATTCTGTCTCTCAACGTGAAATTCCACCCCCCTCGCACTTGGCAATGACCACTATGCACATGCTGAACCTAAAAATAAGCCATCGAACAAAAATTAGTGATATCTACTATATGCCAGTTACCATAATAGGCTATTTTCACTAACAGGGAACCCAGTGTGCCCCGGGACTTGTCATCTGCTTGTCTCCCATGTTCACCCATCATCTAGGTGTCATTTTTGGGTCTGCCCTCAGTAGTCCCATATTGGCTGTGAACTCTGAGAGCTGGCACGGGGATTACTTTTTCCTAACCAGGACCATGGTGGACAGGGAAAGAAAAACTTATGACAGAGCATTTTCCTATAAAAAGGAATATAATTTAGTATTTTTCAAATAAAAAGTTAATCACTTTAATTTTATTTTATTTTGAGACAAAGTGCCACTCTGTCATCCAGGCTGGAGTGCAGGGGTGCGATCTTGGCTCACTGCAACCTCCACCTCCTAGATTCAAGCAACTATCGTACCTCAGCCTCCTGAGTAGCTAGGATTACAGGAGCACGCCACCACAACTAGCTAATTTTTGTATTTTTAGTAGAGATGGGTTTTCACCATGTTGGCCAGGCTGGTCTCAAACTCCTGACCTCTGGTGATCCTCTTGCCTTGGCCTCCCAAAGTGCTGAGATTACAGGCGTGAGCCACCACCACGCCCAGCCTAAAAAGTTAATCTTAACTTAAAGAAAATTGTATACATGTGTCATAGGCCTATCAATCTCTACAAAAGAATTTTGTAATACTCTGTCACCAGAGTCACTCATTTCTTGGAGTGTGGCAAATCCTAGGGATGACTACTAAAAGCAGAGTAAATTAAGTGCCTTATCTAAACTAAGGAGTATACTGTAGGATGGTTGTTTTTCTGCCCCTGAACTCTTTTTCTCCCTGCATATTAAATTACAGGTATGCCTCAGTAAAATATTTCTGACCCGGATTATAAATTGAATTGCCCAATATAACAAGTCACTTTGGGAGTGGGTAAATCTGAACTGTGAAATAGGAAACTTAATGAATCTGATTTTTAAGTTTTTTTGTTTATTTATTTTTACAGGTAAAATAGACATAAAATTTACCATTTTAACTTTTTTTTTTTTTTTTTAAAATACAGAGGCTCCCTCTGTCACCCAGGCTGGAGTGCAGTGGCACAATCATGGCTCACTGCAGTCTCGACCTCCTGGGCTCAAGCGATCCTCCCACCTCAGCCTCCTGAGTAGCTGGGACTACAGGCACTTGCCACAATGCTATTTTTTTTTTTTCTTAAATAGAGATGGGATTTCACTAATGTTGCCCAGGCTGGTCTCGAACTCCTGGGCTCAAGCAATCCACCCCCACCTCTACCTCCCAAAGCGCTGGGATTATAGGTGTGAGCGACCACACCCGGCCCATTTTAACCATTTTTAAGTTTACCATTCAGTGGCATTAAGTACATTCACCATGTTTTGCAATTATTACTACCATCTATTTCCTGAACTTTTCCGTTATCCCAAACTGAGGCCAGGCGTGGTGGCTCACTCCTGTAATCCCAGCACTTCGGGAGGCCAAGGCAGGCAGATCACTTGAGGTCAGGAGTTCGAGACCAAACTGAAAGTATTTACACATTAATTTAATTAATACTCTCAATTCTCCTCTCCCTCTAGGGTCTGGTAACCTCTATTCTACTTTCTGTCTCTGAATTTTTCATTCTATATACTTCATACATAGTATGTGGAATCATACAATATTTTGTCCTTTTCTATATGGCCTATTTTACTTAGCATGTTTTCAAGATTCACCCATGCTGTAATATAACAGAATTTCTTTCCCTCCCTTCCTCACTCCCTCCCTCTTTTCCTTCTTCTTCTTTTTTTGTTTTTGTTTTTTTTTTTTTTTTTGAGACAGGGCCTCACTGTCTCCCAAGCTGGAGTGCAGTGGTGTAATCATGATCATGGCTCATGGCAGCTTCAACTTCCCCAGGCTCAGGTGATCCACCTCAGCCTCCCAAGTAGCTGGGACTACAGGCATGCCACCATGCCCAGCTAATTTTTGTATTTTTTTGTAGAGATGGGGTTTCACCATGTTGCCCAGGCTGGTCTCAAACCCTGAGCTCAAGCAATCCTCTTGCCTCAGTCGTCCCAAAGTGTTGGGATTACAGGCATGAGCCACTGCTCACAGCTGCATAATGTCAGAATGTCAGAATTTCCTTTTTTTTTTTTTTTTTTTTTTTTTTTTTTTGAGGCAGCTATGCACTCTATCGCATAGCTCACTTTAACCTCCAGCTACAGGGCTCCAACTTGAGGGCTCAAATGATTCTCTCTCCTCAGTCTCCCTATGTTGCTCAGGCCGGTCTTGAACTCCTGGCCTCCAGCAATCATCCCATCCCGGCCTCCCAAAGTTCTGGGATTATAGGCATGAGCCACTGCAAAGGCTTTCATTTCTTTTAAAGGCTGATAATAGTCCACTATATGTACCTACTACATCCTGTCTTCTGTTCATCTGTTGATGGACACTTGGGTAGTTTCCAACTTGTAGCTATTGTGAATAATGCTGCTATGAACCTTGGTGTACAGGTATCTGTTTGAGTCCCTGCTTTCAATTTTTTGGAGGATATACCCAGAGCTGGAGTTGTTGGGTATATATTTAATTCTTGAACTCATCATAGTTTAAAACTAACCATAAGAAACATAAAATTTCTCTGGGTTATCCATGCTCAAACCCCATAGTCAAACTGATCCAAAACCAGCAGCCTCCTTTGGGTCCAGAAGCCTAGCAGTGATCAGACATGGAATGTTCCAGAAGTAGCCACAAAGGAAACTGTTCCAGTGGCTGTGTGGAAGTTTTGCCTCGAGGTTAGCAATCAGTGCATACCGAATTTAATGAGTAGATGTAAGTCAAAGCATTTGAAGGGCATCTCCACTCTCCAGCTTAATAAAAAGAAGAAGAAGAAGGAGGAGAAGGAGGAGGAGGAGGAGGAGAAGAGGAGGAGGAGGAGGAGAAGGAGGAGGAAGAGAGAGAGAGAAAGAGAGGAGAGGGAGAGAGAGGAGAAGAGGAGGAGAAAGAGAGAGAGGGAGAGAAGGAGAAGGAGAAGGAGAAGAAGAAGAGACAAGAAAAAAGGCATAAACCAGAAAGCAAAATCTCAGAGAAAAGGCATCTCTAAACCAGTTTTAAGATATTGGAGCCTGGATCACTCAGGATTTAGAGCTTATGGCAGGTCTGGGCAAGTTAGGGGCTCAGGAAACCACCAGGTGGTATAGGAGGGGGGCTGGTAAGAAGGGAACGAGCGGCAGGTTTGATCGCAGAACTTTGCAAGCGCAGTTTAGGTAAGTGGCGTTCTGTGTTGGATCTGAGTCTGAGACAGATCAAACTGATACTTCAACAGTTTGTAAAGCACTGGAGTTGGAAGAAGGAAGGTGACATGCAGAAGATCTGCTCCACAGGGCCTAGGCTTAAAGAATGCTAGATAAGGCCGGGCGCGGTGGCTCATGCCTGTAATCCCAGCACTTTGGGAGGCCGAGGCGGGCGGATCACGAGGTCAGGAGTTCCAGACCGTCCTGGCTAACATGGTGAAACCCCGTCTCTACTAAAAATAAAAAAAATCAGCCGGGTGTGGTGGCACATGCCTGTAGTCCCAGCTACTCGGGAGGGCGAGACAGGAGAATCGCTTCAACCCGGGAGGCAGAGGTTGCAGTGAGCCGAGATCGCGCCACTGCACTCCAGCTCGGTCTCAAAAAAAAAAAAAAAACCAGGATACGTGTAATTTTTTTTTTTTTTTTTTTTGAGAGATCTTGCTCTAGAGTTTCAAGCCGGATCCTGGTGGGGTTCTCGGTCATGCATCCACTTCTCGGTTCCCATTTCCTGCCTCAAGCCTCTCCCGAAGTGGGATACAGGCAATTTTTGTTTGTATTTTTAGTAGAGACGGGGTTTCACCGTGGTCTCGATCTGCTGACCTTGTGATCCGCCCGCCTCGGCCTCCCAAAGTGCTGGGATTACAAGCGTGAGCCACCGCGCCCGGCGATACATACTAATTTTTATTGTAGTTATTAATGCAATATTTACCCAGTTTCCAGCACTCCACTCCCCTTCCATCTAATCCATCCTACACTCCCCTGACAGACAAATCTTTTAAAATCACCACTTGGCACACAACACCTCATAGCTCAAGCTGTTTCAGGGCATTGATTGATTGATTGATTGATTGATTAATTGAGACAGAGTCTCGCTCTGTCACCTAGGCTGGAGTGGAGTGCAGTGGCGCTACCTTGGCTCACTGCAACCTCTACCTCCTGGGTTCAAGCGATTCTCAGGCCTCAGCCTCCAGAGTAGCTGGGATTACAGGCACCCGCCACCATGCCCGGCTAATTTTTGTATTTTTAAGAGACAGGGTTTCGCCATGTTTAGCCAGGCTCGTCTCGAACTTTGGCCTCAAGCTATCCACCTGCCTGGGTCTCCCAAAGTGCTGGAATTACAGACATGAGCCAACGCGCTGGCCCCATTATTTATAATCACTGCCTCTCAAACTGGGATAAGAGTAGCTCCAAGGCCGCTGACCTGCGGGACAGGTAGCTCCAAGATAAACCCAGGACAGCTCCTGTAAAATGTTTAGGCACAAGCATTTTACATCAAAACAAACATGAGGATATTATAGAATATGTTAGCCCAAAATATCTGAGACCAGTCTCAGTCAATTTAGAAAGTTTATTTTGCCAAGGTTAAGGATGTGCCAGTGACGGGAAGTCCTGACAATATGTACCCAAGGTGGTCGGGGGTATAGTGTGCTTTTATACGTTTTAGGGAGACATGAGACATCAATCAGTATGTGTAAGATGTACATTGGTTTGGTTTTTTAAGGCAAGACAACTTGAAGTGGGGGCTTCCAGGTTAGAAGCAGATAAGAGACAAAAGGTTGCATTCTTTTGGGTCCTTGATCAGCCTTCCACTGAATACACAATTTAGTCTGGCTCAGTGAATCTGCATTTTTACATAAACAATAGGCCAGAGGGAGCAATCAGGTATTCATTTGTCTCAGGTGAGCCTCAGAGGGATGACTTTGAGTTCTATCTGTCCTTTGTCCACAAGGAATTTCCTGTGGGTAAAATTGTGAGGGAGGTATGTAGCTTCTTAGCTATCTTATTTAGGAATAAAATGGGAGGCAGGTTTGCCTGACATGGTTCCCAGCTTGATTTTTCTCCTGGCTTAGTGATTTGGGGGCCTTGAGATTTATTTTCCTTTCACAAATACTATAAAGGAGCTTGCTATGGACTGCTGCATCTTTGCCCCCAGGCACGCTATATTGTACTTCAAGAAGTTTACTTCCTCAGGCATTGAGGCACTACCTTGTTAGAGTTTGGGAGGAGGCCAGCAAATAAAGGTTAACATCCAAATTCCTTGAGCTGGGCCGTTAGGACAGTTTTCCACTGAGCCCTCCAAGCCATTCTTCCACCAGGTCCCTGGCCTGCAAAGGTGAGACCCCATTGTTCTTTACCCCTTACTGCTTCAGTTTTAGCCAAGCCATGCTGCACTTTTGAGCAAGGCATCCCAGCTGTCACTTCCTCCAGCAGTTAACCCCTCTGTCCCTCAGTTTCCTCAACTGGATAACAGTACGGTTGTCAGGAGGATGAAATGGGTTAATATGGGTAAAGGACTTAGAACAGTGCCTGGCTGGCAGTGTGCTCTCTGTACTTGGTAGGTATTCTATCGTTATCTTCCCCTACCTGAATGTCGCCTCTTCTCTTGCCTATAAAACACTCCACTCTAAACGCACTTGTAGCGAATCCAAGCCCAAGGCATTCTTTGCTGCACCATCTGAGGAAGACCATTTGAGGAACACCCCACTCCTTATTGGCTAGTTCAGATCCAGCTCATATGTAAATGATAAGATGAAAACCTGAGCATATGTTTTTGAGTCTATCAGTTTGATCACGGAAACTGACAGATTATCAGTAAGGACAATGAAATATAGCAGCATATTGGCCAGTCTCAAATCCTTGAAAGTTGAAAAGGTTAAAAAGTGAAAAGTGGGCCGGGCGCGGTGGCTTGCACCTGTAATCTCAGCACTTTAGGATGCAGACACAGGAGGACTGCTTGAGCCCATGAGTTCGAGACCAACCTGAGCAACACGGCGAGACTCCCATCTCTACAAAAACATAAAAATTTTCCGGGTGTGGTGGCGCGCGCCTGTAGTCCCAGCTACTCAGGAGGCTAAGGTGGAGGAAGCTTTGAGCCCAGGAGGTCCAGGCTGCAGTGAGCCGAGACTGGGCCACTGCACTCCAGCCTGAGTGAGAGCCAGACGCTGTCTCAAAAAAAAAAAAGAAAAAAGAAATGTAGGTTTCACCTGTGCCTCTACGCCCCACCATGATGCCATCCCTTGCCCATCCAGAAGTCGCTTTGCGGTTCCACGCGCGGGCGTCTACGTCCCATCTCGGGCCGCCGGCGGTGTGGCTTTGGGAGGATGAGGTGGCCTCGGCACGACCCCCGTACCTGCTCTCCTTCTCGCAGTCTAGCAACAGCCTTTGGCCCAAGTAATCTCGGCTCGCCTAATGCAGCGTGCCCCGCCCCCTTCCCGTGGCAACGGCCGGCTAAGCAACGGGAGCGGGCTCTACTCAGTGGTTTCGAGCCCCCTACGCCCCAAGTGAGTCGCAAGCGACTTCCACCTGGGCCCGTAGGGCCTCCGCGTCCCGGGCCGGTCCCCGCACAGGGCGGAGCTGGCCTGGCTCGGAGCTCGCCCCGCCCCGCCTCGCCTCGCCTCGCCGTAAGCTGACCGTGTGGCGGCCAGGCGGGGGCCTGGCAGGGGAGAGAAGGGGAGGAGAAAGGAGAGGAGGAAAGTGGAGCCTGGCGGGCCGGAGGGAGGAAGGGAAGGGGCGGAGGCGAGGGGCAGAGTGTGCCGGCGCGCGGGGGAGCCTCGGCGCTGGGCGCGTCTAGGAGCCCAAGTCGCGGCCGCCGAGCGGAGCCAGCCCCTCCCCTACCCGGAGCAGCCCGCCGGGGCCGTCCCGAGCGGCGACACTCCAGGCGTCCCGGCCGGCCGGCCAGCCAGGGCAGCCGCGGTCCCGGGACTCGGCCGTGAGCGCTGCGGGACGGATGGTGGCGGCGGAGCGCGGGCCAGTGCAGGCGCCTTGAGCCGGAGCTGCGCGCGGGGCATGCGGCTGCGGCCCCCGGCCCTCGGCCCCAGCGCTCCGGCCCCTCCCCCGGCCGCCGGCCCTCGCGGAGTGCAGCGACCGCGCCGCCGCTGAGGGAGGCGCCCCACCATGCCGTGGGCCCGGGCGCCGCTGTACGCCTGCCTCCTGGGGCTCTGCGCGCTCCTGCCCCGGCTCGCAGGTAAGCCGCGCCGCCCACGGCGCTCAGAGAAACTTTGTCGCGCACTCAGCCGCGGGCGGGCGTCTCGGAGGGGCGGGGAGCGCAGGCGGTGCCTGAGGGCGGAGGGCGCCTTCGGGGCACTCCCTGGTGGGCCAGTCGCTGGGGGACAGCCCCGCGGGGCGCTCCCCGCGCGCAGCCCCGCCGGGCTGTCGTGAGTCTCCTGTTCCCTCCCGGGCTGAGGAGGAGCTTCCCTTCCTGTGTAAACAGCCTGGCCGGCCTGCTGACCTAGCCCGCCAGCGCCCGCGCCTAGGGCACGGGGAGGACGGCCGCCAGCCCTGCCTTGGGGCCCAGGCTCTCCGTTGGTGGGCACAAAGCGGTCCTTGTGGCCGGCCGGGGGTGGGCGGGCTGCTGGGGGGGATGCCGCCGGTGCCCTGTTCCCGGAGAAGCAAGGGAGTCTGGAAACCCCAGCCAAAGCCCGGGGCCACCTCCACTCCTGAGGGCTCGCCTCCTGGAACGGCGGGTGCACAGGGCCCACAGCGAATCCTGGAGTTCGCTGCGCCTAGGCTAGCCGCCTGCCTTTGAAGATGCAGCCCCCACCCTCCTCGCTCCCCGCCTGCTTCCTCCTCGCCCCCCGCCTGCTTCCTCCTCGCCTAGGCCACCGCAAACCCGAGGGGGTACCCGCGTCCCAAACCACAGCCCCACCTGGGACTTCCCTATTAGATTCCTTCTGCCCGACTTTATCCCGCGATTTGCACACGCTCGGAGCCTCACACTCCCCTAACTGTGGAGGATTCTGGAGCAGAGGACAGGGGCTGTGGAGACTGCCTTAGCCCGACGCTGCGGTGGGCTGGCGGCGGTGCAAGGATCCTTCGGTTACCTGCTCTAAGTTTTCAGAGTTGGGAGATGATTGGACGTGGTAGTTCGGAGGCCCTCGAGGAAGGATGCACTTGTTTGGGATGCGGACTTTCTCCTTTTCTTTAGGAAATAATAGTGCTCTATTCACTTTCAAGCCGGAGATACTTGATTGCTCTTGTGAGCCAAGTGGTTGCCTGGCTGCCCGAGGGGAGGACTGTTCCCCCACGGTGTCTCATTTACATGAAGGCAGTGGAGGTTTAGGTGTAAGAGCGGAGGAGGGGTCTGAGCAAACAATAACTTCGTTCAGACCCTAATTCAAACTTAATACTGTAGCAAGGTTTTTGTTTTTTGTTTTAAATGGGAAAATAATCACTCCAGAGCTTGGAGAGTAGATGAGTGGATTCCAAACACCCATCCGGCAGCCAGTGCCCATCACGGATGTTTTCATGGGTCCCTAGGGAAGGCGAGGAGAAGGAAGATGTAGCCTGCATCACACAGGAATGCATTGTTGTCAGCGCTCCCCTGCTCCACAAGGACTTTCCTTTAGTTTGAAATTAGGCACTTTTTCTTTTTTGGTGGGAACATTTTCTTTTAATACTTTTTAATAATATTAGTAGTTTTTAATTTTGGCAAAATAAAATCTGGCAACCCTATGTTAAGCTCCCCTTCTCTTTTTCTGTTTGTTTCTTTTGTTTTTAAATCTTAGTTTTCTTTGAAATCCGAAAGTTTGGAAACTGCCAAAGGAGATGGCTTCTAAGTTCCTTTCCAGCTTGACATTCTGTAATTCTGACAAACAGAATTATAATAATAATTTCCAGTTGCAAATAATTTTTTTTTTTTGAGTCAGAGTTTTGGTCTTGTAGCCCAGGCTGGAGTGCAGTGGTGCCATCTCGGCTCACTGCAACCTCCACCTCCCAGGTTCAAGCGATTCTCCTGGCTTAGCCTCCCAAGTAGCAACGATTACAGGCGCTGCCACCATGCCCGGCTAATTTTTGTATTTTTAGTAGAGACGGGGTTTCACCATGTTGGCTGGGCTGGTCTTGAACTCCTCACTTCAGTTGATCTAATCGCCTTGGCCTCCCAAAGTGCTTCAATTACAGGCATGAGCCACCACGCCTGGCTGCAAATAATTTCTAAAAATACATTATTTTCCACTTGCATCGTGCTTTCTCTTTTTCAAAGTTCACGTACATCTTCACGGTGATGTCCATGTTCTCATATGGGCTCAGGAAGGAAGTGACTTGCCCTTCCCCACTACTTGGATCAGGAGTGGTGGACCAGGGACCATGGCTTTTGGTCCAGTGTCCTTTGTCCTACCAACTCAGTTTAGGGAAGAGAAAAGCACTGAGCATGGTGGTTCATTTGCAACTCTTTTGGGGTCCCGTTTTCCCATTTCCCATCTTTTCTTTTTTCTTTTCTTTTGAGACAGAGTCTCGCTCTTGTTGCCCAGGATGGTGTGCAGTGGCATGATCTCAGCTCACCACAACCTCTGCCTCCCAGGTTCAAGTGATTGTCCTGCAGAGTAACTGGGATTACAGGCATGTACCACCACGCTTGGCTAATTTTGTATTTTTAGTAGAGACAGGGTTTCACCATGTTGGTCAGGCTGGTCTCTAACTCCCGACCTCAGGTGATCTGCCCACCTTGGCCTCCCAAAATGCTAGGATTACAGGCGTGAGCCACCACGCCTGGCCTCTGCCCATCTCTTTGACCACAGGTTTTGGTGGTGGTGGTGGTGGAGCAAGCCATGGCACTGGCCTCCAGAACTTGCTGCCTACCTCTTAGGGCCCTGAAGCTTCTCAGGATTAGCAGAGGTTGACTCACATCTGTGTGATTTATCCTAGTTTCTCAGTGTTGCTGAATTAACTTGAACATTCTTTTTTTTTTTTTTTTGCTTCCCTTCCCTTCTTTGTTTTCTTGAAGCACTACAGGTACTTTATTCAGGACGTGTTTCTGTCTTGCCACTAGGAACATTATTTGAAAGAAAAAAACTTAGTTACTCAGAGAAAAGAAAGAGACGACCCTCAGGGCCATGTCTGCCTGGGTGTTCCTGGACCAGTAGTTGAGTGGCTCTCTGTTGCTCTAACCCCACTTTCATCTCAGTATGGATTTCCAGCAGGAAACTGACCTTAGGTTTCAGGGGCTCATTTCAAACAAGTCCCTGGCCGGCTGACAACCCCCTCCCGTCCCCACCAAGGGCTATCTCCTGCTCTCTTTATTATCTTATGGCCAAGAGCCTTCAGACAGAATCCTAGGACGTCGTCTTCCCACAAAACCAGGGGTTCACTGAGGTGAGGCTTTTCCATGCTGCCTTTGCTAAGACAGAGAGGAGCACCGTCTTATAAAGAGGATCCTGCAACACCACTGGAATTATGTGTGCTATCACATTCATTTCTTTTTAAAAAAGCAATCAAATGTTCTTCTAGTGAATGCTCTGCACATCCTAAGAAAGTCTTTTGTTTTAGTGGACTCATGTTGGCAGCACCCTTCCTCTACCCCCCACCCCCTACCACATTTCCTGTGGTCTGTGATGGGGTTGTTGGAATTTGGCTGGGTCTGCAGCTCTCTGTAGGTAACCAGGCACAGGTTTAGAGCTGACAGGACAATGAAATACAAACAGTGGGTTTGGTCTGTAGACTGCTGTTTATCCTATGGATTTACATTTTAACTCTATCATCCTTGAGTTGGGGGAGCTTTTAATAAAGGGGATTGAGGCAGAAGAGGGCAGGGTCTAATTAGCTCTAATTAGTATTCCCCGCCTGCTTGTTCTCCATGCTTATTTAGCCACTGAGGCAATGGGGAATTAAAATATCTAAGTAGTTTGGCAAAAGGCCTTTTGTGCCTGCGTGGCCTGGTAACTACTTTTTCTTCTTCAGCCTGGCCATGGAAATATTCTGAGATGCTTTAACGATATCAGTAATGTGGGACAATTACACACTACTTAAATAATAGGGCCCCTTTCACATGGCAGTGTGCAGCTGGGTTAATGGAATAGGGTCTCTTTTCACAGGTATTTCCAGTTGGCTGGAGCCGAGGGCCTTGGAGAGCTGACTGCCATGGTTTGTTTTCCTTCTTTCCGGTTCGAATGGGATTAATGGCCTCTATAAATGTAAAGGAATGCTTTATTTAGAGGCGCCCATTTGTTTCTGAGGCTTCTTGCTTCCGTTGAATGCAGGGTTTGCTTCCCGGGCCTCTTGGTGAAAAGTTTGCTCCAAGACAGGCTTGACTCATCCCCTAAGGCTGATGCTTTGAAGGCACTGCAGGGTACCCTGCCCTCTATAGGATTCCCTCCCCAACTCCAGCCAGACATTTTCAGAGCTGGTTGTCTCATGTAGAGCTGGGACCTACTTCTGCAACTTGTTCCCTTTAGTTATTCTCAACTCTCCCTCAGAGTGATCCTGAGATCCAACTCAAGTCAGATCATGTCTCTCTGCTTAAAACCTTCGAGTGGTTTCCCAGAGTCCTGCCAGGCTCCACGAACTCTCCACCGACTTCTCTGACTTTCCTTCACCACTTTGCCTTCAAGTCCTTTGCTCCAGCAGCATGAGCCTCCCACTGTCCCTCCAGTGTGCGAGCCATGCTCCCATGGCAGCCCTTCTCCCTGCCTGGAATACTCTCCTCCAAGATATCTGCATGACCGGCTTCCTCCACCCTGCAACCCTTTTTTTAGCGTCTCCTGCTCAGCAAAGTTTTCCCTGGCTGCTCCCAGCTAAAGCTGCAACCTCCTCCCTATATCCCGCATTCTTTTTATCTGCTTTCCTTCTTTAATTTTTGTCCTTAGCACTCATCACCATCTAATGTAACTACATATCTTGTTCCCCATTTCCCCTAAGTAGAATTCTCCCCCAGCCAGGATGTGAGCTCCGTGAATAAGGGAGTCTTGTTGGTTTTATTCATCTCTGTATCCTCCATACCTAGAACAGCACCAGGAACATATTTGTTGAATGAATAATGGATGAACCTGAGTCTTGGTAATTGGGAGGCGAAGAGGGCGATGCATCCCATCCTCAACTCCCTGTTGCCTTTTACAGCTAGCTTTGAAGTCAGGGACTATGCATGTGGCTTGTTAGGAAGAAACATCCTGGGAGAAAGAGATTCTGTTGGAATGTGTCAGGATTTTTTTTTTTTTTTTTTAACTGGAGTCTCACCCTGTCGCCCAGGCTGGAGTACAGTGGTGCCATCTCTGGTCACCGCAACCTCTGCCTCCCAGGTTCCAGTGATTCTCCTGCCTCAGCCTCCTGAGTAGCTGGGATTACAGGTATACACCACCGCACCCGGCTTATTTTTTTATTTTTAGTAGAGATGGGGTTTCACCATGTTGGCCAGGCTGGTCTTGAACTCCTGACCTCAGGTGATCTGCCCACCTTGACCTCCCAAAGTGTTGGGATTACAGGCATGAACCACCACGCCTGGCTTTGTGTTAGGATTTTTTGAGCTGGTATGGAGGCCATTTGATCCACTCCCTGAGTTGTTTGCATGAGGAGGCTGAGGTCTGGAAAGGTTAAGTGACTTGCCCTAGGTCGCATAACCAATAAGTGACAGAATAAGTCCTCAGATCTTTTATACCCAGTATATCCTGTTCTCCTTCCCTACATCCCTGGGTGGAGCAGAACTATCTCCTCCTTCTCCTGCTTTCATGGCCCATTCCATTAGAGAGACTGGGGGCTGCAGCTGGTCTATCTCACCTGCTACCTGGTTAATAGCCCTGGTCTTATTTACCTGTGTCCCTGACACAGCCACAATGCTTGGTACTCAAATGATCCCTCCTCTCACCCCAGGATTTTAATGGGCTTAGAAAAACTTTATTTAAAATATTTGGCCAGGCAGGGTGGCTCACACCTGTAATCCCAGCACTTTGGGAGGCCGAGGCAGGCAGATTACCTGAGGTCAGGAGTTCGAGACCACGCTGGCCAACATGGCAAAATCCAGTCTCTACTAAAAATACAAAAATTAGCCAGGCATGGTGGTGTGCACCTGTAATCCCAGCTACTCAGGAGGCTGAGGCAGGGGGATTGCTTGAACCGTGGAGGCTGAGGTTGCAGTGAGCTGAGATCACACCACCGCACTCTAGCCTGGGAGACAGAGAGAGACTCTGTCTCAAAAACAAAACACAACAAAACAAAACAAAAACAAAAACAAAAAACTTACATGTGTACTTTTTC
The DNA here is from genome assembly GCF_009828535.3 of Hylobates moloch. Lineage (NCBI taxonomy): Eukaryota > Metazoa > Chordata > Mammalia > Primates > Hylobatidae > Hylobates > Hylobates moloch. Next base: position 36,843,749 of record NW_026652279.1, read on the forward strand.
TTTTCTTTTTCCTTTTCTTTTTTATTTTATTTTGAGATGGAGTCTCACTGTGGTACCCAGGCTGTAGTACAGTGGTGTGATCTTGACTCACTGCAACCTCTGCCTCCCAGGTTCAAGCCATTCTCATGCCTCAGCCTTCCAAGTAGCTGGGATCACAGGCACGTGCCACCATGCCTGGCTAATTTTTTGTATTTTTAGTAAAGATAGGGTTTCACCATGTAGGCCAGGTTGGTCTTGAACTCCTGACCTCAGGTGATCTGCCTGCCTCAGCCTCCTAGAGTGTTGGGATTACAGGCATGAGCCATTGTGCCCGGTGTCTTTTTTATTTATTTATTTATTTATTTATTTATTAAAAAAAGATAGAATCTCGCTCTGTCACCCAAGTTGGAGTGCATTGCTGTGATCATGGCCCACTGCAGCTTGAACTCCTGGGCTCAATTGCTCCTCCCACCTGGTCCTTGCAAAGTGTTGGGATTACAGAAGTGAGCCAGTGTGCCTGGACCTTTAAAAAGCCTTCAAAGAATTTAGAACAGTTTTAGATTTCCAGAAAAATTGAGAAGATAGTGCAAAGAGTTCCCATCTACCTCACACCCAGTTTTGCCTATTATTAACATCTTACATTAGTATGGTACCTTTATTATAATTAATGAACCATATTGATATGTTATTATTAACTAAAGTCCATCAGTTTAGATTTCTTTAGTGTTTACCTAAGTCCTTTTTCTGTTCTAGGATCCCATCCAAGATACCACAATACATTGAGTTGTCATGTCACCTTGGGTTCCTACGGCTGTGACAGTTTCTCAGTCTTTTCCTTGTTTTTTATGACCTTGACAGTTTTAAGAAGTACTGGTCAGATATTTTGTAGATCATCCCCCTCTTGGGATTTTCTGATTTTTTCCCGTGATTAGACAGAGTTAGGTGATTTTGGAAGAAGAACATAGAGGTAATTAATTGCCTTTTAAAAAAAATACCTTTTGATAGGTAATATAGTCCCATAATTTTTAAAAGTATAACTCATATCAAGTGAGAAGCCTCTCTTTCTTGTTGCCCACCAGTGTGGGATACTTCTGTGACCCCCTTTCCTAAACAGATTATGCCTATATAATTCCTATTATAGAGCTAATAAGCTTTCTTATGTATCCTGAGGGTTTCTATGCATATGTTACAAATATCCCTCTTTCATTTTTATTCAGAGGCAGCACAAAACACAGTATGTATCTTGCTTTTTATTTTTAACTTAGCAATGTATTGGGGTAAGCTTCCTGTCAATACAGAGAGCGTGCTCATTCTTTCTTTATAGCTGTATAGCACTCCATTATATGAATTGGTGTTTTAAAAATAGAAGTCAGATCTGTAAGGCTGGTATTGTTGAGTGTTGTGCAGATGTCTGATGTTCATTCAAAGGCAGTCTAGAATGAGAACTGCTGGGATAGAACCTTCCTAGAGCATATTTGCATTTCATGGTAACATTTAGACATATGGCTATTTAGTTGCTAGAGCCTATACTGGGACTCTTTTGTCCATTGTGTGACAAATGTGAGGGCCTGGTTCAGGGTGTGGGGAGAAGCATTCCAGGGCATTGCCATCTTCAAGGCAGAAAGGCCATTTCAACTTCTGCATTCACTTCTGTTATCCCACTGAATATTTTGGATCAGGAAATTCCAACTGCAGATGTATGTTTCAGTAGTAGTTGTCTGACCTTGGACCCATGGGGTGTACAGAAGTGGAGAAAGGCTGAATGGAAGGAGGCCAGCCAGGAGGCTATGGCAGGAATTTAGACCAGAGGGCCTGGCTCGGGCTGTTGGGGCTAGAGGTTGCAGACAGGAAGGGTTGGCTTGGGATAAACATTTCTTGCATCTTGAAAGGAATGATCGACCGGATGCGGTGGCTCCGTGGATGATTGATGAAACACAGGGGTGAGTCAGTGAATTTTGGAAGAACATATTTTTAGATTACAGTTTGCAATAAACACTGGGCTTCAGAGATGTGAAGCAAAAGAGAGACAGGGGGTTGCCACTGAGCTGGGAATAGTCACTATGCAAACAGCAAAGAAGATGAGATGTGGCTATCGTCTGGGCTGCTAGTTCCTGTTTCCATGACCTAGACCTAACACTGACATTTGTGAACTCCGTGTGTTTAGTTTTTTATTCATTGCTTCCTTCCTTTTCAAAATGCTTATTGGTGCCAAGTGACTCATCCAGCAAAGTCCAAACTCTCTGAAATATTAATAGGTGGAGAGAGGAGAGATGCCAAAGGGAGTGAGTCTGACGCTACACATATCAGCACACAGCCTGTGGTTTTGGATCCTGGAGTACCTGTCTGGTACCTGGTACCCGGCACACTGTGAGTTCCTGGACATCAAGGGCTGGTAGGTCGTTCACCTGTGCATCTCTAGCATCCCCCCAGTCCAGTGCTCAGTGTTTAGAGTGTGTCGAGTGCAGAGTTTCTTGAATTTGAATTTGTCCCAGCAGCAACCGAATTTTAGGGCAATCATTTTGAGTACCAACGACTTTACTTTTCCATGTGAATATTTAATAATAACAGAAACAGTTAGTAATGCTATATGACAAATTGTTTTACAGTTCATGATGTTTTCATACCAGGTGACTATCACATCCTTTGAGTTTCTTTGGTATTGTGTCCAATATTCAGTAAGGGCTTTTAGGCTGGTGGACCAGAAGACCAGAGCTCAGTCTGATCTGCGTCAGAATTGAGGAGCTCTTATTGTACTGAGCCCTGGACCTCCAGCCCAAGTTCCCAGAGCGCAGTGATGAGGCTCTGGTAATTATAAAGTGTTGTTTGTAAATGTATGTGGCTTTGAAGCTGGGTGTGGTGGCTCACGTCTGTAAGTCCAGCACTTTGGGAGGCTGAAGTGGGCAGATCACTTGAAGTCAGGAGTCGAAGTCAGAAAACCAGCCTGGCCAACATGCTGAAACCCTATCTCTACTAAAAATACAAAAATTAGCCAGGCGTGATGGCATATGCCTGTAATCTCAGCTACTTGGGAGGCTGAGGCAGGAGAATCACTTGAACTTGGGAGGCAAGGTTGCAGTGAGCCAAGATCATGCCCCTGCACTCCAGCTTGGGCAACAAGGCGAGACTGTCTAAAAAATTAAAAAAAAAATGTGGCTTTGATCAGAGTCCTAAGTGAGGCCTTTGACCTCAAATTCCTTTCTGATGAAGGGGCTGTTACAGATCTCCAGAGGACCCTAGAGCTCAACGGTTCACACTAGCCCTATGTCCAAGGTGGCAGAGGGACCACCAGGCAGGCATCCCATGTGGGCACTTGCTGGCCAGGACCCCATCTGACCTCTTTTTTGTAGATAGGGCTCCTTGTTTCAAGGCACATACTCTCTTTATCTTACATTTTCATCTATAAAAGGAGGCAACTTGACTAGCTCATCTTAAAACAATCCTAGCCCCAAGGTGCTATAATTTCATGATTTTATGGAATTGATTTTATATGTCAGACAAAAGGATATGCCACAACGAGCCTGAGTTTGTATTTGATAAGGTTGAGGAGAGGAGGAGCAAAGTTACTTTCATTCTAGATTTGTTATTTTTCCCCTGCAGATAGTGATTGCTGATAGGTACGGGGATTTGACCAAAAAATGGGACTGGCATTGTGCAACTCTTTTCCTGTACACACTTTTGTTTTTAAAGGCTTAAATGCCTATTTGAAAATCACTAAGTGAGCCAGGTGTGGTAGCTCACACCTGTAATCCTAGCACTTTGGGAGGCCCAGGCAGGAGGATCACTTGAGCCCAGGAGTTTGAGACCAGCCTGGGCAACATGGCAAGACCCTGTCTCCACCAAAAAACAAAACAAAACAAAACAACACAAAAACATTAGCCAGGTGTGGTGGTGTGTACCTGTAGTCCCAGCTACTTGGGAGGCTGAGGTGGGAGGATCACTTGAGGCCAGGAGTTTGAGGCTACAGTGAGTTATGATCACACCACCGCACTCCAGCCTGGGCAACAGAGCCAGACCCCGTTTCAAACAAACAAAAAAAACGAACAAAAAATAAAAAAAAAAAGAAAAGAAAACTCACTGAGTGAGTGAATTCATAAAATTAGAAGGAGGTTGTCAGCACATACACAGGCAGGTCCAGCTTCCCAGTAGGTTGTGTTCTCAGACCATCTTGGTCCACATTAGGGCCTGGGATGGCTTTTCCTGCTGAAGTGAGGTCAGGCACGGTGGGTGGGTCTGAGCAGCACCAGGGCCTCCTGCTGCAGGCCTCCCTGGGTGAGGTAGATAAGGATGGGGAGGCCTAGGGCTCAGGGTTAGGGCTGGTGGAAACCTTTGTTCTCACCTGCTGTGGGTTCTCAAAGCCTCTCTTCCTTTCTTCCTAGCCTCTCAGCTTCTGCCTGTTTCTCCCTTCCCTCTCGTCCCAGCTACTATCCTTATGCCAATTGGTATTTCTTCCTTCTAAAGTTCCTGGGATGACCTGATAAAGTTTCCTTCCCTTACCACCACCTCCTGCACCCACCCCTCTCCCAGTCAGCAGTTTTGCTGTTTGCGATTTCTGTGAGTTTTTACTGCTAGTGACAAAGGAGAAGCAGGGAGTTAAAATTAGCAAATTAGGGAAATGTTCCAGTTGCAAGATATTGGTTTTTTTTTTAACCCCAATTTTGGCATTTCTTCTCTTTTACTTTTAAAATTTTTCTTTTCTTTTTCCAGCTTTATGGAGGTATAGTTGACAAATAAAAATTGTATATATTTACAGTATATGATATGATGTTTTATTATATGTATATATTTTCAGTGATTACTACCATCCAGCTAATTCACATATTCATCACCTCCCATAGTTAACTTTTTGTGTGTGTGGTGAGAGTATTTAAGATCTACTCTCATAGCAGTTCTCAAGTATACAATGCATTATTATGAACTATATTCACCATTCTGCACAATCGATCTCCAGAACTTATTCATTCTAACTGAAACTTTGTACCCTTTGACCATCTCCCCTTTCTCCATCCCACCTCAACCCCACCAGCCATGGCAACCACCATTTTACTCTCTGTATTTCTGAGTTGAATTTTTTTCCACTCCACGTATAAGTGACATAATGCAGTATGTCTTTCTGTGCCTCGCTTAATAGTGTCCTCCAGGTTCATCCATGTTGTCACAAATGACAGGATTTTCTCGATTTTTTAAGGCTGAATAGATTACATTGTATGTATATACCACTTTTTAAAAATAATCACATTTTCTTTATTTATCTGTCTATTGATTCCATATCTTGGCTGTTATGAATAGTGCCGCAAGGAGCATGAGAGTGCAGGTATGTCTTTGACATACTGATTTCATTTTCTTTGACTATATACCCAGAAGTGGAATTGCTAGAACACATAGTACTTCTGGTTTAAGGAACCTCCATATCATTTTCCATAATGGCTGTACTAATTTACATTCCCATGAACAATGTACAAGTTTCCCTGGTTCCCTTTTATCCACATTCTTGCTAGCACTGGCTATCTTTTGTCTTTTTTTTTGAGACAGAGTCTCACTCTGTCACCCAGGGTGGAGTGCAGTGGCGCTATGTAGGCTCACTGCAGCCTCCACCTCCTGGGTTCAAGTGATTCTCGTGCCTCAGCCTCTCGAGTAGCTGGGATTAGGAGGTGCACCACCACACCCAGCTAAGTTTTGTATTTTTAGTAGAGACAGGGTTTCACCATGTTGCCCAGGCTGGTCTCTAATCCCTGATCTTAGATAATCTGCCCACCTTGGCCGCATAAAGTGCTAGTTACAGGCGTGAGCCACGGTGCCTGGCCCATTGCTTATTTTTCTAACTGGGTTATTTGTTTTCTTAATATTGAGTTGTTTGAATTCTTTATGTATTTGGATGTTAACCACTTATCAGATGTGTGGTTTGCAAATATTCTCTCACATATAGTAGGTTGTTTCTCTACTCTGTTGATTGTTTCCTTTGCTGTGCAGAAGCTTTTTAGTTTGATAGAATTCCATTTGCCTGTTTTCATTTTTGTTGCCTGTGCTTCTGGGATAAAATTCAAAAAGTCATTGCCTAGTCTGATGCCAGAGAGCTTTTTTCATATGTTTTCTTTTGGTAGTTTTACATTTCAGGTGTTACATTTAAGGTTTTAAACCATATTGAGTTGATTTTTTAAATATGGTGAAGGATAAGGGTTCAGTTTCATTATTCTGTATATGGATATCTGGTTGTCCCAAAACCATTTATTGAACAGACTAGCCTTTCCCCATTGTGTGTTCTTGACAACTTTGTTGAAGATCAGTTCACTGTAAATGCCTGGATTTATTTCTGGGCACTTTATTCTGTTCCATTGGTCTCCATGTCTGTTTTTATGCCAGTACTATGCTGTTTTAATTGCAGTTGCTTTGTAGTATATTTTGAAATCAGATAATACAATGTCTCCACCTTTGTTCTTCTTGCTTAAGATTGTTTTGGCTATTTGGGTTTCATACAAACTTTTGTGGTTTCATAAAAATTTTAGGATTGTTTTTTCTATTTCTGTGAAAAATGACATTGGGATTTTGATAAAGAGTGAATTAAATTTTTAGACTGGATAGCATGGACATTTTGACAATATTAATTCTTCCAAACCATGAGCACAGGATATCTTTCCATTTTGGGGATATCTTCAGTTTCTTTCCTTTCTTTCTTTCTTTCTTTTTTTTTTTTTTTTTTTGGCTTTTGAGACTGGGTCTCCCTCTGTTGCCCAGGCTGGAGTGCAGTGGTATGATCATCGCTCAAAGTGCGTACTACCACACCTGGTGAAATTTTGTTTTTCTTAGAGACAGGGACCCTGTGTTGCCTAGGCTGGTTTCGGACTCCTAGGCTCAAGCAGTCCTCCTGCTTTCGCCTCCAAAATGTTGGGATTATTATAGGCGTGAGCCACCATGCCCAGCCTTAGGTTTTTTTTTTTTATTTGACCTATTAATAGATATATTGAATCAATGGATTTCCTCTATCTTAATTCAATATTGTATTCCTGGGATACATGGCTTCTTTCAGTACACTGTACATTTTGATGTAAGAGTATTTGATTTAGAATTTTATTTTAAAAAAATTCCTGAATAAAACCAATGTATTCTTTTTTCTTTTCTTTTTTGTTTTGTACTATTTTTGTCATTTTGGATAGACTAAGTGTAAAGGGGCCTTGTTCTCTCTCAGCAAGAGAGGAGTTGCCGAGTTATGAGGAAAATGAGAATCCAAGTGGGTCTAGCAGAAGAAATGGAAGTCGCTAACACAAGCGTGCATGCTTGGTGAATGCTTCAAAAACTCAATGTTCAGCCTCAGCAAATGAGCCTTAACCTGCAATTAGCAATGGGACCTGCACCCTTTAGACACAGAGAGGCCTCCTGTTAAAGAAGGAAGTAATTCCCCCAACTTATTCAAAGGCCTGATCCATGAAATTTATAGCCAGGAACTAATTAGTACATCTTTATCTTGCTTTAAAGGTCTCAACATATGCACTAGTGGAAGTGCCACCTCATGTGAAGAATGTCTGCTAATCCACCCAAAATGTGCCTGGTGCTCCAAAGAGGTATGTAGGTGGGGGAGGGGAGGAAGAAGGGAAGGAATGTTGCGAAGGTGAGGGTGAGGAGGAGGCAACACCACAACACACCAATTCACTATACATAAAAATCCTGTGCAGATTCTGTAAGCTGCCTCTTCCCCATCAGGCCAGAGTGATGACAAATCCAAGTTTATGAGACACTAAGATAAACTGGGTTTCTTGATACTGTGGAATGCTAATCCTGTTTTGGGGAAACAAGACTTTCCTTCCCTTTTGTTTGGAAACCAATTAGGATTCCTCTATAGTTTTCTGATCTTTGGTATAAGAACTCCAAAAGACCTGAGCCTGTGAATTGAGTTTGTTGCATAATGATTCAAAACATATCTAGATGGCTGGCATGTTGGTGGAGGCCAGTTATCTTAGTGTGTTTACTTGAGAATAAATATTAGGAATTAGCCTTTATGGAATGATTTTATTTAAAAATAATGGCTGCCATTTCTTTAAGCCTTTTAGGAAGAGATATAGGTTTGGGACAACCTAGGCCATTGGTATCATAAAGCAATGTGGGCTGGGTACTTGGCTTATGCCAGCATTGTGGGAGGCCAAGGCAGGAGGATCGCTTGAGGCTTGAGCTCAGGAGTTTGAGTCCAGCCTAGACAACATAGTGAGACTCTATCTCTACTAAATAGGAAAGAAAGAAAGAGAGAGGGAGGGAAGAAGGAAGGAGGGAAGGAAATGTAACTTGGTGGACTAATCAGAAAATGATCAATTTCTAAATTTCCTGTCTTGAAGGAAATTTCTGGGTCACAAACCCTCCCTATAAAAGTGCCCCATTAAGGTTATTTGTAAAAGAATCCAGGACTTTTGGACTGGCTCAGTCTGCAATGCAGTGCGTGGTCCCTGTCAGGAGGACCAAGAGATGGCTCTCGGGGGGCTGGGGTTAGTCTCCATCATGGCAGCCTCAGAGGTCTAGGGATTCCTTTAACCTATGATGGCTAAAACTGATCATATGGGGACCCTACTAGATGTCATACACTTTGTACATCATATAATATCTCTGATCCTCACAACAGCTCTGTCAGGTGGGTGTAATACACTTGTTTTATTGATGAAAATCTGAGGCTCAGAGCAATAAAGTAACTCACTCAAGGTCACACAAGTGTGCCAAAGCTGGGGTTTTAATCTGACCTCTGAGCCCAAGCTTTTCCCTCCAAACTATATGACCTCTTGCTTGCTATATGAACTCTCTAAAATGTCAATTTTAAAACTTTGGGAGTTCTCAATTTACTTTGAGAGAGGAATCTTTCCAACACATAAACCTTTAATCGTATTTGTGATTAATTGTACCATCTTTGTTATCACCCTTCTTTAAAATCTTCCTTTTGTTCTCTATGACCTGCAGGGCAGATCCAAGCTGTGTGGCTCTTGCCTTCCTCCTACCATCATCTCTTGTCTGACCCGACATTTAGCCAGAGGGAACCACCTGCAGATACCCAGAGAGCCCAGCTTGAGAAACCCTGCCTGATCTTCCCAGTGTTGCTCCTCTCCCTGGAGAGACTTCCTGGCTTTTTCTTCCTCCTTTCATTCTTTTATTTATTTACATTTATATTTTTTGAGACAGGATCTTGCTCTGTCACCCAGGCTGGAATACAGTGATGCAATCATAGCTCACTACAGCTTCCATCTCCTGGGCTCAAGCAATCCTCCCGCCTCAGCCAGCAGGTAGCTGGGACTACAGGTGTGCACCACTGTGCTCAGCTAATTAAAAAAAAAAATCTTTTAGAGATGGGATCTCTCTTTGTTTCCCAGTCTTGTCTGAAACACCTGGCCTCAAATGATTCTCTTGCCTTGGCCTCCCAAAGTGCTGGGATTACAGATGTGAGCCACCATGCCCGGCCCCTCCTTTCCTTAACTGATACCTTGTTTTATCGTTTTTAAGAATCAATTTGGCCAGGTGCGGTGGCTCACACCTGTAATCGTAGTACTTTGGGAGGCTGAGACGGGCAGATCACAAGGTCAGGAATTCGAGACCAGGCTGCCCAATATGGTGAAACCCCATCTCTATTAAAGATACAAAAAATTAGCCAGGCATGGTGGCATGCACCTGTAATCCCAGCTACTTGGGAGGCTGAGGCAGGAGAATCGCTTGAACCTGGGAGGTGGAGGTTGCAGTGACCTGAGATCAGGCCATTGCACTCCAGCCTGGGCAACAGGGTGAGACTCTGTCTCAAAAAAAAAAAAAAAAAAAAAGAATCAATTCAGGCCCCGTGTGCAGTGGCTCACACCTGTAATCCCAGCACTTTGGGAAGCCAAGGTGAGTGGATTGCTTGAGCTCAGAAGTTCAAGACCAGCCTGGGCAACATGACGAAACCCCATCTCTACAAAAAATACAAAAAATTAGCTGGGTGTGCTAGTGCATGCCTGTAGTCCCAGCTACTTGGGGGGCTGAGGTGGGAGGATCACTTGAGCCCAGGAGGAGGAGCTGCAGTGAGCCGAGATTGTGCCACTGCACTCCAGCCTGCGCGACAAAGCAAGACCCTGTCTCAAAAAAGAAAAAAAAAATGAATCAGTTCAACCTCATCTACTCCATAACGACCTGCGTAGCTGACTGTCTCCATCTGTCTATCCGTTCATTTATCCATCCATCCATCCGTCTATTTATCTGTGTATCCATTTGATATGAGAACGTATGAGAATGTAAGCTCCCTCCACTGGAGTGTGAGTGTTAGGGGCAGGGGTTCCTTTTTTTTTTTTTTTTTTGAGATGGGGTCTCACTCTGTAGCCCAGGTTGGAGTGCAGTGCCATGATCTCGGCTCACTGCCACCTCTGCCTCCTGGGTTTAAGCAATTCTCTGCCTCAGCCTCCTGAGTAGCTGGGATTACAGGCACGTGCCACCATGCCTGGCTAGTTTTTGTATTTTCAGTAGAGACAGGGTTTCACCATCTTGACCAGGCTGGTCTTGAACTCCTGACCTCGTGATCCACCCACCTTGGCCTCCCAAAGTGCTGGGATTATAGGCGTGATCCACCATGCCTGGCTGGGGCAGGGTTTCTATCTGTTTTCTTCATTGCTGTATTCTGAATGATGCTTACCACATACTAGTTGCTCAAAGGATTTCACTGGATGGCTATTTATTGTGTGTCTGCTAGGTGCAGGCCATGACTACCTGTTTGTCTCTGTGTACTCTGTGCTTCTTTAGCACTTACAACCTCTTTTTGTTTTAATTTGTTTTCATGCCTGTTACCAACTAAATCATCATCTCCTTGAGAAACTAAACTGTCGTATTCATCTTGGATACCCAGTATCCAGCCAAGAATCTGGGAGGAATTTGTATTTGATATAAGAGTACTGTTAAAAAGACATGGAGTTAGCAAAACCAAAGTTTCAACCCCCCTTTGCCAAGATTTACTCTTAATTTCTTGATATGTAAAATGAAGGTGACTGTTCCCACCCTCCAGCATGACTGGGAGTGTAAAATGAGCTCGGTGCATGAGAGAACTTGTGGACAAGGCTGATTAGCTGAGCCTTCTGAATGGCTGCCACTGTCATCCATGATTATTTTCTAGTGACGTGTGGCTAGAAAATCCAGAAGCCAGGTCCATTTTTACTTTAAGTAGCTTCCTTTCTTGTGCTAGTACTTCCACAAGTCAGACTTCCTGATGCTGATAGTAAGTGAAGGTGTCCCTAGGAGCTTGTTATCACCCCAGCCCACACTTAGGTTCCCTGTCTATCCCACTGGGCTCCCTCTCTGCTCATCAGGAGCCTCATTCTTAGCTGAAGAAATTCCTATGATCCCTGCCCTGGAATGCAGCTTCCCATCTTCTTTGGGGGTGACCTTTCCCCAGGACATGGGTGTGTTTTAGAGAGCCAGGTTAGGAGAGTTCAGGAATGGTTATTTATTTGTTTATTCATTTGAGGCAGAGTCTCACTCTCATCGTCCAGGCTGGAGTGCATGATACAATCATGGCTCACTCCAGCCTCAACCTCCCAGTCCCAGGTGATTCTCCCACCCAGCTTCCTGAGTAGCTGGGATTACAGGCACACGCCACCATACTGGTCTAATTTTTGTATTTTTAGTAGAGATGGGGTTTCACCATGTTGCCCAGGCTGGTCTCGAACTCCTGGGCTCAAGTGATCTGCCTGCCTCTGCCTCCCAAAGTGCTGGGATTACAGGCGTGAGCCGCCATGCTTGGCCACGAGTGGTTTTGATGAACCCCTACCCCTTAGCAAGACAGAGTAAGTGTGGCTGGGTGCCTTCTTAACCGTATATCCCAGGACATCATCAAAGATGTAATGAGCATATGATATGTGTGTACACTTAGGGTTGCTGCCCAATAGACAGCCGGTGAGGGCCAGGTTCCCAACCTATGAGGATGAATCCCATGGCACATTCCATGGGGATTCTCCTGCTCTAGATCCCATGAAGACTTACCCTTATTTTACTTGAAGTGGGCATGGCGACTCCTTATCCCTCCATTTCACGTTCCTTGTAACCGAATTCCATGCCTGCTGGCTCTGTCTCCTCCCACAGGCATCATGTGTGAGTTCACCGGTGTCCTTCCCCACCACCCCCTGCACGGTGCTCTTGCTGGTTCTCTCTTAGTTGGCTCTGTGTCACATCAGCCTTGGCTCTCTTGCCTTTGTTTACTTTTTTTTTTTTTCATTTTTAATCATTTAGTTTATTTATTTTCTGAGACAGGGTCTTACTCTGTTGCCCAGGCTGCAGTGCAGTGGTGTGATCGTAGCTCACTGCAGCCTCAATCTCTCAGACTCAAGTCATCCTCCCACCTTAGCCTCCCGAGTAGCTGGGACTATAGGCCTATTCCACAACATCCAGGCAAGTTTTTGATTTTTTTTTTTTTTTTTTTTTTTTTATGATAGAGAACAGGTCTCACTGTGTTGCCCAGGCTGGTCTTGAACTCCTGGGCTAAACTCGCCTTGGCTTCCCAATGTACTGGGATTACAGACAGTGAGCCACTGTGCCTGGCCTGTTACCTTTATTTTGACACCATGGTTTACCTGAGGGTTTCAGACTTAGTCTCTGCCCTCATATCCAGAGTCGCCAGACTCTCCCCTACTCTGAGACCAGGATGTATGGGTCACTGCCTGTCTTGGCCTGTCCATGCTGCCCCTGCCTGTCTGCAACACACTCTCTACCTTGTTCTACACAGCCTTGGCTGCCTGCTTCTCAGCCAGCTTCTCAGCCCTTATGGTGCTGTTTATACAGCACAGCTTAAGACACATGTATTAGTCTGTTCTCACATTGCTATAAGGAAATACCCAAGACTGGGTAATTTATAAAGCACAGTTCGGCATGGCTGGGGAGGCCTCAGGAAACTTACAACCGTGGTGGAAGGTGAAGGGGAAGCAATGCACCTTCTTCACAAGGTGTCAGGAAGGAGAAGTGCTGAGCAAAGGGGGAAGAGCCCCTTATGAAACTATCAGATCTCAGGAGAACTCACTCACCATCAAGAGAACAGCATGGGGGAAACCGCCCCCATGATTCAGTTACCTCCACTTGGTCTCTCCCTTGATATGTGAGGATTATGGGGATTATAGGGATTACAATTCAACATGAGATTTGGGTGGGAACACAAAGCTTGACCATATCAACACACAACAAACCCCAGCAGTTTATGATCTATTTTGTCCATCATTTTTTAAAATGGACATTTTGTTTCCCCTCTAAGATTGTAAATTTTACAACCCAGCCAATTGTCATGAGGAATGTGCCTGGAGGAGAGTGTGCAGATGCTTTCAAGCAGGGCCTAGAGGTAGCCCACATTCTTCCTACTCACACTGTTGCCTAAAACCCAGCCACATGGCATTGCCTAACTGCAATGAGAACTGGGAGACTTGCTCTAGCTTTGTGCCCCAGAAGTAAGGGAGAATGGGCCCAGTGTACTGGCAGCTTATGCTCGTGTCACTCGCAAGAGGACAGTGGTTTGGGAGAAGTGGGCAAGGCTGAGGGATCAGTGCTCCCTGTGAGAAGAGAAAGCAGGGTTGGGGAAAGCAAGGGAGGAGGCAAAGGCAGACAGAGAGATTGCACTTAGGGCTTGCAGAAGTTGGGAGGTTGTTGGGGTGTGAATATGAGGCTCCGTGAAATGGTGTGGCTGTGGGCAGTACCAGGCTGCTGTGAAATCTGGGAGAAGGACCAGGTTAGGCAAGGCCACCGCTGTGGAGCTGAATTCCCACAGGGAGAAGAACAGTGAGGCCATGGATGCATGGAAATGGGGTTGGGCATGGGAGAAGACTAGTGAAGCCTGGGCTGGGGTGAGCGGTCTTTGCCTGGGGAAGTGGATGTGCAGAAGAAGCAATGAAGCATCAGTAGGATTGGAGGTAGGAGCATGAGGAGGGAGACAGGTGAGAGGCTGGGAAGCAAGATGGGCCAACTGAAATGAAAAGAATCAATATTCAATCCAGCTCACATAAACTATAGATTCTTTAAAGAACATCTCCTTGTGGTCAGATTAAATGAAAGAAATAATATTGTCCTATTGTAGACACTTCATAAATATTTGTTCAATGAATTAATAAGTCCATTGAAAGCTGGCAGAGGGATTTCTCCATCCCCCAGGCAGGGAGTATACGTGGCAGTGTGTTGCTGGCACACAACACACATTTTGGTTGTCATCAGCTACCTTCCCCTCAAATCCCTGAGGGTTCTGCCAAGTTGGAGCTGCAGGCGTGGCTGGTCAGGGGGCCAGGCCCTGCCGTATCCCAGCCAGAAAGGTCAGCCTTAGCAAGAAGCCAGCTCCCTGCCTGCGTCCACTTCTCCCCTGGGCTCTCTGCCTGTTTCCCAGTTTGTTTCTTCCCTCTTCATCCCAGGGATTGGGCATGCTGGCCTCCTTTCTTGCTTGGGTTCCTTTTGTTCAAGGGCCTACAGTTTCTCAACTTTCTACTCTATTTCAGAAACAAACAAGAATTTGTCTTTTCCCCCAAAACAATCACCCTCACCTTTTTAGAGTTTTAGCCTTCAGCAATAGTAGGCAGGATGGCACTCAAATAATGTAATGTCTGGTCTGGCATAGAGGAACCTGAATGCACTGGCTGTGATGCTGGACAGCCAAGCACCCATTGAGCACTAGCCTTGACTGCAGGGTAAGAGACCTTGATTAGCAAAAAATATGTAGAGGAGCTGGGCATGGTGACTCATGCCTGTAATCCCAGCACTTTGGGAGGCTGAAGCGGGTGGATCACTTGAACTCAGGAGTTCAAGACCAGCCTGGCCAACATGGCGAAACCCCATCTCTACTAAAAATACAAAAATTAGCCAGGCATAGCAGTGGGCGCCTGTAGTCCCAGCTATTCGGGAGGCTGAGGCATGAGAATCACTTGACACCAGGAGGCAGAAGTTGCAGTGAGCCAAGATCACACCACTGCACTCCAGCCTAGGTGACAGAGCAAGATTCCATATCAAAAACAAACAAACAAAATATATATGGAGTCAGGTGTTAACATATTATAATAAGTAGCAGACCTCATCTTATCCTCCATGTAACAGTGATGATGGGGTGAGTGTGCATGGTGGCTTACAGTAAGTTGCAAACACCAGTGTTGTAACGAACTAAAAACAATTTAAATTTTAAACACCTCTCTTTTCTCTTTTATATTATTACGACTTAGTAACTAAAAGCAGCAAAAGGCCAGGTGTGGTGGCTCACGCCTATAATCCCAGCACTTTGGGAGGCTGAGGCGAGAGGATTGCTTGAGCCCAGGAGTTGTAGACCAGCCTGGGCAACATAGTGAGACCTGGTCTCTACAAAAAAAGTAAAAAATCAGTGGGATGTGGTGGCACCTGCCTGTAGTCCCAGCTACTTGGGAGGCTGAGGTGGGGAGACAGCTTGAGCCTGCGAAGTTGAAGCTGCAGTGAGTGGTGATCACGTCACTGCACTCCAGCCTGGGCGACAGAGCGAGACCCAGTCTCTAAAAAAAAAAAAAAAAAAAAAGCTGCAAAGGACACTTCAACTTTTTATTTCCATTCTGCTGCTTTTCCCCTTTGGAGAGTTTAATAAGGGCATTTCTGGAGACCAGGGATCAATGCTTTGTTTGTGTACAGGAACCTCTTCCAGCATAGAGCATGGGGAGCATCTACAAGCAGTTGTGTTGTGGCCCATTAGAAGCCATCCTTCTTGCTTGGATTCCTTTTGTTCCTTGAACAAAAGGTTGCCATTTTTCCCTGTTGAGATGAAGTCTCCCCTCCTCTTCTATAGGTTGAGGCCCCTCTGTACCTGTTTCTCTGCAAAAGGATATTTATCCCTCGTGTTTGGTAGGTAACAGATCTCTGAATTTGGGGCAGCAAAGAAATGCTGCCTTCAGAAGGATGGAAGCTGTGGGCCCAAAGTTAGTTTCCTGCTGCAGAACTTGGCAGTGGCCTTGGCTAAAATGGGAGGCGGCACATGCTGCAAAGAGCACTGGATCTGGGCCCAAGAAGCCAGGGCCAGATGAACTTCAACTTCTTGGGTGAACTTAGGCTTGTAGACCTCTGATTCCCCACCTGTGGGAGCCAGGGGATGGCACCAGGTGATGCAGTCAAGGGCCCTGCCCCTTGGAACTTGCTATGTCTGACACCTGGCAGAGGGTCTGAGTGTCAGGTCTCTGGGATCTGAAGCTGTTACACCATCAGACATCAGGATGTCATTCATGTGAGGAGGACTTTCTTTTTCTTTTTTTTTTTCAACTTTCATGTTAGATACAGAGGGTACATGTGCAGGTTTGTTATATGGGTATATTGCACTCTAAGTAGTGAGCGTAGTACCCATTAAGTAGTTTTTCGACCCATAAACCCTCCTGTCCCAGTAGTTCACAGTATCTGTTGTTCCCATGTTTGTCTGTGGGTGCTCAATGTTTAGGTCCCACTGATAAGTGAAAACGTGGTATTTGGTTTTCTGTTCCTGCATTAATTTGCTTAGGAAGGAGGATTTTCTTAAACATGAGTCTGCCTTTTCTCTAAGGCTTTATGATGTGAGGCATCCGTATTCATTGAATTTGGAGCTTAGAAATATAGGTATTGAGGGGCCAGATGTGGTGGCTCACACCTGTAATCCCAGCACTTTGGGAGGCTGAGGCGGGTGGATCACGAGGTCAGGAGATCGAGACTATCCTAGCTAACACGGTGAAACCCTGTCTCTACTAAAAATACAAAAAGCTGGGCGTGGTGGCAGGCACCTGTAGTCCCAGCTACTCAGGAGGCTGAGGCAGGAGAATGGCTTGAACTGGGAGGCGGAGCTTGCAGTGAGCCGAGATCGCGTCACTGCACTCCAGCCTGGACCACAGAGCAAGACTCCATCTCAAAAAAAATAGAAATATAGATCTTGAGACATTTGCTTTCTTTTTTCTTTCTTTCTCTTCCTTTCTTTCTTTCTTTTTCTCTTTCTTTCTTCCTTTCTCTCTCTCTCTCTTTCTTTCTTTCTTTCTCCTCTCTCTCTTTCTTTTTTTTTCTTTTTTTACCTTAAACTACTAAGGGTTAAGGACATTTTCCAGATTTATAATGTTTGTATACCTGGAAGGTCATAGCCATTACCAGATATGCCCCTGGTCTCTGTCATTTTGGTTTTCTCTCTTTAAATATGCATCTATCCTTGTTCAAAATTAAAATATCTAGGCCAGGTGTTGTGGCTTATGCCTGTAAGCCCAGCATTTTGGGCTGTCATGGCGATCATCTGAGGTCAGGAGTTCAAGACCAGCCTGGTCAACATGGCAAAACGCTGTCTCTACTAAAAATACAAAAATTAGCCAGGCATAGTAGCACATGCTTGTAATCCCAGCTACTCAGCAGGCTAAGGCGGCGGGATCACTTGAACCCAGGAAGCGGAGGTTGCAGTGAGCTGAGATTACACCACTGCACTCCAGCCTGGGTGACAGAGTGAGACTCCGTCTCAAAAATAAAAATAAAAACAAAAATACTTAGGAAGGAATACATGGAATAGAGGCGAAGCTCTTGGCTTGTGGCCTGACACCCTCTGTTGAGGTCTGCAGCACTATCCTTTTCTTGGGCAATAAGAACCTATAGCTACAAATCAGTTATGGCTTACTCCTTCCTTATTGGGTCAAAAATAAATCAAAAGAGATTAGTCAAAGCAATTTTTTGGACTCCGTGCCAAAAGAGATCTTCACCTCTTAGGGGAATTTCCCTGTTAAGGTAGCTGCCTTACCCTCAAAATCTTCTTCAGACCTGCCTTACCCTGTGGTGCCTCAGCTAGTGGCTCTGAGTTCCTAGAGCTCTGGGACAATAATGACAGAACTCGATATATAGGTAAAGAAGTCTCAAAGTTGTTGAGCACATCAACAAAACCATATGGCCTCACCCAGGTAGCAAGAAAGTGAACTTTGACACTGATGATAGAGATGCATGTCACTGAGAGGAAATCTAACTTTGGTCCACATGGCATATTGGGTGTCCTTTGCTGTCTATAAAGCTGGAGTTGCTGAGAATAGGACTCCCTTTGTACCATCATGTTGCTGACTTGGTCTGCACTTCCAAAGTCAGTGCAACCTTGCAAGTTGCAGCTTTAATGTGATTAATGGTGGTTTCCACACTGGCAACCAGGTGACAGTGCAGGAGCCCATGATTCTTGTTGTTGGTGCAGCTAACTTCAGGGAAGCCTCGTATGCACTGGAGCTGAGGTTTATCACAACCTCAGCTGAAGAATGTTTTTAAGGAGAAACATGGGAAAGCTGCTACCAATGAAGGGCATGAAGAGGGCTTTGCTCTTAACATCCTAGAGGATAAAGAAGCCCTAGAGCTGCTACAGTCTGTACTTGGGAAAGCCAGTGACACTACTAGGGTTGTAATCAGCACTGACCTGGCTGCCTCACAGTTCTTCAGGTCTGGGAAATATGATTTAGACTTTAAGTCTCCTGATGGTCCCAGCAGATACATTTGGCCCTGTACAAGTCCTTCATCAGTGATGGGTAGTGTCTATCAAAAACCCCTTTGAGCAGGATGTTGGGAAGCTCAGATGAAGTTCACTGCCAGTGCAAGTATCCCAGCAGTGGGGGGATCATCTCATTGACCAACCTGAAGGAATTGTGCACCTGCCTCCTGCTTAGGTGAAGCAGGTTGGCTCTGTGCCCTGGTCTATTCCAGAGTGTAAGCTGGTCCAGACCAGTGGGAGAGGTGTCAGGGGTTCCCATTACTCTGAGGAAACTGACCATGTTTCCACTGCCACCCTGGTGATGGGGCTGTGCACTGGACTGATCAAAACAGGTGCACCTTGACAAACAGAACTGGGCCAAGTATAGTCAGCTCCTCAGAAGCAGAGGGGCTGGATAGCAAGGCTCAATTTGCCAGTGAGAAAGTCAGAAATTCTCTAGCATAGTAAGCACTGGGCAGGCAAGTCCCTGAGCTCTTCAAGCTCTGGAAAGCTAATTAGACATCTACTTCAGACAGCTCAAGACAGCAGACCCAAACTGGCAGGGCCCTTAGGTTGTTACACCTCCTTTTCCTGAACCCTGTGTTTTTCTTCTCACTGCTTCACTAGAACTGCTATATCAGAGCCAAGCTTGACCACCTGGAACCCCATGTAGAAAGCTCTGCTTTTAAATCTAAGGCCAGAGGCCAGGCGCGGTGCCTCATGCCTGTAATCTCAGCACTTTGGGAAGCCGAGGCAGACAGATCACAAGGCCAGGGGATCAAGGCCATCCTCGCCAACATGGTGAAACCCCGTCTCTACTAAAAATACAAAAATTAGCTGGGCATGGTGGTGTGTGGCTGTAATCCCAGCTACTCAGGAGGCTGAGGCAGGAGAATCGCTTGAATCAGGGAGTCGGAGGTTGTAGTGAGCTGAGATTGCGCCACTGCACTCCAGTCTGGTGACAGAGCAAGACTCGGTCTCAAAAAAAAAAAAAAAAAACTAAGGCCACAATAATATGTATATATATGTGTGTGTGTGTGTGTGTGTGTGTGTGTATTTTTTTTTTTTTTAAACAAAGTCTCACTGTCACTCAGGCTGGAGTGCATTGGCATGGATCATAGCCCACTGCAGCCTTGAGCTCCTGGGCTCAAGAGATCCTCCTGCCTCAGCCTCCTAAAGTGCTGGCATGAGCCACCATGTCTGGCCAGAAAACTCATTTTACTAACCTTGTTTCATAACAAGTGTTTATGGAGCCACTTATACCTTTGGTGTAGTCCTGGAGGTTGTTGACAGGCAAGATCCTCGGGGATTTAATGCACAAATAAATCGTTATTTAAAAAAAAAAACCCAACAAACAAACAAACATACCATAGGCTTAGGACAATACATCTGGCTTTACTTATTTGAAAACACTGCAGCGTCTTCTTGACTTCTTGTTCTTTTTTGTGTTTGTTTTTTGTTTTTCTGAGACAGGCTCTTGCTCTCTTGCCCAGGCTGGAGTGCAGTGGCACAATCGCAGTTCACTGCAGCATTGAACTCTTGGCCCAAATGATCCTCCTGCCTCAGTCTCTCAAAGGGCTGGGATTACAGGTGTGAGCCACCAGACCAGGCTGACTTCTTGGTCTTGAATTTTACAAGGATTCTAAAGGGCATTGGGTAGTTCCAGGACATCTGAGACCTTGAGGGAGGGTGCATTCCTCTGATTTTTGTGCCTCTGCCAGCAGTCTGGCTTCTAACAAAGTGGTCAAGGGATGCTGACTCACATGAGGCTTCTGGCAAAGTGTTCCAGAGGGAAGAGGAAGAGACCAGTGTCTTAACTCTTCCAGAAAGACTCATAGGACAGCATTGGCCTCCAGCCTGCCAGAGCGGAGGGGAATCTTGTTTTTCACATTCACCAGGGAAAAGGTGAAACCCCTTTGCCGGAAATGACCAGGGAGGCTTCATGTTTTATAATAAAGTATATTGTTTCATTTTAAAGTTAATACCTTAACCTCCTGGTGTCCCAAATGAGGTTGAGTTGTTCTGATGTCCAGGTTTCTCCCAAACCCAAAGAAAGATTTTTCTTATCAATGTATCGTTATCACACAAACAACAAAGATAAAAATGTTTTTGTCACTTTACTATAACACCTCATTTAAAATTGTTCCTTCAAATCCTAGTAAATACGATTCTGTATTCTGGGTTTTTTTTTCCTCCTTAGTGTAAATATTTTAAATTTCTTCTTAATTCTCATAATTATTTGTAGTGACTGCATCTATTGAAGTGATATGTTATGTTATTCTTCTGGTTTAAGGATTTAGGTTTGCAACTTTTAAAGATTATATTATAAATAATACTGCCATATACATCCATAGAGTTTCTCCTTTCTCTTTAGATGATTTTCTTGTAATAAGTTTCTTGGAGTAGAGCACTGGGTCAGTGGATATGACCTGTACTGCCACGTTGTTCTCCTGAATGATTATCCAGCATCCAATGCCTGTGAAAGATGATAAGTGAACAGCTTAAAGGTTAACTCTTGAATGCCCAAGGGAAGACTTCAGCTACTTATATGTCATCTTATTTATTTAACTATATATTATTTCATCTGCTTATTTATTTATTTTTAGAGATGAGGTCTCATTATGTTGCCCAGGCTGGTCTCAAACTGTTGATCTCAAGCAATCCTCCCACCTCGGCCTCCCAAATAGCTGGGATTACAGGCATGAGCCACCACGCCCAGCAATATATAACAACTTTTAAATAATTTTAGCTGTACAACTTCTAATCATTTCTGTTTCTTTCTCTTGCTAATCATGTAGGCAGTTAGGAGCATTTTAACCATCAAAATAACAACAAAACCGAACATTTTTATTATGTGTTTACAGTTTACAAAATGCTTTCATATCTAGCAGCTCAGTTAATCCTTACAATACTTGGTGAAGCATCTGGGATAGGGATTACCATTTCGTCCATTTTCAGACAATGAAAATGGAAAGTAGAGAATTTAAGGTCAACCGGATGGAGACGCAGCCACGACATGCGATGTTTTCGGGAGACACCCTGACCGCCTCCTGCTCTCTTCCTCTTTTTCCCTGCCTAGGACTTCGGAAGCCCACGGTCCATCACCTCTCGGTGTGACTTGAGGGCAAACCTTGTCAGAAATGGCTGTGGAGGTGAGATAGAGAGCCCAGCCAGCAGCTTCCATGTCCTGAGGAGCCTGCCCCTCAGCAGCAAGGGTTCGGGCTCTGCGGGCTGGGACGTCATTCAGATGACACCACAGGAGATTGCCGTGAACCTCCGTCCCGGTGAGTTGCCCACAGAAAGGGCTGGATGCTCTGGGATCAGGAAGGCCCATGGGGGAGGTTGAGACTTGTTAATAATGGGACAATGAGTCAGGCCAGGCTGAGATCAGAGCCACGAGATGGTGATGGGGAGGCGAGGCTCAGACCTAAGGAAGCAGAGTATGTTCTTATTGATGTGTCTGTGGACAGGCTCCTGTGGACAGAGGAAGATCTTTGCTATTTTTAAACAATTGTGTTTAAATATACATAACATTTACCATTTAAGCATTTTCAAGTGTACAGTTCAGCAGCATTAAATTCACAGTATTGTATAAACATCAGCAGTATCTATTTCCGGAATGTTTTTGTCGTCCTAAACAGAAAATCTATACCCATTAAACATTAACTCCTCATTCTCTCTTTCCCATGGTTCCTGGTAACTGGCATTCTACTTTATTTTTTATTTTTCATTTATTTTTATTTTTAAATTTTGTTTAAATCAGGGAGCAACTGATGGCAGAAATTACAGTCATTCAGGGTGTAGTGGCTGCCCACTCTACTTTCCAACTCCGAACTTGACTAGTCCAGGTACCTACCATAAGTGGAATCATCCAATATTTGTCCTTTGAAGTTTGACTTATTTCACTAAGTGTAGTGTTTTCAAGTTTCACACATATTTTGGCATGTGTCAGAACTTCATTCCTTTTTTGGCTGAGTAATATTTCATTGTATGAGTGTATCACATTTTGTTTATTCATTTGTCTGTCAATGAACATTTAGGTTGTCTTCAACTTTTGGCTCTTGTGAATAATGCTGGATGCTGGTAGATTTACTCCTTAGTGAATGCAAGTTGCTCAGGAAACACGCCACTTTTAGGAAAAAGCGTTTTTTCCCATCAGCAAATTCCATTTGAGTCTGTAGCATTCTGCAAGGACAAACCTTTTAGAGTGGAGATTTTTTGTTTTGTGACCATGGGGCCCTGCAAGCCTTAGAGTTGCTTAATATAAGGAAATAGTAATATAATTACTTATAATGTAATATAAAGAAACAGTTTTGCACACCTACTATGTGCTAAACACTTGACCTAACTTTAAGGTAGCTATTTTTTTTTTTTTTTGAGATGAAATATCGCTCTGTCACCCAGGCTGGAGTGCAGTGGCACAATCTTGGCTCATTGCAACCTCCACCTCCCGGGTTCGAGAGATTCTCCTGCCTCAGCCTCCCTAGTAGCTGGGTGTGTGCCACCACGCCCAGCTAATTTTTTTTTTTTTTTTTTGTATTTTTAGTAGAGACAGGGTTTCACCATGTTGGCCAGGCTGGCCTTGAACTCCTGACCTCAGGTGTTCTACCCTCCTCGGCCTCCCAAAGTGCTGGGGTTAGAGGCGTGAACCACCATGCCCGGCCAGGTAGCTCTCATTTTACGCACAAGGAAAAAACCTGCTCAAGGTCTCTCAGTTAGTAAGTGGTGAATCGATTCAGCCCCAGGTCTTGGTAACCACAAACCCATGGTTGTTTCTAGTTCACCACTTTTATCATCGAATATTCTGCATATTAGAAACCTTGAAACGTCAAAGGGTTGGATGTGCATGTGGCTAAATTAGAAAGTATTACACTATTGGGAAGGGGCAGATTTTTTCACATTTCACTGATTTTTTGCCGTTTTCTTCTATCCCATGGTCTAGGAAACCACTGGCAGTAACTATTTGTACATGGTTTATGTAGACTCCAGGGAAGCTTGTAGCAGTGGAAAGATCATGGATCTGGCTGGCTCTCTTGGCCAGCTCTGGCTCTGTCCCTAGCTTGGAGGCCCTGGGCAAGTTACTCCATCTCTCAGCATCTTAGGGTCTTTGTCACCTTTGTTCCTCGTGGGCATGTTCAGAGGCTTAAATGGACTTTTTATATCAGTGAACTTTTCAAAGTTAAAATTTTTATTATTTTCAAAGAGCAGTAGCCAAGGGTGCCAGATGGAGGTTTGACCAGGGATGCTCAGTGCCTCGGAAATGGATTTAACACAGTGCTGCACGTGGTAAGCACTCAGTAAAGCTCATTGTTGTTGCTGTGGTTATCATCGTATGGTCTGCACCATGAGTTTTTAAAGAAAGAGCTCCAAGTTATCATACAGTTGAGAAATGTTTTATTTTGTCTATTTTAATTGGCTTGAAAATAAGAAACAAAAGAGGAGTGTAAGATGGCCCTGCTGATAGAGAAGCCTAAACTATTGGGTTGCCTGCCCGGGAATCAGTGTTCAGATTAATTGAAGTTAGGATTTTTGCAAACCTTCTCACTATAAGCGACACTCAGCCTTTTAGTTTAGTGAGATACTGAGGTGAGAGAGAAAAGGAAGAGAACTCTTACAGGGCTGTGTGAGTGGGTAGAAAAAGTCAGCTGAGCCCTTATGTGGGCAGATGGTTGGTAATGTCCTCTGCGGAAAGAGAAATCTCTTACGTAAAGACAGGCTCAGGGTCCAGGGTTTGGACCGATAGGGGATATAGGAGTTGTTGTAGACTATTAATATATTGGAACATTGTGTTGTATAAGAATAGTGTATTGACTAATGTGAATGCCATCTCTTCTTTTTTATCATAGTAACAGTATAGCAATAACACATGAAATTATTTTTCATTTTTACTATGTCCCCTGTCTTTATTCACCTCTTTGTATTTTTCATATACTTATTATCATAATGTATGTATAATTGTGCTATTTTCATTCAATAATCTTTGAAAATTAGGACAAAAATTCATACCTCCAAAAGAGTTTGTAGTTTCAGAGCCATTGTGGAGGAAGGTTTTAATTTACATTTTCGGAACTCCTCATCTAGAATAGCTCTCAAAGCCTGTGGTGTTCTCTCCAGGAAGTATCCTTTATGGTGGCAAATCTTTCTTCTTTAGGGTAGACTTAACTTAGGAAAGAATTGCATCACACAAATCCAAAGATGTCCACACTTTAATAATTCCAGTTTTTAAAATCGGAATTAAGGTGTGAGTGTGAGCAGAGATGGTTGTCTGGTTTGACTATCAACTGGCCTTTACAGCAGTCCCTGTAGAAGAGTTAGAGAGTTAGTGAAGGCTGGGTGTGGTGGCTTATGCCTATAATCTCAGTGGTTTGGGAGGCCAAGGAGAGAGGATCAACTGAGATCAGAAATCTGTGACCAGCCTGGGCAACATAGTGCGACCCCGTTGCTATGGGGGAGACTGAGGTGGGAGGATCCCTTGAACCCAGGAGTTTGAGGGTCCAGCCTGGATGAAAGTGAGACTCTAAAAAACAACAACAACAACAACAAGAACCCAAAATAAAAAACAAGTGATTTGAGTAACGGCAGGTTTGTATACAATCCATATTTATGCATAAAACTCAATATATGCTCAATTAAAGAAAAAAATCATTCTTATTTGGTATAGTTACATCTCCTGCTAAGCATTATGATATGGTTTCTGGTATTAGAAATAAAACGGAAACCATGACCCTATGTTTATACAAAACCACAGTGTGGGTGCTGTGTGCAGCTCTGTCTTGTGTAAGGTGTCGTGGTGGAGAGCCCAGTGCTGGGGGTGTGAATTGGACGGAGGAGCTGACTGCCTCCTGAAAACACACCCAGACTATGAAGAGGGTTCAGTCTGAAGAGATGAAGACTAGGAAGAGATTTGATGAAAATACGAGTTCCTAAGACCTACAAGCATTGTGAATATGTTTCCCAAAGGTAGAAACACTTGAAACCAATGATGCCTCTTAAAATTTTGAAAATATAATTTTAACATTTACAAAGAGAAGTACAGGCAAACCCGAAGAATTTCTTTGGTGGGGGAGAAAAATGGTATGTCGCAGTTAGCAAAATTTTCAGTTATGCAAAATGCATATTTACCTCAGGGTATTTCCCCCCTGACTCTAAGGAGGGCTTTCAGGTATATAGGGGTTGGTTTTTCATGTATCTATCTATCTATATATATAGAGAGAGACAGAGTCTCGCTCTGTCTCCCAGGCTGGAGTGCAGTGACATGATTTCAGCTCACTGCAGCCTCCGAGGTTCAAACAATTCTTATGCCTCAGCCTCCTGAGTAGCTGGGACTACAGGCGCACACCACTACACCTGGCTAATTTTTGTATTTTTAGTAGAGACAGGGTTTCACCACGTTGGCCAAGCTGGTCTCGAACTCCTGGGCTCAAGTCATTCGCCTACCTCAGCCTCCCAGAGTACTGGGATTACAGGCGTGAGCCACTGTGCTGGGCCTCCATTGTATATTTTTAGAAATGCTTTTGTGTCTCCTTCCTTGTCCTGCCCCCCATGCCTCATAATAGTTATTTGTTGAGTGAAATATAAGACTTTGCCAGACTTATCGCAGACTAATCAAGGACAGGCCTCAGCATAATATGAAAGACACTTCATGAAGGCAAAGTAATTGTTCCAAGGTAAGTCTCAGGAAGGAAATAAAAATTAAAAAGAATTTGTTTACTTTAAGCAGGACATTTTTAATTTTTTTAAATTGAGATATAATTCACAGACCATAAAATTCACCATCTTAAGGTGTACATTCAGTGGTTCTTAGTATATTTGCAAGGTTGTACAGTCAACACCACTATCTAATTCCAGAACATTTTCCAAAAAGAAGTCCCATACCCATGAACAGTTACTGCCTATCCTACCGTCTCCCACCCTCCTCTTTCAGCCCCTGGTATCCACCCGTCTACTTTCTCTATATATAGTTTTGCATATTCTGGACATTTCGTATACATCATATAATGTGTGGCTCTTTTGGCTGGTTTCTTTCACTTAGCAACATGTTTCAAGGTTCATCCATGTTGTAGCATGTACTTCATTCCTTTTTATGGCCAAATAATATTCCATTGTATATGTATAGATATACTACATTTTAGTTGATGGACATTTGGGCTGTTTCTACTTTGGGACAATTCTTTTTTCTTTTATTTTAATAACCCCGCAGTTAACATCCTATACTTTGGGGCAATTATGACTAATGCTGCTAGGAACATTCATATACACACTATTGTGGGGACATATGTTTTCAATAATCTTGGGCCTATAGCTAGGAGTGGAATTGCTGGGTCATATGGTAATTCTATGTTTAACTTTTTGAAGGACTGCCAAGCTTTAAGCAGGATTTTGTGTAAATATAGGATCATGTTTTCCATTTTATTTCAATACTGGTAACTACATGTCAGGATAAGAACCTTAGAAAAAATCATTAACAAAGAGCATAAAATCCTTAAGAAAGGACATAAACTTTAAAGTAAAGCTTATTGAGAATGGTCAAAAGCTAAAGGTGGTTTTGAAACACTGAGCAATTAAGAAGAGTTTATTAAAGTCATTATTGGCCTCAGTCCTTTAACCTCTTAAAAAATGACCCTTGCTTGGTAGCTTTCTTACATTTTGAAATAATTTTAGACTCACAAGAAGTTGCAGAAATAACACAGAGATGTTCTATGTACCCTCCTTCGCTGCCCTCAATGATAGCATCTTAATATAACAAAAGTACGTTCTGAAAACCAGGAAACCAAGACGGTTACAATACTATTAACTAAACTACAGGTGATTGGTTGCTTTTGGGTTTCCTGCCAGCCCCTATTTTTTTCCTCCCTTCTCCTTCCAGGTTCTACTTGGAAGAGCCAGTTTTTAGGTAGTGCTTCTGCAATAAAGTTGCCACCCTGGGTGACAGTGTACATAGCTTAAATAGATGAAGAAAGTCTTTTGATGATGGCTGGATAAGGGGTTATTTTAAAGGAAACCAGAAGTATAGAGCCCTGGGCTTGGAGGCAGACACTGTGGAGGACAACCATGTCTTCAGGTGACTTGTTCCTTGGTTCCGTCGGTCAACAGTCACAATTCTGAGGTGGAGAGGGGGTGCAGTACAGCCTGGCATCCTTGTTCTAGACCAATGAGGCAATAATTTGGTTCTAGATCTGGATTTAATCCTGGGATACTGCCTTCTGCTGTAGTGACTGGAAGAGCTGTCTGCTCATTTATAATGTGTGCACCAGGGCCCTAATTTTCTGTTCAGTTGTAGTCCTGTTATAACAGAGTGGATTTTTATGTTTCCCTTCTTTCTTTCAGTTTCCAGCACAGAATAGTACTTCTAGGGAATCAAAAACCATTTGCATTTATTTTGGGATGGCAAGGGTCTTTATTTGCTGAGGTATTACTTTGTCTTAACACTTTGAACAAAATCAGTCTTAAGAGTTTTTGGCTCAAAGGCAGGAAACTGAGGGAAAAGAAAGAAGAAAAAATAAATAAAAATTTAAAAAAAGTTTTTGAGGCTGGGCTTGTGGCTCACACCCATAATCCCAGCACTTTGGGAGGCTGAAGGGGAGGTTCACTTGAGCTCAGGAGTTTGAGGCCAGCCTGGGCAACATGGCAGGACTTTGTCTCTACTAATAATTTTAAAATTAGCCAGGTGTGGTGGCACATGCTTATGGTCCCAGCTACTTGGGAGGCTGAGGTGGGAGGATTGCTTGAACCTGGGAGGTTGAGGCTGCAGTGAGCTGTGGTTGTGCCACTGTACTCTAGCCTGGGTGACAGAAGAAGACCCTGTCTCAAAAAAAAAAAAAAAAAAAAAAAAGGTTTTTGCTGGAATTCTCAACTCACTCTCTAGAAATGTTTGTTATTTGATATATATCCCTAAGGAAAATACCAACTTTTCACTTTTTATTAAAGGGAAGGCAGAGAGAAGAAGGCTTTAAAAATACATTTCAGATGGAATGCTAGTTGATACCCGATTACAGTGGAAGAACCTGTACTTACAAACTGAGCAGTGCAGAAATTCTGTGCAAAATGCAGTTGGAGCTGGGTTCTGTGGAACCAGGAACAAGCAGAAGGACATGAGAGGGGCTGCCTGGGGTAGCATTTCACTGGTGCCAGGTGATCAGCTTCTGTTTTGAGTTTGCCATTTCTCTAGTCCTGCCCCTGGTCCTGAGGCTGGCAGGAATTACGTGGAATAGCCCCAGAGAGAAGGGATACAGCCACAGGGATACATGAACCTGTAGAGACCCTAAGTGGAGAGGGAAGGAGCAGAGAAGGATGAATCCTGACACATGGGCCGGAATGGTGTCACCAGAGACTAAGACAGGCAAATTAAGGGTGAGAAGCCCTTCCCACTCTGCTGGGCAGCGGGAGGTGGCGATTGGTTAAAGTCTGGGGTGTTTTTAAAGGAAAGCAGCGTGGCTGGGAAAGAGTTGGAAGGGAGGAGAGTGCTTAAGCGTGCATGGTTCTGGAAGTGTACCCAAAGGTGGAAAACATACCCAAGACCTTCTCTCTGCAGAAAGTGCACTTCACATGCATTAATGGCTTCACCTTCAGGCTGCTAACATTAGAGGCCTCCCTTTTTGGGGAGTTGGTACACTGGAAGCTTAACGCCCTCACCACAGATCTGACCAGGAATGTCAGTCCCTCCAGGATCTGCTGACAGAAGATTCTGTCATTGCCACGGCCTATTCAGGAGTCTGTGGCAGTTGAAATCAAATATATTAGAGGCAGCAATAAACCCTCGCTCTGAACATCAGTGGTGTTACCATCTTTCTTACATCCCTCTCTTTCTGGAAAAATGGGACAGTATTTCTTTTTAACAACTGCAGCCTTCCTTTGGGAAGGGGTGTGTGTGTGTGTGTGTGCGTGTGTGTGTGTGTGCGTGTGTGTGTGTGTGTGTTACTGATCAATTTCTCTTAGAATGTAATGCCAAGAAGTTTCTTGCTTCAGAATAGATAGCCTCTTAGGATACAAAGGGACCTATATATCATGCCTTCTTTCCCTCAGCCTTCATGTCTGGAAAATTTAGGGTTAAATTTGTATGCCCAAGGCTGTAGCTGTTGAAATTCAAGTTGCTGGCAGGATTTTCTGTCTCTCTCTTTATCCTCACAGGAAATTGCTTCAGTAATTGACTTTTGGGAAAACCGAGGCCAAAGTTTTCTTTGTATAGGAACATTTGTGTGGTGTTTATCTCTTTTAATCCCTACAATAGTTAATATCCTCCCCACTTGACTGATGCAGAAACTGAACAGTGAGTTGAAGAGAGCCTGAGTTCTCCCTAGTCCTTGGTGACCAGGTCTGGATTCAAACTCAGCTTTCTTGCTTCCAAGCCTCTATCCCATAGATGCCTCTCTGCCTCCCAGAATCCAAGCCAATTATTTGTTTCCTGGTTTTAAAGTGCCCATCTGTTAATTTCTTATAATTCGTAAAAAAGTAGAAGTAGATTTTGGATAAAATAAGTTGTAGGTGGGAACTTCGGGGGACAGGTGGCTGAAAATGCAGAAGACCTGTGAAAAGATCATGGCATCAGGAAGAGGAAATAGGATTGCAGGCTCTGTGCATTTGGGGTCTGTTGTCTGCCCATGCAAGGGCCAAGGAGGGAGCTCCCTTCCCCCAACTCCCCCCTCCTCCCTGCCCCTCCTCACTATGATGTGGCACCCAAGGAG
Source organism: Hylobates moloch (assembly GCF_009828535.3). Classification (NCBI taxonomy): domain Eukaryota; kingdom Metazoa; phylum Chordata; class Mammalia; order Primates; family Hylobatidae; genus Hylobates; species Hylobates moloch. The sequence goes on from NW_026652279.1 coordinate 36,873,791, forward strand.
CCCTCTGGCGGGACCAGCTGTGTCTGTCTGACCAAAGGCAGACACTGCAGCAGCCTGGAATTCATTCTGGAAGAAAACCTTGAACATTCCTCTGTTTGAGTCAGACTCTGATGGTTTTAAAAAATAGGCTTATATCAATAGGCAACTCAAACTCCATCAATCCTGAGGCGCCTAGAACAGTACACGCAAAGACAAGTCAGGGGAAGCAGGCTCAGAGCTGCCACTCTGACTACAAGCAGTAATGATCATAATCATACTGCATCCATGCAAGCCTGTACTGCTCATAAAACACTGCTCTCCCTCATAAGCGCATCATAGGCTTAACTGATGCTGTGAGCGTTGTTGTTATTTCCATTTTATATTTCAAGAAACTGAGGTCCAGGTTGCACTCCTATTCGAGGGACACAGCTGGAACTTGAACTAAAATCTTTTGATCATTGGATTCCTCGTGGTCTAGTTAGTGAAATATGCCTTGTTGTCACGGTGAGAGGAGGAGAGGGAGCACAGAGGGTTGAGTTCCCTGCAAATTAAAGAAGGCTTCAGTTTGCTAGTTGTCAGCTTGAGATGAAAGACCGGTTGCTCTGAGATGTGGCTGCTGGCAATTCAGGTGTAGACCTGCTGGGCAGGAGTGAGGCCACCTTTGCTGTTGTGCCTCTAAACACACAAAGAATCTATCCAAATTTCAAGTATGTATAGACAGTTCTACTGCAGGATAAATAGGACATCTCTTGGCACTCCTGAAATGTTAATAAGCCCAAGGCAGATAGAATGATCTGGTATGAGTTGAGCCTTAAAGTTGGTTGTAAGTGGTTTGTTTTTAGAAATTATGAAATGATTTCAAGATCATTATCCTGGCCTGGGTCTTCCAGTTATTGCCCTGACTTGAGCCTCTCTGAACTCTATAGAGTGAGACAGCAAAGTCCACACCTGCTAGACACTGGCTTTTCTCTTTGTTCTTTTCCTCTGAATTAATTCCCCTTTTCTCTGCCTGTTGGCTATCTTATTGTAGGTGGTAGACAAATCTAGTGCTGTCTTTTCTCTTTCTTCTTGTTTTCTTTTTTTGATAGAGCTAAAATTTGGAATCGGTCTTCCTGTATTTATATATGTAGTTTCCGATGATAATGAATTGTGCCTGTGATGTCCCAAAACATCAAATATGCCCCCCAAAGTAAATACTAGTCTGGTAAATGGCGAGAGAAATAGAAACAAAAACAGGTGATGTGGCATAGGCATGCATATTTTTGCCCATTGGGGTATTTTAAACAACCATCTTTGTTTCTCTGCCCTCCCTTGCCTTGCACATCTCTCTCCCCAACTTAGTTCTTCCCCACTCAGGCCCACACCCCTCTTTTGTTCATTTCTTCCTGCTTTTTGTTTCAAACGCACATTCCCATCGTGGCTGGGTCTTTCTCTGGAGTTGGTATGTGGTTGGTGGGCTATTCTCCACCCAGTTTGTGTTCATGAAATTGTCTGGTTCACTGTCCACTGATTACCCAAGGGTCCTTGTTGCTGAGAAGACGGAACACTACCAAGGAGCCTGGTTGTTAAGGAGTTTCCTTAGAAATGCTAAGCCCAGGCCAGGCGTGGTGGCTCACTCCTGTAATCCCAGCACTTTGGGAGGCTGAGGTAGGTGGATCACTTGAGGCCAGGAGTTCAATACCAGCCTGGTGAACATAGTGAAACCCCGTCTCTACTAAAAATGCAAAAATTAGCCAGGCATGGTGGTGGGCACCTGTAATCCCAGCTACTCAGGAGGCTGAGGCATGAAAATCGCTTGAACCTGGGAGGCAGAGGTTGCAGTGAGCCGAGATCGCACCACTGCACTCCAGCCTGGGCGACAAAGCAACACTCTATCTCAAAAAAATAAAATAAAATAGAAAAAGAAATGTTAAGCCGAGTGTTTGGGAAGGAGAACCCAGGCCTCCATTCTCAGCACTGTATTCCCTTCAGGTACTTTACTTCCAAGAAAAATCTTCTGGGAGGCACACAATCACTAAAGAACAGTAAGAGGTGAACTAGCTTTGAAAGCAAATCCCATCCCTCAGCCCTCAGCAGGTTGCACAACCTCTAACACGCGTGGCCTCTCTGTTGGTGCAGGTGACAAGACCACCTTCCAGCTACAGGTTCGCCAGGTGGAGGACTATCCTGTGGACCTGTACTACCTGATGGACCTCTCCCTGTCCATGAAGGATGACTTGGACAATATCCGGAGCCTGGGCACCAAACTCGCAGAGGAGATGAGGAAGCTCACCAGCAACTTCCGGTTGGGATTTGGGTCTTTTGTCGATAAGGACATCTCTCCTTTCTCCTACACGGCACCGAGGTACCAGACCAATCCATGCATTGGGTAAGTGACCGGTTGCCCTTCTGTTGGGTACTTAAGGGTGGGAGAATGGAGTAGCAGGAAAATTTAGCTCAAAGAAAGAATTAAGGAAGGCATGGTTAGGAGGGGTGTCCAGGCTTAGGCGTTTAATTTGATTAATGATAAGCATACATTCTCTCCTTTCCTGACATGTGAAGAAGTGAGTGAACTGTCACAAGATTATAAAGATAAAATGATCACAACCCCTTGATTTTCCTGCCTGCCATGCACAGCACCATTTGCTCACATTAATAGAATTCAGAAAATGTTCTCAGGGAGTGATGGATCCAGATTATCAGGGAGGCAGCAGGCAGGGCAACTTAAACTTTCCCCTTGCTTGTAGTAACCGAGGTGCTTGGGGAGAAATGAATTCAAAATTTGTCCCTGTTGTTTTTCTATGAATAACTATAACTTATTTTCACATAATTAGATTAAAATCCTATTTTAAATGTAAGAATTTTTTTTCAACATAAACACCTGAACTAGAAAAGATTTGACATATTATTAGAAAACAGGTGTCTCTAACTGCTGCAACAAAGTCTATAATAACAAAGTGTATAATGGCTGAAACTTGCTGGAAGTTTATTTCCTGCTTTTTAAGTCCATCTGGGTCTCTTCATCCGTGGAACTTCTCCTGCAAGCAGTGACTCAGGGACTTAGGTGCCTTCCATCTTCTAGGCTTTACCATCTTCCACACATGGCCCCTAAGGTCATGCTACCTAGAGGGTCATGCACAGGAGGATAGGCCTTTGCCATGCCCGCTCCCACATGCTATTAGACTGAGCCAGGAGGCTGGGAACTAGTGTAGCTGTAGGCCCAGGAATCAGAAGAAGTAGGATTAGTGAGCAGGTCTCTGCCATGGGGTGTTTGTGTGCATGCTGGGGGTGGTGGTTGTATGAGGAGATTGCATTCTTCAGCCCATGTAACACAACCTCTACTAGGTTGGTTTCTTTCCTTTTTAGTCTTTCAGGAGTTTCTTTAAATGTCAAGATTATGCAAGTGACTGCAGTGAGTGGTAACTTCCAACTCTTGCTTTCCTCATCTCCACATTTAACTTTAGTGAGGGTTTGTGTTGTAAGGTCCAAAACTAGTCATGAGATAAGGAACAACTAAGACTTAAGTTTTTACTAAGTGTCAAGCCCCATACTAAATATTTTCTGTGGATTATCTCATTTACATCTCATAACAATCTGTTGAGGTCTCTAAGGTAGGTATAAGCCAGATTTTAAAGATGTAGAAACTGAGGCCTAGAGAGAATAACTTACCCAATATTATACAAACAGCAAGGGGTAGAGCTGGAATATGAATACAGACAAACTATTTTAGAGTCTGCATTTGCATTATTTTTTGAGACGGAGTCTTGCTCTGTTGCCCAGGCTGGAGCGCAGTGGTACGATCTCGGCTCCCTGCAACCTCTGCCTCTTGGGTTCAAGCCGATTCCCCTGCCCCAGCCTCCTGAGTAGCTGGGACTGTAGGCACCTGCCACCACAGCTGGCTGATTTTTGTATTTTTAGTAGAGATGGGGTTTCACCATATTGGCCAGGCTGGTCTTGAACTCCTGACCTCAAGTGATCCACTCACCTCAGCCTCCCAAAGTGCTGGGATTACAGGCATGAGCCACTGTACGCGGCCTGCATTTGCATTTAATATAATGCCTTCTTCCCCATTCAAATCACACTACAACACAGATACTTTACCTTAGGCTGAGTAATAATACCTGCTCCAAAACCACCCTACCCCAACCTCCTAGGGGCTTACCTGAGGATCATAGTAGGCTATGCTGCAGTAATGTACAGTCTCCAAATCTCAGTGGCTCAACACAATGAACGTTTTTGTTTTCGCTTGTGCAAAATCTGATGAGGGCTGAGCTGCTTTCCTTGGCAGCTCTCCATGCAGTAACTCAGGGATCCAGCTCCTTCCATCTTGTGATGCCATTCTCAATTCTTGGTCTTCCAGCTGCCACCAAGGGGAGAGAGCTGTTCTTAAACCCTGAGCCCTTCCCTCACCACAAGTCCTCTTTGGTAGCCTTCAGAGCTCCCAGCTCCAAGTTGGGCTGGGTGATGGGAGCAAGTTAGTGTGCTGGTGGCATGGGCTTTTCTGAATCCCTCCAGATCCTCTGTATACTCTCCTAGAAGCTGATTTAGATCTTCTCCAGGTGTTGGGAACTGACACTGGTGGAAAAACAGACGAGAAAAAGTTTTAAATACAAATGAACTCTAAATTCTTTAACCACGAAGAGGCACTAGGCATCATCATTTGCTGGGTTTAGCTCCCTTCTGGTGACAGGTGGCCACAGGGACTATTATTACTTTGATCCTGTCTCCAAAGCCCTTTTCAGCTAAGTCTGGGTGCCAAATGTTTTTTGTTGAAATTTTGCTGCTTACCAGGTACAACAGCATCTTAATGGCAAGCCTTAAGCCTTTTATCAGTTCATCTGGAATAGTGATTTTATTTGCTTCTTTTCACCTCTGTCCTAATTGGGCCCTGTCTCCAGACAGATAGGGTGTGTCCCCACTTTCATTCTTTCAAGGCCCTTCCACTGACCAAGACACTAGATTGGAAGCTGACAGAGAATCAAGGGCTGGCTCTAGGCGCTCAGCATTTAAATATTCAAAGTTATGACACATTACTTATTCAGAGCTCGCTCTCCAAGTCCTCTAAGGCAGAGCCTGTTGCAGACAGTAAAACTCCTGACAGTGAGTACAAGGCACACTGAAAAGCTGCTTGTAAGGCAGGAAGTCCAGTGAAGAATGAGAGTGTGGAAGGAAACCTCAGGCCTGAGTTACGTGAAGCTGTCTTCTCTAAGCTGGGGAGGCACATGCAGCGTGGGGGCACACTGTGGCTTGGTGAGCAGGCCGAGCTTTGTCTCCCCAAGTCCAGGCAGCACGGCATCCTGTGTCTCTTGGGTTCAAGTGATTCTTCTGCCTCAGCCTCCCGAGTAGCTGGGATTACAGGCACATGCCACCATACCCAGCTAATTTTTGTATTTTTTAGTAGCGACAGGGTTTCACCATGTTGGCCAGGCTGGTCTTGAACTCCTGACCTCAGATGATCTACCCACCTTGGCCTCCCAAAGTGCTGAGATTACAGGGGTGGGCCACCACACCCGGCCTAAAGTATTTTAAATTATTCTGTTTCTGTTTCTTGAATTGTGGATCCTTCAGGTGGATCCACAGCTGGTCAGTGTATTGGACCTGCTGACGTGCCTTCATGAATTGTTTTTCATGCGATTTATAAGCTTTTCGTTAGCACATCTTCCTTGGAGGTTGTGGGGGCATCTCTGCGGAGCAGTTTTATGTTTGCTGTTGTCGAGAATATCCAGGTTCACCGTGGGACTAGTTTTTCTGTTAATTTTTCAGTTGGAGATGTCTTCACCATAAAAGCAGTGTATTCCAATTGCTCAGGCCTGGAGTTACAGTTTTTATGGGTAATTCGTCTCATTAATGGTAGATGGTCAGCTTCCGTGCTGCTTTCCTAGACCAGTAGCTGGAGTTTTTCTGTTTCTGGTTTTAGTGGCACAGCAGCTCATTGTAGTGTTTGGCTTTATGCAGAGAGCCCTATTCCAGTGTTCAGCCCTGTGCGGGACTAAGGCTCAGCATCTATTCCTGGTAGACCTTGCTCCAAGCCTGTAGGGCATCAGTCAAGACCTGACCCATTGCGGATATCCTTGTCATGAGTGCCTGCCCATTTCCTACCTACTTTTTTTTTTTTTTTTTTTTTTGAGACCGAGTCTCTCTCTGTTACTCAGGCGGGAGTTCAGTGGCGGGATCTCAGCTCACTGCAACCTCCACCTCCTGGGTTCAAGTGATTATCCTGACTCAACCTCCTGAGTAGCTGGGATTACAGGCTCCCACCACCATGCCCAGGTAATTTTTGTATTTTTAGTAGAGATGGCGTTTCACCATGTTGGCCATGCGGGTCTTGAACTCCTGACCTCAGGTGATCCGCCTGCCTCAGCCTCCCAAAGTGCTGAGATTACAGGCGTGAGCCACTGCACCTGGCCCCCACCTATTCTTTTAAGTCCATTCATTTGTTTTTTGTTTTTTGGGGTTTTCTTTTCTTTTCTTTTTTTTTTTTTTTTTTTTTTTTTTTGCCAAAACCAAATACTTCTGAAAGGTCCGTTCATTTATTGAATGATTTCCTCTTCATTTCTGGGATTTACTTTCTAAGCTTCCAGTCTAGGCTATATATTAAAAATTTTTTAATTACGTTTTATCCAGCAGTTGTATATGTTTAGAGTTAGAAGAAGCAGATAAGATGTTTTCATTCCTGTTCCATGACATGGAGAGCCTTTCCATGTCAGCTTGATCCATGATACTCTCCTGAGGCATTAGATTGTTTTCTGGATTTGCCTAGGTCTGGTGTCTTCAAATTGGATTCACTTTTTATACATACAGACACTCCCTTGGCTCTTTAACCATATATATTTTATTTTTTATCTCTCTTGTTAATAATCCTTAATTTAGTAACTCTGTGTGCATGGCGCTTATTTGGGGTCTCACAGCACAGACACATGAGAGGGGTAGGATAGTCTCCTGGCATGACCCCAGAACATCTGGATCTTCAGGCCACTCAGACAGCTGTTCTGGGGTTAAGTCAGATAACTCGTCACAGGTGACATCCTACCCCAGTGTCAATGGAGACACTCCTAGCATCTGTGTGACAAAGCTCTTTTCCTAAGTGACTCTGACTTGGTTATAGTAAATTCTCTGCAATGAAGGCTTCTCTCTGGCAAACACATTTTCTAATTCCTAACTACTTAACAGTCATTCTTGCAGTAAAAATGTATCTGCTCGTTGCTGTTTGCTGTTTGTGGAAGTGAAAGGGAGGAGGTAAAACATGCTGAGCTGTAGCTGAGTTTCTCACAGCTTTCCTGGTTAAACAGCAATCATTATTCAGTTTTTTTCTTCCCTGTCCACAACCAACAGGACCAAGTGTAAAAAAAAAACACACACCTGAAGTCCTAAATCATGGGCCGGAGCCACATAGGTGAGGGCAGGATCTTGGAGGAAGAGAGAGGGGGAGAGTTTGGATAGACTTACTTCCTTCTGGGCCTATGATCCACTTGCCAAATAGCTACAGATGGGACCTCACTTCCTTCTTCCAGCTGGGAATGTAATTTCCATGATTGTTCTTTTCATGACAAAACGAGGAGGTAATGGATAGTTTGGGTGGCCCGAGGCTGAGGTTAAAAGAGAGTTCCACCTGTCCAAGTACAAGGTGTTCATGAAGATTTCAGGAAAGGAGAAGGGAGAAACACAAAGGAAAGCCAGGCAGGGAGATCCCATCGCTGCCACCGGCCCCGAGAGGGGGAGCGTGACTGTCATAGGAGTGGGGCTGATTGATTCTGTGCAGGGTGGGCCTGTTGCTGGGGACTCTGTGCTGTGCTGTTGTGACTGTGTGGATGGAGAAGGGACTGTAGCCCTGAGAGGGAATGGAATGGCCCCTTAGAGAACCAAAGATTGCTCCTTTACAGAAGGCAGCCTGCCCAGACCTGCCCTGGTGAGGCTACTTTTTGACAGCATTTAAGGCAGGGTCCTCCTAGCTGTTGCTAAGGCTGTTTTCTTTCCCATGTATGCAGCTTGAATTAGATTATAAAGCCTTTCCCTCAGGCCTGTTAGTGCTCGTTTTCCATCATTTATCCTGAAAGAGCGACTTCCTTAACACGGCTGGAGACCCTGCACAGTCTGACCCAGCCTGCCTCCCAGGCTCCTCCTCGCCCATCCTCACCCGTTACTCTGCACCACAGCCCCCCGACCTCCCTCTGTCCTTGGGCTCTGTGCTCCCTCCTGCCACAGGACTCTTGCACGTGCTCTTCTCTGGCTGGGACACTCTCCCCTCTTCCCTTTACTTTGTGAACCCATTGGCGAAACAATATAAGCTCTCTCTTCCGACTTTATTAGCTCTAGATCAAGCTGAAACTCTTAGAGCTGTAGTGGAAAGTAACTTCCTTCAGGAATGGGGCCACCTGGAGTCTCCACAGGAGACTGAAAAGGAGATCACCCCATATTTCAGGAGAAAGGCTTGGTATTAACCTACTATTGATGTGTAATACTTCCTTCTTTCCTAATTTCCAGACATAACTTTTCATTTGAAGATGCTTAGTTTCTAAATAATTTTTATTGCATTTAGCAGAATTGGTAGTTTGTTGGTACAATGTTTAGAAACGAATGAAGAAGCAGATAAGATGTTTTCATTCCTGTTCCATTGAGCATTTGTCCATGTGCCTGCACATCTTGGTCACTTAGTGGGTTGACATGACGAGATTATGTGATCCTGTCATCCTTTGTTGCGTTGCAGCAGCATTGATGTAGAAGCTGGTTGCATGGAGTAACTGCACTTACATTGCCCTCACTGGGCATCATCCATGTTCCTTAGCCCAGAGGACACTTCCTCTCCACTCTGCCTAGGCTGGCCCACACCCCGGGTCCCACATACCTTTCAATGCCCATGTCAAGTCTTCCTCCAACAACAGTAGCCTACTATTATCTCTGTTTCCTTTGAACCATTTGTCCATACCATTCATTTATAACTTGGCATATACTGCCTTGCCTGCAGTTTAGGGCTGATGTTTGGAGAATAGGGACTATGTTATTTATCTTTGCTCTCTCTGCTGTGCCTGTCCTAGGGGCATATAGTAGGTGCTGGGTAAATAGTTATTGGTGCCTCTCAAGGCACTCAGTGAATGCTCAGAACACTTGGTTAAGATTTACAGACAATGATGGAAAAGTGACTCTTCTCTTCTTTCTCTCCAGTTACAAGTTGTTTCCAAATTGCGTCCCCTCCTTTGGGTTCCGCCATCTGCTGCCTCTCACAGACAGAGTGGACAGCTTCAATGAGGAAGTTCGGAAACAGAGGGTGTCCCGTAACCGAGATGCCCCTGAGGGGGGCTTTGATGCAGTACTCCAGGCAGCCGTCTGCAAGGTAACTTTCCTTTCTGGTCCTGTCCCTGCGCGGGGAGGTCAAGGTAGAGAGCATCAGTGGGTGTTGGTACTTCCTGCAGGAGTCTTTGAGTGCCCCAGCATGTGGCTCCTGACCACTCTGAAGTCAAAGGGTGAGCTCTGTGGAACCTCTGGGAAATCTACAGCAGTCAAATCAGCCGGAGCTCGGAAATGGATTGGGCTGGTCTGTGTCTCTGTGTCAGGGTGTGGTTGTGTGCAATGGAGTACTGTCTGCCAGAAGACAGCTGTCTGCATTTATACATTGGCTTTTTGGTTTATTTTCAGGGGAAAAAAGTAAAGGTCAAGTTATAGGCATAGAAACTTGTAGAGCTTTCTGGACCAATTTTGGCAAACCTTAGAGATTGCTCTCTTGGGAAACCCAGTTGAAAAAGAATTGTGTGATGCCTGGCGCGGTGGCTCACGCCTGTAATCCCAGCACTTTGGGAGGCTGAGGCAGGCGGATCACGAGGTCAGGAGTTCAAGGCCAGCCTGGCCAACATAGTGAAACCCTGTCTCTACTGAAAATACAAAAAAAACTAGCCGGGCATGGTGGCGGGTGCCTGTAATCCCAGCTACTCGGGAGGCTGAGGCAGGAGACTCGCTTGAACCAGGAGGCGGAGGTTGCAGTGAGTGGAGATCACGCCACTGCACTCCAGCCTGGGCGACAGTGTGAGACTCTGTCTCAAATTAAAAAAAAAAAAAAGAAAAAGAATTGTGTGGCATCTTTGGTTGCAATTCTAGTTGTTTTCCTCCTGCTTCTCTGTGATATATGAATCCAGAGGGAGGGCCTAGAATTAGATCAGAAATGAACTCATGCTTCGAGAGGTTCCAATCTTAGCAAAATATATAAATGGAATGTTGGTGATAACATAGTCTTAAAATAATTTTCTACTGTTGAAACAACCCAATAACAATAACAAAAAAAAAAACCACTCTTGAATTCACTATCATAACACATACTTTAAAAATGTCTGTCTCTTCTTAGTCTTTGTGCATACGTTTAGTATTTTTTCATAGTGGTCATCAATAGAGTGTGAATAATTGGTAATGCTTTCTTGAAAATTCAGGCAGATTCCTCAATAGGTGGGGACTCTTCCGTTTAGGGAGGGCAGGGTCAGAGGCTAGAACTCAGTCTAGAGAGCCTGCATATGGCAGCTGCTATTCACTTACTAAGTGGTAAGCACTTAATTGCTCACTTACATAGTTTGTGACCTCAGAGCTTGAGTCTGGTGTGTCACACAGACTCCTGTTTCCTCTCCACTCAATCCTTGACAAGATGGGAAGAAAACCCCAGTTGTCCTTTCCGAAATAAAAAACCAAGATGGCAGAAGGAAATGGATGAGGAGAAGGTAAAATGTAAAGAAAGCAACAACAGCCATCTGCCATTCTCTTGATCCCACTGTGGTCCTGCCCATCACAGAGTCCGTGGGCCCCTCCTGGAGAAGAAGGTAACAGTGGCTTCCTATCCAGGAAAGCTGCCGTGTGGCCTTTTCCCAGCTACTGGCCAGAGCCAAATGGTTTGATTCAGAAGTCCCTGGTGTCTTTTAGCAGTCTGAGAGAGACACATGGAAACACAGTTAGAATGTATTCAGTTCTGAACCTTTCAGATGTTTCACAAAATAGTTTATGAATTTGATTCAGAAAGAAAAATTATATTTTTGGCTGACTTTCAGATATTGACTATAGGAGGTATTTTCTCCACAGACATTCAGCCAAATTCTGCTTCTTGGTAGGGAAAAAAATAGTGCAGAGAAGACACAGGATCTCCCTCATCTCCCCACCTTGAGGATTTTATGGATTTTCTTTTGGGAGAGAAATTCATCTTTCTCTGGAGAAAGAACCCAATTACAGGCCTAAGCGGTGTCTGAGTATATTTTATTCAATTAGATGAATTGAAAGGGCATGATTGATCATTTGGACCACAGTGGTCTTTGAGAAGCCATGTGATCCAGTCTTATGTCTGTCGACCCTTCCTGTGCCATCCCCAATGGAGGAACTCTTCAACCCTTTGAAAACACAGTATTTCAAGACTCAAGCATTTCAGAGGTGATGCTAGCAGATTTTCTCAATTCATTGCCTGGACCTGGTGAATTATTGTTGATGGAGAGGCACTTTGTGAGCAAGTTTTAGGCTTATACCTGTTGAAATTTGCTCTTATTCCTCACCACGACCTTTGCAAAAGGGAATACCTGGGAAGTTAATAATTGCTCAGAATTACGCAGCCGATGAGCCTCCAGCATCTCTCTTCGCCTTTTCTTTTCCATTGTGCTGTCAGTTTACGTTCAGGTGCATACTAAGCAATTTATTTCTCACTTGACATCACCTATTTATAAAACATGTCATCCTTCCTGGCTCACCATAGCCTTATGGTAACCAAAAATTGGAAGTAGTTTATGGACTACCTTTGGATGAAAGACTACGCAACAGTCATACTATTTAAAATATTTAATGACCTGAGGCCAGGCGCGGTGGCTCAGAGGCCAAGGCGGGCAGATCATGAGGTCAGGAGATCGAGACCATCCTGGCTAACACAGTGAAACCCCGTCTCTACTAAGAATACAAAAAATTAGCTGGGCATGGTGGTGGGTGCCTGTAGTCCCAGCTACTCAGGAGGCTAAGGCAGGAGAATGGCATGAACCCTGGAGGCGGAGCTTTCAGTGAGCTGAGATTGTGCCACTGCACTCCAGCCTGGGCAACAGAGCAAGACTCTGTCTCAAAAAAAAAAAAAAAAAAAATTAATGACTTGAATAATATGTAAGGTATTAGTATCAGATGGCTCTAATAGTAACTTTGCTCTCTCTTGGCTCCCTCTTCTAGAAAAAATTGTCCTTAGGGAAGATACAACTCAATGTTTTATGTTTTAAGAATTTCCAGAATAATACATAAGATAAATTAAGATTGGCATGGGAAGCAGGTTATAAAACAATATGGACAGTATACTTCTGTTTTGCAAACAAAAGAAAGAAAATGTGGAAAAGATTAGAAATGGAACAAAATGGTAACAGTGGTTGTCTCAGGTGACAGGATTATATTTTTCTGATAGGTGATAGGCTTATTTTCTTCTTTGGCTTTTTGTTTAATATCTACCTAAATTTCCACAGTGAATATGTATGGTTCTTTTTTTTTTTTTTTTTTTTAAATTCTGGAACAGTTTCAGAATAAAGAATGGTGAAATGAAACCCCATGTACTCATTGTTCGTCTTTAATAATTACTAACTCATGACCAGTCTTGTTTCATTTGTATTCCCAACCACACCCATATTTGAAGCAGATCTTGGCTATCATTTGTAAGTCCTAAGTATCCCTTACTTTGTTTACTGAATGCTGTGTCTCCTCCTGATCTGGCCAGATTAAAGGCCCTTCCACTGAGTCCTGCAAACAGTGGAACAGAGGGAGAAGGCCTGGAATCTTGTGCAGTTGGCTCTGTGCGTCACAGGGGCTGGAGTTGGCCAGGCAATTCCCCGGCAGCGCTGCACGCTCTACTTCCCCTGACCCTATGCCCTGGAGATGGAGCTGATAACAGGCCTATCTCCCAGCGCCACAGGGAGCTCTTTGTCCTGGTTTTATTCTCACTCTGGTTTTATTCTTATTCTTGTTTCCCTGAATGGACTGTTAGTTATCAACTTGGGATTTAGGGGTATGGAATATTCACATGTCTGACTTTAAATCCACCGCTGTGGTCTGCTCTTGGAAAGTTGTTCTTTGCAAAAAGAAAGAAACTACCTGTTTCTATTTAGGATTCATTCCATTTATGATAAGGACTCTGTTTCTATGAATGGAGGTTTTGAGTTGCTTTATTTATCCCCTGCAGGTCACATTGCTGTGAGAGGCCATCCAACAGCATCCACAGCTAAGGGATGCCTCTGTCGTCAAGGCGGGCATTTTTTCTAATGCACTGTTCCTGGCTGCGTTGGAGTTGGAGAATGCCACTGCCTATAATTTCTTATCTTTACCCAGAGCCTATGATTGAACCTGTTTATACTTTTTTATGGTCAGAATAATAGTTTCTCTTCCAGGACCTTCTAGAAGTTGACTCTAAGTTGTTTGTTCTGAAATTGTACAGGCGGAAGTGTGATGTGTGGTTCAGACTGGAAATATGGCTGCTTTCCTCTTCTCTCAAAACAGGGCACGCCCTTGGCCTAGGGAGGACAGAGGGTGAGCAGTTGCCTAGAAGCTCTGGGTCCCAAGTTGTCAGTTATCACTTTGCTCTTCTTCATGGCTCTCAGGTTAAAGAAGTTACTTGTACATTTGAGCTTGGCTGGGTACATGCTGGCTGCATGGTATTCTATGTGCTGCTTTTTTTCGTCAGCCAGAAAATAAATCAGTGCAACCCAATGCGTTTCCCTGTTTGTCTCCACTGCTAGAGCCCTGGCACTTATCCTTTGTATTCTTTAGACAGAGTTTCTGTTTTAATCCTGATTCTCTTAATTTTGACTGTGTTCAATTTTTAAAGCATTTATTTCCTCTCAAAAATAGTTGGATGAATAAGTCTTAAAGCAAACAAGGTAAATTTATGTGTTAAATAAAATTTTTTTGGCAGGAATTGAGACCTTTATTCTTCCCTGGCCAGAATATCTTATCTAAAATGAAGACCACAGCCTCAGAGGAGCCGTGATTCTTGTTGGAGGATCCTTACCAGAATCCTACAGTATATTGGTAGGACTCTGATAAGGGTTGTTCCCATTTTACAGGGGTGGAAACTGAGTATCACAGGGACTAATTGCATTTAGTAAGGAGTAGAACCAGAATGTGAACCAGTTCTGTTGATTTGAAATTCTGTGCCCTTTTTATTACTCAGTGACTGTGTGCTCTGGGAAGTAGCAATAATGCACTATTGAGCAAGGAACACTGCATTTATTTATTTAAAACAATTTTTTTTTCTTTTTCTTTTTTTTTGAAAGGAGGTCTCACTCTATCGCCCAGGCTGGAGTGCTGTGGTGTGATCATGGCTCACTGCAGCCTTGCCCAGCTAATTTTTTTTGTATTTTTAGTAAAGACAGGGTTTGTCCATGTTGGCCAGGCTGGTCTTGAACTTCTGGGCTCAAGCAATCTGCCCACCTCAGCCTCCCAAAATGCTGGGATTACAGGTGTGAGCCACTGCACACAGCCTGTTTAATTTTTTTTTTTTTTTTAAATAATACATTCCAAACCTAGGAAGGCACTGAATTTAGAGTCATGTTTTCCTTACTCAAGCTCTGCCTCTTCTGTTATCGGCTGCCTCCATGGAAGCCAGTTGACTTCTCCAGGCCTCAGAGAGCACATCTGGGAGATGCAGGGAGGCATGGGACTGGAGGAAGGTGCTCCAGGTTGCCTTCCATCTGTGCCAGCCAGTGCCACTTCTTTCAGAGGACTTGGTCACAGCCCTGTCTCCTTTGCTCAGGGCCTTTGATTTTGCTTTTTTGTCTCTTCTGGCTCAGGCTTAAGCCTCAGACCCAGTAGGGGCTGCTGCAGATACCTGTAAAATGTGGAAAATTCCCCAGTCCCAGAGTCAGGCACAACTTTGTCAGGGTTTCCTCTTGCTCCCTCCCAGTTCCCAGTTCCTGCAGAATTGACTTGCTTTCTTTTGACTTATTACCTGATTTCTTGTAGACCTCAGACTTGTGTCACTTTTCCAAGCATGAGTTGAGAAATACAGGAAATTGCCTTTCTTTCCTCAGGGAAGGCATCCCCCCACTCCTCAAACCTCCGCACCACCTGAAGAGAGGGACCAGCCACATGTTCTGCTTCCCGGCTGTCTGCGTTGCCTGTCTCAGCATGTGTGAGCTGCTTCTGCTAGCAGATCGCACCACAGGTTTCCGGGGCTTGATCCAGCGCCAGGCTGCCTGCTCTTCCTGTGCTGCCGTGTCTTTGGGAAGCACCATTAAAGTACTGGATTTCCCTGGGCATTGTGCATGCAGGTGTGCAGACCCTCCGCTCTGCGGGGTTGTTGTCAGACGGGCGTGGCGCAGCTTCCCCTTGGCTTTCTATGTGGCAGAGGGCAGTGGTTTCATGTGCACTTCTGAATCCTTCTACTGTTTTGGTCTCTGAGGCGACATCCCAAGTGCAGGACTCCTTGGTTTCCTTGCTCTGCCTTCTGCTGTGAGCTGTGTTGTGGTCTCCGCAGCCCCACCGACAGCTGCTGTTCTGGATTGAGTGGTGGGAACTGGCTGAGTCATAACTCAGTATCGTGAACAGGGCACTTGGGAGAGTTTGCGTTTCTTTTTGCCCTCTAGTGTAAACCAGTCACGTGCCTGTCTTGCACCTGTGCTTAGGAGGTGTCTACACGTGCTGGTGGCTCCCTTCACTGACCAAGGCAGGGAATAATCATCCGGGGGAAAGGGTAGGAGGCCCCTTTGATGGCTGGGGCTCTATTTTCATACCAGGTGAGAATGTCAATTTTTTATTTTAAGTCAGAGGCTCCTTCTTGCTTGGAATGTCCATTGGGCAAAGATGAAAGGAGACAGGAATTTGCTCTTGGGCTCTTGTTGCGAGGCTCTCTGCCTGTGGCCTCTACCTGTGGCCTCTGCATTCCAGCCACAGTGACCTGTAGTCCGTTACTCTGACTCAGGCAAGGCCTTTGCATGTGTTGTTTCCTCTGTTTGGATACTCCATTCCTGTATTCCTGGTTTTCTTTGATACTCCTTCCCTGTATTCCTGGTTTGCTTGCTTGCTTCCTTCCTTCCTTCCTTCCTTCCTTCCTTCCTTCCTTCCTTCCTTCTTCCTTCCTTCCTTCCTTCCTTCCTTCCTTCCTTCCTTCCTTCCTTCTTTCCTCCCTCTGCTCCCTGCCCTCCCTCCCCTTCCTCCTCTCCGTCCTTCCCTTCTTTCTCTCTCTCTCTTTCCTTCCTTCCTTCCTTCCTCCCTCCGCTCCCTCCCCTCCCTCCCCTTCCTCGCCTCCCTCCTTCCTAACCTCCTCTCCCTTCCCATCCTTCCCTTCTTTCTCTCTCCTTCCTTCCTTCCTTCCTTCCTTCCTTCCTTCCTTCCTTCTTTCTTTCTTGCTTGCTTGCTTGCTTGCTTTCAGTAGATTTTATTTTTTATAGCAGTTTTAGGTTCACAGCAAAAATGAATAGAAAATAAAGAATTCCCACAACTTCCCTCTGACCACTGCACACACAGCCTCCCCCACCATCAGCATTCCACATCAGTGTGGTATATTTGTTACAGTCAGTGACCCAGTCAGTGTTGACACATCATTATCAACCAGAGTCCATAGTTCACATTAGGGTTCACTCTTGGTTTGTACAGTTCTGTGGGTTTTAACAAATGTACAACAACAGGTAGCCACCATTAAATATCACACAGAGTAGCTTCCCTGCCCTGGAAGTCCCTGTGCTCCACCTGTCCATTCCTGCTTCCTCCCTCTGAATCTGTTGTCCTTTTAATGTCTAACCTGTGCCTGTTTGTGTTTCAGATCTCAGTTTCACTGTCTGTCTGTCAGAGAAGCCCTCCCTGGTGGACTTCCCTGAGTAGGTCAGGATGCCCTGGCTCCAGGCAAGCCCTTAATCACTTCTGTCCTAGTTATCATCTTATTTTTATTTATTTGAAGCATTCCTGGAATGCCTGCCTCCTTTTGAGATAGTAAACTCCCTGAAGGCAGGGACTATGTCTTTTTTCTTTTTTTTTTTTTTTTTATGACTATATTCCCAGCACCACACACTGCTGGGCACATAATAGATCCTTGTTAAACATCTGGTGAACAAAGGCTTCGTTCTCACAGGTGCCTTTATGCTTCTGAAGTTCAGGAATACCAGGTTCTTCTGGCCCCAAGCTTGTCCCATCCTGGATGGGACTTCCGCCCTCCCATCCACCAGGCTGCCTCCATGGAATTTACAGTGCTTCATGCAAATTCATTAAAGCAGAACCAGAAGTACTATTACTTGGTAATACTTTTCCATTCAGAAAGCATTTATTGGCTGTCCAATAAATGCTCAGTGGCAGGTATGGTGGAGAAAACTAAAGATAGATGAGAAGTCTCTATCCTCTGGGATTTGGTTTGAGCCTGCAGATCCATTAGAAGGGAAATAAAACAACCCGTTTGGAAATATTAGATTGAACCATCTAAAATTATTGATATTTATTGATGATATTTGTTATTTGCCTATTGATGTTTTTCCTGCAAAAATGGAAAATTCATATGGTTCAACCTTCTTCATTCCAAAATGTACTATAATTCATATTGGGCTCTGTCACAGAGTACACATTAGAAATGTTATCCTGCACATTGCTGGGATTTGAGCTCAAGAGGAATGTCTGTATCCTGAGTCATAGGCCAGGATTTCTTTTTCCCAAGGAAAGAAATGCTACACTTTTGGCCTAATTAAGTTTAGCCACAGAACAGATTTTTTTTTAAAAAGATACTTCATTGCAAACAGTGGATGGAAGTAGGAAAAACAAACTAAAAAGAATGTGTATATTGTTATAAAGGGATGGAAATATGCCTGAATGTCAACATGATTCGGGAAACCAATCACGGAGACCCTCTAACCTTGTTTTCCCTTATGTGCTGTGGAGACTCCTCTGTCCCCAAGCTCGTATCTACTGTGGGAGCTGCCCACTGGCTGCCCAGGTCAGTCCCCTTTCCTTCCTCATTCCTGCCTTGAAACCTGTCCCCTCTTCCTCAGTGCTTGCTTGAAAGGTGAATGGACAGTGTTTTGTTATTACATTTGAAAACGTCTTGAGTACTTACTGTGTACAAGACGCCCTGTTAGGTGCTGTGGGGAATGCAGAGTTGAAGTAGCCGTGGTGCCTGTCTCCATGAGCACCACTGTAGTTGTAGGACTGATGTATGTGTAGGATCTGAGGCACAGCCAGAGCACAGACTCTGTGGAAGGACTGGCTCCTTTGGACCCATGGTTCAATTAGAGTATACTTCTCTCTCAAGGGGTCATCCTGGTCTCTTGCTTCCCGATGATGTGCTGGTG
This sequence comes from Hylobates moloch, assembly GCF_009828535.3. Taxonomy (NCBI): domain Eukaryota; kingdom Metazoa; phylum Chordata; class Mammalia; order Primates; family Hylobatidae; genus Hylobates; species Hylobates moloch. The sequence goes on from NW_026652279.1 coordinate 36,891,991, forward strand.
CTAATGATGCTGTTGATCACCACTGGCTGAGTGCTTTTGAGAGCCAGGCTCTGTACCAGGCATTTAACAGGGTTTCTTTTACATACTCCTTTGAAGGTGGCTTTACTATCTCCTTTGATGAGGAAACAAGCCTAGAAAGGTGGAGTAACTTCTCCAAAGTCTTGCAGCCACAAAAGGCAGCACCAGAGTTGGAAACCGTATCCACCTGCTGGTATGGCTTAACCTTGACATTAGAGTATCTGCCATCTTTTTTTTTTTTTTTTTTTTTTTGAGACGGAGTTTTCGCTCTTGTCGCCCAGGCTGGAGTGCAATGGCACGATCTCAGCTCACCGCAACCTCCGCCTCCTGGGTTCAAGCGATTCTCCTGCCTCAGCCTCCCGAGTAACTGGGATTACAGGCATGCGCCTCCAAGCCCGGCTAATTTTTTTTTTGTATTTTTAGTAGAGACGAGGTTTCTCCATGTTGGTCAGGCTGATCTCAAACTCCTGACCTCAGGTGATCCACCCGCCTTAGCCTCCCAAAGTGCTAGGATTACAGGCGTAAGCCACCATGCCCAGCCTGCCATCTTTTGAAGTCACACAGGAACAGAGAAGTGGGAAGGGTGTGCTTCCAAAGATAGCACAGTCCCAGTCTAAGGAACCATCACAGTAACCCACATGACCCAGTTTGCCAACTGTAGAATGGTACTGAAACAGTCCCAGGGGAAGAAAGTTGCATGTGCCACTCTTTTCTGGAGCGAAGAGTTTCCTCTCTGTCAGAAACAGTTATCATGTGACTCTATCAGCCCTCAGGATTTTCCAGGGAGGCCACTGGTACTGTCCCAAGGTTAGCATGTTGATTGATATGTGAAATGTTTATCTTTGCCCCTGGCTTCCCTGTCTGTAAAATGGAAACTCTGATATCTGCCTTCTCATTCCTAATTTGGAGGGCATCTCAGACCCATCGGCTGTGCTCCCTCGGGCTTTCTCAGCACTGAGGCACGATGCTGCTTTTCACATGGTGGATCTTTTCCAGCAGAGAGAGTACGTGTGCCTGGTGACTCTTCTGTGACAACTGGGGCCCATGGTCTGCATTGATAACAGTCTTGAGGGCCTCTTCATTTGGACAATTGTTAATTTTAATTAGGGAGATTGACCTCAGGATCACAGAACCTAGGAATTTAAAGCTACAGTCTCTGGGATGGCATCTTTATTCTGGGACTCCCTTGTGTTTGAATTAGCAAGCCAAGGTCAGTGAGCCAGCCCATGTTCAGGCAGGCCCCACTTGTGTTTTCTGACAGTTGAGTGGGACATTGGCTTTCCTCAGATTCCCAGGAATTGGTGGTCTGGGTCTTCCCCTGCACTTTCCCACGGGACATCCTTGAATCTGCCTGTCTCACTTGTCATGCTCTGCCATTGTCCATTTGTGTAAATAAGTTACTATGAAATGGACCTGGGGATCCCCAGGCTTAACATGAGCTAGTAGGAAGATTCAGCTGCCAAACACAGGCCTCATGCTCCAGGTCCAATTCAGAGCCCACAGGCCACTTTTTCAGCCTAGTTCCTCTGTGCAGGTCAGACCACATCCAGGCAACCATGCCTGGCCTGCCTCTGGGAGCTGCGTTTAAGACAGACATTGACAGTGAGAGAGCAGAAGGGATAAGTGGGTAGTGCCAGGCATGGGAACCACATCCTCAGAAGAGAGACACCATGGGAAGTAGCACAGCTACTGACCTCAGATATCATTATAAAAGAGGGAATAGACCCTTTTGGCTATTCCAGGGGATGTACTAGGGTAGCCACAGGAAAGCAGGTTGGAGTCCAATGCAAGGAAGAATTTTCTTGTTTTTTTGTTTGTTTGTTTGTTTGAGATGGAGTTGCACTCTGTCACCCAGGCTGGAGTTCAGTGGTTTGATCTCAGCTCACTGCAACCTCCGCCTCCTGGGTTCAAGCAATTCTCGTGCCTCAGCCTCCCGAGTAGCTAGGATTACAGGCACATGCCACCATGCCTGGCTAACTTGTGTGTTTTTAGTAGAGACAGGATTTCACCATGTTGGCCAGGCCGGTCTCAAACTCCTGACTTCAGGTAATGCACCTGCCTCGGCCTCCCAAAGGGTTAGGATTACAGGTGTGAGCCACCGTGCCTGGCCAAGGAAGAATTTTCTATCAAGGAGAGCTGCTTAGCAGTGTGGTAGTGAGTCTGTGTGTGAGCCCCATACCCAGGTGGCAGGTGCTGGAGGAAAGATCCCTGCACTGGATGGGAGGCTGTGTAAGAACCTCCGAGGTTCCTTCCATACTTCAGGTGCTACATGTTTTCTCTGTTTTTCTACCCAGTCATCCATTGGTGCTTTTGTCCTGTTGTAGCCCCTTGGAGCCTGTCTTCTCTGGTTCTCAGCAGTGCACCCTCTAAGCGGCCCCTGTATTTGGCCACAGTGACCACTAACTCTGCTATACATGCTCATTTTATTTGCCAAGTGCAGCTGACTTTGAGCTGACTTCTTCCTGGCTCCTGTTGGCTTCCCATGGAGCCACCTTACCATGTGGGTGAAAGTCAGGTGGGACAGAGACCAGGGACAAACTGTGGAGGGTGGGGCAGAGAAGGATGGAAGCTGTTCTTGGTTCTCTGCATGAGCTTCGTTTTTTGTCAGACCTGTAGCCACAGAGTGTGACTCCTTTCAGCCTTAAGAAGCCAAATTGCCCCACAGGCTGGAAGCTTGTGTCCTCAAACTAGTGAAACCAGGTCCTTTACTCCCTAACCATTTGTTTCTCTCTCTGCCAGTCCGTATGTTCTCTGGGGCCAGATGTTGGAAGTGAACAAGCCAGCAAGCCTGTCTTCACTCCTGGGAGGAGTCCATTTTTGTTAATTTTCTCAGTGACTGGGAAGGGCTGGTCTTCCATCTCATTCCCGCTTCCCCTTTTCATGGATGACTGAGAGTGAGGTCAGATTTTAAGGAACTGAGAGGAGGAAATGGAATAGGTCTGCTAGTCTTAAAAAAGAGAGGCGAGTGATGAGAGTTTGGTGGCATAGCAGGGTGAAGAGAAAGCTTGTTATTAGTGGGCCATGAGCATATTTGTAGGCAAATGGAAGGGACCAGAGGAGAGAGTGACAATGGAATAAATTCTTCAAAGAGAGTGGGGTTTGCAGGGCTGCGTTTCCTCAAGGAGGGAGGAGCACTTCTTCCCTTGGGATGGTGAGATCAGAGCAAGGCTGGGAGGACATGCCAGTTTGTTTAGGATGGAGAGGAGAGCGCTGGCTGAAAGGCATCCTAGGGCCTAGGACCAGAACTGTGAGATCCTGGGAATAGGTGAAAGGAGAAGTCCTTTTACCTATCTCTGTGGGTGATGAAACAGGTGAGGTCGTTCCCTCGCATGAGTGTGGAAGCGGGAGTTGGAAATAGATCTCTTGGTGAATTTGACAGTGAACAAAGAAAAGTGACAGGACTCGCAGCCCTGACTGGATGCCTGGCTTCATGTATCTGCGTCCAGTGCATTTCCGCCCCACGCACTCCTGACGCTTTCATCTGAGGCTGACCTCTGTCATGTTTAGCAAAATTGGTTTTGTTTACATTTTGGCTTTACTTAGTGACATAGAGAAAAGTTCAGCTAAATAAATAGGTCTTCTCCTTCTTTTAAAAACTATTTATAAAAAGAGAATATATTCAACATAAAAAATTAGAAAATGTAGATAAGCAGAAAGGAAATAAACATCATCCATAATTCTATTAATGTAATCTAAATATAAGATGATGTGCTTCTGAATTATAGACATAAGTAACAGTTTTTCAACTCCATGGAAATACTATGATGATAACTATTAATTACTATTTATCCCATACCAGGTACTGAGTGGGCTGCTCAATGCATATCATCTTCTTTAATTCTCTCAACAACCCTATTTTATCAATACATTATTATCTCCCTCTTATAAACAAGTTGGCTGAGATAGGGAAGATTAAGTAACTTGTCTAAGATCACAAAAACAACTTAAGGGAGACATGGGACCGAACTCAGATTAGCCAGATACCTGAGCCCATGCACATAAATTCTGTGTGGATACTGCTATCAAATAAAAAAGTATTTGAGGCCGGGCGCAGTGCCTCACGCTTGTAATCCCAGCACTTTGGAAGGCCGAGGCGGGCGGATCACGAGGTCAGGAGATCGAGACCACGGTGAAACCCCGTCTCTACTAAAAATACAAAAAAATTAGCCGGGCGTAGTGGCGGGCGCCTGTAGTCCCAGCTACTCGGAGAGGCTGAGGCAGGAGAATAGCGTGAACCCGGGAGGCGGAGCTTGCAGTGAGCCGAGATTGCGCCACTGCACTCCAGCCTGGGCGACAGAGCGAGACTCTGTCTCAAAAAAAAAAAATAAATAAAATAAATAAAAAAACAAATAAAAAAGTATTTGGGCCCAGCATGGTGGTGCATGCCTGTAATCCCAGCATTTTGGGAGGCCAGCACTGCGATGGCTTGAGCCTAGGAGTTCAAGACCAGCCAGAGCATTGAAGTATAATTGATGTACAATGAGCTACACATATTGAAAGTGTACAGTTTAACAGATTTTGACGTTTATGTACACTCACGAAAGCAACTCTGCGATCAAGGTAACAAACATGTCCTTCACCCCTAAAAGTGTATTTGTGCCCCTTTATCATCATTTCTTCCTCCTTTCCCTCCTGTCTCCCTTACCCCAGGCAATGAATTTGCTTTCTGTCACTACACACTAGACTGCATTTACTCAAATTTCATGTCTAGTATACACTCTTTTTTTGCCTGCCTTATTTCCCTTAGCAGTTATTTTGAGATTCATTCATGCTGTTAGTGTATCCATTCATTCCTTTTGTTGCTGAGTAGTATTCCATGGCATAGATATGCAACAGTTTATGTATCCATTCATCTGTTGATGAACATTAGTTTTTGCCTGTTATGAGAGAGCTGCTATAAATGTTCATGTTCATGTCTTTGTATGGACGTATGCTTTCATTTCCCTTAGGTCAGTACCCAGGAGTGGGATGGTTGGGTCATGTGGTGGGTCTTTAACTTTTTAAGAAACTGCCAAACTGTTTTCCAAAGTTTCACGTCCCTGTGAAGAGACCACCAAACAGGCTTTGTGCGAGCAATAAAGCTTTTTAATCACCTGGGTGCAGGTGGGCTGAGTCTGAAAAGAGAGTCAGCGAAGGGAGATGGGGTGGGGCTGTTTTATAAGATTTGGATAGGTAGTGGAAAATTACAGTCAAAGGGGTTGTTCTCTGGCTGGCAGGGGTGGGGGTCACAAGGTGCTCAGTGGGGGAGCTTTTGAGCCAGGATGAGCCAGGAGAAGGAATTTCACAAGGTAATGTCATCAGTTAAGGCAGGGACCAGCCATTTTCACTTCTTTTGTGGTGGAATGTCATCAGTTAAGGCAGGAACAGGCCATTTTCACTTCTTTTGTGATTCTTAACTTGCTTCGGGCCATCTGGATGTATACGTGCAGGTCACAGGGGATACGATGGCTTAGCTCGGGCTCAGAGGCCTGACACAAAGAACATTTATCATTTTACATTCCTACCAGCAGAGTGTGAGGGTTCCAGTCTCTACATATTTTTATCAACATTTGATGTGATCAGTCTTAAATTTTAGATACTTTAAAGGCATGTGGTAGGATCTTACTATAGTTTTGAATTAATACAAGGCTTTTAAATTGTTTAGCATGCAATAATTTATATTCCCTGTAACAGTTATATAGCTTCACATATCAATTAGTAAAAGGAGAAGAGATGTAAAAATTATTACTGGTCCTGGAATAATAATTACAAGTTCCCTTTATAGTCCCTTTTATGTGTTAACTATAATACTTTTTAATACATTCTGTCTAAACCTAGCAGCAGCTCTGCAAAGCAGGCTTATTTCCATTTTACAGATGAAGAACTGAGGCTGAGAGAGGTGAAGTGACTGACTGAGGGGCCCACAGTTAGAATAGAGCAAAGATTTGACCTCAGAATCTGTTCCAAAGCTGATGTACTCTGGCCGTCATGCTATATTCCATTTGTAGTTCATTGTTTTCTTTTTTTTTTTTTCAATCCACTTTCCCACTTTTGCTTCCTTCCCCAAACATGGAATACAGAACTCAAGCCTCCAAAACAGCTAGCTCTGCCAGCCAACCCAACAAGAAGGGAAATTATTTTTAATGTAAATACTCTGTGGAGTCACCACTTGTAAAGCCTCCAAGCCTGAAAGCCTGGGTGATGAACAAGCATGTCCTGACTCATTCGCGCAGCAGCCCAACCTCTGGGCCAAGTTTGTTAACGCCATTTACATAACAAGTGCCCACTTCACAGAAAACAGAATTATTATTCTTATGCTGAGCCATCCTTCACTTGTGGAGCCATTTCCATTTTAGATGCAACCTTCCATTCAACAAACATTTATTTTGGATCCAGCAGCCACAAGTGGAGAGCCTATCATGAACCAGGCATGTTTATGAATTATCCCATTTATTACATGCACAGTTCCTCTCTGTATATGAATGTGGGCAAGAGTTTGGTCATCTGAATCTGGCTTCTCTGGCCCTTGCTAGTTGATGGGCTGGTCACTTCATCTCTCTGAACACCAGTTTCCTTACCTATGAGATCGCAATGTATTACCTATGTCACAAAGGTTGCAGTGAAGATTAAGTAAAATAATGGAAGTGCACAGTACATGTTTTGTATTATTATTCCTGTTTTACTGATAAGAAAAAAGCTTTTGAGGTGTTGAATAGTTGCCTGAAACTGCACAGGTAAGTAGGGGCAGCAAGAAAATTCACATGCTCATCAGAAGGCACCCAAATTCCACATTGTTCTGTCTTCTTACTGCCACCCCACTTTGTGTCCCCACAAGACCCTCAAGAAGCTGGCGTGGAGGAACTGGACACTGAAGAAGTTAAATGACAGAGCCACATTCAGAGCCCAGTTTTGCAGAAGTTGTGCCCGCCTATTAAAGACAGCTTGGAAAATAATGGGAAAACAAAAAATTGTCTATAACCTTAACCCCAGTCCCAACCACAGCCACATTATGGGGTATTTTGTTCTCTTAATGGAGAGTTACGCTTGTTTCTTAAGTAGTTTGTAATCACACTACAACTATAGTGCTAAACTCTTTGTTTTCAGCTTATATTGTAGATATTTACACATAATTTTATACTTTCTATGAATAATTTCTGATGGCTGTAGAGAAGATATCTGAGTTTATTTACCTTTTCCAGCACGGTAGGATATTCATGCCTTTCCCTTTTTCTCACTATTAATAAAAATACTGTTGCATGTATTTCAGAATGCTTCTTGTGGATAGATTCCCCTGAAGTAGAATCACTGAGTCAAGGATAATTTACACAGTAAAATTGACCCTTTTTAGATATAAAGTCTTATAGCTACCCCCACAATTGAGATATGGATTATTTCCATCACCCCAGAAAGTTTCCCAGCATGCCTTTGTCATCCATCTCCTCCCATGACCCTAAGCCACTTTCGCAACTACTGATCTGTTTTCTGTCCATGTATTTTTTTTTTTCTGGATACCATATGAATGGAATTAGCCTTTTGAGTTGGGCTTTTTGCCCTTAACGTAATGCTTTGAGATTCATCCATGTTGTGGTGTGTTATCAGTAGTTTGTTCCTTTTTATTGCAGTGTAGTATTTAATTGTACGGATGTATTATGATGTGTCCGTTGACTACTGATGGATATTTGGATTGTTTCTATGGATGACTGTGAATAACATTTTTATAAATATTTGCATATAGGTTTTTATTTGAGCATAAAGTTTAATTTCTCTTGGGTAAATGCCAAAGAGTGGAATTGCTGGATTGATAGTAAGTGTATATTTAGCTTTGTAAGAATCTGTCAAACTGTTTTCCAAAGTTGGTGAAACATTTTGTATTCTCATAGGCAATTATGAGAGTTCTAATCATTCCACATTTTTTTTTGGTTTTTTTTTTTTGAGACGGCGTCTCGCTCTGTCGCCCAGGCTGGAGTGCAGTGGCCTGATCTTGGCTCACTGCAAGCTGCACCTCCCAGGTTCACGCCGTTCTCCTGCCTCAGCCTCCTGAGTAGCTGGACTACAGGCACCCACCACCACGCCCAGCTACTTTTTGTATTTTAGTAGAGATGGGGTTTCACCATGTTAGCCAGGATGGTCTCAATCTCCTGACCTCGTGATCCACCCACCTCGGCCTCCCAAAGTGCTAGGATTACAGGCACGAGCCACCATGCCCGGGGCCTCGTTCCACATTTTTATCAGCACTTGATACTGTCAGGGTTTGTTTGTTGGTTTGCTATTCAAATAGGGATCTAATGGCTATCTCGCTGTGGTTCACATTTGCATTTCCTTAATGACTAATGATGCTGAGAACCCTTTCGTGTGCTCATTTCCACCCATATCTCTTCTTTGGCGAATTGCCTGTGCAAATCTTTTGACCACTTTTTAAATTCAGTTGTTTGGTTTTTTTCTTAGTGACTAATGAGAGTTCTTTATATATTCTGTAAACAAATCCTCTATCAGATTTTATTTTTTTCAAATATTTTCTCCCAGTCTGTGCCTTGTCATTTCATTTTCTTAACAGTATTTTTCAGAGAAGATTTTGAACAAATAAGTTTTTGTTTTGATTAAGCCCAGTTCATCAACTTTTTATCCTATGAATCATCTTATCTAAGAAATCTTTGCCTATGTCACAGTCACAAAGATTTTCTCCTAGGTTTCCTTCAGAAGTTTTATAGCTTTAGGTCTACGTTTAGGTCAGTGATCCACTTTGAGTTAATTTTTGTGTGTGGTGAGACGTGTGGGTTGAACTTCATTTTTTTTTGCACATGAATGTCCAGTTCCAGTATTCTCTGCTGAATTGACTAGATATGTGTGGATCTATTTTTGCTCTATCTATCCCGTTCCACTGATCTATGCATTCTGTCATTGCAGCTATTTTGTCATTACCATAGCCTTGATTACTGTAGCTTTGTAAGAAGTCTTGACCTAAGATAATAAGTCCTCCAACTTTGTTCTTCTTTTTCAAAATTGTTTGGCTAGTTTCCATTGCTTACAATTTCATATAAATATTATAATCAGCTTGTCATTTTCTCAAAAAGGCCTTCTAGGCTTTTGATTGTGATTGTGTCAAATCTATAAACCAATTTGCAGAGAGATGGCATCTCAACACCATTGGCTCTTCCAAGCCTGAAATGATATCTCTGTCCATTTATTTAGGTCTCTGATTTTCCTTAAGGTTCTTAATACAATTTGTCAAATTAAAAGTTGGTTTTCTGCTTCCTTGCTAGGGTGTTGAGCACATGGCTGTGCCCTTTTGGATAACAGATTCACATGTTTCCTGCAAAAAACTCTACTAGTTTACACTTTTTCTCTATTGTGTTTTATTTCCCAAGTATCTGGCTCCCTCTTTTCCACACTCCATGGCTTATAATGCATTGCCTTATTTATTTAATAGGTTTTAACTCTTTATCAAAATATACACACCGAAAACTATATATAGTTTATGTATATACTGTACATCTTGATAAATGCCCGCAAGGTCAAGAAACAGAACATCAGCAGCACCCTGAAAGCCTGTTTGTGACCCCTTCCAATCCTGACAGCAAGGAGAACCACTATTCCAACTCCTAGCCATAAGTAGTTTTGTTATGGCTTAGCATTTCATTGCAGTAAGGGACCTTCTAGGCTTCTCACTCCAGGTTCCTAAAATGTGTCTGGCCTCCTCACTGTGCTCCTTTCCCTTCTGAGCTTCTGTTAGCACCTAGAATGCCCACTTCCTCTTCTGCCTTCTCCCTTCTTCTTCCTTCTTTCAGCTTCCTTTAAATTTTTTTAAAATTATTTGTTTTTATTTTTATTTATTTTTTTACAGACAGGATCTTGCTCTGTTGCCCAGGCTGGAGTACAGTGGCATGATCATAGCTCACTGCAGTCTCAAACTGCTAGGCTCAAGTGATCCTCCTGCCTTAGCCACCTGAATAGTTGGGATGACAGGGGCACATCTCCATGGCTGGCTAATTTTTTAATATTTTTTGTAGAGATGGGGTCTCCCTATGTTGCCTAGGCTGGTCTTGAACTCCTGGCCTCATGCCATCCTCTCACCTCAGCCTCCCAAAGTGTTGGGATTCCAGGTGTGAGCCATCCCACCCTCTTTCAGCTTCCTTGAAGTGTCCTCATTTTTTCCAGCTCAGTTTAAGTTTCGTCTGTGCTGGGAAGCCTTTCCCTCCTCCTCCTCTCCCTGGCTTCCTTTAGCATTGGACTTTCCTTCATTAACACTCCTGTCATGGCGTATTGAAGTTGCTGTTTCCATTTGACTATAAGCTCTTTGAGGTCTGGAACTAGCTTTTCTGTGGACCCAGTGCCTTCTGTGGGGCCTGGCATGCAGTAAGAGATCAGTGATTGAATGCTGGATGAATGTTGAGTGTCTAGGAAACTGATTCCCCAAAAGGCTAATCCCTTTGTTCACAATAGGTCTCCTGGCTGTCAGTCCTCACTGGCTTCTTTTCAAACTTCTTTTCCTCCTCATGTTGGGGGGCTCTTTTGTGATTTATTTATTTTTTATTTCCATGCTGCCTCTGGAGCAAGTGAGAAAATATCATAGCTCTTTTGGCTGTTTTATCCACCATTATGATGATAAGTAAGAGAGGATCATACCCTTTACTCTTCATCTGTCATAAGAGAGCAATAGCTTTTAACCTGTAAGGTCTGTGAATCCAGTCTCCTATTTCAATAGCAAGTGTGCAGGTATAGAAGACGGTCAGCAGTGTTTAAATCCTTCATTTATTCATGCTGCTACGGACGCATTTTGGGATGCCCGTTCACCATTACTAAGAAGGTGACCATATCCCAGTGTTTGTTGCTCTGTATCAAGGTCTAGCTGCTCCTAAAAATGATGACTGGGAGTGTTTTTGTGTAGAGTTGGCACCACAGTGGCTGAGTATGAAAAATGCAGAGTCCTTCATACAGACTGTATTCAGCTGTGCCTCAGTCTGAAGACTGGATAAATTTCAGATAGTGGAGCAGTAAAGGGAGAATAGGGATCTGATTGACTTTAAACACCAATGTGGCTCAAATAACGATTGGAGTGGTTTATATCTACCAGAATAGATGGCAGGTTTTACAAACCCTCAAAAGACAAACCCACCTATTGGTCATTTGAGTTCTCTGTTCTGATTGACTCAGGTCTAATGGGGGAACTTAACCATCTTAACCGTCATCTTAGACTAGACTAACCCAGCCAACCAGGGGATGTTGATGGGGGAGCTGGTAGGGGGGAAGGTTAAAGGTTGTTCTGGAGAAGGAAGAATAGCTGAGGCCAAAAGGGGAAGCGTCCAGGAGGAGCAGCCCTCGAGGGTCATCAGTGAAAGGAGCAGAGAGGAGTATGATGGGCTGGAGGGAGGGGGTTTCAGGTGCATGGGCCAAAGTGGGCAAAACCTTGGACATTTGTCTGTGTGCATCTGGGCTTCCCCAGTCCAGGCTATGTCTCTTCGAAGCCCCTGTGGAATCCCTCCCTAGTGGTTTTGTGAGTGTGCCCCAGGTACACATGGCAAGGGGAATGCCTCTGATTCAGGCCGTGACTCCTGGAGAGGGGCCAGTGCCCTGCATGACCAGGGCAGGACTGGGCAGAAAGACTGGTGTACCCATCCACCTTCTGTCCTTCAGGAGAAGATTGGCTGGCGAAAAGATGCACTGCATTTGCTGGTGTTCACAACGGATGATGTGCCCCACATCGCATTGGATGGAAAATTGGGAGGCCTGGTGCAGCCACACGATGGCCAGTGCCACCTAAACGAGGCCAACGAGTACACTGCATCCAACCAGATGGTGAGTGCTGGGGACCAGACCCCCCTTCCCTGATGCCTCTCCTGTGACCCTGCCCATGGTCTTAGTACTTGCCCAGCCTTGAAACCTTCTTCTGGCCCTCAGTATTCACTGGCTTTCTGATCCATTCTTGGTGTTGGGTTTCATTATTCAATCTTCTCCAACTGGGTTTCCAGAACTCCTAATTGACTTACAACATTTCTCAGGGATTTCTGTAGCTTGTTCATCTTTCTGCCAATGTGCGTCTAAATGGGGAGTGTTTGGTTGGGATACGGGTGGCCCAGGGGAAACAGGATAGATCTCATAGTGGCGAGGGTATCTTAAAGGAGGGTGGGTGCTGTGCCCCTGCAGAAGTCACAACTGGTATAGAAGTTATAGGGCAGGACTTCCTGACTTCTAGACATGGGCTCCCAGAGGTGGTGAGTTGCCTGTCAGTGTCAGTAGTGAGCAGAAGTGTTCTGCATGGAATAAGAGGTCCCAAGGACCATCTACTCCCAACAGTCTATAACCACAACTATGCAATTTAAAAGAATTTGTGCAAAATTTCAAACATATATAATAATAGACAAGTAAAATGAACCCTACATGCCCATTATCCAGACCCAACAATGATCAAGATCTTGCATACTCACTATGCAATTTTCCCCACAAAATCTGCACCCTTTTCTTTCTCAAATCCATTCTGGTGGCCAAAGAGGAATTCTTCCCAATTTTCTCCCTTAGAGAAGCCCATTTTCTCCAGTTTCAAGAGGTGGTCAGTGCCCAAGCCTTCCATCTTGTCTAGGAATAATGGAATCTGAAAAAAGGACTATAACTGTAGGACCTCACCAGATGCGGACTCCTGTACCCATCATTATTCTTCAAAATCCCTCAGGACACTGTTAAACTGCCTCTCAGCTTCCTCTCTTCCTCCTCTTTCTGCACCTCTGCCCCATGGCCCAACTTTTAGTCCAGAGCTCTGCACCCTCCTCTGCCCATCTGAGCCACAAGCAGGATGAAGCAGGACCTGTGGGGGATGTTGGCAGACCTAAGCTTTAGGCATAGGAGAAGGAAAATAGGGCAAGGAGGCAGAGAGGAAAAGTCTTAGAGGAGAGAGGAAAGGTAAGAGGCACCGATGACAGAGGGTAGCATGTGGTGGCTGTTCTCTAGGGCGTCCCCACTCGTCCCCCTCCCTGCTGAAAGGATGGAGACACAGACAAGATATGGAAAACCTCCACTCATCACCTCTCCACTCTGGGGTGAGAGCAGTGAATCTAGTTTGGTGGATGCCAGAGGGTCCTTTCCTTGAGGGTCTCCTCTACTCAGTTCCTCAGTTCAGGAGCTACCAAGAAGGCTTAGTTATTAAGGGACTCTAACGGGCCACCTAAGGAAAAGGTGCTTCCCTGGCAAATGCTGGCTGCTGACTGTGCATTGGAGCCAGGTGCTGGTATTTACACCTGTTAGGAATATCATAGCCTTGACTTTTGCCTTGGCCTTAGGACTATCCATCCCTTGCCTTGCTTGGAGAGAAATTGGCAGAGAACAACATCAACCTCATCTTTGCAGTGACGAAAAACCATTATATGCTGTACAAGGTATGCTGGGAGGGAGGGAGGCTAGTGATTGGTGGGGTGAAGAGGGTGGTGAGGAGTGTTTACAACTCTGCCTATATGGGGGAAATTCAAAGGAGGGGTGGAATATAGCCCAGTCTTGATCTAATGGAAAATAATAGGAGGAAACAATTACGCATTCGCATAGCAGTGAATACCTTACAAGAAATTTGAACATATAGCATCTAATCTGATTCTGAGAAAAACCTTGAAAATAGCATGAATTCCCATTTTTTTGGGTGATGAATTGGAAACAGAGAGGCACACTCTACTAGAGAAGGAAAATATAAAATGAAATGAAGATATACACAAAGAAAAATAAGGCATCTCATCAGGCTACGTCACTAATCTCGGTATTCCAGAGCTTTATGCCTGAGCCTGCAGACTATAGGAGACCAGTGGGCTAGTCTGGCGCAGAAATTCCCAAAGAAACCAATAAATGTCCTGAGTGAATACAGCAGTCTGCATGTGGATCTGTTCCATTTAAAGAAACTGTTCCTGGGTCACCCTGGACTGCCCCATTTAGTCTGGGGCAGGAATTCCCAAAGAAACAAATAAGTGTCCTGAGTGAATAGAGCAGTCTGGGTATGGATCTGTTCCGTCTAAAGAAACTGTTCCTGGGTCACCCTGGACTATCTTCAAAAACTCCCCACATGAACGTGCTCCTCACAGTCACAGATGAGCCAAGTTTGAATTACAGATCTCCTCGGTGTGCTCATGTAAGCTAAATGTAAACTCGCCTCTGAGATTCTTTTACGTGATGAAGCAATGAGAACTTAATCTGGAATCCCTCTCCACCCTCCACCCCCAGAACAGCTGGCCATAGTTCCCTCTCCTTCTTGCTCTTGAATGTCCACAAAAGAACCTTTGTCTGACTGTGTTTTTCTATTGCTCCTGCCTGAGATTATCACTGATAAAATGCCACTTAATATTTTCTTGAGTTCTTTATCCTCCTTTAGTCCAAATCAATGTTAGAAGATGAAACAAGGGAGAAGGATTGTTTTTCTTTTTTTGTTTAGTGGAAGATAACAGGATAAAGCCTATCAGGGCATGGTGGTGTGCGCCTACAATCCCAGCTACCGGGGAGGCTGAGGCAGGAGAATCTCTTGAACCCGGGAGGCAGAGGTTGCCATAAGCCAAGATTGCGCAACTGCACTCCAGCCTGGGGGACAGAGCGAGATCTGTCGCAAAAACAAACAAACAAACAAACAAAAAGCTATTCACTTACAAATAAGGTTTTATGTTTTTAGAGGGCTCAATTGCACAGACTGTATTGGGTTTCCAGATATTTCCAGAGGGAAGAAGTCCACATTGGCTTAAGCATCCTTCCTGAGAGCTAGATACACCTTGCTTGGGGGAGGAAGCCCATCCAGTCCCAAGGCAGGCAGAGGGTGGTGGATGTCTCTGTCACTGTTAGAAGTGGAAGACTCAGGAGTTAGTACAGATGAAAGAGGAAAGGAGGGTACTTCAAGGCTGCCCCTTTGCCACAGGACCTCAGAGGTCCGTGGGAGGGCACCATTCGTATCTCAGCTTCCTGTTAAAGAAAGGGTCTATACTTGAGACCCTTGGAAAAGTTGCCCTTTTCACTCCTTCTGAATAGATTGAGCAGATCCTGAAAGCTGAACCTGTGAATACCTCAGAGACCAGGGGAGAGATGGCAAGAAACTGTCAGGAGCTGTCGACCTTAGAAGATGGGCTTTTAGAGAGCTGTCTGTTACCGTGGGAGGGGTGGGGTCTTAAGACATTATCTTTTAGAGAAAGATCTTGTGAGCACCTTTCCTATGGATCTATAGGGCTGGATATTCCACAGCCTACTGCAACAACTCTTCCTCTGTGCCATTTCTTCTTGCTTTTCCCTTTGGGATCTTCTTCAGTTCATGGTGGGAGAAGGTGGCAGGATATGGTTCTAGGAGTCTTTACTGTTCTAGCCCAGTGTAGCAATGCTCACTCTGATGGTTGGCCGGGCAAAATGAACTTATTTCTTTTCTTTACTTTTTTTCCCAAGAATTTTACAGCCTTGATACCTGGAACAACGGTGGAGATTTTAGACGGAGACTCCAAAAATATTATTCAACTGATTATTAATGCATATAATGTAAGTCACCAGTTTCTTCCCCCACTGTCACCTCCCTTCCACCCCCTCCCACTGAGGCCCTGCAGCTGCCGCGGGCTCAGGTGGGCAGTTCACCGTGCTGCTCTTCTTGGCTCTGCTCCCCCGTCGCCTTGAGTTTGGTATCTTCTTCCTGCTTCACTCAGGTTCAGGGTGGAGAAACCCTTCCTGCTTGATGAGTCTCCCTCTCACCTCTGCCATCTTGACTCTCATCTGCAGATCTCAGTGAGCCAAGGAGTGGCTCAGACTCAGGCTGGCGGCCTGGGAAGTGCTTAGGTTCTGACACCTCACGTAGGCAGGCAGTGGTATTCTCCACCTATCCGGTGCCCAGGCTAATGCTGCCACCGTATTCCCTGCCTGAGGGAGCAGAGCATCCACCAGCCACAGGACCACGCTGCAAAAAGTGAAAAGCTTGCACACTGAGCTCACCTCACAGTGGCAGGATGGGAATCCCTCAGGCTCATGGAGCTCAGCGTAGAGCTGCAGACTAACATGGGAGAATCGACAATCCATTTTTTTGTTTTTGTTTTTAATTTTAAAATATAGATAGAGAGATGAGGTCTCACTATGTTGCCCTGGTTGGTCTGATCTTGAACTCCTGGAAGCAGTCCTCCCACCTCAGCTTCCCAAAGTGCTGGCTTTAAAGGCATGAGCCATCATGCCTGGCCAAAGAATCAATGTTTTGCCTACTTACTTAGGATGTGATTGTAATGAAGTCCTTTCAGAGGGTTTGTGAATGGGGCTATTAAATTCTATGCTATTGTAACATATCATGTGAAATTGGCCCTAATACAATAAGTGCAAGTTCTTATAGATGTGGTTTAGGAATCACTTTCACATTCCAAGCCACGCATCCACAGACTCACTTCCCAAGCCTTTCCCTTCCCTACCCTCCTTTCCCTCAATTCATGACACTCCAGAAGTACTTGACTCAGACCTACCTTCTCTCAGGCAAATGGCAGGCAGAGCTCTTGTGCTGGGAAGTGTGGACCCTCTGCTATCCCTTCCCTTGTGGGTCCCAAGATGGTTATGGCATCCATTGCCTACCCACCTGCTCAAGGGGCCAGGTAATTTCTAAATTGGCATTCAGAGTGCATCTTCCTGTTAAAACTAAGTTATACACAAAGTGTGGCTTAAGGAACATTATTAATCCTAAACTTAGGTAAAATAGGTTTTTCCGGCTAACCTGGGAACCTAACGAATCAGTATGGCATCACACATCTGTGAGAAAAGTCATCTTGCCTTCCCAGTAGTGACTGACTACAAATGAGTATTTGGAGCTCGGCCTTTCCCAATGTTGGCCTTGTCCACCTGCCGATGTGGCCCTGTTTTGAGTTACAAAGTACTGCCCAGCTAGGGGGAACCCTGGGGCTTGGGGTGTGGCCAGCCCTGCGCTTAGTTCCCTGGAGCCTCAGTGTCCTAAAGGCGACCGGGTGGACAGCAGTGAGGATTTTTGGCCTGTTTTTCCTTCCTTCCTTCCCCCTTCCCACTGCCCCCATCTGTTGTAGCCAAGGGTCCTCTTGCTCTCACAGGTTCAGATACTCCTGGAACTTCCTATTGTGAGAAACTGAAGACTTCCTTCTCTCCTACCCCATTGCCCTCATACTAGCATCCTCTTTTCTATTCTCTGGCCCTTAGAGCCTCACCAGATCCCATAGGCACTTCAGAACCCAGAGTGCAGTGAGACAGGGTTTCCTAATTAACTTTACACCGTAGTGACTTTCAGATTCCATGGTGAGTGATTTGCTTTATACTTCAGGAAGGGGGGGAACATGTAAGCTGGTTATGTGGGCACAATAGGTCTGCTGAAGCGTGACACCCAGAGAGGGTTTGGGATGTGAGCCTGCGTGGGAAGGAGGGGCAGCCTGTGAATGTCACCCTCTTTCCTGGGGTGAGCTGGTGTGAGCTGTGAGCCTCTTGGGTCTCAAGCTCTGGACACTGAACTAAGAGAACCAAATCAAGAGCCAGAACCCCTACCTTGCCACTCTCCCCTTCCCTCTGAGGATGCCAGAGCTGGGAGACCCCATGGGGCAGAAGGTGCACTGCTGCTGGACCCACTTTCACAGGCAGGGAGGCCACCGCTTGCCTCCTGCTGAGTCAGGGCCTTTGGGAAGAAATGGCTGAAGAGCAGCTCATCTGGGCTCTGTTGAGTGGGGTGAGGTCCCTCTTGAAGGCTTTTGCGGAGGGGCCACTTGTCAGCATTTCTTCATCAGCCACCTCCTGAATTCAGAGCTCTGGGGCTCCCCAAGAGCATTGGCTGGTGAAGGCCCAGGCCCCCTGCTCCTGGCGGCTTTGATATCAGAAGGCATCATGGCGCACAGTTCCATAGACCTGGTTGGGCAGCCTTGCAGCAGCAGGGAAGGCACACTGCTCAGCCAGCTTCTATGTGACTGGCAGGTTCTGTGTGTCTGTGCTCCTGCTGGGACCGCTGAAAACCAGGGAGCAGGAGGCTTTCTTATTTGTTCCCTGCATGGGATCTCATAAGTCCTTAGCCCTGAGCAGGATTTCTCATATATCTACATTCATTTTCTTAGTGGAAATCCAGGGACCCAGGGTCAAGGAGTGAGAAGGGAAGGCATTCCCTGTGTGGTAGGCAGAGGCCAGGAGAGGAGTGTGGATCCCTCCCTGCTGATGGGGAGTAGGGAGCAGGGATGAGTACAGGGAACAATCGTTCTGGGCTGGAGCTGCTTTTGGAACCTGGAACAAATTCCCAGAGGAACTGTGGGAACCTAGCACTGTCGCTTGATTCTGCGAGTTAAACTGGTTCCTGTAAGCAAACATGTTGTGAAATGAAGCTGATGACTTATGAATGTACTTTGAAACTCAGCACTTTTAAAAATGAGTGATTATGACCAGGCGTGATGGCTCACACCTGTAATTCCGGTGATTTGGGAGGCCAAGCTGGGAGGATCCCTTGAGGCCAGGAGTTTGAAACCAGCTTGGTCAACATAGTGAGACCTAGCTTCTACAAAAAATTTTGTAAAAATTAGCTGGGCATGCTACTTGGGAGGCTGGGGCAGGAAGATCGCTTGAGCCCAGGAGTTCAAGGCTGCAGTGAGCTGTGATCGTATCACTGTGCTCCAGCCTGGGTGACAGACAGAGTGAGTCTCTGTCTCTCTCTCTCTTTTTTTTTTTTAAAAAAAGAAGTGATTATTAGAATACTCTCAACAATAACTATTCAAATCCAGTGGAAAAGAATTGTAAAGCCTTATTGACATATAATTAACATACAGCAAACTGTACGGATTTAAAGTGTATAATATGAGTGTTGGCACAGGTATACACCTGTGAAACCATCGCCACCATAAAGATACTAAACATGTCCACTACTCCAAAAAGTGACCCTTGATAATTCCCTTCTTCCACCCCTCCCTTCAGGTGAAATTTAAAATATATATATTAAATACAGAAATGTGAAACTGCAAGATCTTTGAAGCAAGTTCAGTTGGTCGAAGTCATGTTAGGGGTATGTTGGTTTTCTGTGTTGATTAGAACCTGTGATACTGTGGTATAATAAGATATATATATATATATATAGGTCCCTACCCCTAGTTCCTAATATAAAGCCCCTAAAACCTTTATAGATAAGGACACTAGGAGAATCTTTTGTTACAATATTTGGTCTTTAATGCTGGTTCCTGACACAGAGTTTCCAAGACCATCGTAGTTTCCTAGGTAATAGGAACATCTTTTGTTCTAATGAGGTGACTCTTGGGGTGGCGCTCCTGGATAGCCTCAGGATGGGGGCTGGTTGCCAGGGGAACCAGCCATGTGATTAGAGGGTTGGAACTTTCAGCCCCACTCCATGACCTCTGGGGAGGTGGAGAGGGGCTGAAGGTTGAGTGGATCAGCAGTAGCCAGAGATGTGACCAGTCATGCCCATGTAACGATGCCTCCGTGAAAACCGAGAAGGCCTGGATTTGGAGGGCCTTGGGAAAGCTGTGGGACAGGTTCCTGGAGAGTGGCACCAGAGAGGACAGGGAAGTTCTGCACCCTCCTCACACACCTTGCCCGTTTCTCTTCATCTAGCTGTTCATCTGCAGCCTTTATCTCTTATTCATACGTGGGTAAGTGTAAACAAAGTGTGTCCATGAGCTCTGTGAGCCATTTTAGCAAATTGATGAAAGAAGGAAAGGGGTCATAGGAATTTCAATTTATAGCCGATCAGCTGGAAGTATAGGTGACAATCTAGTACTTGTGATTGGCATCTGCAGTGGGGGCAGTCTCGTGGGCTGAGCCCTTCACCTGTGGGACCTGACACTATATCCAGGTAGATAGTGTCAGAATTGTGCTGAATTAGAAGATAACCAACCGGTGTCCAGTAGGAAACTGCATGGTGTGTGGGGGAAAAATCCTCACATCTGGTGTCAGAAGTGTTGTGTTGAGTGGTGTGTGAGAGTAGAGTAGGAAAAACAGTTTGGGTTTTTCCTTCCAAGTACTCATCTTACTTGCTGCTGTCCTGGCCAACGGGAAGGGCTGGGCTGGGCTTCAGGCTCCTTGCACTTGGACTTTTCCCGACTCTGAGCCCCAGCACGGGTCCCTGGTGCATGTAGGGTGTGCCAGGGCAGCAGGAGAGGCTTTCGTCAGCTCTGCTCTCCTTTCACCTGCTCCGCACCCGGCCAGAGTCCAGTCACAGCTCTCTCCAGACTGCTTGTTTTTCTGTCACCTCACCGTCCGTCCGAGTGGTTTGTGTTGGATTTCATGAGTCATGCAACACATGACTAAGTGTGGGTGTTGGCTTTTACCTCCCCTAGAATGCTGGCAGACCATCTGTGGGGACATTCTGAGCAGATTTGGGTTGGAACATATGTAACAGATGCAATGGCTGTGGTATTTGGCCAGGCTGAGGAGGGAGCAAAATGGAAAGGTTATGTTTAATTTCATGTCTTGTAGAATCAAGTCTGGTGTACACATCTCTCAGAGTGTGAAATCTTCAACTTGGATTTATGCATTTTTTCTTGCTGTGCCAAATTCTTCACTGTGAGAAATCACCAAGTCTTCCCAAGGGAGTTCGGCAATGTGGTGCTTTGCTCTGTAATAAGTGCTGGTGAGAGAATCCCTTCCAGAGCTCAGCCGTGGAGCCCTGGGTCCCACACGTGCAGAGGGGGCTGGCCTTATGTTGCACCCAGAAAGGCCTCTTTTCAGTGTGGGAGCCAATGGAATGAGTTGGAAAGCACTGGAGCTGCATGTGGAGGGTGACTTCAGAAGCTGTGGTGTATTTTTCCCTAGCAGAGCACATGTTTCTCTTTTTGTTGTTGCCATAAAGTCTGCTCCCACCCACTCCACAGCTGGCCCGACTTAAAGCAATTGCAGATGTGACCTAACCTGACCAAGTATTTAATAGCCTTTAAACTTCTGACATTCCCAACATCGTCTTGTTTCCTACTGGAGAACTAAGGAGTGCACCTAGAGGGGCGAATCTGGTAGGAGTTAATGGAATTTTAGGAGTCACACATAAAAGTCTTCATGCGTAAGAACTGCACTTTGACCCTCTACTATATTTTATACTCCATCCATTCATTTATTCAACAGATATATACCAACAGCCTAATGTGTGGCAGGGATCATGCTGCACCTTGGAAATAAAATAGTGAGCAAAACACAGTCCTGCCCTCCAGCACTCATGGTTTTAGGGGCAGAGACCCTTTCAACCACGATACAACCTGACAATCTCTTTCCAAAGTCACAGCCAAATTCCTTTTTATTTTTTTATTTTTGTTTTTTACCTTCTCTGTGGACAGAGAGCCACTTTCCAAAGAAAGAAGGGCATATCAGGCGTGGAGATTAGAAAGAGCCCTGGGGTGGGTCGAGAAAGCCTGCACCCGGTCCTGTGCAGCAGGGTGGTCCCAGGCCACCTTTTCCTTGCCCTGACTTCCAGCTTCCATACATGAGAGGTTTGGGCTGCGTCATCTCCACGGTTCCTGCTGCTTGAAATGTCTTAAGAGTTTCTGATTCCAGAGACTCTGGGTAGCAGGAATAATACAAACTTCACATCAGAACATGGGGCCTATGACCTGAGTAGAACATAAGAGTCCATTTCCATCTAATTCTTAGTTGCTGACTCACAGGAGTCCAAGTCCCTCTTGCTTTTTCCCAGATCCTCTCCCAGATCCTCCCTTGGGGCTTTCGAGTGGCGGCTTGGGCAAATCTTGCTGGGGAGCACTGGTGCTTCCTTCCAAAGTTTTATTTGTGAACCACAGGGCCCCCATATTTCAAGTGATCGTTCCCAAGTAATTTTTTACATGCCTTCACTCTTCAGCTCTTTTACGATACTGTTTTATTTCATCCACATACTTATTCACAGTTATAAATTTAATTTTTAATATTTCTCTTAAGAAATATTTTCATCTACTTGGCCTGAGACCTTAGCATAGCTGTTAAATCATTCATCTGTCTAAGCATCCATGCGTTTATTCATTCAACAACAGATTGTACTAAGTCCCAGAGAGATCTATGATACAGCCCTTGGACTTCACAACATGGTAGGGAAGACAGATCTGTAAATAGCTAATCACAGGCAGCAGGAGAGTGCTGTGTATATTGAGTGGCGCTTTTGTGACCCTTGACCAGTTAAGGCTGGCAAGTTGCAAAGGGAAGTGGATTTAAGACGGATCATATTTTTAGAGTTGTAGAAGCACTTAGATAATTTGTTGCAAAGGGAGAGACTATTTTTTACAAAAAGTATTTTCAACAAGCTGTTAATTTGCTGGAAAACTACATATTTCACTTATTCAACTTTAGCACTATATGCTCAGCAAAAAAGAGAGAGAAAGAAAGAAAACCCACAAGAGCAAGAGGCAAGTCTGTCTACTGTTCTCTCCAACAGCCACACTCCCTAGAGTGTACCCGAGAAGGGAGAGGGAATCTGCAGGGCTGTCTGAGGATGTTGGGGTCCTTGTCTCTCATATGGGTACTCTTGCTATACTCTGTGTTGAGTGTATAAACAGACAGTTGTTTTAAATTTTCTGGTAAAATAGGACCTCTGAATAAAAGCTACTTACTTCATTTGGCCTCAGTCTCCAAAGTGGAATCTTCCTTAGAGATTTTCAAGGAAATTATTATTATTATTATTATTATTAATTTTTTTTAAGAGACAGTCTCACTCTGTTGCCCAGGCTGGAGTGCACTGGCATGATCGTAGCTCGTTGCAGCCTTGAACTCCTGGGCTCAAGCAATCCTCCTGCCTCAGCCTCCTGAGTAGCTACAGGCCTGTGTCACAAGGACAATTTTTTAAACTAATAGACGTATAGAAAATTTCACAAACTTTTCACAAATTAAATAAACCTGAGTATCCAGCACCCAGGTCAAACACACAGAACATTAGCAAGGCCTAGAAGTCACTATTCTACCCTCTTCCATCACAGTCCCTCAAGGGCAATCATTAATTTTGCCTGTTTTTGAATTTCATATAAATAGAGTTATGCAATATATATGCCTTTGTCTCTGCCTTCTTTCTAGTAATGTTATATTTGTCAGATTTATCCATATTATTACATGTAGTCGTATTTTATTATTTCTCATTACTGTATGTTATTCCACTATATGAACATACTACAATTTTTAAAAATCCATTCTACTATTGATAGACACCTGAGGAATTTCCAGTTTCTAGCTATTACAAGCAGTATTGCTGTAAACATTCTTGTCCGTGTCTTTTTGGTGACGCATACACTTCTGTTGGGTATAATCCTGGGTGAATCCGAGGTCTGAGGTTGGCCTAAGCTTTAGTAGATATAACCTAATGGCTTTCTATAGGGTTGCACCAATTTGCACTCCCACCAGCAGGGTTGGGGAGCCCTAGTTGCTCTACATCCTTTCCAACACTTGATGTTCTTAATCTTTATTTTTTCTATTCTGATAGGCAATTTTTACTTGATTTTTGTTTGATTCACTGTCTTAAGAATATAATCCACACATAAGATTGGATTCTCTCATTATGTAGTTTCAAACTCAGGCATATGAACCTCATCTGATGGGGATAGGTATGGATGTGAATGATAGGGTGGATTCCTGGAGAAAGTGCCTGCTGAGCTGATTTTGAAGGATGATAAGGAGCCAACCAGGAGGAGGAGGGAGAGGAGCCATTGTGCAAAGGATCGTTACCCTGGGCGCATGGAAAGGCTCAAAGCCTGGATGAGGAACTGCATGTCTGAAGCCGAGGATGGGGATGAGAGGTGGCTCTGGAGAAGCAAGCAGGGGATGGGGCATAACCCATTTGAAGCAGATAATATCATATGGCAGGTCAACCACTATCAACTGCTCCACACTCACAGAGGGAGACCTCAGGCTGGGTCTAGCAAGATGTTGTGTGAGTGCAGAGAGAAGGGAAAGGATGAGGGAGGGCCAGGGAACCAAGCTCACTGGCTCTTCCTTTGGCTTGGGATTCCTGAATTAGAGGAAGCCACGTGGGCCTCAGAAAACCAGTGTGGGAGCACCTCAGCCACAGCCTTTATTAAATGGTTGGGCTTCATTTTCTCTCTCCGTTCAGAGTATCCGGTCTAAAGTGGAGCTGTCGGTCTGGGATCAGCCTGAGGATCTTAATCTCTTCTTTACTGCTACCTGCCAAGATGGGGTATCCTATCCTGGTCAGAGGAAGTGTGAGGGCCTGAAGATTGGGGACACGGTAAGTCTCACCCCAAGTTTTTGTGAACTCTTGTTAGCATTGGTCATCAGTCTTTGGGTTCTAATAACTATTAGAGTCCTTTCAGAATTTATATGCTCTTTTCCAATTCAGCATCCCAGAGGAGTCTCCTAAGCCTGTTTTGCATGATGTGTTCAGAGTCTCAGGTGAACTTGTTAAAGAACCCAGTCAATAGGCAGCCCTCAGCGCATTGCCACCTAAGGCTTTCTCAAGTTGGCATTGTGACTTTGGTGTTTTAAACCATTATCCTCTTGGCTTGACACAGTTGTAATCAGGAGAAAGAGTACAGGTGGGAATCCAGGAGACCTGGCTTTCATTCTTCTGCAAATAGCTCTGTTCCTTGGATAATCTGACCCTCACTTTTCCTTTCTGTGAAATGTAAAGAAAGCCACTCCCCCCATTCCGTTTTGGTGAAATAGAATGGATGACTCTACAGCAGTGGAGGACACAGATGACTTGTCCAGATTAAGTTTATTTAAATGATGTGTGAAGATGTGTGCCTGTGCGCTAAACCAAGGACTTGCGTGAGGGAGCAGGGAGGAGGATATGTGGGCACCAAGAACACAGGCACAGACGCAGGCACAGAAGCCGCGAGTGGTGATGGAGAGCTAGCCACACATCTTCTGGAGGTACTGCTGCTGGAAGCAGATCATGAGCTCCATTCCTGACTTGCTTTGTTGACAGGTCCAGTACTCAGAAAACAGAACGCCAGTGAGGGATAATTCTCTTCTACACTTAAAAGAATCTAGTTAGAAACAAAAAAATTATAGAGATCTTACAAATAGATGGCTATATCCTCTTGGCATTCATAGCACTCATGACGGCCAAGGCGGATATAAGCTGACTCATCCCCTAGCTTCAGGGAAAGAGCTTGTGGAGGCAGGGACAGTCTTGTGGCTGGTAGCAATGGTCTCCTGGGGCTTCTCCACATTCCACTGTAGATCCTCTCCCATCCCCGCCTTCACACTTGTCCCTCACTCACTTCACAACACACAGACATACCTCTTACCCTTCCCAAATCTTTCTGCAGTGCCTCGCTCCCCCAAATAAAGGGACAGTTCAAAATATCATATGGAAGTTGAGAAAATGAAAGCCTCTCATGACTGGCTACCAAGGCCTTTTCTAAGACATGTTGTTTCCAAGTTTCTTTTGCTTTTAACAAGATTGAAAGAAGGCCTAATCAAGCTGTTGGATGGTAAGTCATTACAAATGATAATTTATTTATTTATTTGGAGACAGAGTCTTGCTCTGTCACCCAGGCTGGAGTGCCGTGGCATGATCTCGGCTCACTGCAACCTCCGCCTCCCAGATTTGAACAATTCTCATACCTCAGCCTCCCAAGTAGCTGGGATTATAGGCATGCACCACCACACCTGGCTAATTTATGTATCTTTAGCAGAGACAGAGTTTCACCATGTTGCTCAGGCTGGTCTCGAACTTCTGGGCTCAAGGGATCCTTCCACTGCAGCCTCCCAAAGTGCTAGGATTACAGGTGTGAGCCACCACGCCTGCCCACAAATGATTATTTATGGCTTTTAACTCAGAAGACATTCATAGAACAAGGTGACATTGCTGTTACAAAACTCTTGTTCCCATCTATTTATGTGAACTTTTTTTTTTTGCTGAAATCTCTACAAATGAAAAATAGAAGTATAATTGATGTGGATAATTGATCCCTGTCTTGTTTAGCAATAATTAATATTATTTTACATCTGGGGGAAAGCCTTACCTCATTAAAGAGGTACTTCCAATAACATTTTACTGTTTATTTTTAATAATTGTAGGAAGTTGCAATGTATTTGTGTTGTTTTCATCCATTATAATGATTACTCAAGCCAGATGATTAAAAACAAAACCACTAATGCTTGATAGTGACAGGACAGGATTTAAAGAGATAGTTATAAAAAATGGAATGAGGCCGGGCACAGTGGCTCATGCCTGTAATCCCAGCACTTTGGGAGCCCTAGGCAGGTGGATCATGAGGTCAGGAGATCGAGACCATCCTGGCTAACACGGTGCAACCCCGTCTCTACTAAAAAATACAAAAACAATTAGCTGGGCGTGATGGCGGGCACCTGTAGTCTCAGCTACTCGGGAGGCTGAGGCAGGAGAATGGCAAGAACCTGGACAGATGAGACTCTGTCTCAAAAAAAAAAAAAAAAAAAAAAATGGAATGAGGCAGAAATAGCCAAAAAACCCTAATAACATGTAAGTGAATTCTATAGCTCTGTGGGTGGAATGTTTGGTGTAGCATGTCAGAAAAGCTGAAGGATAATGTGGGAAATATACCCAAACAAGGAACCCTTTACTTGGAGAAACAGGTTATGATAGAAAAGAGATGGGAGAGGGATGGACTGTCTAATCTAGCATACACCAGGTTTCAGGAAGGCTCTCAATGATTTCTAATGACATCCTTATAAATAAGGCAAATATTTAATAATATGGGTTGACAACAGCCCAGCCATGCGGATTTGTAGCTGGGTGAACACGCTCTCTGAGCATGTTGATAATGCAGCCAGGGGGAGGACTTGACTGGGGTTCCAATGTCTCTTGTCTGTTGTGTTTATCATTGGCTTGGGTTGAACTCATAGGAGATCTTATCAAATGTGGGAAGGCCACAGAGCTGGAGAGAACAGCTTATGTTACAAAGCAGGAAAGCCAAGATTTAAAAATATTTTTCAAAATTGAGATGGATTGAAATCATGAAGATGAATGTCTTACATTTTAGTTCAGAATATTACTAGGATATAGGAAACTTGGTTTGATAATAAAAGAAAAACATCTGGCAGATTATAATGGCTCAAAGGCTCAATGCAAATAAACAGTGATTAAAAAAAAAAAAGTCCGCCAGGCGCAGTGGCTCATGCCTGTAATCTCAATACTTTCGGAGGTCAAGGTGGGAGGATCACTTGAAGCCAGGGGTTTAAAACCAGCCTGGACAATAAAATGAGACCCCCATCTCTACAGAAAATAAAAAATTAGCCGGGCATGGTAGCACACACCTGTGGTCCCAGCTACTCAGGAGGCTGATGTGGGAGGATGGCTTAAGCCTAGGAATTCAAGGGAGCAGTGAGCTATGATCACACCACTGTATTCTAGCGTAGATAACAGAGTGAGATCCCGTCTCTTAGAAAAAAGTAATGGCTTGGCACAGTGGCTCACACCTATAATCCCAGTATTTTGGGAGGCTGAGGCTTGTTAACTGCTTGAGCTCAGGAGTTTGAGACCAGCCTGGGCAACATGGCAAAACCCAGTCTCCCCCAAAGATACAAAAATCAGCTGGGCGTGGTGGGGAGCACCTGTGGTCCCACCTAGTTGAGAAGCTGAGGTGGCAGGATCGCTGGAGCGTGGGAAGTTGAGGCTGCAGTGAGCCATGATTGGGACACTGCATTCTAGCCTGGGTGACAGAGTGATACCCTGTCAGAAAAAAAAAGAGAGAGAGAGAAAGGGAGAAAGGAAGGAAAGGAAGGAGAGAGAGAGAAAGAAAGGAAGAGAGAAAGAAAAAGAAAGAAGGAAAGAGAAAGAGAAAGAAAGAAAGAAAGAAAGGAAGAAAGAAAGGAAGGAAGAAAGAGAAAGAAAGGCGGGCACGGTGGCTCACGCCTGTAATCCCAGCACTTTGGGAGGCTGAGACGGGTGGATCACCTGAGGTCAGGAGTTCAAGACCAGCCTGGCCAACATGGTGAAACCCTGTCTCTACTAAAAATACAAAAATTAGCAGGG
Source organism: Hylobates moloch (assembly GCF_009828535.3). NCBI lineage: Eukaryota > Metazoa > Chordata > Mammalia > Primates > Hylobatidae > Hylobates > Hylobates moloch. The sequence goes on from NW_026652279.1 coordinate 36,919,838, forward strand.
CGTGGTGATGTGCACCTGTACTCCCAGCTACTCAGGAGGCTGAGGTAGGAGAATCACTTGAACCTGGGAGGCAGAGGTTGCAGTGAGCCGAGATCGCGCCACTGCACTCTAGCCTGGGTGACAGAGCGAGACTCCTTCTCAAAACAAACAAACAAACAAAAAAGATAAATGAATAAAAAGTAATGCCAGTTGAAGCTGTGTTTAATAGAGATATTTTGAAACCTCACACCTGGAGTCCTATATTCAGTTTTTTTTTTTTTTAGAGACAGGGTCTTGCTCTGGTTCCCAGGCTGTAGTACAGTGGCTTGATCATAGTGCACTGTAGCCTCCAACTCCAAGGCTCAGGCAATCCTCCCGCCTCAGCCTCCCAAGTAGCTGGGACCATAGACCTGCACCACCAGCCCAGCTAATTTGTTTGTGGGGTTTTTTTTTTTTTTTTGTAAGAAACATAGTCTCACTATGTTGTCCAGAATGGTTTTGAACTCCTGGCCTCAAGTGATCCTCCTGCCTCGACCTCCCAAAGTACTGGAACTACAGGCATGAGCCACTGTGCCCAGCCCAGTTCTTTTTTGAAAAAGAAAAGTCACAAGCAACTATCATGATGAATTGTTTAGAAGCTAGAAAGGTCAAAGGAACTAATGTTTGTCGATAGTAAGATTGTAAAGTCAGAACTCTTTTTCAGATACAAAAAAAAACTGAAGCCAATTTATGCTGCCTAAAGTGAAAAGGAGAAAGTCATACTAAATATATTGGGGTTCCTTATGGAAAGCAGGAATACAGTTAGTCTTGGGAAGGACCAGAAACAATCTAGACAATGAGCGGTCTGTGGTCACTAATTGCCTGTGAGGAAGACATTGTTTTTCATGCTGACAGATGGGGAAGACTGAGGCACAAAGCATTACAGGTACATAGCCTGAAGTGTCGACATGAAAATTCAAAGCCAGGGCTTTCTGTTCTGAAGCCAGCTCCCTCACCACCTTTATCCGGCTTCTTGGTGCCCACGATTCCATTCTACCAAACCTATTTCAAAGGACTCTACCAGCACAAAGTACAATCCTGAGGAACAGGAGCCTCCATGGGAGAGTGCTGCTGACTGAGCCCCCCTGCACCATGTGGGGAGCCCAGCGCTCGCGCACTGCTGACAGGCAGCCTGGGATTTGAGGATGAGCGTGACTCGCCCCAGCTCACCCATCTAAGAGGCAGTGAACTCACAAGCCAAACCAAGGCCATTCCCCCTCCACACCAGGTCATCTCGCTCATCACTGCCTCCCCATTACAGAGTAAATTGTATTTGTTTGCATGGAATGGGGACATCCAATGTGCCCTGTCCAACGTGCCCCTTACTGCTGCTGTCTGCCTCTTACAGCAGCCTTATAACGGAGCTGTTCCTTCCCCATTTTATGTATGAAAAACTAAGACTCAAAGTGGGGCCTGAGAAGCACGCCAGAAGCCTCAAGCATTGGGAGCCAAGCTGGGGGCTGCTTCCAAGGCCACAGTGCATGCGTTTCCCACACACTTTGGGAGTAACAGCTTCTAGGAAGCATACAGTGGTGTCATGGCCACTTAGGGATGGACACTCTAGTGTACAGATTTTGATTTTTGCTGGGATACCTCAGAAAAATGGGGAAATTGTCCAGAACTTGAAAAAAATTTTACATGATTTTTCAAATGCTCTGAAAATCTCAGAGGTATTGAAGTGGTTTTTAGAGCATTCAAAGTGACACTAAAGAAGAGGGGAACTTCTGCTCAGGCCGGCACCTTTGACAGCTCTTCCTGTGGGATTGGATGAGCTGCAGCCCTGTGGGAACAGCAGGGGCCCTAGGCGACCGACCCGAGCTGGCCCTTTGTTTCTACTCACTGTCCCAGTGTTGTTGTCTTGCTGTCCAAGGGCCGTGGTCACATGGCCCCTGACTCCACTGCAAGGGCTGTGGGGTTTTTGTTTTCTGTGGATGAAGACAGGCTGGCACAGGGCAGTGGCCACTCTGCTCTTCAGAGCCAAACATGATTCTGTTCACAAGAGCCACACCAGCCCATGCAGGCCAGGAGAGGCAGCTCTCTTGAGGGCCTTGGAGGCCACCGGGGGCAGAACTGGCTCCATCATTTGTAGGTCCCAGTGTAAAATGAAAAATGGGGTCCATGTTCAAAAATCAGTAAGAATTCTAACACAGCAACCACAGAGCGTTAGAGTAAGCATGGGCCCTTCTGAGTGGGGGGCCTTTGTGACTGCACAGGCATACGCCAGGGAGCTGGCCCTGGCACGGGGAGTTAAGGGGCTTTCCCCTTTCAATGAAGGAGAGGGCTCTGTCAATTCTTCTGATCCCCAAGACAGAAGGGGTGCACTTACAGCTGGGACCAGTCTGGTTTTCTTAACCCTGGCCCAAGAAGGTAAACTTTCCATCCCTTCTCTCAGGCTGAACTGTCTCCAAAGCATTGACAGTTGTGCTTTGGCAAGCAGGGGTGCTAGAGTGTGTGAGTATTTCCCTCTGGACATGTGTCCCAAAGCCATACATTTCAGAACTTGCCAGTGACTGTGCTGACATCCACTCGTACTCACTAAGTGTTTATGTACCAAATCCCGTGCTCACTCAGGATGGACAGATGAGGCCACAGATCAGGGGCTCAGAGTCTGGTGGAGGAAATAACATGCAGAGGAGTCAGCCCTGTAGAGGGTGAGGAGTGCTGTGGGAAAGCCAGGTGTGGCACTGCAGGAGCCCAAGGAAGAAGGGCCCAGCACTGCAGAGGGAGCTGTTGGAGCTGAGGCTCAGAGCACCAGTAGGAGTTTCCTAGACAGAGAAAGCGGTGGTGGGCTGGTCCCATCAGTGGGCCTGCCACGTGCATATTGGCAAGATGTATCTGCTAGAGTGTGAAGAGCATCATCCTTTGGCCAGTGGAAAGCAGCTGATGGTGATGGCCATGGAGGCAAGAGGAGTGGGCTGGGGAGAGAGGGGAGAGTGGCTGGCTTGGGCCACAGTGGTGAAATATACCTGCCAACCTAAGGGGTCTGGCCATTCTGGCCATTGTTTGGCAAGTGGGTTCCATTCTTTGGTGGCAGGAGTTGGGAGGGCTATGGGCAAGTCAAGGAATGGTGGTGGGGGTAGACAAGAGTACTGACTATAGCTGGAGGGTCTGGGGACTCCCCTGGAGAAGAGGGATTAGGAAAAGCAGACACGGTACAGCTGTCATCAGGGATCTCAGGGTCTGGCCTGTGGACAAGGACACAGCCCGTGTGAGGGGCAGCCAGATGGACCTCGCCTCCTCATTATCACAGCTTCCTGCAGAGGTGGAGGAGGTGCAGGCTGTGGTTCTGTGACAACCCTGTGTGCTCTGGGTCAAGACAGATGTCTAGCAAGAAGCAGGAGAGGTGGCAGGGCAGGGGCTGAGGGGCAGGGATGTCCTTAAAGAGAAATATGGCTTAAATCAAACCTTGAAAGCCCCAAATCCAGTGAGATTCTCTTTCCCAGTGATTTCAGTTGTTTCCCTAATTTTCATCCCTTTATCCTACACCAACCATCAGGAGTCAGTTTACTCAGGAACTGGCTTCAACAAATCAGTATGCAAGTGGCTGGCTGTGAGGCTAGCACGGACGCCCAGCACAAAGCAGCCAGTGAACCCCGTCATGGTCTTCCCACAGCACCCCCTCCCCGCTCCCGTCCACTCTCGGGGCCCTGTAGCCTGTGCTCATCCCAGCTCCTTTTTTGTTGAGATCTGAGCGGACTTGGCATCTGCATAGGATAGCCCTGGATTTGGTGGGTTCGGGGTGGGGGCTGGGCAGCCCTTTTGAAAGGGTGCATCAGGCCAGCCAGCCCCACAGAGGAACCAGGAGAATCCCAATGAAGTTTTAATAACAAGACCGGGCGGGAGGATTGCTATGTCTGTGACCTTCCTCTTGAATCTCAGAGCGAGTGAATGGAAAGTCTCCAGGAACTGGGGAGCCTTCAGTATCAATTGAAGTTCTCAGGAATCAGGGGAGGGACCCGAAGAGGCCTCATTCCAGCTGCCTTCCAGCTTTTCTGGATTCTTTCCAAATCCAGTAGGGAAAATGGACCCTCTGAAAGGAGGGGTAAGCAAACAGATTTCCTTGCTGGTCCTGAAGTGCTTTTTATAGCACTTCCTGTGCCCAGCAGGAGTTGAGACCCAGTGGCTGAAATAGAACATTCTCTGGTTATCAGGCATCTGGCTGCACTCCAGGCTGCACAGGGCCAGACAGATAGCACCTCACTTGGACCGAAGTCTTGGCTGGGGAAGGCCTCAGTACCTGCTTGAAAGCTGGGCCCTCCTTGCTTGCCCAGCTGGGCAGACAGTGCCCGAGTGTTTCTACATGCTGGTGATTGAGCGCCAGAACTTTAGGGGTGCCCTAACCTCCCACTTTCTCCCAGACACATCAGCAAGATTCTGGAGACTTAACTCTCACTTTCATTGCTTTAACCCCAAGGCAGGCAAGTTTCCATGAGACAAGGTTATACTCACAGGTGTGCACTCCCCACAGTCTTTCAATAATTAAATGCCTTTGGCTCTTGGTCCAGGTCATTCCTCTGTAGTTTATTCAGTTTCTGACCTGCAGATGCCTCTGTGGAGCACAGCCTTTTCATTTAACAAGTCCAGCAAGTTGTAGCCCTAGGAGTAGAGGGTTTCAGCTGTAACTTGAAGCAAGCTACAGGTAGCTTCAAGCATGTCACTGTTGTGGGAGCTTCAAGCAAGTAGTAATAGGAGATGCAAGCAAGTTTCTCTCTGGGCCTCAGAAGGGAGGGATGGCATCTGCCCCTCAAAGTTCCATTCACCTCTGCATTCTTGATGGCCCCATGGGTGGCTTCAGGCAGGCATAGTCCCCACTCCCATCCCATCTACAGGCTCAAATCATTCCCAGCCCATGGCAGAAAGATGTGGAGATGCCTTTGGCCACCACTTTGGGGATCACCACCAAGGGGTCCCTTTAGTAAGCCAGGCTGGCTCTCCCTCTGTACCCCGATGAGGTAGACCTCATTCCCCCTTCTAGGAGGTGATATGCTAAGGAGAGCACAGGCCCTGCTCTAGGCCTGGCCCCACTCCTCATCAGCTGTGTGACCATTATTAAATCCACCAACCCCACCAACCCTGTTTTCTCTCTGGTAAAATGAGGACACTTTCTTCTAGGGCATTTAAAAGAGATGCTTGTAGAAAAGTCCAGCACAGTGCCTGGTACATAGTAGGCAACTGGCAACTAATAATTATTAGTGTTTTGTTTTGTTTTATTTTTTTCTTTTTGAGACAAGATCTCACTCTGTCGTCCAGGCTGGAGTGCAGTGACATGATCATGGCTCACTGCAACCTCCCCGTCCCGGGCTCAAGCAGTCCTCCCACCTCAGCCTTCTGAGTATCTGGGACCACTGGCATGTGCCAAAACGCCCGGCTAAGTTTTTGTACTTGTGGTAGAGATGGGGTTTTGCCATGTTGTCCAGGTTGGTCTCGAACTCCTGGCCTCAAGTGATCCTCCCAATCTGCCCACCTCGGCCTCTCAAAGGGCTGGAATTACAGGCGTGAGCCACTATGCCCATCCTATTCGTGTTATCCTTTAACCAATTTTAGTGTCCAAGTGGATTGAATCTTTACTCACCTTGAGAGACTCCCTGTACCTCGAGACCTTGGAACTTAGCCTTGAAGTTGTTTTTGTCAATCTCTCCCCTTTGCCTCCTCCTACTCTTCCTACCCCCCAGAGATGGAAGGTAAGGTGGAGCTAGCCCAAGCTGTCTGCAGCTGGCCTGGTCCCCTGAGTGTCTTCTGATCCTGCTCCCCTAGCTATCCTCAGCTCACCAATCCAAAAGCCTCTCCTGTTGAGCCTCTTGGCTAATGCTGAGTCCTGGGTGTCTGTTGTCAAGTCCTTTGAAACAGCAGTTTGCTGCCACGCAGGACTTTCTGCAGGACTTAGAGAGCAGGATCTATCCTCCTGCTCAGTCCCATACCCTCTCCCCTCTCCCCGTGTCCCTAGATGTCACAGCATCTGAGGGGAGGCCTTTTAGAACCAGTAAAAATCTCAAAGTAATAGGGATCTGTATGTTTAGAAACAGATATTTATCATGTTCTCAAAAAATGAACATTGTGGGCCGGGTGCAGTGGCTCACGCCTGTAATCCCAACACTTTGGGAAGCCGAGGTGGGTGGATCACTTCAGGTCAGCAGTTTGAGACCAGCCTGGCCAACACAGTGAAACCCCATCTCTGTCTCTACTAAAACTACAAAAATTAGCCAGGCATGGTGGCAGGCACCTGTAATCCCAGCTATTCAAGAGGCTGAGATGGGAAAATCGCTTGCACCTGGGAGGCAGAGGCTGCAGTGAGCCGAGATGGTGCCACTGCACTCCAGCCTGGGTGACAGAGAGAGACTCTGTCTCAAACAACAACAACAACAACAACAAAAACATTGTTACCTGAAGATTGTCCAGTAAATCAAGTGAATGATGACATTTTAAAAATTAATTTTAATGACTGGGCGCAGTAGCTCACACCTGTAATCCCAGCCTTTGGGAGGCTGAGGTGGGCGGATCACGAGGTCAGGAGATGGAGACCATCCTGGTCAACATAGTGAAACCCCATCTCTACTAAAAATACAAAAATTAGCTGGGCGTGGTGGTGCGCACCTGTACTCCCAGCTACTCTGGAGGCTGAAGCAGGAGAGTCGCTTGAAACCCAGGAGGTGGAGATTGCGGTGAGCTGAGAGCATGCCACTGCACTCCAGCCTGGCGACAGAGCGAGACTCCACCTCAAAAAAAAAAAAGAAAAAAAAAAAAAAAAGCTTTATTCCAACTGAAAGAATAGAATTAAGAATACTAATAGCTGAAAGTGGTTTTTAACCCATTCTGAGCTTCAGAATGATCTGAGGAGCCTTTTGAAAAATAAAGACATTTGGACCCAGATCCAGTGAGTCCGTTTGTGGGGTGGGCCGGGCCTCTGTTCAGGGAGTAAGGGAGAACCCGCCCCTGAGTAAAACTTTACGACGGCATTTCATCAGGGCGCACCGGCCACCTGTCTGTGTGTTTTCGTAGAATCCACAGTGACTTGCTCTCGGGGCCCTGCTGGGTGATTCAAACCCCACATGGCTCTCCTCAGGGGGGTGAGGAGGAGAGAGTGGGGGAGTCAGGCTGTAGCTCCTGAATCAGACCAAGCCTTATCCTTGCTTTCCCTCCATCCCAGCCCTATGGGCAGTTGATAGGCATCTCTCCCGCACCATCCGCCACCCAGCCAGGCCCACCTTGAGCCTGTTTCCAAGGCAATCTGTGAGAAGCTCCTGAGTGAGAAACACTTCCTTACATATTCTGTTTAAAAAGAGAAGGTCTGTCCATGTGCACAGTGCATTTCATCAGTTGGCGACTCTTCTTTAAGACCTCAGGGGCATGGGGGGATTGTGAAAGATGCAGCTATGACAAGCACTCGCAAAGGAGGAATTGGGGCATGGGGGGCTTGGGGGTGTCTGGAGAGCAAGCTCTGGAGTCAGCTGAGCCCTTTGCCAGCAGGCACGGAGCCCTCTCTATGGCAGGCCAGGCGGGTGCCCTTCACCCAGCACCCTGTGAGAGTGCCACCGTGCCCCTGCATCTAGCATTGTGCCTGGCACAGAGGCAGCACCCAGGAAATATTTGTCCACCGAATGACTTTTTAAGTGAGTAGAGAAGAGGCATCTGCAGCGGGGCTGGGAAGAGGATAGGACAGAAGAGAAAAGAAAGGGAGAATAAGAACTGTGTGAACTCAAGGAAGCTCTATACCTTTCTGCAGGGGCCCATTTCCTCAGGGCCATGAGGATGCAAAGAGATAATGAATGTTAAATAATTCACCGTCAAATGTGAGCTCACCTGCGCATTCTCTTCTCCGTGAAGCAGGGGAGCTTGCTGGTTCTGAGGTCTCTTCCTACTCAGGCCACCTTGGTGGTTCTAACTGTGTGCGTGGAGAGGGCTGGAGTTCGGAGCTGCTCTTCATCAAGGGCCCTGCCCCTGGGTGAATGGGAGACCCTGGCTTGCCACAGCCATGATATCCCTTCTCTTCCTTCTGCCCAGGCATCTTTTGAGGTATCAGTGGAGGCCCGAAGCTGTCCCAGCAGACACACGGAGCACGTGTTTGCCCTGCGGCCGGTGGGATTCCGGGACAGCCTGGAGGTGGGGATCACCTACAATTGCACGTGCGGCTGCAGCGTGGGGCTGGAACCCAACAGTGCCAGGTGCAGCGGGAGTGGGACCTATGTCTGCGGCCTGTGTGAGTGCAGCCCCGGCTACCTGGGCACCAGGTGTGAGTGCCAGGATGGGGAGAACCAGAGCGTGTACCAGAACCTGTGCCGGGAGGCAGAGGGCAAGCCACTGTGCAGCGGGCGCGGGGAGTGCAGCTGCAACCAGTGCTCCTGCTTCGAGAGTGAGTTCGGCAAGATCTACGGGCCTTTCTGTGAGTGCGACAACTTCTCCTGTGCCAGGAACAAGGGAGTCCTCTGCTCAGGTAAGTGTCCCCAGCAAGCACTTTAGCTCTGAGCCAGGCCCAGATGCCGTTAGGACACCCTCCCAAAGCCTGCCTTTTACTCGGTGGTGGTAGAAAGTGTCATTACCATGGCTCTCCTTGAAGAAGACAGTGGGCAAGCCTTGCCGCCCATAGGCAGGAGATGGGGATCAGTGTGCAGAATACAAAAGCAGAAGGCATTGCCATGAATTGTGGACTCTCAGAGTTCAAGGGGCCTGCCCGTGGGTCATCCACCTTACTTCCCAATTCATGCAAGACTGGCCTGCACAGCATTCCTGACAGGTAGAGATGTTCAGTCTCTTCTTGATTGCCTCCTGGGACGGGGAACTCACTGGGGCTGGTAGTAGCCATCTGCCCCTTAGCCAGTGAACTCATATCTTATTGCTGCTCCCATAACTCACCACAAACCTGTTGGCTTAAAATAATACACATTTAATCCATTACAGTTCTGGAGCCCAGAAGTCTGAAATGGATCTTATTTGGCTAGAATCAAGGTGCCAGCAGGGCTACATACCTCCTAGAAGCTCCAGGGGAGAATCTGTGTCCCAGCCTTTTCCAGTTCCTAGAGGCCACCTGTATTCTTTGGCTTGCAGCTCCTTCTTCCATTTTCAAAACCAGCAGAGTAACATCCTCAGATCTCTCTGACTCTGACCTCTGCTTCTGTTGTCAAATCCTTCTCCCTCTCCTATAGACCCTTGTGGTTACAAGGGACCCTCAGTCGAACCCTGGAAAGTCTCCCCATCCCCAGGTCCTCAGCTTACTCACACCTGCACAGTCCCTTTCACCATGTAAGGCCACAAAGTCACAGGTTCCAGGGATTAGGATGTGGACATCTCTGGGAGCTCTTATTTTTCCTGCCAGAATTCCTCTTTCTTTTTTTTTTTCTGAGATGGAGTCTCACTCTGTTGCCCAGGCTGGAGTGCAGTGGCAGGATCTCAACTCACTGCAACCTCTGCCTCCCAGGTTCAAGCAGTTCTCATGTCTCAGACTCCCGAGTAGCTGGGATTATAGGCGCCCGCCACCACACTTGGCTAATTTTTGTATTTTTAGTAGAGACGGGGTTTCACCATGTTGGCCAGGCTGGTCTTGAACTCCTGATCTCCTCCCAAAGTGCTGGGATTACAGACGTGAGCCACTGTGCCTGGCCCAGAATTCCTCTTTATATTGAAGAGAAACTTGTTTCTCAATAACTTCCATCCAATGGTTAACATTCTAGAGTCCCCCTTCCATGTGACAACCTGTCAGACATCTAAAAGCTTCTTTATGTTTCTCTGTTCTCTCTGCTGATCTAGGCTAGACACCCCAAGTCTCTTCCTTGTCTGAGGGTGCTATCATTTGTGAAGCATGCTTCACAGAATCAAGGGCATTTCTTGTCATGCTGGATGATGAGGGCTTGGTCCAGGGTTCAGTGGAGCATTCATTTCCTGTGATTTGGACATTCCGCTTACATGGATGCACCCTGACAATACATTCACCTTTTTTATTTTTTTATTTTTCTTCTTTCACAAACCCCCCGGTTCAATGATTCTCTATCTCTTTGTACTGGATTACACCACCACATCCTGGCTTAGTAGAGATGGCATTTCGCCATGTTGGCCAGGCTGGTCTCGAAGTCCTGACCTCAGGTTATCCACCCACCTCGGCCTCCCAATGTGCTGGGATTACAGGTGTGAGCCACTGCGCCCAGCCCACCTTTTCTTTCTGTTAAACAGTCACAGTACACTCTTGAGCTGGTTTTTAACTTCACTACCAAAAGTTTGAGGCTTTTAATTTATTTTATTTTTTAGAACTGTGGTTCAGAAGGAGAGGTACTTTTTTAGTGTGTTGTGTTGGAGCTCTTAATTTTCTGAATCTAAACACAGGAGTTTACATTGATTCCAGTTAAATGACAAGTTGGCAGTTCCCACTCTGGTATTGTGTTCTGATTAAATGCTTCAAAATTGTATCTCAAATTTTATCTAACACCATGCCACCTGTAAAGGTAGTAAGTGAAACAGTTTTAGGCAGGGCTGTGGTTTCTTCTACACATCATGTATTCTGTGGTTTCCAGGGCTCCCTCCTTAAGAATGGTCTTCCAATTGGGATGGGTGGATTTGAAAGGAACGAAGGGTTCAGTTGGGAAAGAAAGCATAAGGTGCATCTGAAGCAAACCAGGAACATGCAGATACTCCGTCCTGTGGGAGGAGGAATTGTACCTCCACGCAGGGTTGCACAGATGTGGGTTAACAAGGGAAGCAGTTCCTGGAGCGGACCTTGCCATGAGACAAGCGTGAGTACACCCATGGGCGTCGTGGGACCAGCATGTCTAAAACTGGAGTTGCCCTGGAAAGTGCAGGACTTAGCAATGTCATTGCAGAGTAAAGTAGGTGGAAAAATCAGGATTCAACATGCCAAGCATGCAACAGGGATCAACGCTTTCCTCAGCAGAGTGATGATAGGTTGGTGTTAGCTAGATGGTTCTATCTGGTTAGTAGAAAAAGTTTGGGCTCAACAGCAGGAGGCCTGGGCCTAAGTCCCATCATACTGTATCTGCTAGTGTGACTTGGGCATAGAGTTGTTATGAGGAATAAGAGATGTGTGTGAAGCACCCAGCACATTGCCTGACACGAAAGGAAGACCACACACCCAATGCCGGCTCCTCTATGAGTCAGTGCCACACCCCCCTGGGGGGGGGCACACCTGGTGCCCGGTGTGCAGGAGGGCCCCGCCTTCCCCCAGGCTTTGCCTAAAAAATTCCGGGGTGGTGGAATGGAGTTTCCATTCCTCTTAGTAGCCATAATAAAAGCTCTAAGCAGCCTGGCAGGCTTTTTAGCAGTTTTTATTTTAAAGAGATATTAGCAAACATGACAGAACCATTCCCTCCTTCCCCTTCAGGAGCCTGAAATAACCCTCTGGTATGTCTTTACCCTAGAAGGCTGCGTGTGTCCATGCAGCCTGGGAGCAAGGGCATCTGAGTCAGATGCTGGGTGCACGTTTCATCTCCACAGTTCATCAGGCTGTGACCTTGGTTGTCTTGGACTTTGTCTTTTCCTGTCTCCTAAGATGGGCCAACACCACTTGTTTCTGCATTATTTTGAGAAGTGAAGGAGAAGACAGAGATGAAGGCCCTGGCCTGGTACTTGGTAGGGAACAGGACCCAGTGGATGTTAGATGCCTCCTCTGTCTTGCTGAGATTGGGCATTTCTCTGAGTACAGAGCCTGGGAGACAGGGCAAGTGGGAGATGGGGTATGAGAGGCCCTCAGTGGGGAAAACTGGTCATTTTGGAAATAGGAATATTCCATAGCTGAGTGAAAATGCAGCTTTTTTTTTTGCTCAATCATCAGAACCCACAGTCCTGAGTTAATCCTGCATTACAGAATTCTGCCAGACTTCATATCCAAAAACCCCTGGTGCTCTATCTCTTTTTCTTCCCTTTACCCCATACAATCCTGCGGGATCGGGAAATGCTCACATCATGGGGTAGAGAAACCGGAGATTTGCCAAGCCTTGAGGCTCCTAGATCAACGATGCCTAAAGTCACTAACTTCCCTGAGGTTGCAGAATGGAATGTCTTTTTTCTTCCCCACTGGAAAAGCCATAGACAATCATTAAAGAAAACTTGAAAAATACAGGGAAGTTGATGGATATGTGGCCAGTTGGTGCTGTCCGTCTTCTTGGTGACCAGGAGTAATTTGGACCATCTGGGAAACCAGACCTCTTTTCACCCAGGCTGTTTCGTGTCCATCACTTCTGAGGCTGTGTGCTCAGTCAAGACCTTGCCAGAGAGTTGGGGGATTAGCCTTAGGTTGAGAATATTCTGAGCAGTAGTAAGAAATTTAAAAATCATCCATAATTTCATCACTCTTATTTTAAGAGATTAGTTTATTTCCTTCTAAACTTTCTTCTAAGTTATGTGTGTTTATGGCTGCATACAATTTTGTATGATGCTTTTTTTCCTATAATATTATATCCTAAGGAGCACTTGAAGTCGAATTACTTTAGTAAATCATTGATGAGAACATTTTGAATGTCTTTCCATTGCACTCCCAACTAGCCTCCTCCACCTCTTCACTTTAAAAGCAACAACTAGTTGAAACGTGACGCTATCCAAGTCTTTCTGGAGAAAATAGTTTCTGGAGTGAGATCATTGTTGTTTGACAATTTGGGAAGGACTTAAACTGAGTCCAGCTCCAGGCAGGACTTGATAACATGTTCATGCAGTGGCTTCTTTCACAGTGTTACAGCACCAGCCCTTCCTTGTCTCTCAAACCTTACAGCTCAGGAGGGGCTGTGAAGGGATGGGTAAGGAATTCCAGCCCCTGGGTCCTTGGCACCTGTGGTCAGCATGGGGCTCCCACTCCAGAATTGTGTGTGTTGGTTTTGAGCTCTTGGGTCACGGCTACATCTGGAGTTGTTGTGGCAGAGAAGCCTGTTTCCCAGCCACCACTCTGCTCTTGAAGGTGCTGACTCAGAGACTCCCAAGCAGCTGACTTCAGCATTCTCTCACAGTTTTACACCCCCTCTTCCCTGCAGCCTGTCTTGGAAGGAAATCGTGTGGTTGTGGTCTGTCTTCAGAGTGGGGTTGAGGGGTGCACTTGAAGAAGTGGCTGAGGCAGAACCAGGGCCAGAATAGGTAGGGTCACGCCAGAGAAAATCCTTCCACTTCACTGGACTCTCTGTCAGTAGGAGGCTTACAGTCCTTGCCCCTACCAAGACAGGGCTGGGGGCAAAGTGCAAGAGATTACAGGTTCGCAATATGTTATCCGTCATCAAAATGAGCAGTGAACAAATCCGACTAAGGTCTGGAAGCAATTGAACAACTCTGTTATTACTTTTGTGACACATTGTCATGGGAATGTGTGTGAGCTTGGGGCTCTTGTGTCTCCCCGCGGTTTCTAGAGGCAGCTTGACTGAGAGGATGGTTCTGTCCACAGACTGTTTCTGTGTGTGTGAGGGGAGCTTCCTGGGGCCATCAAGAGGATTTCTTTTCTTTTGAGTCTCATAAAGTATTGACCCACAGAATATGAGAAGCAGGACATGTTCTGTTCAGTTGTTTTTCATGTAATAAAAGATTCTTGCTCAAACTTTGAGTTTCTTTGTTAGTTTCTGTGTCCAAACAGTGCATTTTCTGGGATTTGAGCTACTCCCTTGTGGTACATTGACGAGGTCAGTTTCAACCCAGATGCTTTCAACCTTCTCTACACTTAAAATGACTGCACTGGAGTACATTGAATCATTTGCTAATGGTCAGCCTCATTCTTGGGTTCCACAAAATGAGGAAATTTAAATCAAATAGGATATAGAATTTTGAACAGAGCCCTTTTGGTCTCGTGGCTGTAAGATCTCAAAAGCACCTCTGAGTAAGGTCTCATGTATACGTCTCCTTTATTTTACCCAAAGTTTGAGCAAGAATCTTTTATTACTATGTGGCAGGCAATTAGAAGTCAAGGGGCATCCTCCGTTCTCTCCCAAACGTAAAAAAAAAAAAAAAGAAGCATGGTACTAGTAGCATCATTCCTAGTAGGCCAGGGCCAGCATCCAAGCATGGGTTCTGGGTCTGGGCTAACAGTTCCTGGCCGATTTAGCAAAGTTCTGTTAACCCTGTCTAGTTAAAGGTAGTTCTGTTAACCCTGTCTAGTTAAAGGCAGTTCTGTTAACCCTGTCTAGTTAAAGGCAGTTCTGTTATCGCTGTCTAGTTAAAGGCAGTTCTGTTAACCCTGTCTAGTTAAAGGCAGTTCTGTTAACCCTGTCTAGTTAAAGCCACTCCTGAGATTAAGGCCACATACTAGGTTTCTTGACTCTTGCCAAACAAAACACCTGCCATGGCAACAGTTATCCAGATACAGTTTTAAAAGTGTTTCTCACCATATTTATATTGTTTTCTTTTTTTTTTTTTTTTTTTTTTGAGACGGAGTCTCGCTCTGTCGCCCAGGCTGGAGTGCAGTGGCGCAATCTCGGCTCACTGCAAGCTCCGCCTCCCGGGTTCACGCCATTCTCCTGCCTCAGCCTCTCCGAGTAGCTGGGACTACAGGCGCCCGCCACCACGCCCGGCTAATTTTTTGTATTTTTAGTAGAGACGGGGTTTCACTGTGGTCTCGATCTCCTGACCTCGTGATCCGCCCGTCTCGGCCTCCCAAAGTGCTGGGATTACAAGCGTGAGCCACCGCGCCCGGCCTATTGTTTTCTTTAGTAATGTAATTTTCACACTCAGAATCAGTAGCCTGGCAGCTGTCCTTGGGGCTCGGGTTGCTGCTGTATTTCTGTCATTGCAATTGGCATATTTCACAAATGGCTTGTTACAGTACTGTCTTGAAGGTGACTTCCACGACAGAGGTCTCCAAAAGTACCTTTTGTTTGTTTTACAATAGAGACAGGGTCTCCCTATGTTGCCCAGGCTGGTTTCGAACTCCTGGGCTCAAGGGATCCTCCCACCTCAACATCCCAAAGTCCTGGGATTACAGGCCTGAGCTAAAAGTACCTTTTGAATGAACCTAGATTGGACGTATTTAATCTCCAGGAAAGTGACCTCTTGGCAGGATCACCACCACTGTGTGCTTCTGGTAGGAGCACCTAGAAATTCTTCAGGTTTTTCCACATACATTAATCTCTGTTCAGTTTGATGTTTACCCAGATGCTTCTAGCAAATACAAGGATGCAAGATATATCTTCCAGAGAAAGGACCCCTATCTCCCAAAGGAAGCCCCCGGGCAGAGCTTCAGAAACCAGTGTAGCAATTTCCCTTACCTGGTATCATAGAAATCCTAAATATGTACATGACAGTGAGGGCCAGGAGAGTCCGCTTCCATTTTGGAACAGGTGGCTCTGAGAACAGAATTTGTTACAGGATTCTTCAATAACTGTCATCATAAGGAATGAGACACCTGTGAGTGGTAGTACTACTTCTGCAGGATACCACGTACAGGGTGACTAAGGACAATGCATGTTCCTTAGGCAATGATAACACAGGCAGAGCTGTCAAAAACCATGGCAGTAACCAGCACAGAGATGTTTATCCTTGTCCCCTGCACAGGAATACTGCAAAAGCCTTTAGAGGCCTCCTTATATAATGGAAAGAAAATGGCTCTGGAATGAGACAAACCTAGATTTTTTTTATTATCTATCAAGTAAGGAGGAAAAACCTACCCAGAAGGGAGTTGTGAGGAACCACCAG